>NC_045698.1:82538634-83155283 GCF_009834535.1 Camelus ferus | reverse complement strand
CTCAGGAGCACTTTAATAACCAGATGGATTGGAAATTATTTCCTTATTAAGAACCCCATCAGTATTTCTTTAGGCATTAGAGTTTTCAATTCAGACACTTATGAAAAGCCTCATTAAGTTTATAGTATCCTGAAACACATTTCCAGTAGTCAGAAGTGTCTGGAAAGGGAAGAGGGAAGGAGAAGAGAAGGAAGAGAGGATTAAATTAATCAGGTGAAATTCATTTTAGCAGTATTCTGAAACTACTGAACTATAGCTTGATTCTCCACATTATATTCCAAATGTATATGGGAAAAAATTAAGAGAATTCCTAAGAGCCTAGAGGACCACTACAATGGAAATTGCCAATATCAAGCACAAGTTCTCCTGCCTTCTTCATCCACTACTTCCCCATGTTGCCACGAGTCAGTGCAATCAAATGCTTGAAAAATACAGAGCATTTCTTCACCTATAGATTTGTGACCATGAGCTCTGGAGGATTTAATCTGACAGTTCAGGTAATCCCAGAGTGTGCGATTCTCTGGCAGTCACACTTAATAAGCCAAAGAAGCTGCATGAAAAGACCACAGGTGTTGTCATCCTCTTTAAAGTCTTGGGTTCAGAAGGGCTCTCTGTGGCTGAGGGAGCCTGCATGGCTGTGCAGCAAGGAACTGGCTTGATGCCCTTTTCTGAATTCCTGCATGAGCTCCTCTCCACTGGCCATGCCATCATTTTCTTCCAGACACTCTGCCCTTCTTGGACCAAATGTTCATGGTCCATATCAACCCGATGAAGGGTGACTCACCTCTCTCTTTGTTAATTGGAAGTACATCTCAAAGACTGGAATAAGAGTTTCTTTTCAATATGTCAACCCAGTAGATGAGAGAGAAAAAAGACTAGAAATATCACCAGTGTCTTTAGTAACTTATCAGCTTCATGTAGAAGAAACACCTGGTAGAAATTCAAAGAAACTCTTGTTGTCCATTTTATTTGTCTCTGCTAGGATGTGACCTGCCATAAGACTCTAAATGTCCGCTGATGTTGATGTGCTGCTAATGACTTTTCCAATATGAGATTGTGCAACATGGTTGGCTGTTTACTTGCAGCAGAATCAGCACCAAGGCCAGGGCAGAGGGAAGAAAGGAATGGGTGAGGGGCCTCAGGCTTTGCTGAAAACTAGTGTCTCCAAAAGCTGTATTATTTTATAATTTTTTTTCCAAAGAAGTGCAAGTCTTACTTGAGTGACAATAAACATTCTCAGTGCGTGATGTTACCTGAATCTCTCTGCCCTGTTCTTTCATCATACTTTAGGAGTATAGCAACTGGATTCCAGATTCTCCCTCCAAGAACTCAGTGTCTATTATTATTTCCATTAGGGGCATTCACACTGTATCAACAAAGTCATTTTTCCTACCCCTAAAAGAGATCATGTAAAATTATGTCACTTCATAGAAATTGCTAATGAATAAAATATTTAAATGATACAATCAAAAACTCTTTAAATCATTATAATGTATATCATTTTAAGTAAACATTTTTTCTAAATTTGCATTTCTCTCCTTTTCCCTCATTTCTTAAAAAATGAAATACTTCAGTCCCTAGAGTCTGAATTTTTTTTATGACCTTTTCAAAATTAATCAATATTTAATTTGCTAATTTATTCTTAAACTTTCTTGGATTTGCTGGTGGAATTTGATGTCTTTAAGATTAATTGAATGTGTAACAACTAACTTTTTTAACCTAGTGGCCCCGTAATATTTTATTTATGTGCTTCAGTAAAACAAGGGAGTGTGGACCATGAAAATATTTTTTAAGGATAAGTTATAGGTTATTTGAGCTAATTATTTCACTAGATAATATGAGAAGGCTCTTAAATTGCCTGAAAGGCTCCTTTGCCTCCTAAAAGGAGATTTCTGTGCATAAGAAGAAACTAATTTTATTAGATAACTCTGTATTAACTGTACAAGAGACTCATAGTTAATTGGTGCCAGGAAAAAAAATCTATTATTATTTTATTAGGTTGAACCAGAAATTGCCAGTATGGAATAGTTTTAACCAACACAACAACAACAACAAAAAATGGCAACATCCTATGTTTCAACTAAAAAAAGAAAACTGCTGCCCAGAGGGATTAACAGACTTGCCCAAGGTCAGCAACAGAGCTGGAATCTAAACCAAGGTCTCTGGATTCCCACACCAGGTGGCCTTGCGTTTTAAGCACACAGAGCCTCTTAACATGTCAGCTGTCTTTTTATTACAGTTTCTGTTTTCTACCACTTAAAACATTCCTGTCACAGATACTAGGAAGAACTGAAGAGATTTTCTGCCCAGGGAGTAACAAAGACAGTAAGAATAACATTTAACCCTTGACGAGCTACTATACGGGGCTTAAGTGAGTTAAATACTACAATTTTAATATATGCTTTTGAGAATGATATTGATTGGCTTTCTTTACTAATTAGGAAAGCAATGCTTTCAGTTGTCCAATGTAAGAAATAAATAAAAGCAGAATTATGAAGAAAATTAAGAATAAACAAAGCAAGCATATAACAGAAAACTGATCTAACTATTTTGATACACACACTTATGTTTAAAAATGTTTGTGTTTCTCTAATTATTTCCTTAGAACAGATTCCCTTAAGTGCTTTACTGACAAAGAGTGTGCATGGCTTCTGACAGAACGCCCTTCAGAAATAATGTGCCAATTTACACCTCTATTTGTTTTGTTTTGAAAATGCCTGATTCCCTCCTCTTCTCCAGAGTGTCTTTTTAAATGTTCACTAGCCATTTCTTTTTCTTCCTTTATGAACCACTGGATCACATTCTCTGAGATTTTTTGATTTGGATAGTTCCACTCATTTCTATAAGTGAGACCTGAGCAACATATGAAAATACCATCTTAATGTAAATATTCTTTAAATTATAGGGAAGATATTGTGTATTAAAAATGTCACCTTAAAAGAGTAAGTGCAAAAAATGGCAAAAAATTTTTTATCATACCATCATAAACTAGACTTATTTTAGAAGTTACTCTTATCAAGATTCAGTGTGTGTCTGTGTGTATGTACATACTTTAGTATCTCCAAGTTATCCTTTCTTTCTAAACAAAAGAAATATCTGACATCTACTTAAATTTTTGATGGATATATACTATTCTCTTTCCAATATTCTCATAATACATATTCAAACCTATTTCCACTTAAAAGCTACTGACAGAATTCAGAAGCAATATTCAGTAAATTTAATTCACATCATTAAATTATGTCATCCACAAAGACTAAACTGAAGATTTTTCATTAAATTAATTCTACGCATTTCTACCTTCCTATGGCCTCTCACATTCACTCTATATATTCAGGCAAAATCTTTTGAATTATTTCAAATTAACAAGTTTAATATTTCTATCTGAATTCTTTAGGGGAAAGTATTCAGTATTTTTTCTTGCACTTCCAATGTATTTCAGATCATAGTCACTTTGTTTTTTAAGGCTTTTTAATTATTATGTAAGAATAAGATCATAAAACTCAATGCAAGAAAGCCTTATCTAAGCATTACATTCAATTCACCTACGATACAGAAAAAAATATAAAATGTATACAGTTTAGCAAGAACTTAATCATTTTGATTCTTTTCTCATAGATTTACTTTAATTGTCATGCTGAAAGTAAAAAAGAAAATAAGAATATGGTATGGTCTTTAATGTAATTTCTGTATTTGAATTTTCTTTAATGAGATTGACAGAAAATATAAATTTCTTAAGAGGAAATCAGTTTTCCATGTGGTACCATTGTCTAGTTACAAATAGGCAAGAAATCAAGGAGAAATGTTTCTCTTCTGTGACTCCCACATTGTTGAGATTCATGATTTAAAATTTAACATGTTAGTCAAAAAAGTTTCATTTTTGCAATGTGTCTGGGTTATTAAGTACAGAATTAGCTTAATGTTCCAGTTTAAAATCAAATGGACTCCAGCCTGCAAAAAGATGACTGCACTGACATGCTTTTCTCTATTACTCTCACCATGTACCACCAAAAACCCTGGACAGTATATATAAAATGAACATAAGAGGACTCTAACAGGGGGGAAAAGAAGGAAGAACAGTTAGGGACTTCAAGACTGAAGGAGAAAGAAGGTAGCAAGTTTTTGATTTTCTTTTTGCTATATATATATATATCTCAGACTTGTTGCTAAAGAAGCCAGCAAGCTGGAAATACCACGTAAAAAAAGGCCCAACAAAACTTTCTCCCTCCTGCCAAATCACCAGGAAAAGAACAGCCTAGCAAGACAGAAAAGTTTAAACAATATCTGCTCTACTTTAACCTAACACCGCAGAAAAACTGTGGCTCCTCTCCCACCTGCACCAACAAAGGCCAGGTGGGGAACCTAGACTTCCACCCTCAAGAGGCTATAAAGGGGCACCTTAATACTCCCACTGAGGTAGTATCAGAAAAGACTGAGTAAGAAGCCAACCCTGACTTTCATACCCAAACTACAGTTAGGAGTAGCCCTCCCTCCTGCACAATATCTTCCCTTTCTTGGGTGTCAACAAAGGAGAGCAGGGAAATGACATTTCTACCCATTCTGGCAGTACTGATGTGTTGCATTCACTTTCCAGACTTTCACAACATAACCCAAAATGTCTAGGTTTCAGTTGGAATCACTCATCATACCAAGAATCAAGAAGTTTCCAAACCAAATAAAAAAAGAAAGAAGAGAAAATAGATGTGCTCACCTTGATGATAGAAATATCAAAAAATTGAAGGCAGTCATCACAAAAAATGCTTTGATGAATAATTAAGAACATGCTTGAAACAAATGAAAAAATAAGACAAAGATCCAGCAAAGAAGTCAAAGACATAAATAAGAGTCAAAAGTAAATTTTACCAGTGAAAAATACAGTAATTAAAATTAAAAATTCAGTGAATGGGCTCAACAAGAAAATGGCAGGGATATAAAGAAGGAACCCTTGGATTTAACTGGATATTACAGATTGGACATGATAATCAAAATGATTCAAACTGAACAAGATATAGAAATAGACTCCAAATAACAACAATAAAAAAAAGAGGCTCAGGGATCCATGGAACCATAACCGAAGACGTAACATTAATTTCACTGAAGTCACAGAAGAAGAGGAAAAAGATAGCAGGACAAGAAAAAATTCAATCAAAAAGTAATGGCTGAAAATGTCCCATATTTGTCAAAAGACATACAGGTATGAAATGTACAGTGTGGAGAATATGGTCAATAACTATGTAATAACTTTGTGTGGTGACAGACAATAACTGGATTTATCATGGTGATCATTTTGTATTGTATATAAATATCAAATCTCTATGCTGTGTGCCAGGAACTAACAAAGTATTGTTGGTTAATTATACTTCAAAAACAAACAAACAAACTCATAGAAAAAGAGATCAGATTTGTAGCTACCAGAGGTGGGGAAGGGAAAATTGGATTAAGGTAGTCAAAAGTTACAGATTTCCAGTTATAAGATAAATAAGTACTAGGGATTTAATAAACACCACTGTAAACATAATAACACTATTGTATATTATATATGAGAGTTGAGATAGTAAATCCTCAGAGCTTTCATTACAAAAAATTCTTTTTTTCTATTTCTTTAATTTTGCATCTATATGAGATGGTGATGTTTACTAAACATCCTGTGGAAATCATTTCATGAACTATGTAAGTCAAATCATTATGCTGTACACCTTAAATTTATACAATGCTGTACATAAATTATCAATAAAACTGGAAGAAAGAAAAAAATTTTTAAAAAGACATAGACCTACAGATTCAGGAAAATGAGCAAACTTCAAACAGGATTAAAAAAAAAATCCAAATCAAGATATACCTTAGTCAACTTTCTGAAAACTAAAGACAAAGAAAATAATGAAAGAAGTGAGAGAAAAATAACACCTTATCTACAGGGGAAAATTATTTTGAGATACAGAAAATTTCTAATCAGAAAATCAGAAACCATGAAGATAAGAAGAAAGGGGAACAATATTTTTCAAGCACTTAAAGAACTATTCACCCAGGATCCTATAACCTGTGAAAATATTCTTAAGGAATGAAAGGGAAATCAAGATATTTCCAGATGAAGGAAAGCTAAGAGAATTAATCACTAAAAGACCTTTTTCCTAAAAAGTGACCAAAAGAAATTCTCTAAACAAAAAGGAAATAATAAGAAAAGGGCCCTTAAAACACCTGGAAAGAAGAAATAATACAGTAAACAAAATCATGGTTAAATAAAATAGATATTCCTTTCCTCTTGAGTTTCCTAAACTATGTTTGACGGTGGAATAAAAAAAGTGTAACTATCTGATGTGGTTCCAAATATATCCACAGAAAATATTTGAGGCATATATACCATAAATGAAGGAGAGTGCATAAAGGGAGATAAGGTTTCTCTACTGTACTCAGATTGGTAAACTGACAACAATAAATAGACTGTGATAAACTATGCATATATAATGTAATACCTAAAACTACCACCAAAAAAGAAGCTATAAGAGATAAACTTAAAAAACATTATAGCTAAACTAAAACAGAATTCTAAAAATGTTCAAGTAACACACAAGAAGTCAGGAAAAAGTAAACACTGACACCAAAAGCAAAGAAAACAAAGAGGAAACAAAATCTAAAATAACAGACTAAAAACTTAATATGCCCGTAACCATATTAAATACAAATAATCTAAACACATGAAATAAAAGAGATTAATAATGTGAATGATGTAAGTCTAGAAGAAGCTCACGCTTGCATTAAAAAAGATGAAAAGTCTAAAATCAATCACCTAAGCTCCTGCTGCAAGAACCTAGGAAAAAAAAAAAAAACTAAAACAAGCAGAAGAAAATTAGTAATAAATGTCAGAGCAGAAATCAATGAAATTAAAAATAAAGCAAAAATATAGAAAATCAATGGAATAATGAGCTGATTATTTGAAAGATCAATAAAATTGACAGACCTCTAAAGAATAACAAAGAAAATAAGAGAAACAATACAAATTACTAGTATCAGGAATAAAATTTGGGCTATCACCACAGGTCCTACTAACATCAAAACAACAAAAAGAGTTCTACAGATGTAAGTT
Source organism: Camelus ferus (assembly GCF_009834535.1). Taxonomy (NCBI): domain Eukaryota; kingdom Metazoa; phylum Chordata; class Mammalia; order Artiodactyla; family Camelidae; genus Camelus; species Camelus ferus. The sequence goes on along the minus strand of NC_045698.1, from coordinate 83,148,202 downwards.
TGATAAGTTGGATAAAACTGACCAATTTCTTGAAAAACATAAGCTACCACCCTTAATCAATATAAAACAGATAATTTGAATAATGTTATAACCATTAAGGAAATTCAAACAATAATTTTAAAATCCCCAAAAAGGAAAATCTCCACACCCAGATGGAGAATTCTATTGAACATTCAAAGAGGAATTAATATAAATTTAACACGGTCTCTTCCAGAAAATAGATGAGGGAAGCAAGTTAATGGAAGAAAGTCAGCCTTTTCAACAAATGGTGCTGGAACAAGTGGATATCCATACGCAAAACAATGAACCTCAACTTAAGTCTCACATCTTATACAATGGTTAACTCAAAATAGATCACAAACTCAAATGTAAAATGTAAAAACACAAAATTTGAGGAAAAATAAGAGAAAAATTCAGGATTTAGTGCTGGGAAAGTTTATAATGAACACAAATAGTATGATGCATAAAATGAAAAATTGATAAACTGAACTTCATCAAATTTTAAAACTTTTATTCTAAGAAAGACCAAGTGAAGAAGATGAAAAGACAAGTGACAGAATATATTAGCTGTGAATATATTAGAAAATCAAATATCTGACAAAGGACTAGTATCTAAAATATATAAACACTTCTGAAAACTCAACAGTTAAAAAATAAACAATCTAAATGAAAAATGAATCAAAGAAAGCAACATTCCTTTCACCAAAGATTATATACACCTCACAAGTAAGCAAATGAAAATATGCTCATTATCAGCCATCAGGATATGCAGACTAAAATCACACTAAAGTATCACTAAACATCAATCAAAAGGCTAAGATAAAAGTAGTGACAACATTAAATGCTGGTGAGAATGCAGAGAAACTGAAAAACTGAATCACTCAAACACGGCTGGTGGGATCAAAAATGGTAAAGCAAGTCTGGAAAACCATTTGACAGTTCTTTTAAAACAAAACATGGAACTGCCATATAATCTAGCAAGTTGTACTCTTGGGCATTTATCTAAGAGTAATAAAATTTTATGTTCACAAAAAAATTCACACAGAAACGTTTATAGCACCTTTTTAAATAAAAGCCCCAAACTGGAAACAACACAGATGTCTTTCAACAGGTGAGGGTTAAACAAGGGATGGTAAATCTATACTGTTGAAAACTAGCCATCAGTAAAAAGAAACAGACTATTGACTTAGAAAACTACATGATTCTCCAGAGAATTATGATGAGTCAGCCAATCCCAAACGGGTACATAATGTACGATTGTATTTATATAACCATCTTGAAATGATCAATTGTAAAAATGGAGAACACATTAGAGATTGTCAGGGGTTGTGGGGGTAGTGGGGACAGTAAGGAAGCGGGCAGGGCTATAAAAAGGCAACAGGAGCTCTTGTGGTGATGGAACTATTCTGTATCTTGACTAGATCAATGCCAATATCCGGGTTGTGACACTGTACTACAGTTTTGCAGGATATTATCACTGGAGCAAACTGGGTAAAGGTACATGGGATCTCCCTATATTATTATTATTATATACTGCATATTAATCTGTAAATCTCTCAAAATCAAAAGCTTAAACAAATGAAAGTAGTATCAATTATTGAAGACTTTGGTAAAGCAAGACATAAGAAAAATGTAACCATTTAGGTATAAAACAGTCTGTAACACAATCGATAAGGCTTTTTTGTTTTGTTAACTAAAAATGAAACAAACAAAAACTAATACTTCCAAAAACTAACCTTAGAAAACTGAACAGTATGTGTTTTCCATATATGAATTGAAAAGAAAGGTGTACAAAGAGACTGAACACTATAATTTATGAACCCCATTTCCATTTTTTGTAATGCTACGTACTTGCTTCATTCCAATTCACCAATTAATAAGACGTTCTTAGATTTTGTTATCAAGGCTTTATGATCTTGGAAGTGAACTCATTCCCTTAAAGTGGTAGATAGTTTTAAAAAGGAGATAAATAAATAGAGAGTGTGTGTCCTTAGGTTTCATATTTAAATTAATACAGAATATACAAGAAGAAAAAATGATTTAAGGTATAGCATTTCTAATGCATTTTCAGGCTAACAGATTTCAAAGAAAATTAATCACAGCCTAGTCATTTTCCACTCTTTTCAGGTGACTTCTCATGCTATACTCAATGTGACAAGAGACAACATTAAAAACTAAATCTAGACAGAATTTACACCAGTATCTACAAAAGGCTCACTAGTTACGATGAACAACTTCACAATGGTTGGTCTATATTTCGAATGACACATCATTGTTTCATATAAGAAAACTTCAGAAAATCCATAGCAGGTACGAACAGCATATGTTATAAGCACATAAATATTCCTGTTAGTGTCTCCTTAAAAATAGAATTTGCCATCGTCCAGAATGCATCTCCAGCAAACACAGGATGAAAAGTATACCTAATTTACATGTATTTATTACATGGTCCTTTTTAAAAATAATTTTTCACTAATGAAATGCTTCAAACTGAGGATAATCAGTATTTATCATGATATTTTTTCTGGAGCTATGAGAAACAAATTAAAGAAAAATATGATGCAAACTGTTACAAAAGCTCAATTATATAAAAGATATAGGGAAATACTTTTAAAGCCACTGTTCTAAATGAGCTAAGAATTATCCTAAAATGTAGCATCTTAGTAAGTTAATTAAAATTTCATTGTAAGTATAAAGTAGTAGAAGTACATAATTACTTATTTAAAATGCAAACAAAATATTTATGAAATGATTTACTCAAGTCTGACAATCATTTTTTAAAATTTTGATCAGAATAAAAATTACTTCCCTGAAATTTAGGGAAGGAGAAATGTATATATCCCTTTTTACCTTCTGCCTTAGAAGCAGACATATTTTTACCAACATATATATATGTTGGTAAAAAGGTAATATATATATTGTATATATATATACAAATTTTAAATCCAGTAACTATATTGACATTATCATGCAAAATTTATATTATATAATTATATAAAGTGAATATGTATTGTGCAGTCTAAAACAACTACTTAATAATATAGGCACCAACTTCCTAATTATTTCACCCTTAGTAATAGAGAATATGAGAAATAAAACTCTATATGATACATATTATTCTATAAATTCAAAACAGCCTTATACCATTGTCTTCAAATTTACATAGACAGAAAGGAGGATGTATCCTGAAAATCCCGCATTTCTAAAGCTTATAGTTGTAAGAAATGACACACGGGGGGTTTTTTGTTGTTGTTGTTGTTACTTTCAACACTTGAACTGACAATTATTTAAAATATTTTATGCATTTTCCTGATTTTTTAAAACAGAGTATGGTACTGGTAATTTTACTTTGGATATCTTAAATAATTGAGGAGTAGAAATATTTTCTACTATTAACAAATATGGTTAGTCATTCTTGTGCATTTGCTTTTATTTTTAAGTCATTCTGGGTTTTCCCTTATTGTTAGGCTGTATGCTTCTGTTTCATACTACTGCCAGTACACAAGTATCTAGAGGGAAAAGAAAATCTGCATCTCATTCTAATCTGGTATCTATAACATGCCATGGACTTAAAACCAAGATTGTTAATATTTTTGCCAACTACGACCAAGCTGGAATTGACTGAAATAAAGTAAACTTAGTTTAGTGCATGATCTTCGCACAAATTAGTTAAGAACAATTTATGTAACTTTCAGACATTTCTTTTCTCTCTTAATTTCAGGGCATTGGCTATGCTCTAACACTTGAGGTAGTCAGAAATTTGTGATAAGCTAAATGGTCCATTATTATTCTATTTAAGTTTTTTTTATTGACAAGCACAATCGAAAGTGATGTATCCATGAATTTGCCATCGGGCAAATTTTGCTATAGGCTAAAGGCTTCACTAAATGTGAGTTTCTTGTTTTTATGACAATTTCTGATATTTATTCAATCTATCTGATCAAGACTGTTTTCCAAAATGTTCCACAGAATACTAGTTCTGACAGATGGTCTCCAAAAAGCAGAATCCTTAATCCAATAAGCTTGGGAATTAATGCCAAATATACTGAGTTTGATAAAACCTCTGTATGTAAGAAACTCTGTGTGTGTATTTGTGTGTCTGTGTGTGAGTAAAATCTATTTGATGAAGTGAATATCCTATAAACCTTAGCTTGAAAAACAAGAATCTGGAAAGAGTGAAGTTGTGGCCAAGACAACACTGGATTTACCACGTTCCAATGGATTTTCTTCATCATGTGTTTATAAGAAGACTTTATTTCCCTTGCATTTTGGTTGGGGCTACAGTTCTGTATGCTCAGGCAATTTGTGTCATTTGCAGACTAAAGGACAGAAGCGTGGGAATAAAGTCTTGCATTTTTTTTTCCCCTGGAAATGATGTGTTCAGATAGCAATATTCCAAGAGCCTGGGTCCCTGAGCACCTCCTTGAAGCAGAGCTCCCTGCCAACTTGCATTGGAAAGTATAGTATTTTGGACAAATAAACCTTCGTTAAGAGACTTCAGGATTAATTTATCACTGCAGTATAAGCTAACCTACCTTAACCAATAGATCAGTTATTCTGATTCTGTGAAAGCAACACAAAAGGAGTTGATATAAGACTTAAATTATACATGCTCAGATTGAGAAAATTTCTTACTCACTCTTTCGTAGGTCTTCACTACTACATGATAGGCACTGCTCTAACCTAAGAGGGTAAATTAATGTAAAAGAATATAAGATCCTTACTCTCATGGAGCATATTCCTGGACTATAAGGTAGGAAATGCCCAGAGGGTAATATGATCATTAAAAAAAAGATGGCAATGTTCTTATTAGATAATTATATCTATAATTTCTGTCCCCCTGCTAAATTTTATTCAAAATATACTGAAATTATGGCAGTTATGGCAACAAAAAATGAACCCTTAATAATTTTTTGTTAGAATGACAGATAAGACACTACATCAAATTTGGATATTTCTTGGTTCTCTTTAGTAGTGGAAACCTATCTGAATATAATCACTAAACAATTTCAAAATTTATTTTGGAAAGAAATATTCTAGGCAAATTAAAACAAATTTTACTTAATTCCATAAAAATACTACCATCTAAAATTTTCTTTATCACTAGTTAAATTCTGTGCATTGATAACAACACTTTTATTAAGAAGCTTTGCTTAAATGCACAAAAACATCTTTTCTTAATTATATTCCTAGCCATGTTAATGCACAATGTGTTGAGAAAAGCAATATGCTTCCATCTGTATTGATAAAAGCAATGTGCTCTTTATACTTCATAGGAAATATATTAATGTAATGCATTATTACTTTTATCTCTACTCTCAAAAAACAAAAGATCTCACAGAGACTTCCAGGAGAATTTCATAATACACATGTGTACTAAATACTTCTCTTACGCTAAAAATGGAACCAATACCTATAATGATACATTTTAAGATGCTGGTTTAGTGTCTGTGTTAATTTGAAAATTAACAAATATCAAAGGGAAGTAAATCAGCCAAAGTGCTGCCTGCCATGTACTTTATGGTCAAAAAGTAGCAGCTCACTGCCAGACTGAGAGCTATGCCGGGTGGCTTAGAGGAGGCTTTTTGAAGGTATGAATTCAATCAGTCCTCCCACATTTTGTGCTGGTAGAGAGCGAAAGAAGGCAATTTTATATAACTGCATAGGAGATCAAACTTTCTGACTAAAAAGTACTTAACTGGCTTAGATCTCCTCACAATTTAAGACAATCATCACATTGTATCAACTTAGTAAATAATGACCTACCTTAACTAAATCTTATCACAGTGTCCTAACTATATATGAAGCATCTTATTAATATATTTTTTATTCAATGATAGACCTTGCTCTGTTTTCCTTTTTTCTCTGCAATTCAGTTCAGGTGTCAGTGCTTTTTCATTAAATCCCCCTTTGCTTCCTATCAATCTTCATAAGGAAAGAAGACACAAGACCAGGAACCAATAAGAACTTACGGTTGGAGACGTTTCAAATCTAAGAAAGATTTAAGCGTTATAATATGGGAGTTAACTCTATTAAATAATACTACATTAGTGGACTGACAAAAAGAAAATTGTTACGAGTAGGAATTCAGATAGGTTTCCAGTAACTATCCCCAACCTCATCACACACACACACACACACAAAAATCCAAGAAATGTAATTGGCCAACTCAGTCTTTAGTGCAGAGCATATAAGAACCCAGGGATCCTAAGAAGTTGTTGGTGAGTAATGGAATTCATTAGACATTATAGTTACAAATGTTAGTGACTTCAGGAAGCAGGTGTTAAACTTTCAAGGATTTTGGTGCTACTGTCTGTAATGAAACAGTCCCAGATAGGCACACTGTTCCATATTATTCTGTATGTTTTTTAAAAAATGTAAGTTTCGCCAAGGGCATACAATGCAGCCTGTTATGAATAAGGTTAAAGCACAAATAAATACTCCCTAAAAATATACAGGGTGAATATTGAGTAATAAATTCCTTTTTAAAATGTACTAATAATTTTAATATCAGAGTACTTCCAGAAAGAAGATAAAGCTTAGAAAACAATGTCTCTCAAAGTCTCTGAAAATAATTTATTCTACTTTTTTTTTTTAACTTCATCTGACTACAAGCAACTGAAATAACAGGCATCAAAGTAGTTTCAAAACCATAGGGCATTAATCAAATGTAAGTAATATTACTATAGGTCAGCCTAGAAAAATTAACTTCAAATACCAGCCTCTGATTTTTAAAAATTGGCAAAGAGTAATAATTTAGCTAGGCTTACAATTTAAAATTAATTTCTCTTCTATAAATGTTAGTGATTATTAATATTCTATATTAAATAATAATAGTATTTATTTATTTTTACTTGTTATTCCTTGTGATACCCTGGTTATTTCTTAAGGAAGCTTGCAACCGATGTATTTAGATAATGATTCAATATATTAAAGTAAAATAACATCAATTATTTAAATGTTTTAATTTCTATTTTCAAAGAGACTCTTCTAGTTAATATTTTTTTTTCCATTTCTAGCATGTGGGAAGCTTTCTGTTCGTATCCAAATGGCCCAACTAAAATCTACACTTCAGTTTTAACAGTTGAGAAAATTTTTGTAATATGGTATGGTCTCTGAAGACAGAAGTTCAGGAAGTCGAATATTTTCCCTGACTGAAGTGGACACACTGAAAATATACATATTAAAAGACCAACATGACCAGACACCCACAGGAGAGGGGAGAATGTTTTTCATACAGCACATTAAAAGCGCGGCATCTGGACAATGCAATCTCCAGAGTAAATGAAAGAAATACCAGGTTAAGAAGGTCTTATTTCTACGTTAATATCTGTCTTCAGAATCTGAATAGGCTAATTCTAAGTACTCATATTTTTGAACACTAGAGGGAGTACCTAAAAGAAAAAGAAGCCAAATACTGAGAGTACCTAGCTCTTGAGTGTTTCACGTACTTTTGGGTGTTTGCAACAAACTGCTTGCTTATTTCCGACAGATGTAGTGGAATGATTAAAATGTATTTAAACAGTATCCAATATCTCCAGTATCTCTTTTTATGTGTCATTTTCCAGTTAATTTAAAATCTGTAATGACTAATGGCAAGAAAGGTACACGATATTCAAGAAGCAGAAAAACACAGTGAATGCTATAAAAAGTAGACACGTTTCCCCCTCATTTTAGTTTACATATTCTACTAGAAGAAAACAATTATATCCTATGTGCTTCAAAGGGTTCCAAATGACATCCCTGAGCCTTAGGGAATAATGGGTACTCTCAAATCAGAGCCAGACTTGCCTGAAGATGAAGGCTTGAAGTTACACCACATTTAGGGTTTATATAGACACGATGTCTCTAGAATTTCCATACAAGAGGGCTAACGTGGGAGCCACTGGTTGGGAGTCAAGGAGGGTGAGGACTTCATGAGTGAATACTTTTTCAACACTTAGAATTCTCTCTGCCTGACACATAGTTAAGCATTCAATGTATTAGCTGATACTGAGACATCCTCTGTGCTATGTCAAAGAATAAGACTGGTTTGGGTTTAGTGGAATGGGTTTAAAGAGGGTAGTAGATTATAAAAGTCAAAGCAGGGGAACAAGAGCTCCCTCCAGCCAACCTACAAACTACACCATATGTAAAGGCAGGAAGAGAAAGAATCCACGCAAAAAGCATTTGACAAGCATCTACTACATATTCCTTCCCTGTAACTAGTAGACATACAGCGGAAAGTGAAAGGTAATAGTCCGATCCCTGAGAACATCAATGGAACAAAAATTGGAAGAGATACAGTTATTCATGAATTGATTTAATGAGCACCTACCACATGACAGCCAGTGCTCTAGGAACTTGAGATATATAAAGGAGTAAAACAAAGGGCACTGACCTCTAGGAGCTGACAGTCGGGATGTGGGAAACAAACAAGGAACACTAGAAATAGACTGTTTGGTACAGCAGAAGCCAGTAACAATTAAGGAAAAAAGAAAAGGTGACGTAGGGAAAGAAAGATAGGGAATGCTAGAGTATATAGCAACACATGGAGTTGCCAGAATCAGCCGTGGCGGGATGACACTTGAGCAAAATTTGAATGAGGTAAAAGAGCAGTAGAATGGAGTCTGCCATGAAAACAAACACGCATGACATTCATTCCTGAAAAAGCAAGATCAGTGTGAGTGAAGTCAGGAAGGCTGGAGAGAAAGTAGCAAAAAGAAAGTGAAAGTGATAATGGGGGTGAAGGAAAATCTCAGGCCTCATAACCATTTTAAGTACTTTGACTTTCAGTGAAATGGTGAAGTCCCTACTAGGTCAGAAGAGTAATTCAGTCTAGATTTACCCAGACTACTGGGCTACAAAAAAAAAAAAAAAAAAAAAAGCTTAAGGAAGCAAGAGAGAAGAACAGGCTATTGTAGCAACCCAAAGAGGAGAGGATGTTGGCTTGGACTAGGGTGGTTAACAGTGGAGATGAGAATTGGTCAAATTCTGGAAACATTTTTTAATGTTCTTTTTTAAATTCATTTCTTAAATATTTAATTAATTTCCGGGTTTTTGTTGTTGTTGTTGTTGTTGTTGTCCTATTTTGAAGAGGTAATTTAGGTTTCTTTTTTAATCAATTTAATGGAGACAATGGGGATTGAACCCAGGACCTCGTGCATGCTAAGCACACACTTTACCATGGAGCTATACCCTTCCCACTGGAAACATTTTGAAGGCAGAGCCAACCAGACTGTCTAATGAATTGCATACAATGTATGAGAGAAAGGAGTTGATAATGACTAACACAATCTATTAACTGGGAAGGACTCCAAAGGATTAGGTTTTGAGGAAAGGAGGAAATCAGTGTTCAGTTTGGGGCATGAAATGTGAAGGTCTCTTAGACACCCAAGTAAAGATGTGAGAAGACCATACAAGTTTAAAAGAAGGGTCTGGGCTGGAGATACAAATTTGGAAGTCATAGGTCTATAAATGAAATTTAACCTCAAGACTGAATAAAAATACCAAAAAGGGGAGTTTAAATATTGAAAAAAAAGAGGATCAAATTTCAGCTCAGACATCTTAGAGAAGGAATAAGCAAAGGTAACTAAGAAAAATCAGTGAGGTGAGAAAGCACTGTATTCTTCAAGCAAAGTAAAGAAAGATTATTCAAGACAGTCAAACACTGCTGATAGATTAAATAAGATTAGAAGTAAAAACTGATTATTTGATTAAATAACACAGAGTTGCTGACAACCTTGACAGAGGCGGTTTGAGTGTAATGGTTAGAGTATAGCTCTGATCAGAGTGGGTTCAAAGAACGGTAGGAAACAAGTGATGGCCAGTATAGACAATTCAAGTTTTTTGTTTGTTTGTTTGTTTTTTGGCAAAGGAAAGCTAAGAAGTGGGATGGTAATTTTCAGGGAAAGTGGGGTCAAGAGGGGATTTTACTATTACCTTTATTTTCATTTTTCTGCTGATGGGAATCATCTGGGGGAGAGTGAACAGAGGAGATAGGTGAGACTTGTTAGTGAGTTTCTTGAGTAGATGAGAAAGAACAGGCTCTCATGCACAAGTGGAATGATTGGCTTTTAGCCCTTTAACATCTTTAATAAGTGTTACTCAGAACTGGACCCTCAAGTTTAAGTTCCTCATCAGATAACAAGAGTGAGACTTTAAAAATACTGTATTGAAGATTACAGAGAAAGGTTACCATTTTTCAAAAAAAGGCATAAACAAGGAGCAATTGTGAAGGAACATAGACAAATACAATAGACTGACACAGTGACCATAAACATAAGGAATCTAGATTTCAAGTTGGGTAAAAATTGTAATAAAGTCCAGATTTTCTGGGATGGCCTCTGTGTCACTTACTGAAAAAAGGAAGAGATAAGGCCAAATTGGAAAAACAGGACTGCTGAATGTCAGGCTGAAGGCTGGGTTTGTTCATTTGACATTTTAAGTATCAGAAGGATAGTGTGTGATCTTTTAAGCAGGGGAGTGGCTTGAAGAAAGCAGTGCATTAAGACGATTAATCTGGTAGTGTTCAAAGAGTGAATTGGTAGAGGAGAACAGAAGACGGAGAGATTAGCTCTGGGGCTATTAAAACATCATCCTTGAAATTAATAGCATACGGATTAAAGAATTGGCAGTGGGAAGGAAGGCAGCCAACCTGAAATCCCCTGTTTAGAAGAATCAACAAGACTTAATGATTTTATGCTCTTATTGTACCATGTACTTTTCTTTCACAGCCTTGAACACTCCTTAATAAATACTATTTCTGTTATTGTTTGAATAATATCTTCCCACCAGCATCTAAGTTTCAGATGTCAGGGGCCATGTATGTGTTGCTCAATATTTTATTTTTATTGTCTTGCACATGGCCCTGCATATAGTACATATTTAAGGAAAATTTCCAGTAAGTGAATAAGGTATTGAGGCATATCAGAGAAGCTGATAAGGAAGCAGAAGAAGGAAAAAGAAGAGGACAAAAGAGAAGAAAATAGGCAGAGGAGGAGAATGGAAGAACAAGAAAGGGAGGAGGGACAGATGAAGTGGAGGAGGAAGGAGAGGAAAAGAGGAGACACTGAAGTTAAAAGCCTGCAAAACAGCAGTGACTGTGTTGCTGCTGGGAACTGAGAAGCTGGTTTTGGACAATGGTTTGAAGGGAGAAATATCAAGAGTTCAAATCCACCAATGGCTCTGTATATTCGTTACCCTTTCTGTCTCAGCTTCCTCACATGGAGAACAATTACAACCTCAAAGGGTGACTCTGAGGATTAAATGAGTTAACACAGAACAGCTCAAGACACTGAACAGAAGTTATTCACCTTAACGTTTATCATCATCATCACCATTACCATCATGATCATCATCACCATCATCATCACCACCACCATCATTATCACCACCATCACCACCACCATCACCCATCATTACCATAATCATCACCATCATCATTATCACCACCATCATTATTACCACCATCATCATCACCATATTTCTTCAACAACATGTGCCAGACCACAGAGTAGTGACACCATTTAAACCTCTCCTATCTCTGCAGACATAGAAGAGGCAGGACAAGCATAAGACTTTTTGATAGATGAGATGAAGAGCCTTCCTTCCAGTCAAGGTTGCCCCTGACCTCACCCAAGAACTAACAGTAGGAAGAAAGCAAGCAGCTCAACCTCAGCCACTCCCTTCCTCCCTTCTGAATTTCCCTTCTTCTCCTCCAATCTTAAAATACACATACATACACAATTTCCTTGAAATTTTTCAGTGTAATTTTTACTTGATTGTGACATATAGAAAATGAGATTAGGGGAAGTGGTGAGGAGAAATGAGAAGGTGTATTTAAAAAGTAGGTTCAGTGAAGAGAAAAGGAAAATAATCAGGTAAATGTAAGAAAAAACACAGATAATGGTTTGTTAAAATAAAAAAGAGATAGAATGAATGTGAGATATGAAAGGAATATAAAGTCCTAATGCTTGATGGGTAAACACCCAATGAAAGCTTAAAGAAATAAAAAGGTGGGTAAAGAAAGCAGTATTAAGTAATATGGAATAAGAGGGAGGAGTCAGAGCAGTAGTCCTCAAAACAAGGGTGATTCCTCTCACCCCCAGAGCACGTTCGACACTGTCTAGAAACATTTTTAGCTGTCACACTGACATTTTTTTTGTTGCGACTGGCACGTAATTAGTAGATGCCAGGGATGCTACTAAATACCCTACAATGCATAGGACAGACCTCAGCAACAAAGAATTATCTGCCCAAGACGTCAATAGAGCCATTTTTGAGAAACCTGAACTAGACAGAGGTTAAAGGTAAAAAGGAAGAGATGGAAGTGGATCAGATCTGGTCATTCTTGTGCTCAAAACTGCAAAGTCCTCATATGACTCTGAGTAAGAGTTAAAATTCTTAGACATGTCCCCTTACACATTCTGCACTGCTTGAGAGTTACTTCTTGCAGCCAGTTACTAGAAGTGAAATTCACTCTACTACATGTGACTTTCTTCAAGGGCAAGTCCTGAAGCTTATTCATATTTGTATCCTTCATATTTTTCAGCACAGTGTCTTACACATACCAAGAATTCAATAACCTTTTCTTCATTCATGAATTAGTGTCACACAGAAAAATAATAAAACAAAGGAAAATACTGTTTTGGGATCAGTTTTAAGAAGGGAACTTGCTTAATTTGCAATAAGCTCTGCAAACATTTTATCCTTCTATGTACTGATGTTCTCTAGCACACATCATTAAAAAAAAAAACAAAAACAAACAAGATGAGACAGTTAACCCTTAGACACCTGAGCATTCTACAGTTATATATCTATAAAATCACCATAATACAACCATTGGTTCTTCTTTTTTCCTTTTTTTGTAAGGCCAGGACTTATGATCTTGAAAATTATGGAGATAGGTCTCAAATCACTAGTTGAAAAAAAATTTTTTAAAGCTATCAATCACTTGTCTCTTCACCTGAATTACTCTCACCCACTCAAGATTCCCTGAACATCTGCAAAAACTTATGTTTGTATGAGCTTTTGTTCCAGGAGAAATAGCCACAATTTTGTCATACTTTCAAAGTGGTCTGTGATATGGGGGGGAAATTAAGAACCACTGCCTCTAGAAAACAATTGATTTGACTGGTACATACTTCTTTTTTAATCTGGCATTTTTCTGTCACATGAACATAGTTTGAAATCTTAGGATAAGACTTGGTGTTATGAAAGAGGCCAATCAACACCAGTAAATCTGTTAACTTTTGGGTCGTTCAAGAGAAGAGATCCTGCTAGAAATCATCAAATTTGCTTCCTCCAGACAACTCCAGCACATGCTACCTGTGGCTGAAAATCTATTCACAGTGGGTCAAACACCATAATAAGCGACTCATTGGACATATGTATGTAATTTGACTCACTTCAGTTATTCTACAAGTAAATGTTTATCTCAAACACCAATGTGAAGTAACATTTGCAAAGCAGAAGGAGAGAAAACAGTGATCATAACTGTAAATTCCGCCTTAACAATGCTAATGTTTCTTACCTAAAGTGTGGTCTGGAAACCCTGGTTCCTTGGGAATCATCATGTCTGTCTATTTTCAAAAATAAAAATAGTTTATGACAGATAAGGTAACCTCCGTCCTGAACTGACGGGCCACCTTATGAGCCTACTCTGAAGTGGATGTTACCTAGTCTGTGTTCTCATTTCGGTTTATGTTATTTTCTGGGTCTTGTTTAGAGTTGAAATAGTGCTGACTTGGGTTGTCTGAGACCTATGAGAAACTTCTTTAAAGCAGCTCTTCTTAATTAACTAACTTTCAATACAATAAAAACCTTTTTACCCATATTATACTGGAAGAAAAACAAACAAAACAGGATTTGGGAATAAGGTCATTCTTGTTTCCCATACAGGTGAGGGGAAGAGGTGGTGGCTTACAATAAGTAGCACTAAAATTAAGACGCAAAATTGAACTATAAAAATCCACGTGACATTGTTAGCCAGCTCAGTCATTTGGGGCCTGGTAAAGAATTCAACAAGCTTGTCTGTTCATCTGCCATAGCAGAAAGCAAAACAACTGTCAAAACCCAAACATCTCAGAAAACTTAAGGACAATACCTACCTTCTAAGGCAATTTGATAACAACAAAAGAGAATTAACAGCTTCCCAAACTCTTCTAAATTCATTTGAAACAGCTGGATGCAATGCTAGACATCAGCAAGCACCCATATTAGTTGTTTCTTTATTTTCTAAGCCATAATATGAGAAAGCAATGTAATACGCTCGTTAACGTTGTTGAGTAAATAGGTCAAAAGTGATTCACAGCAGTACCTATTTATTTGGAAGATGAACACTGTAATGCCTAATTAACTTACTATTAATTCTACCTCAATACTGGTGCTCAAAATTGTGTACAACCCATAGAAGCAATGACTGTTACCACAAAGAAATAATAAATTTACAATTAGACTTAAAAGGTTGATTGACTTCACTAGAAATTGAAGAAACAGGGTCCACACACATTCTGATGCTGGGAGTAAAAATCTGTGAAAAGCTCCTGGAAGACCATTTGGCAAGTTGGATTGAAAACTTTAAAACTTTCACACCCCTGATGTCTAAGAAAATGAAAAAAAAATAGGAAGATGACTAGAGCTTAGTGGTTATATGCTTGGGACCTAGTACTAAAATCCCAAGCTCCGAAGCCTCACGTTTCCACTTACAAAGTCAAGTGACTTTACATCTCTGGCCTCTGTTTTCTTACCTATAAAACAAACAGTAGTTCCTTCCTAATATGTTTGTTTTCAGAATTAAAAGATCTACTATTAAGAAATACGCTTAGAAGAGTACCAAGCAGAGAGTAAAAGCTGTCTTACCTATTTTTATTGCCAAAGCTCTTCTTGTACATACATCATTGGATGTAATTTCATAACTTTACATGACTTCAGCCATGTTAAAAATATGCATATAAAAAGATGTAAAGAAAACATAGCAAAATGTTCAATTTACCTATTCATGAGTGGCATTAAGGATAATTCCTATGCTCTTCTTTATAATTTTTAGATTTTTTCCAAACTTTTTCTATTATTCACAGACTGAATTACTTCTGAAATCAGAAAAAAATGAAATTTTTTTCTTCAAAAAAACAAGTACTCTTAGGATCTGAAGGAAGGTTGAATAGGTGGAGCACAGAGGAATTTTAGGGCACTGTCCTACTCTATAGGACACCAGAATGATAGATGTATGTATAAACATTTGTCTAAACCCACAAATGTAAAACACTAAGAATGATTACCCTAATGCAAACTGTGGATGTTGGATGATAATGTTGTGGCAGTGTAGATTCCTCAGTGGCACCAAATGTCCCACTCTGGTGGGGGATGTTGATAATGGGGGAGGCTAAGCGTGTGTGGGGGTTAGGGGTACATGGGAAATCTCTGTACCCTCCCCTTTGCTGTGAATCTAAAATTGTTCCAAAAATAAAATGTTAATAAAATACATAAATAAATGTCATTTTTAAAGGAAGAAAAAAGTACCCCTGATTATTTACTAATCATTTATTTTTAGCTTGATGTCAGATATGCACATTTTAATCAGAACTGAGTCATCAGGCTATTAGAATTCTACCCCTCTAATTTCCAAAAACTGCCCATGATATTTTTAATGAACTAGTTCTGTAGAAGGTTCTGTAGTTTAATATGTTTGAGAAAATGTTTTACTCAAACTTACATTTCTATCTCTTTTCTTCCATTTTGACTTAAATACCTGAGATCCTCAGAGCAGTAAGGATGGAAAAAAACATAATCCAAGTAACAATGAAACTATTACATTGGTTTTATTATCTATTACTTCACTGTTGCCTGAAGCACACTGTCTATTTATTACTTTAAGTCTGCCTGAATTTCTTATCAGCTAATTCTCTGAGTCTTAAATGGTTTAATGCATTGGAAATAGAGATGGTAAAGGATGGTTATTATTTTCTCAGAACCATGCTGTTCTTTTAGAAGCATGCTATGTGATTATGCTTCAGAAAAGAAAAATTAAAAAGCATTCTAGCATTTGGTAAATATACTACAGTTTGAGAAGGTAGACTATTGTATAGAGTAGTAAAAATACAGCTATTGCTATAATTGAATGCACTGTGAAATCTCCTTCATTCACAACTTTAGAACTTGGAAAGTACTCCAGAGATTATTCTCTGTAATTCGTTTGAGTAATGAATTTTATAAGTATGGGCTCATTAACCAAAAAATAGTTGGTACGATTTCTCAGAGCAATAAACTACAGCACTTCAAGTGGATAAGCCATTCAAAGAGAGAAAAACATTTAAAAATGACAGTATTTTGCAGATAATTGTTAATTCCGTTTTCCTCAGCCCCAAAATGGATCATTTCCTATGTATTTTCAAACTTTTTAAAATTAAGCTTAATTTTAACTTATTTGTTTATAATATTATACGAAAATCCATGAGTGCTTTCCAATCCATAGGCACAATGCTGACAATACCTTCCTACTCATGCAGTCTAATCACTGAGTGATTCCAAGGCAGACAGAACAACTCAACTGGTTCCTCCATAACAGTCATGTCTACTCACAGGGATTAGCTAAAAAAAAAAAAAAAAAAAAAATATATATATATATATATATATATATATATATGTGATATATATATTCAACCCATATAGTAGTCTTGTTACTTAAAATCACAAAATGAAACAGGATGAAAAAAGCTCAAGGTTATAATCAGTCTAAACTAAAAGAGAATCCAACTAAAAGCAGTAATGTATTTTGTTTCCAAGTAAAAGGCTATTCATTACATATCCCAATCCCTCCCTAATCAACAAGACCTACATATTAACACCAACATTTTATGCAGAACAGTTTACCACTGAGATCTTCATAAAAAACAGGCAAATTGATACCTGAAGAGGCCAGACTATTTGTGAACCATTTTTTAAAAAACAATAGCTGTTTTTTTTTTTTACATTTCTACCTAAAAATGTGTAGAAAAAAGAAACATGGGTTAAACTTGTACTCCACACCCCAACTACCTGAATTTTCAGATGACTAAAATTCAGAAAACTTCTAAAAAGAAAATCAATTTCAAAATAACCCCAAACAAAAGTCTAATATTGTTGGTGCAGGGTTTATGCAAAAATAAAGGGCAAGATATTCAAAAAAGAATACTGTGGTTTGGTTAGAATGAAAAAGTCAGGGGAAAAAACCAAACAAACAAATACCATATGGTGAATAATATAGTGATCTCATCATAATCACTTTCTTTCTTCTAATTTCTATTCCAAGTTGACAAAAGCTCTCTGCTAATTGATATCAAAATATATTATGGCCTAAAAGCATAGCATTGCCAATAAAGGAATTAGAATTCTAAATACAACTGTTCATATTTAATATATACCAATGATAAACTGCCAGAATAGCGAATGTAACAACTGATGAATGGTGACATTTATATTTACAAATCATAAGTATAGAGATCAACAGGTTTGTAATTTACAAAGTTTTCAGTTACTCCTATATTCAAAACTACATCAAAGATATGTTCAGTCACATGTGCAGTATTATCTTAAAAAGATAAACGCTGGACAACTGTAAGATGTTATAGGCTAAACATGCTCTGTAAATATTTTGTTCTCAAAATAACTATCTTTCCTATTATATAAATGGCCAGTGTTTTGAGATTTAGACATAATATATACAACTCCATGTGTAAACCTTGATTGATGACATCCTCCTCACAAAAGTAATTAATAATCACATCACATTATTTATCATTCATAAATTTCACTCTTGGGTGAAATTTTTAGTCAAGCACCCAGTCAAAGCTTCCAAAGCATGAAGTCAAAATTTTATCTCTGTATCTGTCTGGAAGACAGATCCTTTCATTTACTTGGTTGTACATTATCTATGTTTTTCCATTCCTTTCATAAACTACCTGGGTTTTTTTTTTTCCCTAAAAAAATTCTCACGTAAATGAAGGCACCGAAAAAGCGAAATGGAGAGAGAGACACAGACTCCCTGATTTACTTCTCCGTGATTCTAACCAATAGCTACAGTGAGGTTAAAAGTTTCACGACAGATCTACCTGCTCTCCAAACATCTACAGAGTAATGATGCAAAGCAGAACCGGGTCCATGTACAGTTTCTTCTCATCTGTTCTGTCTAAAATAGGGAGTGGAGGACACAGCGTAACACAAGAAGTATGTGCCCATAGATGCAGAGTTTTGATGGACTACTTACTCCTAATCTAAACCATCTCGCTAAAACAGTAAATATATTTCTGTGCTGATGTAGGTTTCCCAACATCCCCCATCTTAGAAACGTCAACAACTGTAAAGCACAATTCTGCCAAAAGGAACCTGCCCAAATGTGTTCATTTTTTAAAAAATGCCATAATGTTTCAAATGAAAACACAGCTTGCCAAAGATGCTGAATAAAAGGATAACAAAGAAACAAACAGCATCTTTAGACTTGAATTTCAAATGCATAACCTTGCCATCTGTCAACCAGTTGTGAAGCAGTGATCCTAGAGAAGCCCTGCAAACACCAACAAGTTTTGTCCTCGCATCTATCATCTGTATCAATATACACTCTCGGGACCTCAGTAGTAATTATGTTCTGTGTGTGGAGCAACCTACAAGAATGACATTTGCCATTGGCAAACCGAACCCTGCTGATGAATGGGTCATTTTAACAGACTTGCATTTGGTAACAAATGCGGAGTTCAGTTGACAGAGGTAATGAGATGGAGAGAAAGAGGGGGGCTTTTTCCTCACACTTGGATTGGAAATCGGATAGAGGAGGTTAATCTTCAGAGGCCAAACGTCCAAACAACCCCCAGTCTCCTCCCACTTGGCCTCTGAAACCTGATTACAATTTTGGATGTAGACTACACCCTACCCTTTCCCTTCCCACCGCGGCCACCACCTCCGAAGTTAGTGTTAGCTCTCATGCAACTGGGGGTGCAGACTCCCTGACCGAGAACCTCACCAGGAACCCATTCAGTAGTGGCACACTGGGCTGGGACTCTGCCTGGGCTTTGCGACGCCACCCGCGGGCTTGCAGGATACCCGACCCCTCCCAACCCCGCCCTCGCCCCCGCGTGGAGCTGCAGCTAGGGTTACGCATCCTCAGCCTTGACACTGCCTCCGCTTCTCTCTATCCCGATCAAGGCTTGTGGGGGTGGGAGGGCAGAAGTGGAATGCGGGTGGCAGGGAGCGAGAACGAACCAAAACAGTCCTGGTTACCAAGAGCCAGGACGCAACGGGGAAGACCCTGGTGCATGCACACTACACACACACACACACACACACACACACACCACACACACACACACACACACCCCACACCACACACACACCACACACACCACACACACACCACACACACTCACCGACGCGCCCTGTGCCCCAGGTTCTATGCCAACGGGCGACAAGATGGGAGGAAGGAAGGAGGTAGGGTGGCGGGAAGGCCCGGAGTTACTGAGAGCGACGTTCGGAGGAGAGCAGGGGATGCCCCAGGGATTGCGAAAGTGAGAAAGTCCCAGACTCCCTCTATACCCCCAGGTCTGGGCTCTCCTGCCTGCAGCCATGGGTCGCCTTCCTTCAGTGAGGTTCGGGAAGCGGGGAGAGGAGCTGGAGCCGAGCTTCTCCCAGGCTGCCCTCTCGAGCCTGGCCCGGGGCCCGGAACCTGGCTCCCCCTCAGCCCCGGTCCGGGGAGGCTGCCAGGCAAGGGGCGACTTGCCAAAGGACTCTGGGGGAGCAAGAGGGCAGGAAGGAGCATCTTGCACTCTCCGGCCAGCTGCTGGTTTCTTCCTCTGTCGACACACCCCCAGTTAACCCCCTTCCCCGACACACACTCGCATAGATACAGAGACACACGTGTTCACCCCTCCCACCATACCAGGTCTATCGTTAATCGATAGAAAACACTAGTTGATTTCTGACGGAGAAAAAAAAAAAGGAGAAGAAAAGAGAAAAAAATACAGTGCAACAACTCTTCTCAGGAGTCTCCGGAGCAAAGAAAGTCCTTAGGCAGGCGTCTTTCCACAGTTTCTTAGGAGTTAAGAAATCTGGCGGTCCCCAGTGAAAACGAGACCGGGAACCCCGAGGGGTGAAAGGCGACGAACTCCTTCCCCACCCCCGCGCTTCTCACCTCCTTAAGTTCTTTGGCCACGTCCTTCAGGTCGCCCAGGACTAATTCCAGATCCTCCACGATGATCTTGATCTGTTCCTTCACCTTGGTTTTGGAGGCTGCCGGCGGTCCCTCGGCTGGAGAGGACGAGGAGGGGGTCCCCTTGGACTTGGCTGACATTCTTTGGGGCAAGTGAGGCAGGTCAGCACAGGCGGGCGAGCGGAGCCTGCTGCGCGCCCCGGTCCCTGGCGCCGCTGCGGCCGCTGCCGCCCCGATCCCACCACATCTTGGACGCTCCCAGGGCAGCGGCTGCTGGCTGCGCTCGGCGCACGGCCGGGCGGCCGCACTGTGGTGCTGCCATCAACTCCCCGAGACGCGGCGCTCGGCGCGGGGCTGCAGACGGGCGAATAGCGCGCCTGCGCCTCCTCCCGCCGCCGCCCGTCGCTCTCGCGCACACATGCGCTCGCCCCCCGCCCGCGGAGAGGGGCGCCCGGCCGCCGTGCCCAGGGCCGTCAGCTGCAGTCCCAGCTTCACGTGCCTCCGGGATCTCTCCCAGAACACCTGGGCATCAGGGCGCTGGGAGACAAGTTCCTGTCCTGCCCACCCCCTCGTCTGGATGCTGATATGCCCTCATCATCTCAGCCTGCTGGATGCCTACCTACATCCATCCTGGATTCCTTCTGCTTCCCCCGCCAGCAGAGACCTGGATTCCCACCATGCTTTCTGATCAATTTATAAAGAACCCCGACAGGGTCAGAAGTTGGATTTCGGGTTAGTAAAGCGACCCTAAATGTTTATTCAGGACCAAAATGTGTCCAGAGGGCCTCCAGTCATTCTCCTACTCACCTACAAGTTAAACAGAGGTGTTCTCACTTGTGCAGAAAAAAAAAAAAAACCAGATGTGGTAAAAAGCGACCCCTCACCCCCTGAAATCATGATTTTCAAGAGTTCTTGAAAGAGGTAGCTTAATCCTGCTGATTCCACAAAGTTAATAGCAGGTTTATTAATTGGAAGTCCTCACACCAGAAATCCCCTGAGAGACTGAGTCATCTTGACTGTACTTATCTGGGACAGCTTCTTTTTTTTTTTTTTTTTTTTTTTTTTAACTCTCCTTCCTCTTTTCCTGACCTATGCTGATGTCTGTTTTGGGTAGAGTGAGGGGGGAATACCATGGAGCTCCTCTTGTGGGAGATGAATAAGGATAGTTTTCCTTCAACTTTTTTTCCTTTTTTTTTTTTTTCCATCCGTTTCAAGCCTTTTACTGCTAAATAAAAAGGAAATAACTTTCTGACTGTTCTGTCAAAAGGACGGAGGGAAGGCAGTTTAAATGGAAGCCTTCAGTTTCATTCTCAGTAGGTGGCTATGATTCTCATTAGCTTAAGTTTTAATTTCCTTAGTGGCAAACCTATGAGTTGCTAGCTACTGACCCGGCAGGCTGGCTCCACTTTATTTTCCTCAGTGCACACTACTCCAAATCATTATTTTGATAAGCCCCCCATTTGGCCATGCCTTAGCAAGGATCTCTGCTTTTTGCTTCTCACTCCCCAGGTTGTTCCAACATGCTTCTTTGCATGAAGAAAACCTTGACCAGCTCTCCTCTTCCTAGTTCCTTTAGTCCCTCATATTCACTCTCTGCATTCTGAACAATTCCTCTTTATAAAATCCTATTTGGAATATGGAAGAAAAAAGAGACAACAGAAGAGAAATAGAAAGTTAGAAGTAGTGTCAAAGGATAACAACACTGGAAAATACATTGAAAAATCAGAGGAAAAAGAAGACAGGTAGAAAGCAGAAGCTGCTGGAAAAGAATTAAAATAAGGAAAGAATAAAAGAACCAGTGGGCACTAAGCCAATCGGAGAAGATAAAAGAAATAATTAGAAGTGTTAGATAAATAACATGCTTGAGTTCTCTAAGGTGAAGACAAAATTTTTTTTAAGTTTCCTTGTTTCTGCAGGTTATTCTCTATTTTACAAAGATGTAACAGTAAAAAAAAAAAAAAAGTTATCAGGTTTACAAATTCCCCTACTGTAAATTCCTAACCTTTCATCATGCTCTTAATTCATATTTGAAGATAAGTGGTCAGAAATGGCAAGTGAGAATGTGAGAGAAAAGAGAAAGTGCTGCTCCTGTGTATCTGAACTTTTGACTCTCAACAGCAGGCAAGTGAACGGGGAAGCCCAAAAAACCCAAAGTATAATGATTTTAGGCAAGCATACTGGAGAAGAGGAAAGGAAGAGGTGTTTTCCTTCCACTGACAAAATAATCCTTTTGTTAATATAAGAATATTTCCATTCTACTCTCAATCTCCTTCACTGAAGATTTTTTAAAAATCTGTTTTCCTATGATATCCATTACTATTAATGAGGTAAACTATTCTGGCTCAAAACTGAATCATAATTATTACTCTAATACACACTGTGCATGTCCACATCACAATTTACTCTTAAATAATGGTTATTATCTATCTATCTATCTATCTATCTATCTATCTATCTATCTATCTATCTACCTACCTACCTACCTATATTTAAATACAAGATGGAGTTGTATTTTAACTGAAAGGGGAAAAGTTAAAATTGGCTTCCAAAACCAAACTGAAAAAATGAGTTGGACCCCAGCAGGGGTGGCTACTACTATCTTACAGTTATTAAATGAATATGGGTAAAATATTCCAAAAGAAGAAAGTTTTACAAAGAGAGTTAAAGATATTGAGGGGAAAGAGACAGACTGAAAAGGATACAAGGACATAAGTTTTGCTCCCTATTTTTTATCACCCTTGTGGAAAAATTAGTCATTCCTTTGGCTCATTCTGTACCCTCTCAGAGATTAGTCTATACGATGTTTTAAAGCCAAATTATGGGGACCACACAGCAAAAGTGACACCCAATAAAATTTCTTATGAATGTGTTCATCAATTTGTTTATGTACTTGTGCTGGAGGCAAATGGATACATGCTCAAACCACATCACTTACAAACTTAGACAGAATAACAAACTGCTAATACAAAAGTGTCTTATTTATAGAAGTGATTGTGCACCCAGCATTCTATAATTTCTTTCTCTTTAGTCAACTTTTTCTGAGTTTTGCAGCAGGAAGGACTGAATAATTGTAGAAGATCATCGAGTGTCTGGTTGTTCAGTTACAAGCACTTATCAGTATTCTCCTCTGTGTGTGTGTGTGTTTAATCTATTGCATTCTCTCTAATAATTAACCTACACGAGGAAATGCTATGACAATGACATACTTTTTAATTCACAAAGAAGTCAAGAATGTACCCAAAATATTTTGTCCAATTTTGTTGGCACTGGCTTTTATTGATATACGATCATAATAATGTTCATTGAGTCCCCCCAAAAGGATGATATACATAATACAACATCACTTTTAATGGAGACTCTTGGTGTTCTTTCTTTTTTATCTTTTGCACAAACTAATTTTTGTTTATAAAATCCAATGTTATTAGATATATGTGAAAATATTAAGACAAAGAAAAAAAAAAAAAAGGAATGACAACTTTGTTCCCACCAAAATAGTTTTCACTGGGGAGATGTGGGTGAAAAATAGTGGAGAATGACATGGATGTCTAGGAGAGAAAATGATGTTAGTGAAACACAGCAGAGAAAAATTAGAAAAGTTTCCATATATATGTTGACTATGAAGTATACTGTATATATCTAGAAGTGATTCTCAAACTCTGGCATGGATCAGAGCTTGTTAAAACACAGACTGCTGGACCTCACAACCAGATTATCTGATCTCACAGGTCTGGGGTGGAGACTGATATTTGCATTTTAACAAGTTTCTAGGCTTCTGGAAAGAGACCACACTCTGAAAACCACTGTTTGAGAGATTGAAAGAAAGCGTTAGGTTTCTTTTTAGCCAGAATAAGCCTTAAAGATCATCCAGTTATACCTCTTCATGTTATAGATGAGAAAACAAGGCCTTAGGAAGTTAAATGGTACATCCACTGTTTCACATCTAGGGAATACAAATTGGGATCTAGAATCCCACTCTGACTCAGATGTTTGTGGAGTTGTCTCCATTTGTTTGGAGAATGTCTCCTTTTTATGTATAAATTGCTTTTGGCATGATGGCTATCTACTATAGATGCATATTGGTAAAATCAAACAAACAAACAAACAAAACGTGATCTGAAAGTTTAAATATAAATTCCCATTACAGTGTCTTCAGTAATTAGAACTTTATCTATTTCAAAGAAGCTGCTCACTAAATACGTGATAAGGAGATGAATGAATGAATAAAGTGTTGTCTCTCTCTGTATATTTTGAAAAATTTAATTTCACAAATATTTCTTAAATAACTAGTCTCAGCAAGAATCTGTGACATGGAGTACATGTGCCACTAGGTTTAGCAAGACATAGTCCCAGCAGGAACAATTAGAGTATTCCTCACATCTCTCTTAATATAAAATAATTTTACCTTAGGGTATCTCTCTCTCTCTTTTTTTCTTTTTTTGGCCTTCTTTCTCAACTACAGTCAGTTTATTTTATTTGACCTACAAAGTCAACGTATGCATGACATTTTTTTTTCTTACTTTTTTTACATGAGACAGAAACTGAACTTTTGCTTAACTAAACAAAGGAAATTGTCTCATAGCCATAGAAAGGCAAAGAGAGAAATACTTTCAAGTAGAATTGGAGCCAGAAATTCTAGGACCATTGTGACTATTTCATTCTGTCTGTGTATCCCACTTTTTTTTTTAGCAGGTTGGCTTCTTTCTTAGGCTAGTTTCTCCATAAAGTCAAAACTTGGTCAATGGTAAGTCCAGATTCACATCTTTACAACTTTGCAGCTAGAAAAGAAAGAGATAATCACAACAAGCTCCCAGGAGAGGACTTTGATTGGTCCAGCTTAGATCACGGACACATGCTTTGGCCAATCACTGTGACTGACTCAGGTGCAAAGCTGCTATTTTTAAAAAAGTCACACAATTATATACTTGTTACCATGATTTTCCAGCAGGTGGCAGTAAAATGAGTTATTCTACAAAAATCTATATATTATGATAATTTTCTGATACATGAAAGTATTTTTAGGAAGCAAAATCATTTTCAAATGCATACAAAGACATCATATATATGAATTAGCAATGGTCCTGCTTGGGTCAGTAACTAGTGATAAGGAAATTTAATGACTGGCCCAACTTGAATCAGGTTGCCTATACCTGTGGCCCATTTTTCCCCAAAACAGAAGATGAACCCCTGGAAAAATAAAAATAAAAAATAGCCACACTATAGCCTTTAGATTGATCAACCTTACTTTTTTCTCACACTTGGAGACTGACATTTTTAAGTTGTTTTTGCTTCCCAAAGCTAGCTGCATTCAAATCTTAGTTTTAGCATTTAGTGTATCCATGCCAAGAGCCACCAACCCCTTCATCCATTCTCATCTCAGGGTCCCAGCTCTAAAGACCTGCAATTCTGTGATTTATATATTTATAATCTGTGGAATTTCCCAAGCAATAATAGCAATGAAATAATATTCGGGCTCTTGTCCACAGTCTTTGAAAATGCTTCAAGGAAGGTGGCATTTGGATCCCACCCGTAGGAGGGGGCTAGTTGCCAGGAAACCAACCATGTGATTAGAAAGCTGGAACTTTCAGTGCCACCTCCTGACTTCCAGAAAGCGACGAGGGACTTGAGGTTAAATCAGTCACCACTGGCCAATGATTTAGTCAATCATGACTATGTAATGAAGTCTCCATAAAAACCCAGAAGGACAGCTTTTGGTTCTCCTTTTTGGAGAGCTTCCAAGTTGGGGAGCAAGAGTGCTTCCAAGTGCCACTCTGCTGGGTGCCAAGCTCCAGGAGGACAGAAACTTCTTTGCTCTGGACCTCAGCCTATGTCTCGCTTCATCTCACTGTTGATTTGTACCCTTTAATATCCTTTTTATAGTAAATCAGTAATCTAGTGAGTAATGGGTTTTCCTGAGTTCTGTGAGCAGTTCTAGCAAATTCATCAAACCCAAGGAGGAGGTTGTGGGAACCTCTGATTTATAGTCAGTCAGTCAGAAGTACAGATAACAACCTGGACTTGAGCTTTGTGTCTGAAGTACAGGATGGTGTTGTGGGACTGGAGCGCTTCACTCATGGAATCTATTTCTATCTTTCAGTAGATGGTGTCAGGATTGAGTTCAATTCATGGACACCCTGCTGGCATCTGAGAATTTCTTGTTGGTGAGGGGAAGGACCCACCCCCCAACACACACACGTTGGAACTGGGTCCAGGAACCCTTTTCAAGACCTCACCCACCCCAGAGCTGCTGAACTGCCCACCACATGTGCAAGCAAAATATTGAAACAATTATTCCCTTTCACCCAAGTTTTCAAGAGTTTCCACTCATCCTGAAACCTTGGGACCCATGCCTGACATCTCATTCTACCCAATCTGATTCCACCTCTCAGCTTCAAACTGCTGGGCCAAGTGAAGTAAGAACCTAAGACTTTCAATACTCTAGGCCAAAGAGGTGTTCTTAAAACTTGGCCAGTAGCCACTCTGCACAATTTAACAGCTTAACAGCCTCTTTCCTTGAAAGGTGATTCAGCCACAACCAAAGAATACCTGATCTTTTAGGGGAACCCAATACACCCTGCTAGCACCAAAATAACTGAAAGTCCTATTCAATCATTCTTGTGTCCAGTTAATTTTAACAGCTACTTAAACAGCCCTATCATTGTTAAGTTTCAGGATTTTTTTTCCAAGGAAATGAGTAAGGGTGGGCCAGCAATCACTAGTGAATCACTACTGTTTCTTATCTAATGGAGTCAGGGAGGACAGAGAAGCTGGCAGAGGTTGTACCACTCCCTCTACTTACGGAATACCTTGACTTTCAGGAACATAAAGCCACATCCTGCCAGATGTAAGGCGGTACCAATGTTATCCACTGTGTATCGCTAGATACAGTGTATGCACAGTTTTAGTTTCTCATCTGGGATGGAATAACCCAAATCTGCAAACAATCTATAACATTCTGTGTAATGCCTAACCTCCAAAACTATGAGAAAGATAAATCTTAGAGTTGAGGCCACGCAGTTTATAGTATTTTGGTATGGAAGCCCAAGCTGACTTAGATAGATTTTGTTTTATTTTTCCAGCTTCGTTGAGATATAACTGACATATGATGTTGTGTAAGCTTAAGATGTAGATGTGCTGATTTAATACACTTATATATTGTAAAATAATTACTACCAAAGTGTTACCTGTGAACACCTCCATCCCATCATATAATTATCATTTCTTTTTTGTGGTGAGAACATTTAAGATCTATTCTCTTAGCAAGTTTTAATTATACCGTGCAGTATTATAAGCTAAAATCACCATGCTGTATTTGAAATCCCTAGAACTTATTCATTTTATAATGAGAAGTTTGTACCCTATGACCAATATATCCCCTTTCCTCTACCTGCCAGCCCCTGGTAAACACCATTCTACTCTGTTTCAAGAATCCAGCTTTTTTAGATTCCACATGTAAGTGATAGCATACAATATTTCTTCTTCTCTGTCTTATTTCTCTTACAATAATACCCCCAAGGTCCATTAATGCTGTTACAAATGGCAGGATTTTTCTTTATCATGGGTGAATAATATTTCATTGTATATGCATACGTATTTTCTTTATCCATCCATCCACTGACAGACACTTAGGTTATTTCTATATCTTGCCTCGTGAATAATGCTTCAGTGAACATGAGAGTACAGATAGATATCTCTTTGAGATCTTGATTTCATTTCCTTTGGATATATACCCAGAACTGCAATTGCTGGATTACATGGTAATTCTAAAAGATTTTGGTACTGAGACGGTGCGGTGCTGCTGTAACAAATATCTAAAATGTGGAAGCAGCTTTGGAACTGGGTAGTGGGTAAAGGCTAAAGAAGTTTTAAGGTGTAAGCTAAAACTGTGGACATTTGAGCCATTCTGGCAAGGGCTGAGAAAGAAAAGAGGAGAGCTGGAGAGAAAGCCTCCATCTTCTTAGAGTCCATAAATCCTCATGAATAGGATGTCTGTAGCCATATGGATATTGAGGACCATTCTGGTAATGGCTCATGCAGAAATGAGGACATGTTATTCATTGCAAACTGGAGGAAAGGCGATCCTTGTTACAAAGTGAGAAAGTACTTGGCTAAAGTGTATCTATGTTCAAGTGTTTTATGGAAGACAGAATTTACCAATAATGAAATTAGATGTTTAACTGAAGAGGTTTCCAAGCAAATGTTGAAGGAGCAGTCTGGTTCCTCCTGACTGCTGATAGCATAATGCAAGAAAAGAGAGATGAATCGAACGAGGAATTGGTGAGCAAATAAGGAACCAGAACTTAAAGATTTGGGAAATACTCGGCCTATTATGCAAAAACAAATTAAAAGGCATGTTCAGATGAGAACAACAAGGGTGAGGCTGGACTATCCATCAAAGAGAAAATGGAATTATACAAACTGAAACACAGCCAGTTTGAGCAGAAGGGGACAGAGATAGAACAAAATGCAGCAAGAATGTCAAACTTCTTAGATTCTATAGGACTGGATCATAATGCTGTGAGGATGGAAACATGCACTCTCCTTAAGAAAAGGGAAAAAAGACCCCAGAGACAATTCAGAGATCATTGGGACCACCGCCCTGGATTTAACAGGTCACATGGCTTTCAATCAAAGACTTGGGGACTAGACAATTCTGTAAAGCAATGGAACAGGGCAGCCAGAGCCTTGGAGGTCTGACCCCCAGCCATCAGAATCACAGAGAGAGGATCACCAGTCCAGTGGGTCCTGATGACAGGACTGCGGCCATAGTGGGCCTGTGGAGCAGAGCACTGAATCAAAGAATATTACTCTTGAGCATCAAGATCTGATGGAGTTCACCTCGCTAGGTCTGGGACTTGCTGGGGACCCATCACTCCTGCTTTCCTATTTCTCCCTTTTGGAATGGGAATGCCTAGTCTATGCTACCACTGTGTTTTGGAAGCACATTAATTTAGACGATTTCACAGATTCACAGATGAGAGTAATTTTGCCTCAGGATGAATTATACCTCAAGCCTCACCCATATCTGATTTAGATAATATTTAGCTGAGACTTTAGACTTCAGATTTTAAAGCTGATGCTGCAATGAGTTAAGACATTGGGGACTGTTGGGATGAAATGAATGTATTTTGCATGCCAGAAGGACACGAATCCAGGGAGCTGGGGCAGAATGGTATGGATTGAATGTTTGTTTCTCCTCAAAATTCATATGTTTAAGCCCTAACTTCCAGTGTTACAATATTGAGATGGGGCCTTTGGGAGGTAATTAGTGTTAGACAAGGTCATGAAAATGGGCCTTTAGGATAGGATTAGTGGCCTTAGAAGAAGATGTAGAGATTTCCTCTCTTCCCCACCCTCCACCCCTACTTTTCTCTCTCTCTCTCTCCAAATACAAGCACCAAATAAAGACCATGTGAGAACATGGCAAAAAGAGGAAGAGCAAGCCAGGAAAAGAACTCTTACCAGGGACCAAATCTTCTGGCACCTTGCTCTTGGGCTTCTCAGCCTCCAGAATGGTGAGAAAATAAATCCCTATTCTTTAAGCCACTCAGTCTGTGGTGTTCTGTTATGACAGGCAGATCTCCCTGAGACCGGTACTGTCTACCCCAGAGGAGTTCTCCAATTACATGAAGATGGTGGCATCTTTTAGATAGTGTTTGAGATAAGCCTTGAAGTTGGCTAGTGCATAGAGTGTATATGTGAACAATGTCCTCTGGGATTTTGCAGTCCACAAGTTGTAAAGTTAAGTGTGAAAGTCTTCTGTAAGAGAAAGGAAGGGGGAGAGAGAGCTAGCAGTTTGCCCAGGTAGGCTGGTTGCTGTGGATGTGTATACAGCCTAAGAGCCTGAACGAGGCAGGAGTAGAAAGGTGGAACTGGAAGTAATCCATAAGTTTTCAGGAATGAGAGAGAGGTATCAGCCACATGCTTTGGCAACTAATTCAATTAATCAGTAGGAAAGTTTGATTTTAAGATTTTGAGTCTATGCTATTTGCAAATGTTCATTCTGATATGTTTTGAAATATATTTAAGGGTCATGCATAATCTGGTAATGATGAATTTTGGTGGAATGAAGGAAAAAGAAGCAGAATGCATATACCATACAAAATGAAGTCAAATGGCCATACGCTATTCTCCTCAGGAGAACCAACATATGTATGTAAATGATACACTATTCAAAGACCAGGTAGTACTCTAAAAGTTCATGTATAAAGATAGTCAACATCACAAAATTATCAGATGTTTGAACTCTACGAAAACACTACTTGTAATAAGATTTTAGAAAATCTTAGAATTTCAGGAGTGGAAATTACTTAGGAGCCATATAATACAAATATGTTAGTCTTACTGATATAGATACTGAGTTCAGAGAAATTACAAGATTAGTTGGAGACCACAGAATCAACAAATGACCAGAATCAGACCTTCATACATGGACCCTTGAATGATACAAATAGATCAAGAGAACATTAGCTTTTTGAAAGCATTGTATAATAATAGGGTATCATAAAAGCTATTTCTCCTACCTTAAAAGATCTCTGCATCTTGAGACATACAGTCAATCTCTAGTAGTTTAAAAGATTTTGCTGGTAATATCCTTTGAAAGACAGCAGCAATTAGAAAAAGAAATCATTCACATCATTGGCAAATATCTTCCCCCATTCCATAGGTTGTTGTTTTGTGCAACAACAGATGACTGGATAAAGAAGTTGTGGTGTATTTATACAATGGACTACTACTCAGCCATAAAAAGAATAAAATAATGTCATTTGTAGCAACATGGATGGACCTAGAGATCATCATTCTAAGTGAAATAAGCCAGAAAGAGAAAGAAAAATACCATATGGTATTATTCATATGTGGAATCTAAAAAAAGAGGACACTAATGAACTCATTGACAAAACAGAAACAGACTCGCAGACATAGTAAACAATCATATGGTTACCGGGAAGGGGGTGGGAAGGAATAAATTTGGGAGTTTGAGATTTACAAATGTTAGCCACTATATATAAAAATAGATTAAAACACAAATTTCTTCTGTATAGCACAGGGAACTATATTCAATATCTTGTAATAACCTTTTATGAAAATGAATATATGTATGTATATGCATGACTGGGACATTGTGCTGTACACCAGAAACTGACACATTGTCACTGACTATATACTTCAATTAGAAAAAAATTTTTAATTAAATTAAATTTTAAAAAAGAAAAAAAAACCATTCATGCTAGAGGCTCTAGAAAAGTAGTGTATGACACCTCCAAAGACAGTATCAGAATAAGATAGGAAAGCAACTATTAATTTGGCAATGTAGCAAAAAATTAGTATGTAACTTTTCATAACCTAGATGTCCTATTTTGTTTCAAATTTTAAGTGGATATGTGTAGGGTGGCAACATATGAAATATTTTTAACCATCTCTCATCAAAACCTTGCTACCTCTGATATTTTAATAGTATTTGTTCTAATTCTGTTAAATTTTTCTCAAATATCTTTTTACATTCTTGCAAATTACTTTTTCTTTTTTGAAAAATAACCATTCAAATTTACTGAAATTATTTTCAATTCAGTATGTAATTGTAAATGCTATAATTGAGAAGAAAAATGCTCAGTGTCAATAAATTCTAAGACAATGCCTTTATTCTATAGTGGCATCCCATCATAATGACCATTTCCTATTTACTTGGCTTTTTGCATAATTTTTGTAAAACTTTTTGGTATCACCATGTATGAAGTACTGCTAGACTATATTTTCAGTGTGTTTAGCACTCACTAAACTAAGAGTTTAGCTGGACATTTGAAAATGTTCACTCCTTTACCACATGGCACAGACATTTACTGGCCCTCCTTCCGGTAAATTCCAGTCACATCAGCTGTCCAGACATTTAAAAGGCCCCCTACAGGGTGTCTTTAAAAACCATTACGCCAAAGAGTTGTAGCATCTAACAGAAGGAAATGTCTGTATTCTTATTTTGAACTTTTAAAGAACTAGTACAAAGTGACCCACTGTCTTCTTTTTTTTTTTAATTTATTGATTTTATTTGTGTATAGTATTTTTTAATTGAAGTATAGTTGACTTACATTGTTGTGTTAATTACAGGTGTACAAAGTGATTCAGTTAAACCATACGGCAGCAGGCTCTGATAAAAACTCGGTGGATTTGAAGTGAGGCACCTTAGGTTTGAAACTCATGTTCCGCCACCAGCTCTGTGATTATAGAAACTGAATCCACCACCATTTCCTTCTTTATCTGCAAATGTAGATACAATACCTATTTTGCAAAAGTAGATTGAGAATCAAGAGAGATAATTATGTGGAAATGTTTTGTAAGCTGTGAATTACTGAACAAATGTTAGTCACTGTTATTCTTTTTTTGTGTTTGTTTTGATTGATGCGCTCTGTGCATCAAGAAACCTGCTACCTCCACTGTTTCAGGATTTGGCTGCTTCCCAGAAGTGCGTGATTAAGTAAGTTCCTCTAAGACAGTATTTTTCAAAGCAAGTTTCAGCAGTTTCAATTAAAAAAAAAAATGGAAACATTGCATACTATGCATACCCCTTACATAATGCTGAGGTTAAATATCAGGATGTTAAAGTCTGAAAAATCTGACCTGTTTAATTTAGTTTCCAAACTTACTTGACCATGAAATCCCCAAATTCCCTCCTTTCTGTCTTCGCTTCACCTCAACCCTCCTTTCCTTTTCTTTCTCTTCTACCCTTTCCGGCCTTCCCTGCTTTTTTTCTTCCTTACTTTTTCTTTCAACATAACACCTATAAGCATTCTGCTTGTTTCATGGAACGTAACGTATTAAGATCTGTTTTAAAAGTTTCTAGTGATTATTATCTCTCTCTCTCTTTTTTTTAATGAGAGGGAGGTAATTAGGTTTGTTCATTTATTTCTGTTTGGAGGAGGTACTGGGGATTGAACCCAGGACCTCCTGCGTGCCAAGCACGCGCTCTACCACTTGAGTTATACTCTCCTCCCTCTAGTGATTACTCTTGATCATATTTTGCTTTTCCTAGGAATTGATCTTATAGAGCTGGTTTATTCCATATAGGAGGACTCTATCAGGAATCCTGCCTGTGTTCAGCAGTATTTTTATGCTGGTGTGTTTTTCCATATGACCAGTTTGTTTGTAATTTTTTCATGCCGTATTTGTACAGAATTCTACAATTTTTCAAGCCTGTCCCAATGTCAGATCACTATTTCCCTTTCTTTTGAGGATAATTCAATAAAACTAAAGCAGGGAATTACTATTATCCTCAATTTACAGATAAGGCTTCCAAGAATAAGAGAGTTACTCAAGATCATACAAAGCTGCTGTGAAACAAAACCAACAACAGAACCCAGAAGTCTTCATTCTTGCTCAGTGACCTTTCTTCTACAATGCAATGCTTCTTAAACTCCTTGCCTATTATATCATGAGCCTTCAATTCTCTCTTCTATCTTTGCATGCTCAAAAAGAAAAAAAGAATAGTGCACTTTTGGCTTCAGGTCAGGAACGTGAAGGGTAGAATTTGCTTCCTTATTTTTAGCTGCCTATAACTGAACCCCTATTTTATTTGCTACAGGCTATTTGGGAACAGGAGAGAAAGGTTGGGAGGTTTATATTTGGTTTGAATTGCTAAAGGAAAATCTTCCATTCTCAAATTCAGACCAACATTTATTTAAGAAATTTCAAAGACTGTAGCTCTTGCAGATTTTGTAAGCAGAAGACTGAATCCTCAAAGATTTGGGTTAGTAATCTTGAAGTAGAACAGTACGCACTATATATAACAAGGAGACTTTCCCAGCCTTGAGAAGAGGGCAGTGTTTTATGATAGAAAAGCAGTTGTTCAACTGGTGCTCATCTGGAACCACAAAAGAACTCAAAATACACTAGTGCAACCAAGAAAACAAAAGGGAAAGTTCTTTTCCATGTACTTTCCAGCATGCATTTGACATACTGGCAGCTCAGGAACATTCCTGACATTTCTGAGCTGCTCCGGACAGCAGCATGTGAATAGAAAGTGTGACGGAGACTACTTTGGCACAGGACCGACCACGCTGCAGTAGACGGTAAGATTCAGGCAGCTTCTCCCTGATAGGCTGAATGCCAGCTAATTTACAGCCACGTGACTTGGTGATTGGAACCGGTGTGAAAACTACACCGTGGACCAAATTCTGCAATCATATAACCATTGCATTCAATTAGCTTCAGGATTTTTATTGTTTTAGGAGTTGTAGCATAAAAATCAGTAACTTAGGTGACATTGATTGTGGTAGGAGTGTAAGCTATTTCTTATTTATCTGACAACATATACATGTCTAAGTTTAAAAATCATTGTAATGGATCAAGTTCCACTAAATCCAGTAATAAATTGCATATTATAAAATTAATTTGATATTATTCTTTTGATTTCACTATGATACATACAGGAAACTGTTTTCAGTCGATTTTATAAGGATAACCCCGTTAACGATTATGAAATTAAAATGGGATTCTTATAGCACCTTCTATGGAAGTCATTGGGCTGTCACAGGGTATGTACTGGCTGGCAGGTGGGGGTTGAGAGGTCGAATGAATGCAACCTGATGGAGGAGTCACCACAGCAAGAGTATGAATTAATGAAACCAGACACACTGCTCACTACTGTCTGCAGTGATCTGTGCACAGGAGATTCACCTGTACAGACTATATCCTTTGCTTCCATGAGTCCCTCTGCCTTTCAGATTCATTCAGGTGATGAGGATCATAGGACAGCTACTTGTTTGCCTGCCATATTTCCTGTAGGTTTGGCTGTGTCCCTTAGTCACAACCCTTGACAAAGGCCTTCCTGGGTTCCATTTATATCCTTCTGTTCCTTCTTCCTTTCAGACCTCAGCCTCTTCTGAGGTTCTGCACCACTGACTGGTTTTAGTGTAGTCTAAGCAGAGTTTTGCTGACTGTCCTCTTATTAAACTTTTTTCAAATTACCTGCTGTGAAAGTGCCATGTTTTATGTGACCCTTACATACACTAGGAAGTCAAATAAGGCTGGCCAACTAGTTAGGACCCCATTGGCAAAAATATAAAGAATGTTGTAGGAAGTCCTTCACTCTAGAAAAAGAGAGACCTAAGGTCCCCAACCTTAATCCTAGAGTTATTGTAGGAAAATAATGTGGGATGTGTGTGTGTATGTGTGTGTGTGTGTGTGTGTGTGTGTGTGTGTGTGTGTATCTGTTGGCTCATCTTCCCATCCACACACCCACCCTGCAATATCAATGCATCCATAACCAACTTATTTGATAAACTACTTGTACATTAGGTCAAAAACAGTAGAATGTTGGCAAATTTATATGGTCAAATGTTTTTACAGGTGCATAAAATTTCACATGTTTCTGGTGGTTTTCTTTCTTTAGCTCTCACATTTAAATTGTGTGAATAACTTTACCATCACACACACCTTGTTCAGATTTTTCTAAGCAATGAGATATATTTGGAAATAATTAATGTGTATAAGTAGCATCCGCTGTTTCTTCCATAAGCAGTATCAGGCAAATAAAAGAGATTGGGCAACACTATCCCAGGTGGCAATAAATATTTTTAAAATGCAGTGGAATCATTTTTAATTCCTGTGCTTATATGTTTCATATAATGATAGTCAGTGGCACTGCAGATTAACTTGCAAAGAACATATTAAAATTGTTTACATGTTAATTATTTTAGAAATTCTATTAGAAGCTCAAGTTTCTTCTCATGCTATGCTGGCTTATCCTTCCTATTTGTTCTCATTTGGATATTTTACAATGATATATGTAACTCTATACTATATGATTTCTCTCAGTACTTTAAATTTTAGAACCATCTTCAGCATCTTTTTATATAGAGCTATACACTGTTGGATCCCTCCAGTATTCATGACAGTTTTATAAAATGGAAGACTTGAGAAGACATGTGGGACAGATTCTCACTGAGCGGGTGGAGTGTGGCTGATCACATCCCTAAGGAATGCTCTCAGGGCATCTGATGAGTACGAATATATCTGTCCTTTAGGAAACTGTAGCTAAAGTGAACACTACAGTAGTCCCTCAGTATCCACAGGGGACAAGTTCCAGGACCCCCTTTAGGCACTATAATCCACAGATACTCAAGTCCCTCATATAAAATGACACAGTATTTGCATACAACCTATGCATATCTCCCATATACTTTAAATCATCTCTAGATTACTTTAAATACCTAATATACTGTAAAAGCTATGTAAATAGTTGTAAATACAATGTAAATTCTATGTAAGTAGCTGCTGATACACGGCAAATTCAAGTTTTGCTTTCTGAAACGTCCCAGAATTTTTTTTCAAATATTTTGGATCCTTGTTTGGTTGAGTCCACAGATGCAGAATCATGGATATGGAGGGCCAAAACTGCACAGATGAGAACACTGAGACAAAAAGAACTTAATAGCATACAGTCACACAGGAAGTAACAAAGTTCTAAATCAATCCCAAGTGTGACTGACTTCAAAGTCGGTATCCCGAATTACTAGACTTTGAGTCAAGAAAGAAGGAACTCTATTATCTGTCACGTATCTGGAAACTTGATTAAGTTCCTGTCCTTTCTTGGTCTCAATTTTTCACCTGTATAATGAAGGCATTTTACTTTATAATCTCTAGTAAATTTTCCACCTGTAATATTCTATATATTCAATCAATCATTTACTTAATGAGACCATATCCAATACCCAGAAATTTTAAAGTACATCACTAGATTATCTGGATAGTATATGTTCCAATCTTTCACCTCTTTTTCCATTAATTTTTGCATAAGAGATTCTACCAGGAGACAGAAATAATTCATCATCTGTGCTTTTTTGGTGTCTTTTCCCTGGATACCTTCACCACCAGTATTGCAGACACACAAAAACATAATTTTTTCCCCAACAGTTGGGCCACATCCCCCTTTCCCTAATAATATTTTCTTTATTCTAGAGACAGAGTATACTTATTGAAAACCTTTTATATTTCTGTAATTGACTAACTGTTTTTCTCATTTTCCTTTCAGCTCTTCAGCAATGAAACAATGAAAAAAAAAAAGGTCTGGAATGTTTTCTCTGATGGTTGATATCTATTATTTGGACCATAAATTTGATGTCAGAAAAACACAGGATCTTTTATGATCACACATTTTTATGTCCCAGAAGCTATAAATGTTTCCCACAAAAGGATGTAAAATAATTTTGCTATTCTATTCTTTGTGTTTCTAGCAACCTTACATAGTCTACATGTCAGAAATAATTACCCTCACCATGATCCTCTGTTTGTCTATGGATATAATGCATTTTACAAATTACACAATATATTTTTCCCTATACACCATCCCAGTAACATCTTATGAGTATGCATAGATTTAAAGCCTGCATAATACCTTCATTTTGTCAAAGAAACACTTTGCTCTTTACTGTTTTGAAATAATAATACCAGAAGAGACATCTATACTGAATTTATCTACCTTGAATTATTATTTTGTATCCCACTGATCACAGGCTGGTTCCCCCAGAAATCAGTCTGCCAGGTGGCTTAGAGGGTCAATTATACTGGGTATTTGTTTCTCTACTAATCCTTTTCCTGCCCTTTCCCTCAGTCTATTCTACATCACAGGGAACATCAGTTTCCTGCCAGCTAGCTTCTCTTGCCAACTGGCTTCCTGGCAGGTTTGGGCAATGGTGAAAATGGGAAGATGAGCGTAAAGAGAAACTGGAGTATTTCTCCTCTCTTAGACTCTGTAGCAACATCTTTGGCAGTGGCTGCATCTCCTTAGCTCATGCAGAACAAAAGCCACTCCCTCTGAGATTCAACTGCTGAGGACAACGTTCTGGCTCTCTGAGTGGTCCAGCTTCTAGATCTGGTATCACTACTTCTTCCTTCTGTCCCTTCTTCTCTGGGCTCGTCATGCTCCCAGATGTTATTAATCTCTGGTTTGCCTCATTATCCATCATTGATTTGACCAGCTCTTCTATCATCCATGTAAACAATTCCCTGAATTGGATTCCCTCTGTTTAAAAGACCTAGTACCGTTTCTCTTCTTTGGACTGGACATAGATTAACCCACACTTGCTCATTTCATATTCATTCGCCAAGACTTCATTACATATCAGACTTGTGCAAGGCACTGTTTAAGGCTAAGACCATAAGTGCGAATAAGATATACATTTTTTCCTATCCTTTATAAAAATTATAGTCCAGTAGAAAAGATAGATATTATATAATAAATTGTAGATATGACACATATTATAAAAGATAAATTATCTGATATTATGGGATCAAAAATAAGAGAAAGTTAAACCAAAATAAAGAGTCAGGAAAGTTCTTCTTAAGTTTGTGCTCTACTCTGGATATTAGAGTGTTTGTTCCCAATTAGAATTAAAGTGACAGAAAACGTTTCAAGTATTTAAGTAAAAAATTTGTGTCTTAGACAACACATGACCCCAGGAGCTTAAAATAGTAAAGGAACATAGATATATTGGCTATCTGGGTAATCCTTAATTCAGAACCTCCTGCAGCCACACGATAAAGAGCTACAGGGTATGAACCTGCAAACTTAAGTTCTGAAACCTGTCCCTGTATGTCACCTTGCCCTTCTATTTAACTTGGAAAGACCAACTTAGGTTAAACTTATTGTGATTTGTTTTAGTATTTTTTTCCTTATTTTTTTCTGTTCAGTTTGATTTAAAATATTTACTAATTATACAGTATTTGCCAGGTACTTTGCCTCACTGATGATGACATAATGAATAAAATACACATCTTGCTCTAAGGAATTTTTTTGCCTGAGAGATGCAGACAAGTGAATGAGTGCTTATAATACCATAGGATACATCCCAATGAGATCGGGATAGGGGGGATGAGAGGCTGGCATAGTGTGGTATGGTAACCCAATAGAAAGGCATCTAGCTAGCCTTGGGAAATTAAGGAATGCCCACTGGAAGATGTAACAGTTAACTAGGAGAGAAGCCAAAAGTCTGTTTTGGTGGGAATACACAAATCCGTAAGTTAATACTTTTTTTGCATAACAAGATTGAAACTAAACATTGGTTAATTTTCAAAACAAGCAAAAACAATATGGTAATTAATTTATGAGATCCAGTATAAGATTATTATAAAAGACTACAATGTATATACATTAACTGCTGCACTCCCACCAATGCCACTTAAGGGTAATTGCTGATGAAATAAATTCCATAAGATGCTAGACTCAAATAGTGTTTTCCTAGAGTTAAGGTATATGTTTTACCCCTAAGGTCTCCTTATTCTCATCAAAGAATTATAATTAGAGCCATAATTAGTAAACTTGCTCATTATTCTTAATTAAAATTAGACATTATCCAGACATCAAAAATTATAATACACACCAATTATGTGCCACAGTAAGTTATTCATGTAATTGGCATTACTTAACATACAATTAAATATGTCAAATAAAGTAAACAAACGCTCTCTGGTGCTCCCTTATTACAGGGTTCCATGTTGCCCAAGAAGCTAGCTCCTTTTTCAATGAAGTTTACTTTGACTCTAAGTAGCTCTCTCTGTCCTGCTGTATAAGAAAATTCAGGTAAAGGTTGCAGAGGTTCTAAGAAACATCTGGGCTATCTAATCATGGCCACACCCCCTCCCACGTGCAGCAGGCTTTTTAGTCATCTCTGTGTGTTTCCTAGCACTGCCTCATGGCCATGATGGCCATGATGGCCGTGATGGCTGTGATGCCAAGTTCTCCTCTCCGGTTAGCTTTTAGCTGATGATGCTGTTTCCTCTTTGCCTTGACAGGATGAGGTCATTCAACATGGTATCTCTCATCATTCTTAGTTTCCATTTCACAATACTAAATTTTAACTTCTCTCCGTGTGGATAGAAAAACACAGTCGATCCTTTCTAATATTAATTCTTTTACCTTGGCTCTTCTTCATGACCAGTATTCTTA
Organism: Camelus ferus; assembly: GCF_009834535.1. Lineage (NCBI taxonomy): Eukaryota > Metazoa > Chordata > Mammalia > Artiodactyla > Camelidae > Camelus > Camelus ferus. The sequence goes on along the minus strand of NC_045698.1, from coordinate 83,108,117 downwards.
AAATCTAGCAAACGCTCTTACTTCACTGTTATATATTTTTCTTTCAATTTTTGTTTTCCTTATCTGCTGTCTCCTTTGTCTTTGTCCATAAATGTTCCATTGTTTCCACTTTATACAAAGGGCTGTTGCTTAATTGTACTTGTATATGTATCTGTCTGTCCCTTTGTCTCTCTCTCTCATGTATAATGCATACACATTCAAAGAAACATTTATATACATGTTATACAAACACAGAACAGAGAGTCAGTGGCTGGGGAGCTAGGGAAAAGGTCTTTTAAGACTGAAGTTTGAGCTAGGTCCTGAAGAATCCAAAACTTTTTCTTGAACAGTGGGGTTCTCAAGGTTTTTGATCTTAGGAACCCTTCATGATCTTAAAAGTAAGTGAGGACCCCAAAGAGCTTTTGTTTATGTGTGTTATATTGAGGTTGTATTATAATTTGAAACAGAAATTAATGAAATATTTTCAATTCACTTACAAATAATAGTAAAAATTCACTGCATGTTAACATAAAATATATTTTTACAGAAAATAGTCATATTAAAAAATCAAAGTATTATTGTTATATAATTTTGCAAATCTCTTTAATGTCTGTCTGACAACAGAACATTGCTGGTGTCTCATATCTGCTCTGCATTTAATCTGTTGCAGAATGTTGTTTTGAATGAAGTATGTAAAGAAAATCTTGCCTCACAGATACATAATTGAACAAGAGAAGATGATTTTAATATCCTTTTCATATAATTGATAATATCATTCTTTGATATTACACTAAAACTCAACAAGTGGTGAACTCTTATAGGTTAGTTGTAGTTAATATACAATCTGCAATCACGTCAATGAACTAGTCTTACTCTGTTTCATTCAAATCCACTGGATTGTCTTGAACTTTAATATTCTACTCATTAACAATTGTGCATTGGTCATTTAAAAATAATTGTTCACAGAACTATGCAGATCTTCTGATGTGGACATTTTTTATTATAAAAAAGAAAAAAATGTTATTCATTAATATTACCACCAATGTTATTAGAAAAGTCTTCAAGCACTGACAAATGGCCAAGATCACAGTGGCAAATAAAAGTTTTCCAAAATTCCAATTTTCAGGTAAATTTTCAAATTTTATTATTGGTAATACATACTTTTCCTTAAAGTAATAGGCTCATTTTTTTTGTTTTCCCGAGAAGGTCTGCCAAACAACCAATTCTGAATAATCATAATTTTTAGTTATTCTTTCAAGTAAAAATGGTATTCATTGAAAAATGCACCTAGTTCAGCTCACAACTCAAATAACTGCACAATGTTTTGGGACAACCACTATATTATAGGGCCTAGCGTAAATGCTTTAATCTACATTTCCCTTTTTGCCACAAAGAATATTTAAAAGTTGTATAAGCAAGAATCAGGATTTAACAACATTAATAATTTCATTGTCTTATTAAAGACATTACTAAATAATATATTCTCATTTTCTCTCTCTTTCTTTGTCTTAATTGCAACTGTCTGGCAGTGAAAAATACAGTAATTACTTGTATGGTTTGGTACCAGTACCTTCCTTGCCTGATGCTAAGCTATCTACTATCACTTTTGTAAAATCAATGCAACTGTCAGTACAGTGAAAAAAGGCAGGTAATGTCATAGTATATTTTGAAAACAGTTTTGATCTCCTGGACCCTCTGAAAGGGTCCTGGGAATTCCCAGAGTTCCATGGATCAAACTTTGGGAATTGCTGCTGTGTATATAGAAGCTTAAAAGATATTCTGGCAGAAGAAATAACATATATAAAGACAAGAACATCACATATTTATCAACAGCATCTAGCTATTTACTCTCTGCTCCCTAAACATGATTTACCCGTTTACTCTCCACACTATTGCTCCACTGGAGGAGTAAGGTAGATAGCAATATGCCTAGAAACACAAGTAGAGGACACTGTGAGATTCACTTGTCTCTGAGTTCCAGCTTGGTGTTAGGATCAGCAATATACTACCTCACTATTACTGGTATCAGTACATCGTTCTTTCAAATCTCTGGAACTGCAGTGTCCAATATGATGGCCATTAGGCTAATGTAGTTATTTAAATTAAACCTAATTAAAATTAAATAGCATTAAAAATTCAGCTGTTCAGTTGAATTAGTCATATTTCAAGTGCTCAAAATCACATGTGGCTAGTGGATATTGTATTGATTAGTGCAGACAGAGACCGTTTCCATAATTGCAGGAAGTTCCATTAGGCAGAGGTAGGGGCGAATACCATGTTCTTTTTATCCTCACCGTAATTTACTGCATTCCTCTTACACAGGCTACCATTCTTAGGAGGAATTTTGTATCATCAGCTTTATTAATAGTTCTTTGTTCATTTTCTATCTGTTTTTCGGTTTAACATAAACCTCCTTGAGAATGCCCTACCCAATACACTGGACTCATCATTCTTTGATGTCCTATATGTCCAATGTTCTTCACCTCCAGGCAACTTCCTAAATGACCTGGAACTCCTCCATCTCTAAATCTTAAAAATCACTGTCTCATTCTCAGACCACATATCTCTATCTTCTAGCATCCACTTTCTTATTTTCATCTTACCTGTTATTTGACCTCATTAACATCAGAGTACAACAATGGACCTATCATCAAGTAATAGTTCTACACCAACATAAAAAGACTCTTCTGGCCTGGACACTTGGATATTATCATTTGAGTGAAAGCTCTGGCACGTACCTAGAGTGGTACCCATGAATAGCATCATCCAAGCCAGGGTCGTCCTTTAGTGCTTATATTTTGTTCCTTTCTGCCTATGTTCTGTCTAAGTTTCTCTCTACTTTTACCCTGCCCTTTAAGCTGAACATACATCATGAGTTTTGAAACATTCTCCTGGGAATTACTGAAGCCTATTGATCCTCTGCCTCTCCACCTTCTTGAAATTCTCTCATTTGTCTTCCTACCAGTGGCCAACACCAGAATCCAGGAAGTTGTCCTTAATTCCTTCCATTCTTCCATCGCCTACATCCAATTTCTCATTAAGTTCTGCCCATTCTGGTTTCTAAATGTCTTTTTTATCAGTTCTTTCCTTTCCAAACCTCCCCAACTAAATCTTCTGGTGGCACTGGGAAAGGTGATTAGTTGATTAGAACTGGAAGTTGCCCATGGGAGAAGTGAGACTCCAAAAGGCTACTTGGGGGTTTTAATGAATTAAAGGAGACTTGTACAAAAGGGAGAGAGAATTAATTCAGGTGTCATGATCAGCAATTTATGAGGCAACAGAATCAGTAACTTCTCAAGAATGAGAGGCAAATTTGGAACCCATAACCCAGAGCTTCTTGAAACTGCACCAAGAGAAGAAATAAGCTATTTTAGGCAGTAAACAGAGCATTTTTCAGCGGGCTGCTGCAATGAAAGGTCAACACATGATGGTAGCCAGCTGTGAATGATGGTAATGGCTTTGTGGAACACAGCAGCTGCCTCAGCAGGGGAGCAGCAGCCTTGCAATGAAACCCGCCAGTTCCTGCCTATAACACAAAATTTTGCCAACTTTCTCTGCACAAGTTCCCAGCACACAGTTCCTGCTTAAGGCAAAGGAAGACTGTGAATGGAGCAGCAACCCCTCCTATTGCCCAAGCCCACTTATAACAGAGGACTCAGTGGTTGAAACAGCAGATTGTGGAGTTTTCCAGAAGAAGCTGTTTCTAGTGAAAGGTATTGGGGAATCAAGAGTACAACAAGGCTGTAGGAGACCTCGAAGAAATTATCCTGGCCCCTTAAATTCTCCACCATCCTTGCTGAGACAGAAGGAAGAAGGTGAGCAGTTCAGGCATTAGAACTGCTATAGGGCTAACTTCATCTTAACACTATGCCTGTGCTGGTGGCCTGTGGATACGACCTTTACAAAGTAGTTCTGTTCTTCCTTCTGCTATAGTACCAAGACTATAATATAAACACCCTTGAAGATAGGGTGTATTTCTTAATAACTGCATACCCTCTGACAACATTGGGTTCTTAATAGAATCTAAATGTTTGTGATTTAGAATGAATAGTCAAGGGGATAGTCTGAGAGAATACTAATGCTTAAAAACCAATTTAATAATTAGTTCTCTTAAGTAATTTATAGCACATTTTCTATTTCCCTCTCTTTCTTTTTTAAAGTTACTATCAAGATAATAAATTCTGACATCTACAGTATTTTTAATTCCCGTAGTGTTTTGTAGGATCTTTAGTATAATCTCTCTCCCTCACTCTCTCTGAAACCCCACTCAAATATATGCAGCACATCTTCATATCGTAGAAGTACAGAATTAAAAGTGACCAAAAGAGTCTACTAACAGTCCCCACCAATTTTAGGCAAGCTTGAACTTCTAAGAAGAGAAGCAATGCCTTAAGATTATTACATGTAAGCATTTCTATGGAAGCTTAGCTTCTATCACAGCAGTTTGTGTGTACATATACATATATATATATATATATATATATATATATATATATATACACACACACACACACACATATATATATATATATATGCATTTACACATACACACACACACACACACATATATTTCAGGTCCCGAACTGGGAACTGGAAATCAGGGATTGACCAAGGACTTTTGCTCTACTTCTGAAGATGAAAGGCATTTCATGCCAAATTTTGGAAATTTTAAATTAGCTTATGGTTCAAACAGAGTAAGTGGAATGCCTGGAATCTGCATATCTCTGACAGCCCCTCGTCACTTTCTAACCACATAATTAGTTTTATTTTTCCTTATCGCACTTATTAGCACTTTCTGATATTATTTTATAAATTCATTTATTGTCTATCTCCTCCATTAGAATATAAACTCTCTGAAGTCATCTCCTTTGATTTGTTCAAAATTCCTACCATCTAGAATAGTAAAATGTAGCTTTGTTTGCTTAAGAAATATTTGAGTGAATGAACAGATACAGAACATATGATGACTTTGATTAAAGGCCAGGATGATTTCTTGGAGGTCTCCTACAGCCTTGTAATTAAAATAGTTGCTCTTTACAAAAAACTCTTCCATAGAAGAAATATTATGTTAAATACTTTATCTGCATAGCTATTTAATGCTAAGAAAACCTTAAAAATCAGGCAATATTTTCATTTTAAGGAACGGGTAATTGGATCTAAGAGAAGTTGAGTCACTGGTATAAAATCAGAAGCTGGTGAGAGAGTTACTTCCGGTATTAGAGCTTGAGGAGCTCTGGGGAATGGGCAAGAATTATTTGTTTAAAGCATCCATTTTAAGTCTCTGGAAATGGTTCTAAGAGCATGCAGTAACGTTTCTTAAAGAAAATATATGAAAACTCGGGAAGAAGAATGAATCTGTGGTATTCGAACTAAGATCCGCTCCTTCCTTCCTTCCTAAAACTTAGGGACTGAAACTCCAGTCCAGTGGAGTCCAGCCAAGGACAGGACCCCTCTCCCCACAGCTCCCAGTCAGAGCGCTACGTTCTTGGGAGGGGGCAGCTGTCAGCATTTGGCATTCTACCCCCCAGCTCTCTGTTGCTGTGGCCAAGTTCTGGGCAAGGTGACCAAGAGATGGGGGCTCCCTTCTTCTGCTCAGCCCCACTGAAGGCTTGGTCTTCATCACAGCTGAAAACACTGAGGCTCTGATTGCCCTTGTCTTGTCTGTTTGCTTATTTTTACATTAATTACACTATTATCATAGTAATAAATGCATATAGTTAAATAAAAAAAAAAACCTAAAAGTCCTAAACTGAAAAATAAGGTTTTTTTTCCATGTGATAAAGCCATTGAAAAATTCATTTACTATGATCTAGTTGAGTGTTTGAAAAGAGAGCACATAAACACCAATGACTGATTGGAAGGGAATTTCAAAGCAGTGGAGAAGTGGGGTGTTGCAATAGGAAGTCTCGGATTAAGAGAGAGGGCTGCCTGGGAGTTCCAGAGAGCATGGCTGACTGGGATATGAGAGAAGAGAAAAAGAGGATGCTAAAAATAAAATGTCTGCTTTGCTATTCTGTCTTGGTTTGGTCCAATTCTTGGGTTAAGCTGAATCCTTGTCAGCTCAAGGAGAAGAGATTTAGGTTAATGCAGGTAATCTTTCCCCATTGCTTACAACTGCTCAAAACAGAAGGAGACCCCCTCAGTCTCACCATGTGTTCTAAACAAGTCATTGGTCCTTGTGTATTCTAAGGAGGTGGCTGAGTCCTTCTTTAACCAGAGAACCCTGAAGCAGCAACATCAGACCCACAGTCATCCCAAGAGAAGTGACAGTGCCAGAAGGTTCAAAGAAGGAAAAGAATCCTTAGATGAGCAGAATGACAAATACAGCAAACAGGATTTAGGACAGCAATCCCATGTGTTCAATGCAAAACTACCCCAGTACATGCTCCTTGCAAAACAGAGTTCTGGATCGATTCCATTAAAGCACTGAAAAAATCAAGTTTACACCCACCATACATACCAAAATAAGCACATTAGGTTATGGCATAAATGTAACAAGTCCAACAAAATTCTTATTTTTTCCCTAGTGTTAACTTCTTTGATGCTCTAAACAAATATTGAATGTCAATCTAATTTTTTTCTTCCCAGCTTTGCTGGTATCTCAAAAATGTATTTTATCTGCCTAATGGTTAATGGTTATTCTGGCACAGTTTCTACAGTTAAATAATTTGGGGAAGTGACGCACTTTATCTAAAAGATCCATAATGCATGTGAGTATATTAAAGAGTCTGACAGCTCACTGGAGAGGAAAATAGGAGACTAGAACATAGTCTTCCCAAATCGTATTTGACCATAGAATCCATGTTTGACAGCAAACATATTAGTATTCTGTTGAACTAATGGGCTGTAGAAGATATTTGGAGACCACAGCTTAGAGCACTACAGTTGGATAAGGCAGGCATCCAGCCCACACAAGCCCCACCGCGTCCAACATTCTACACAAACAGACATGATGGCACCAAAGATTAATCTTTTAAGGCATCTGTTCTCTTAATATGGAACACAAATCCTAACCATCTAAATATACTTCTTGCTTTTTTCAGAGAAAATATTTTCTGTACCTAACTCTAGTGTAACATTATTGGTGCTATTTTAATTGCCACTTGATATCATCTCAGAAGCAGCTGGCTATGTTTTGACTGTGACAGAATTGACAGAAGTTGTGTATGTGTATGTGTAATGTAATTTATAATTCTCTGAAGTTTTGACTTGTGCTTTTAAAAAAGTGCCATGTGCCTCAAAAAATGATAAATCACTCATGAGATCTGAGATGCTAACGGTCTAGTACTGATTGGATGAAGAGAGTAAATTTGAATTATGTATAAATCGAAATGTAAACAAAGAAATCAGAAATTTTCCTTTCTTTAGTAATATTATATGCAGGACTAAAAGATCTTCAAAACTATAATTTTAGATTATACCCACTATACCCCAGTGTACCTACTGAACACACAGAAATATATTCTCTGATAAACACAACAAATATAATGATCTACTAAGGCGATGCCATCTTGGAGGATGTAATCAGCTGTATTATGTAGTAAACAGTGGATCTGAAGGTGACAGCACTGAATAACTCTGCTGGAAATATATCTGGAGATATTTTTCTAGTATAATTTATGGATTTGTGTTGACTCATTATTCTCATTCCATTCTTTCCTGTTACCAATGGTACGAATTAAAAGAAGACGACTGAGATTCAGGGTGCAATCTAGGACCTTGGAAAAAACATAGCCAACTTGCCCAAGTGAGAATTATAATATTATTCCTTAACATAAAGCTTTGTCCAAATGAGTTAATGACCTACAATATAGGGTTTACCGTGCACACGGTACAGAATTTCTTAGTATTTCTTACTCTGTCTCGCACATCAGAGCTAAATGGACATGAGGAAATCTAAAATCACAAGGTATCTCAAAAATAGTGTTTAAATGGATAATAGCTTACTGTTATTAAGTGCTTATTATGTATAATAACCTGAGGTAAACTCATTAAAAAATGACTAGACTTTATTTTTATAGTTGTTTTTGGATCACAGCAAAATTGAGTAAAAGGTATATAAATTCCCCATACCTTCTGTCCCCACACATGTACAGCCTCCTCCATAATGAACATCCACCATCAGAGTGGTACATTTAGTACAATGATGAACCTACACTGACACATTATAATCACTCAAGTCCATCATTTACATTATATAATATACACTCCTGATGCTGTACATTCTATGGTACTGGACAAATGTATAATGGCATGTATCTACTAGCACAGTACCACACAGAATACTTTCACTGCTGTACTCCAGCTATTCATCCCTCCTGTACCCACAACTCCTGGGAAACATTGATCTTTTTACTGTTTCCATAGTTTTTTGCCTTTTCCAGAATGTCACATAGTTGGAACCAAACAGTATATAGTCTTTTCATACTGGCTTCTTTCACTTAGTCATATGCATTTAAGTTTCCTGCATGTTTTTAATGGCTTGATAGCTCCTTACTTTTTACTGCTAAAAAACATACTATTGTCTGGATGTACCACAGTTTATCTACTTACCTACTGAAGGACATCTTGGTTGCTTTCAAATTTTGGCAATTTTAAATAAAACTGCTATAAACATTTGTGTATAGGTTTCTGTGCGTGCGTAACTTTTCAACTCCTTTGAGCAAAACCAAAGAACACTATTACTAGATCATATGATAAGAGTATGTTTAGTTTTGTAAAAAAAATGCCTAGCTATCTTCCAAAATGGCTACAGCATTTTGCATTTCTTCCAGTAATGAAGGAGAATTCCTATTGTTTTACATTCTTCCTAGGATTTGGTGCTGTTTCTATTAAAAAAAATTTTTTTTAGTTTTTTTTGGGGGGGGAGGGTAATTAGATTTATTTATTTATTTATTTAATTTATAGAGGGAGTACTGGGGATTGAACCCAGGACCTCATGCATGCTAAGCATGTGCTCTACCACTTGAGCTATACCTTCCCTCCCCTCCCCCTGGTGCTATTTCTACTTTGAATTTTGGCCTCTCTAACAGTTTTGTAGTGATAATTTATTGTTATTTTAATTTGTATTACCTTGATGATATGTGGCGTGGAGCATCTTGTCATATGCTTATTTGTCACCTGTGTATTTTCTTTGGTGAGGTGTTTGTTAAGGTCCTTGGTCCATTTTTTAATCAAGTTGTAGGTAAGCTCTTTGTATGCTCAGAGTATTTAGGAATAAAAACTATTCAAATAATGTCATTGTTGTATGATTCCTCTTCCGTTTTATGAAGTAGAATAAGCTATCCATTATTTTTTCTTAATTTTGCAGAAGAAGAAAAAAAAACCCAAAACCTACATATCTTAAAACGTCTAGAAAATTTCTTCCTTATCAGCCCACACCACTGAGCGCTCAAGCCCTCAGAGGTTTCTAGGACTAAGACATTTCATTGGAATGGTCTAAAAATGGGAAAGTATTCTGTTTCAATGAACATTTCTTTTATTAATCTCTAGCATAAATAAAAAGAATCCCCTATTGGGATAGGTAGAAAGTAAATGTGAATTTTTCTATAAATAGTATGTAAAAATTATGAAACACTCCATTAAACCTATCAAGTATTAATTAAACCAGTAACAGACATTTTTACGATAGAAATCATAAAGTTTTATCCCTTAACTGTAGAGAAACACATTGACTGAGGAATAGAGGAAAAAGTTGAGTTTTCTACTATGCAATCTATTCCACAAAAAACCCCTGTATTTCTGAAAAAAAAATTTTACATGTTTAGGTAGTATTCATGTTCTTGAAAATATCAATCCTTATACACATTAGAACATCTGACACAATATATGATACAGTGTATACACTATAAATATTAGTGGATAATGTTATTTTTCAGAAAAGCATAATTTTTTCTTTAAATGATTTTAAATATACTGTCTACTAAAGGTGATTATTTTTAATGTTCTCTATCCAAACATCCACTGGAATGTTAAACCCAGTAAACTAGTAGAGAAAATAAATGTCATGTTTCTACCTTTGTCAGACATTTCTCAGAGTGAGAAAAGGAAATTTTCACCTGCCATCTTCACTCCTCCTGTTCCTGAATTCTAAGTATCATTAGTTTAGTGGATCTTCTCTAAACCACCCTCAAATTCTCTCCTCCACAGTTACTTCTTAATTTAGCACAACCCAGCTCCTAGTCACTCCCAGGGCCACCACGAATGTCTCCGTTGACATTGCTCAGGCCCTGCCCAAGTTCATAGTCCTTTTAGGGAATTTTCTCTCAGCTGACAGACTTGTACAAGTGTCTCACTCTCTAATTCAAAGCCCTATTTTACTTACTCCATCTCTTTCATCTCTCTCTCACTTGACTACAACTTCTAAAATACTGCATGATTTCTTCTACATTTATTTTTAAAATAACGAATTGGACTCCACTGTTTATGTTTGACCGGACAGCCTTTTAGTTTCCCACCTCTTCTGCTGCCCTACATAACGCAGCCAAAAGAAGCAAGTCCCTGTGCCAGACTCAAGCCGTGAAGTCAGTGGCAAAGCCCGAGGCAGCACGTGGCCTCTTCCCTAGCCCCACACCCAAGTCACCACCGGGAGCGCATGCACTGTCTCTGCTTTGCTTTTGCTTCACTCCTTAAGGAATCTGAATCCTTTACATTGGGAAATCCTTTCGTGATTTACTGTGTGAGTAATTCTATTTTCCATCTATTGATACCTGTACATCATTTGTCCTGGCAGCCATTATAAATTCCTGAGGGGGGGATTTATAGCAGAAAATGCTACTCACCCATATAAAACACTTTTCATACATTTATTTACACCAATGAATCTCATCTTTGTCATCTATGAGTTTAATTGAAAATGTTTAAAGCATGCTTTATTTTCTTTGTGCCCAATGCAGATATTTACATATTTATATATGCATGATATATAACTATATATAGTATATAATTTATTTGTGTACAATAGATAATATATAATATGCAATTCTATATGTAAATATATAATTAGTGTCTCTATCTACACAAACATTCTCTGTCCTGCTATGAAAACTATTACTAGAAAAGACTGTCTTCCTTGTTTTTCTGAGATTAGCACATTAAAATAGATGTTTAACAAATGATTTTTTAATTTGGTGGTAAATTTGATTAAAATTAAAATAGTGTAGAAACAATATATTTCCTTATAGTCTAAAGACCAATATTGTGTCTTTATATTTGATTGTCCAATACCATATCTGGGTAATGTTTTGTTTATATAATAACATATGATATTTATTTTATTTTGCAACATGTCTTAGTATATATACATATGCTTCAAGGTCTCATGCCTCATATAGATTCTTTTTTTTTCACGCTTCCTTTTCTAGTTTTGTTCTCCTGATGAGCTCATCATTTTGATGGGCAGAGCGCTGTGTGGATTAGCAGCCAATTCTTTACCTGTATAACAAAGTTTTTTAACCTCATCTTTTTGTACTATGAGTTATTGTGCAAAAGTATCCTTTTATTGTTAGAATGTATTTCAATCACACATTATTGCAAACATGTGGAACAGAGGAGAAAACACTTGTATTATATCCCAAAAATGTCTCAAAGACCAAGCAACAGGATTACATTGTCAAATCAACAGCATAAAAGGGCAATGGAGAAAGGCATAAAAACACTAAGATTACTTAAGAAGGTCAGAGTATAATCAAATATTTCATTTCATGTAGTGAATGTATCAGTTATCCAGTCTATCTTCAGTTAGGGAATCACAGATTAATTTTTCTTTTAACAATCATTCTTTTGGTGTTGTTCACATTTACATGATACTAACAAGAGTTTTGCAAAAATGCAACATCCAACTCAAATGATGATAAAGTGATCATGGCACAAATGGAAGTGCTCCAAGGCGAGAGACGTTAAGTGTTGTTGGTGCCATAGCCTTGCAATTCTTGTTTTTTTTGAACCTTGTTTAATGCCATTAACATTTTTGTCAGGCAATTTCCCTTTTGTTTGACTTTAGTGGAACTCTTTCCAAAATAAATCCAATAACCATATGACAAAACAGTTATCTCAGAAACTTGAATGTTATTTTCTATTCTCAGCATATTTATGATCATTTTAAAAAATGCAAATAAAAGTTAGCAGCAGGCCAGTGAAACTGAATTAAATTTATGAAAATAAACACCTCAAGGATTTTACTTGTGCTGAAATATTTCAGTTTCTAAATTAAGTGAAACAGGTAGTCTAAACTTGAAAGGGGAAAAGCTTGATAGTGACTTAGTGAATCATGATTTTAGCAAATATTCTAATAAAGAATACAATTGCTAAGTTCTTTAGGAGAGACTAGTGTGCCAATAAATTTATTAGACAAAAATGACAATTTTATATAGCCAAGAACTTTGGGGGAGAAATAGAGAGGGTATGTATTCTGATTAAAGAAGACTGGATCATAGAAATGTTGAGGACGACTTGTGCCCTTTAGTGACTTTCTATTCTGCCGCTACAGCCTAAGAAAAGAGTGAAGTGATAGATTCCTTACTTCAAGATTCTCTTTTCTCTGTAAAGGATTCCATACACAGAAACCCACTGACTCTCAACTACCATGCAAAGTAGTTTCCACCCTCTCAAGCTCACTCGCTTAAAAACTGTTCCTTACTGAGTCAATTAGAGATATTACCAAAGGAATTTGAAAACTGACATGTAACATAGACATTTGTTGGAGTAGAATTACTTTGGCCGGCCCCTTCTAAAGAGAAGGTCCATGTATTTCTCTTGTTGAAGTCCCCCAAATTTCCTCAGTCTTTCTCTTGACCTCTGTTTTCCTGCTCCTTCTTTGATTCCTAGTCTCTACCCCAGCTATTTTTCAAATAAACAATGTTGTTATTATTGCTGTGAATTTGTCCAGAGTTGGTTCCTATTGCCTGTCAATAAGATGGAACCTTTAGTTATACAGATACTGTTACAGAGAGTGAATTGTAGGCAACAGATCTTCAGGGACATGTGAAATATTTAGAACAGAACATCAGGCCAAGGACGATTGAGATATATTGAGTTCCTTCCTTATTTTAAGATGGTAAGCAGCCTGTGGTGCCTAGAGTCAAAACAAGTTAATCAGGTTATGTTCTGTGATCCACTGGCCATGAGTTCACTGAGGATGAAAAATCTGAAGATTTGAATAAATGACAATGTAGAAAATTTAAAGTAAATACAATAGGCCCAGAGAAACAGAGATATACACTTTTTCTGATAGCATTAAATAATATAAAAGATTCAAAGTCAGATTTAAAATTCTGGACAGATGTCACAGAATAAATTCATAATTCTAAGGGTTGTTAAAAATAGGTCTACTCCATCTATAAATAGAACCTTGTGATTGTTGGCTTTCATCACTGTGTCCTGGAAAGGCAATGGCAGAACTCTGAGTAGCTAATTTTCATTATTTACTTTAACTTGAAGAAGAGATGAACCCACCAGTGGTTAACAGTGTAAGTCAAGTGGTCAGGGCTTCATATGAAAGATGGAGGGTTAATGGCAATGTGATTGGAGAGAAAAGTTATAAATGAACCTTTGGGATGTCTCTAACTTAAATATATCTTTGTGAAGGCTTACCAAAAGAATCTCTCAAGAAGGAAGTCTTAACAACTAAAAGGAATTAGATGACCCATTTTGTGAATATCATTTATCCTTCTTTGCTATCCAGGTCACGACTTGTTCAAGGATCCTAAAAAAGCTGCAATGGGACAGGGAAGTAGACTACACATGGGCATGATGACAATCGTCTTCCTTCAGCAAGGTCAACTCTACCATCATTACTGATTCCACTATTACTGCTGAAACCCTGTTTGGCAGTTGAGTACACATGTTTTTAGCAATTCAACAGCCTTGATACTCCTTTATACTAACATGCATCAAGGTAAGCCGCAAGCTCCCTGGTGGCAGACAGATTCTATTAGATTCTTTCCACTATAAAGTGAGCAGTATGTTTTTTTCTTGCCTATTTATGTATTTACTATGAATTTACCTCTGACAGCATTATCTTTCGTGGACTTACCAAATTCCCTATATATGATGATGATATCCCTCATAGAAGTACATGAGCACAACAAACACTCAATGAGGAAATAAATTAATTAATGAGTGCACATGTTTGAGATTCATGTATTACTTTCATGTATTCCAATATCTGTTATTTTCATGTATTCCAAGATCTGGGAGCATTGAAGAGTAAGAATGCCTTATTGAAATCTCAGCAGTGGTGATAATCAGCTTTTCAAGGAAGTCAGGAAGTCATGTTTTGGCTGAGACTTGAAGGTTAGTAGGTACTAGTCAAGCACTGAGTAGAAAAGAGAGTTGCAGGTTTTAGGAACAAGTGGAAATATCTCAAAGTAGGCAAGAGCTTTGTGTGTTTGAGGAACTATCTAACTGTTTTGTATATGTGCGTGTTTGAGGAACTAACAAGTTGGTCTGATGAGAATGTTAAGTGAGAGAAGGCACTGGCCAGATCACACAGAGCCCTGGGGCCATGTTACAGACTTTGGACTTTATCCCAAGTGCAACAGTAGGTTTTTAAAGGGTTTTAAAGGAGGGTGGTGCTACTTGATTTACTTTACATTTTTAAAAGACCACTTTGTTCCCTAGGAGTAGAAGACTGAACAAAAGAGTAATTCACAGATTTTAGGTACCAGATACTCAGGAAACACAGCTGTCATCTGCAGATAAGTGCTGTGGGCAGATGGACATCCTGGCCCCTGAGAAGACCATCCTCCTTATCAGAGTGCACACAGGGCATGGAATATCTGCACATTGCTCCAGTTGTTGATTTTCAAAGTGCCTTTGAAGCTTACTTAAACATTCAGATAATTGATTCATGATGGCTCTTGGCTCTATAGCTTACAATAGGGTAAAACTTATTTTGACTTGAAACGTTTGAACTCAGATGCAAATCACCTCAACCACGGAATAACTTCAGCATAACTCCTTGTGAGCTTTTGACTTAGAGTCATATAGCACCCTCAGGGGCCTGTCAAGGGCTGGTTGGCTGCAAACACACAAGTTTAAATAGCTGAAATGAAGTACGGGAGAGTGTTATATAAAACTGTCTATTTCTGTCTGGAAGCTTGTCTCCTAAGACAACAGTCTTAGTATTTATAGAGTTGATGCCTAGTTACTATTTCTGAGAGTAATTAGAAGGTGGGCTGCAAAGAAGCCTATTTAACAACTTTTTAAGGCTGGAATTTAATTGACCCTATTACCATTCTTAATCATTTGAGTTACAAGTATTTCATGATATAGACTTTCAAGAAGTGTTAAATGCCTGCTATGTATTGCAAGCTAATGCAGGTTAATTGTTATTTCTACTTGATTCAGTCTTGGCAAGTTGTATGTTTCTAGAAATTTGTCTATTTCTTCTGGGTTGTCCAATCTGTTGGCACATAACTGTTCCTAGTGTTCTCATGATTTTTTGTACCTCTGTGATATTGGTTATTTTTTCTCTTCTTTCATTTCTTATATTCTTTATTTGAGTCCTCTCTCTTTTCCTCTTGGTGAGTCTGGTGAAAGATTTATCAATTTTGTTTATCTTTTCAAAAAACCAGCTCTTGGTTTTATTGATCTTTTCTATTTTTTGTATGTTTGTGTCTATTTATTTCCTCTCTGACCTTTATTGTTTCTATACATCTGCTGTCTATCGGTTTTGTTCTTTTTCTAACTCCTTTATTTAGTAGGTTGAGTTGTTTATTTCAGAATTTTCTAGTGTCTTGTGGTAAGCCTGTATCACTGTAAATGTCCCTCTTAGAACTGCTTTTTCTGCTCATATGACTTAATAAGAAAAAAACAAACAACCCAATCCAAAAATGGACCAAAGACCTAAACTAGCAATTCTCCAAGGAAGAAATACAAATGATCAATAGGCACTTGAAAAAATGCTCAATATCACTACTTATCAGAGAAATGCAAATCAAAACTACAATGAGGTATCACCTCACACCAGTCAGAATGGCCATCATTCAAAAATCCACAAATGACAAATGCTGGCAAGGCTGTGGAGAAAAGGGAACCCTCCTACACTGCTGGTGGGAATGCAGTTTCTTGCAGCCACTGTGGAAAACAGTATGGAGATTCCTCAAAAGACTAGGAATAGACTTACTATATGACTGAGGAATCCCGCTCCTGGGCATATATCAAGAAGGAACCCTACTTCAAAAAGACACCTGCACCCCAATGTTCATAGCAGCACTATTTACAATAGCCAAGCCATGGAAACAGCCTAAATGTCCCTCAACAGATGCCTGGATAAAGATGTGGTGTATTTATACAATGGAATACTATTCAGTCATAAAAACTGACAACATAACGCCATTTGCAGCAACATGGATGTTCCTGGAGAATGTCATTCTAAGTGAAGTAAGCCAAAAAGAGAAAGAAAAATACCATATGAGATCGCTCATATGTGGAATCTAAAAAAAAAAAACCCACAAAAAAACCACATAAATACAAAACAGAAACAGACTCATAGACATAGAATACAAACTTGTGGTTGCCAAAGTGGCAGGGGGTGGGAAGAGACAGACTGGGATTTCAAAATGTAGAATAGACAAACAAGATTATACTGTATAGCACAGGGAAATATATACAAGATCTTGTGGTAGCTCACAGTGAAAAAAAAAATGTGACAATGAATATATGTATGTTCATGTGTAACTGAAAAATTGTGCTCTACACTGGAATTTGACACACATTGTAAAATGACTATAACTCAATAAAAAATGTTAAAAAAAAAAAGAACTGCTTTTGCTAATACCATGTATTTGGGAAAGTTGTTTCCATTTTCATTTGTTTTGAGGTATTTTCTGATTTCGTCTTTGATTTCTTCATTGAAGCACTGGGTTTTTAGAAGCATATTGTTTAGCCTCCATATGTTTGTGCTTTTCCCATTTTTCTGCCATTTATTCTAGTTTCACACTGTTGTAGTCAGGAAAAAATGCTTAATATAATTATTATCCTCTTAAATTTCTGGAGACTTATTTTGTGGCCCAATCCACAATGTGTGATCCATTCTGGAGAATGTTCCCTGTGCACTTGAAAAGAATATGTATTCTGCTTTGGGGGGGATGGAATGTCCTGTAGGCATCTATTAAGTCCAACTGACCTATTGGGTCATTTAAGACCACTGTTGCCTTACTGATTTTCTGTCTGGATGATCTGTCCATTGATGTAAGTTGGGTGTTAAAGTCCCCTACTATTATTGTATTATTGTCAATTTCTCCCTTTATGTCCATTAATATTACTTTATATATTTAGGTCTTCCTATATTGGGTGCATATTTGTTATCAAGTATAATAGCCTCTTCTTTTATTTATCTCTTTATCATCACACAATGCCCTTCCTTGTCTTTCCTTATAGATTTTGTTTTAAAGTTAATTTTTCTGATATAAGTATTGCAACCCCAGATTTTTTTATATTTCTATTTGCATAAAATCCCCTCACTTTCATTCTATGTGTGTCTTTAGTTCTGATGTGAGTCTTTTGTAGGCAACATACAGATGGCTCTTATTTTTTAATCCAATCAGCGATCTAATGTCTTTTGATTGGAGCACTTAGTCTATTGACATTTGAATAATTATTGATAGATATGTACATATAGCCATATTATTACTTATTCTCTCATTGTTTTTATAGTTCTTCTCTGTTCTTTTCTTCTTTTTGTGGCTTCCCTTGTGGTTTAATCGGGGTTTTTTAGTGGCATACTTGTATTCCTTTCTCTGTAGCTTTTGTGTATCAATTGTAGTTTTTTGATTTGTGGTTATCATGGGATTTACATAAGTTGACCTGTATCTACATCTTAAAATATAGAGCACTTTAAGCACATCCTAAAAGAGCTACAGTTTTTACTCCCATCCATCACTTTTTGTGTTTTTGATGTCATATGTTATATCTCATGTTTACCTCTTTACTGACTGTTGCAGTTATACTTGGTTTTTAAAACTTTTTGTCGTTTAATTTCCACACTAGCTTATTTAAGTAGTTGATGCATAGTTTTTAACTATATGTTTGCCTTTCTAATGATATTTTTCTTTTCTTACAGATTCTTCTTTTTTATAACCTTTTCTTTTCCACTTAGAGAAGACTCTTTGATATTTCTTTTGGGGTAGCTTTAGTATTAATAAACTCTTTTAGTTTTTGCTTGTCTGAGAAGTTCTTTATCTCTCCTTTAATTTTAAATGATAATCTCTCTGAGAAGAGTATCCTAGGTTGCACTTTTTCCCTTTCAGCCCTTTGAGTATATCATTCCACTCCTTTCTGGCTTGCAGAGTTTCTGAAGGAAAAAATCAGCTAATAACTCAATGGCGGTCCACAGATTTGACTGACTTTCTGTGAGTGCTCACCAGCTGTCTGTCAAGGCTCTCTCTTACCACTGTGGAGACTTCACATAGGGAGCTGACCACTGGTTAGGGGTGTGCATGTGTTGAAACATGCATAGCTCTGTGGTTTCCTAGTTGGGGACATCTCCAGCTGAGGCATCCCCAGCAACTTGTGGGTGGGCATCTTGATGAAATACATGATACAGTTAGGCACCACATTCCTTTTACAAGCATACCTTATTTTATTCTACTTTGCATTACTGTTCTTCACAGATAATGCATTTTCACAAGCTGAAGATTTGTGGCAACCTTACATTGTCAAATGATGGTTAATTTTTTTTTTGCAATAAACTATTTTTAACTAAGGTATGTACATTGTTTTTTAGGCATAATGCTATTGCACACTTAATAGAGTGCAGTATAACATAAACATAATCTTTATATGCACTGGGAAACCAAAAAATTCTCATGATTTGCTTTATTGCAATATTCTCTTTATTGTGGTAGTCCGGAACCAAATCCTCGATATCTCCAAGGTTCACCTGTAATATCCTCCGGGAGTTTTATCTACCACTCTTCCTGCCTCTTCCCATCTCCTAGTCATGGTTCAGTACTCTAGATGGTGTGAGAGAGAAATTAGTCATTTTGGCAGCATCCCACAGAATAGAGGAAGCCAGGTACTCACTCACACACTCTCCTTTTCCCTGATGAGGTAAATCATAAGTCAGGGAAGATATTTCTTGGCCCAAGGCTGTACTTCCTTGAGGGAAGGGATGTAGGTAAGGTAAAACTCTTTTTCTTAACAACTCCAATGGATCCAAATATGTACAGATGATCCCCAAATTAAGGTGGTTCAACTTACAACTTTTTAATTCTCAAATGGTGCAAAAGCAATATGCATTCAGTATAAATCATACTTCAAATTTTGAGTTTTGATCTTTTCCTGGGCTAGTCATATGTGATATGATACTCTCTTGTGATGCTGGGCAGTGGCAGTGAGCCACAGCTCCCAGTCAGTCATGTGATCATGGCAGTGAACAATGGATACACTTACAGCTATTCTATACCCATACAACCATTCTATGTTTCACTTTCAGTACAGTAGTTAATAAATTACATGAGATATTCAACACTTGGTTTAAAAAAATAGGCTTTGTGTTAGATTATTTTGCCCAAATGTAGGCTAATGTAAGTGCTCTGAGTATGTTTCTGAGCAGGTAGGGTAGGCTAAGCTACGATGTTTGGTTGGTCAGGTGTATTGAATGCGTTTTCAACTTAACAATAATTTCAACTCATGATGAGCTTACTAGGACCTAATTCCATCCTAAGCCAAGGAAGATTTGTGTTTTTTCTCCAAAAAAAAAAATGCTGGAATTTCCCTTCTGGAAACCCACTTTTCTACAGAGGTTCTCTAGCCCATGAGTGTTTATCTAAGTTAACATTCTCCAGAGCCTCCTGGACCATGGCTGTGAGAAACTAGATCTGGTTCACAGGCCACTTTAGGGTCCATAACCATAACCTGGGATTGTCTGCCTATTACCTGACACAGAGATGGACAAGACTCATCCTCAGTCTCTTGGTATATGGTGATAAATCCCCCAGTTCCCTCAAAGCTACTTTTGCCTATGGATTTTGTTGCTGATGGATGGAACACAAACACAAGACATCTTGTGCCCCCATGATGCTGACTCACTCCTTGTACACCTATTTTTAATTATATTTCCTATAAACAGATATATTGGAATTTCAACTAGTATCCATATCTTCATTTCTGCTTGCTTGTTTGTTTTTACTTGTGTGTTTACTTCCTTTGCATGTATTTCAATTATGGATATGTAGACTTGATTTCTCTCTTTTTGTTTTGTCCTATTTTGTCTATATTGTTTGGTTTTCCTTATTTTACTTTTTCAGGATTAATTTTTTAACTCCATTTCCTCCTTCTACCTTTCAGAAGTTATATACATTGCAACTATTTTAGTGCTTGCCATTCTCCTTTTAACATAAATACATAATCACTCAAAAGTTAATCAGAATCTTTCCTAGCCTACAAAAGTAGGATCCTGGAACACTGTAACTCTTTTCACATCTCTCTTTTTGGCTTATATACTGTTACCCAATATGTTACTATTGGTATGTTTAACTTCTAAAATTAGATAATAATGTTGATAATTCATATGATTCCAGACATTTACCAATTTTTTGTTCAATATTGCTTCTTGCATCTCAGGTCTTCCTTACTGAATAATTTGTTTCCTCATTTGTAAAGTACATCCTTAGTATTTTATGTAATAAGATCTGTTGTTGGTAAGCTATCTCAGTACATATTTGTCTGAAAATTCTGAATTGCAGCACTGATTTGCAGGAATCAAAGTGTCCTTGGTTTTCATTATAGTCATAGTCTAGGGCATAAGCAGCCTCTCCATTTGGCTCTTTTGGTCAAGCACTTTGAACAGTGTTTAAAATATCTGTAGATGACAGGGAAAACAGGCAAACTAGACTAGATGAATCACAGCGGAGTCCTTCTGAGCTCTCAATTTACTCTTGGACCATGGTTGAATCTAACTGCCTTGTCATGGGACACCAGGTGAACATTCAACTTCAAATACCCATCATGAATTGGGTATTTTTTGATCCAGCAAGCCATAAACTCTGACATCACCAGGATCATTCCATGTAATTTGAAGTAGATGACATGCTGTAGCCATGAATGAACAAGTTTTATAGCAGATCCAATTAAATTTCAAAGTTTATATATTATGTACATGCTTATTATTCATTTAACAAATTCTGTATTACAAATTATCTTAGTAATATTCATTTATTTAATTATGAGGATCTAGATATAGAGAAAATGTTTCCTGAATACAGGCAACAAAATGCCTACAGTTTTATTGAGTTAAGGCCATTATGAACTCACTTAGAAGCTGTATGTTCAGGGCTATGTATCAGGCGGCACTGAAAATGAGTACATCTGTAAGATTACCAAGAAGTTTTGTGTAAGCAAGGAGGCAGAGAGAAACAGGTTTAGACTAGTGGAGGGAAAGTTGAGATAAAAATGACAACTGCATAAAGAATTTAGGGGATGACTGAAATGTCAAATGAGATATTTATTAAGGTGTTTTCCCTGTGGAGTTTGGTATAAATCTTTTTTTCTTTTAATCTTTCCTTAAATCTCATACACATATTTTGGTAAAATCTACATGCTCACTAATGATTTGGTAGTGGATTTAATTTCAGAGGACTGTAATGAAAAGCCATATCCTGTTTCAAGATTGGGGGTAAAAAGAAGCTTTTTAAGATGTGATGCTCACATACAGGATACACATTCAAACTGTTGCATATGAGTGGCCTCCAGAACACCTTCGTTACACATGCATTCAGATTCTTAAAGCAATTAGGAGAGTTTGCATTTTATATCAATTGAACATCAAACTTTAGGGCACTTAGCATATTTATTTCAAAATAACTTCAAAGTGTAACACTGTTTCTAGTATTAATTTGTTGATTTATTCATTTATTCAATCATTTTAAAGTATCTTTATGGAGACAAAATTCATATATCATAAAACTCTCCCGTTTTAAAGTATACAATTTAATATTTTTAGTATATTCATCAAGCTGGGCTGCCATCACAAACTAAGTATAGAATATCTTTGTCCCCTCTAACAAAAACCACAAATCCGTTTTCTCCCTCCAACACCCCTATACCTCACCAATCACTAATCTAATTTCTGTCTTCAAAGATTTGCCTATTTTGGATATTTCAAATAAATGGTATCAGACAATCTGTGGTTATTTGTTGGTGTTTTTTCACTTAAAAACTGTTTCCAATAATCATGTAGTTGTAGCATATATTAGCAATTGATTTTTACTGGTAAATAATATTTCACTGTATGGATATGCAACAAGTTATTTATCTATTCTTTGGCTGATAGACATTTGGGCTGTCTCCACTTTCAGCTATTATGAATAATGCTGTTATGAATATTCATGTACAGACTTTTGTGTGGATAAATGTTTTCACTCTTCTGGGTAAAAGTGTGGAGTTCTATGATACTCTATATTTACATTTTAAACAAATTTCTATATTGTTTTCCAAAGTGGCTGCATCATTTTATATTATCACCAGCAATGTCTGAGGATTCCAATTTCTTCTCATCTTCAACACCACTTATTATGGTCTGTCTTTTTAATTATACTCATAATTGTGGGAGTTAAATGATATCTCACTGTGGTTTTGATTTGCATTTCACAAATGACTAATGATATTAAACAGATTTCCACATGCTTTATGGCCGTTTGCACATCTTCCTTGGAAAATATCTATTCAATCTCTTTCCCATTTTTAATTGGGTTATTTGCATTTTTATTATTGAGTTGCAAGAGTTCTTTTTTTTTAACAATTTTTATTGATTTATAATCATTTTACAATGTTGTGTCAAATTCCAGTGTAAAGCACAATTTCTCATTTATACATAAACATATATATATTCATTGTCACATTTTTTTCTCTGTGAGATAAGAGTTCTTTATACATACTAGATACAAATCTTTTATCAGATAGATGATTTAAAATCTTCCATTCTGTACATTGGCTTTTTACTCTCTGGATGGTATCATTTGAAGCACAAAACAATTTTTAAAATTTTGATGTAATTCAATTTAACTTTTATTTTTCTTTTTTAGTTGATGCTTTTAGTGTCATGTCTAAGAAACCTCTGTCTAACTCAAAGTTAAAGAAAGTTTATCCCTACTGTTTTCCAAAGGATTTTATAGTTTTATATTTAAGTTTATGATCCAATTTGAATTAATGTTTTTGTATGGTATCAATTCAGGGTTTAAGTTCGTTCTTTTGCATATGGATGTCAAAGTGTCTTACCATCATTTATTAAGAAGACTTTCATGCCCCATTTAATTGTTTTGGCAACCCTGTGAATTGACCATAAATGTAAGAGTTTATTTCCAAACTTTTACTTCTATTTCACGGTTCTATATATCTGTTTTCATAACAGTGCTACACTCTCTTGATTACTGTAGATTTGTACTAAATTTTGAAATAGAAAAGTGTCAGTCTTCCAACTTTATTCTTTTTCAAAATTGTTTTGGTTCTTCTGGATCTCTTGCTTATTTGTATATATTTTATTCTTAGATTTTCAAATATTACAAAAGAAGAAGCTAGGATTTTTACAGGGATTGCACTGAATCTTTAGATCTATTTGGGAAGTATTGCCATCTTAACAATATTAAAGATTCTGATACATTAAAATGAAATGTCTTTTCATTTATTTAGATTTTCTTTAAATTCCTTCAATAATTTTTCGTAGTTTTCAGTGTACAAGTGAGTTTCTTTTGTTAAATTTATTTGTAAGTATTTTATTCTTTTTGATGCTATTATAATGAAATTTTTTTAATTTTTTGAATACTTATTACTAGTGCATAGAAAAATGTATTTTCTGTATGTTGATCTTCTATCCTGAAATCAAGTTAAACTAATTTATTAGTCCTAATAATTTTTAATGGATTAATTAGAACGTCTGTATACAAGTTCATGACATATGCATCTAGAACTAATTTTACTTCTTCCTTCCCAATCTGGATGTTTTTACTTTTTCTTGCCTAAGTGCCCTAGCTATGACCTCTTGTAAAATTTTAAATCAAAATGTCAAGAGTAGGTATTCTTGATTTGTTCCTGATTTTAAATGAAAAGCATTAAGTTTGTCATCATTTTGTGGCTGTGGATTTTTTGTAGATACCCTTTAACAGACTGAAGAAATTGCCTTCTATTCCTATTTTGTTGAGCATTTTTATCAAGGAAAGATGTTGGATTTTATCAGATGCTTTTTCTGAATCATTTTAGATAATCATTTTTTGTACTTTACTCTGTTAATATGGTGTATTTTATTGTTCGGTTTTAACTATCAAGCCAAGTTCACATTTCTGTAATAAATCCCAATTGGTCATTGTGTGCAATCCTTTTTATGAATTGCTGGATTCGGTTTGCTTTTATTTTTTAAAGTCATTAAACCTACTAATGAATGACAAGTATTCTGCTACATGATAAGTTTGAAATTATGATGAAAACCATACATAATCCTTTCCTTCATGAGTTCTTGGTTCAGTCGGGGAGTCAGATTTTATTTAAATAGTCATATAAATTATTACTAACTACCAATGAAAACAAACATAATGGAAAGGAACACGGCTTTATGTGAGGCTATAACAAAAGAAGAGAACTAAACTGAAATGTGGTATGTTTTTCCCTGTAATTTGAAGTATATTTAGTTACTAACTAGGAAATGAAGGAGAATTCAAGAAATTCTAGATGCATTCTAGGAAGAAGAATAGCAAAGGAAAACTGAGGGGAAAAAAGACTCAGCAAAGACAGTTATTTTTAGAGAGGTCTGGATAGAGGCTTGAGACCTAGACAAAACTAACACTATCCAGGCCCTTCTAGGCCATGTTAATAATTTTCAGTTCTACACCAAGTGCAATAAAAAAACTATTGATAAATTTTAAGAAAGTGAAGTAACATGATCAGGTTTTCAGTTTTAGAGATAACATAGTCTGCCTTGTGGAGAATGGATTGAAAGAAGGATTTAATGAATGTCAGGAAGTTATTCAGGAGGCCAAAGACATTATTTCAGGAAAAAGATGCTGCCTGATATCTTGGTATAGGCTGGTGGCAGAGGAGATTCAGACAAAAGGAACTGTGAAATAAAGTGAAATTATACCACTGGCTTATTTTTTTAATTGCAACAAATTAATAAATGGTATAATTCAAATTTTTCTAATTTTATCCTCTTTGATTTTGTAGAATTCACAATTTTCATAAAATACTTGTACCCAAGTTATTCAGACATTAGAGCTTTATGTCATATGGAGATAACATGATGATAAACAGAAAATAAAAAAATATTTTAAAATTTATATAAATAATTATATACTGCCAAACAACTAAACCAAGCTTGCTTATCAATGTTCAAACTGTGTGATGAGGTGAATGGAGAAAGAAAAACATCCTTCAACTCCATTTGAAGGAAAAATACTCCCAAATTAATCTAATATTTTCTAAAGCATGTGTGTGCTATTAAGATAATTAATAGGCTTTTTATACTTTTGCTTTTACAAAATTGCTTCAGTTGTTTTAATGTTTATAAATTAGTTAATATTTTTATTATTTTGGAAATGATTTCCTGGTTTTTGCTGTCATTTTGGTTTTTTGCATAACATTTATTGCTGGTACAAATTTTAATAAGCAAGAAATTTATTTTCTTATCACAAATTCTAGTTTCTAATATTTTTATTTTACAAAATCACATTTGCAATGATTAAAACTAATTTGCACAAAAGAGCAATGGAAAATTAATTTTAAAAACACATTTGGTTGCACATATGTTAGAAAATTGTTGTCTTAAAATGGCTTAATTAGAACAGTTTGTCATCTTACTAGAAACTGGTATAATGGCATTATTTTAACCACTCAACTCACAGAAATTAAAAAAAAAAGTGTGAGAGACACTCTTTTGAACCTTTGTTCTTCTGTGTCTTCATAACAGTTCTATCTGTCTTATTATCTCCAAGGTACTTGTCACTATAAAACTGAGATATTCAGAAAGATGTTATACTAGAGCATAAAGAAAGATCAGTTTCTCAGTTGAGTGAAATAATATCTATTCAATGTTTGGTATATGCAAACCCTTTTATCTACAAATATGAAATTTCTCTGAAGAGAATTTGATTTCTAACAGTGAATTTCTTATTCAAATGTATTGAGCCAAATGCCCAGGGATGGCCAAAAGAGTAGACACTTTGTCCAATATGAGAAGAAAAGCAATGCATAGTTCTCAGATAGCGTCATATTTTCCATGGCTCCCAGAGGGCTTTTCACCAGTGACTTGATCTCTACAAGGTAACTACTCACATGCTACTTTTCTATCAGTGTCTCCTCCTGTTATTTCACACACACACTCCATATTCTGAGCAAATTAGGTTATTTAATCTTTCTCAAGTACCACCCATATTTTTCTTATTTGGTATCACTGGAAGATACCACTGCCATATCCCAACAACTCCAAAGGTCCAAATTCTTTCCAAACCTCAAGTAGTAGCTTCTCAAATGTGCTAAACTTCCCCTGACCTAAACCCTAATAGCAATCATTTTACCCATCTTCGTATTTCCATAGTGATTATCTTCTTCCTCACAATGACCTTATAGTTATTTATATACTTGACTAACTGATGTACTCTATGAGATTATGAATTCCTTTGCAGTCTATTCCTTCTTATTTTCATACTTTACCTCTTTCTTTGTCTCAAATAGGTCTTGGTGCATAGAATTGTCAAAATGAATTGCCTTCACAGACTTACTGGTAGGCTTAAGCTTATGACGCATATAATGAGTGAATGAGTGACTCACAGATCGAACAGAAAGAAAAGCCTGCTGCTCTCAGCTTTTAATAGTGCCCTAGGGATGCATTTGGAGAAAGACTTCCTCTTATAGAAGTTTCTTACTTGTCAGAAGGAAAAAAAAAATAGAAAGTAAGAGAAAAAGCCAAGGGAGTTAACAATTTTGACCCAGAAAAACAACAGCGACACTAAAACAAAATTGAGGCAAGACCAAGAATGAAGTAATCAGTATTATCTCCTCGAATAAAGCTGAGACTTTCTACCAAATCCCTCTTTCACCCCTTCTGATGGAAATCTTTGATGCACAGCTTATTTCCAGAAACAAGTCCAAAAAAGTAATTTAAAATCGTTGATTACAAAATATTAACTATCTGTTATGGCTATTTGTTATTTTCTGGAGAATCAGTGTTTTAACTCCTTTCCTATGCTTAGGAAATCACCTCCTACAACCTTGTGGGATTATCAGACTGTGCTTCCTACTGTAGAAGCTAAAGTTTCAGATATTCACTCTTGGAGCCTTTCTTATAGCTAGAGTTCATGCAAATGACCTAGGCATTGCCAATCAGGTCTATGGAGGCGACAGACTAGAGAAAACTCTCTGGCCGAGAGGAAAATTACAGCAAGATCAAAATGCCAGAAGCAACCCAAGCAGGGGTGCTAATGTGGGTGCTAAATGTTCAGGGCTAACACTGCTGAAGTGCAAGGAGCATTTTCCTCGGCTTTGTGGGAGGTAGCTGTTATGTCTTCACAAATTGCATTCCATGAAGGAGTTTGGGGAATTTTTTATATTATGTAACTCTAAGTCTCCTGGCATTCTGGTAATTCCATCCACAACCTAATACTCTTTTAGCACACTATTTTCCTAAATGTTGCAGATGACTTCTCTGTCCACATCTCACTTACTTTTTATAGAACCTGCCAGTCAAATTCCAACTGGCAACACCTGATCTTTGCTTGAGGACTCGCTCTGGCTGCCTGAGGCCTCTCCCCCTGTGCACAGAGCAGAATAGAAATGCTGGGGAATTAATGGTCCACAGGGAGAGTCTTTAATCATTGACTGCTAGGAGTCAGTTCATAACACTCAGTTCTCTCCTCTTAGGGGTAATAATCTGTGGGATTAAGCTACTATGGAAGCCTGATTAATAATGCAGTATCTTTTTGGCTTCCTTACTTTGTCTGTATCATTTCCCCACTCCTCTGCTCATGTTTACTGGGATCACTTGCCAAACAAACTATCTTCATATGAATCCTATTTCAGAGTCTGCTCCTGGAATCCAGACTAAGACACTTAAATAATCCAAAATTGGTTTACATGTTTAAACACAGAAAACTGACTTCCTTCCCTTATTAGGGAATTTGACATCACATAAAAATGTCTAGTTACACACATGACTATATATAAAACAGATAAACAACAAGGACCTACTGTATAGCACAGGGAACAATATTCAATTTCTTGTAATAACATATAATGGCAAAGAATCTGAATGATACCTGAAACTAACATTGTAAATCAACTACATGTCAATAAACATTTTTTTAAGTGTAGTCACATGGTAAGTGATAATCTAAGCTCTCATGATGCTTTTCTTTCTTTGCCTTTTTACATCTTTATTTGAATTTGAATTTTGTAAAAAAGTGTGGACATCGGAGTTATAGAGACCTTATGTCAAATACCAGATTTAGCTCTTACTAAGCAAGTGCTCCTGGACTATTTACCTAATTTTTTTGAATCTCATTTTCTTCTCAGAGAATGACTGTACTTATCATTATGCTAAAAATATATCTAAAAATTTTTCAGATCTCATACTAATGCTCAATATATGTACTTTCCCTTCTTCCTCTTTTTACTTTGGTCTCCCTTTTGCTCCTTTTCTTGATCAACTTTCTTTTATCTTACATAAACATTAACTGAACAAAAGTCAGAATACTCAAGGAAATGCAGTTTGGGTGAGGTAATGAACTATACAAGGCACTTAGAAACCTTGATAGTACATTTCCCCCAAGGTGCCAACTCTGATTCTTCATTTGATGATATTTTCACTAAATCTAAGTATTTACCCAATACTTATTCACCAAAGTTGCCTTATACATCCCTGCAATATAGATATAAATCATTCAAGAGCTACTTTTTGAACCCACTTTTTGGCAGCCCACACTTCACTCCTTCTCACATATTTAACGTATTTATCATACATCCTTGCTTCTCCAAATATTTCCCCTGAATTATTTCCTTCCTTGGGGCTTACGCTCTGGACTCTCCCCTTCATTCCTTTTCCTCATCTCTGTGCATTCTAACATCTTCTTGAAATCAGGACAACTAGCTTGACTAATCTGATAAACCAATTTAAGCCAAAATACTCTTCCAAATAACATCTGTGTTATCATTTGGGCTTTGTTAACTCTGAGGAACTACGAGAACTTTAAACATGGAAGCAGAATCTTTAATGGAGATTTATTTGGACAAGAAGGTATTTTTCACATTTTCAACTCCTACCCTACAGTTGACCATTATTCTAGCAGAATATAATCATGGCTCTAGGACTTTGGGATTATAGTAAATGTCTTATTCCCTTGACATTTTAGCAATTGTCAGTTGTCGTTCTGACAATTTTTCATACACTCTTAAAAATGAGTCTTCCATTTAGTTATTAATATAACAAATACTTTTAAAATGCTATTACATTCACAACATTCTCCTAGGCATTAAAGGGTAGAAAACAAAGATTCCTATCCTCTAAGAGCATAGGTAGTAGCTTTGAAATAAAAGAATATATGCATGAGGCTGTTATATGTTGAAGATTGTATATGACTTAATTTCCAAATGAATTTTATGCACAAAACATACTATTGGAGTTCTAGAATGCCAAGGCAAGTGGTTATTTGAAGAGTTAAGAACTGTACTGAGAACTGGGTCAACCTTTGAATGAAAGGAGTGTCTTTGGATACTGGAAGAGGAAAGAGATGGGCATCTCAGGTGGGGAGACTGGTTGCAGCAAAGACTTAGAATAAGACTGAGGGTATCTATACTGGAGAGTGAAGTGACCCATCTGGCTGAAGCAGAGTTCCAATGTTTAGATGTGAATAACTTGAGTGTGTCCAGATTTTGCTTGTTTAGTTACAGTGGTATATGTGCCTACAGGTTATGATATTTTGTGTTAGAGTAGATGGGAAATCACTGGATATATATTAGATATTTTACTGGATCAAAAATTTTACTCATATTGAAGGGAAAGATAATTGACATCAAAGTGAAAAATTATTCACGAGTATGTTGCAAGATTCAAATGAAACTGAGTAGAAAGACCTAAGGTGAAAACACAGATTTGAGCTGTGTTAATATCCTATTGGTAGCTAAAGACCAGACTGTGGGTGAGCTCTTCAAAGACAGTGTTTAGAGTAAGACAAGCAGAGTTTGGGGACAGATAAAGCAAGAGTTGTACGTGAAAGAGTTTGAGTATTTGTGGGAGGAGTATGGGGTGATCTAAGAGACAGGTGTTACAGAAGCTGTACTTCAAAGAAGGAACTGTCACCACTATTAAAATAATGCAGTGAATTCATATGACATACAGATTAAAAGGTATCCTTTATATTTAACTCTTAATAAATGATTAGCAACATTTGACAATTTTAGGAAAATGGTGAGTTAGGAAGCTCAGGTAAGGTTAGAATTTTGTTTCCCTATCTCCCATATGTGGCTCATTTGTAGGCTGCAGCTTCCCTTAGGTGGTATTCTCTGACTTCCTACAAATGCTATTAAAAGTTCCTTCACAACCAGCTATCTATATACCTTTCATGTGCTGCTCAAGTTGACTATGTGACATCAAAGAAGGGAGGAGATTTTCAGGAATGATCCTAATATGAAGAAACCAGCATGCAGAGCAAGAGATTTAAAGGCCCAAGGGCAATGATCTTGGTATGAGCTCTACCATGCACAGATAAATCTGCCCCAAGGAAAAATAATGTCCCCAAGATGACTGTAAAGGCTTGAGTTGGAGAGAAATGACTTCTTTGGGAGTGAGGATCCCTTTTAGAAAAAAAGGCAAATACATACTAAAAGTACGAGGCTCATAAGCATTGTTAAGCTGTGAGCTTGAGACCTGTGGATTTTCAAATTTTTTAGTCTTCTACTCCCTAAGATAATTTTAAGTTAGATATCCTGTTTTTAAAATCAGAATTTAAATTTTTTATCACACAATTCAATGGCTTAAAAGATATAATTTTTATTTTAAATATAATTGTCGTATCACTTTTTAAAATGTATCCAAAAGGATTATAAATATAATCACAATGATATAATTACTCCATCATTTAGTTAAAA
Source organism: Camelus ferus (assembly GCF_009834535.1). Lineage (NCBI taxonomy): Eukaryota > Metazoa > Chordata > Mammalia > Artiodactyla > Camelidae > Camelus > Camelus ferus. The sequence goes on along the minus strand of NC_045698.1, from coordinate 83,077,070 downwards.
ATACACAAACATATAATTTTTAATGTTCAAAAGTTTGATTGCTTTTTCCTCAGTGGAATTATATTTTCATTCAATTTTCCCCAAATATTTTCATCCTAATATATTTTTATGCTTGAGCATTTTTATTGAACACTATCATATTTCTTTGCAATAAAATATATAATTGAGTATGTATTTATACTAAAATTGCCTATGAAAATTAAATTTAAGTGTCTAAAATTTCTTCTGAAATTAGTTATTGTAATAATTGTTATTAGTAACCAATTGTTCAGGACATTATAAATCATTATAAGTAAAATTTTTAAAACATAAAAAGTAAAGTTCTATTGGAAATAGATCTACTGCTGCGACAGATGGGAAGAAGTGCTGTGGTACCTTTTTTAATGGAGTTTTCCTTTAGCACCTGGGAGCTTCTGCATGTCTGGGCAATGCAATGTGTAAAATTTGGGAAGGGGAGAAAAAAGGTGATTTTCCAAGAGGAGCCAGGAAAGAACAGGCATGTCCCTTTATAGCAAGCATTTTCCCAGGAAAGAGAATATGTAGAAGTTGAGGCTCTGAAAATCAATTTCCTTAATGACACCCTTACTCACACACACTTCTGCTCTCTCTCTTTATGTGCTCTCAGGGCACTCCACTTAAAGAGCATTTCAAGTTAAAGAGTGAGGCTCTCCTGAAAAGACAGCATTCTTTCCCAACTCACCCAACCCATTTAGGGAAAAAAGTCTGTTTTTTGTGCAATAGACTCTCTGGCACAGGAGTATAAGACATATAATCTATTATTTTTAAAAAGCCATTATAGGACTGTTTTTAATTTAAGAAAAGGAATTAAAGGTGGGATTCCATTACTCCATTCCATTATAACTCATGAATCGCTTTCCTTACACAAGTTGCAACATGACTTTATTAAAAGGACTCTTTTGAAAAATCCACTCAAGCGTTATGCAAAAGACTTCAGTAGACTGAGCAAACTGGTGCCAAGGTTTCCCAAGAGAACACTGTCACAGCAATGCAGCCGAATGCTGTGAAAAAGCAGGCACAGGTGTGAAGGTAGAAAGAAGAAGTGGGGTTGGGTTGTCAGTGGAGACAAGAGTCAGAAGTTTTTGGCATGATATAAATAAGTTCTCAAGGAAGACTCATAGGATTATACTTAAGTGTCAGACCACTAGCTGTGAAAATGGTTAAAGAGAAATGTTTACCCCTTAAAAGCAAAAAGCAGATAAAATGATGAGGAATGTGAGATCGTAAATAGACACTGATATCTAAGAGTTTTACTTAGTAGCAGAAGGCAAATGATCTCAGGTTTGGAACAGTCTGTAGAGTGAGGCTACTCTGTCAAAAATTATACAGAAATGATTTTACAAGAATGATTTTAATTTTTGGATGACCATGTTGAACCCTGTTTCAGGAACATGGTGAAGAAAATGTATTATTTGGTGTTCTTCCGGAGGAAAGAACAACATAATAAATGTAAGATGTTGCTTTTAACATCAGAACTCATGCATCCCACGCTAGTAAAAGAAAAAAAAAAAGAAGCAAAAAACAGAAACTAAGATAGTGAGCAAGGTATGAATCATATCCTGTTCTCGTAGAATTCTGTGGTTATATATGAATTACACAATTTGGTTATGGGAATCAGCCACTAGAAGTTTGTATAAATGTTTTTTGACTGAACTGGGCAGAACCAAAAAGGACAAACAGTCTCAGGTAGAGGAAATTGCTACATCTTCAGAGTAAAACTCTGGCATTTACTTACATCTGTGTTCTAAATGTCAAATTCAACACAAGACAAAGTTTAACTGTATGTCAGGTCTAAGACTTGAGAAACACTCTCAGCACAGAGCCTGCTCACTGGAAGAACATTCAACACACATCTTTTTAATGAATACATAAACTTATTAATGAATGAATGGTTAGTATCCCCACCAAAAAAAAATCATAAATTGCATATAGGGATAAATACTTTACATTTTCAGATGTTAGAAAATCTGGCGCTATTGTATTAATTTTAGGAAACAAACTTAAACAGAGGAAAGTAGTGACTTTAAATTATTTTAAATGTAGTTTCCTAGTTCTTTCAGTATATTATTATTACACATATTCTTAATCTAATTTATTTATGAATTATTTTCCTCCAAAAAAGTATAGGTTCAAGTTTAAAACCTCAAGGTTTTATTTTCAAAGGACAAGTTAAACTAAAGAACTAAGATGTACTTCAAGCAAAGCCACTTCAGAGTGGCAGTTTCCTTTCATTGCATTAATGTGATTTTTTTTTCTTTGCTTCTTAAGATGGAATGGAGCACTCAAAGGAGTTTAATATCCTATGTTGCATCTACTGCAAAGATTAAAACAATACATAGATATGCAAATAAATGAACTCTCAAATGAACTTTCTTCCTGAGCTGAAAAGAAAATTGAAACCAAGTCAATCTGACAAGGTATATATTTTATACACATTTTATGGTGGTGTTATGAAAAATCTACTAAGAAGACAGAGCAAAAGCATTTATCATATCATTCTGACCTCATTTTTTACTTTGTAAGAAGATGAAGTCGATGAGTAAAAAATATTTCTCCCTTAGTAAGTTATTATTTATAGAAATTATTGAAACAACCATTATGAGGATTAGTTCCGGAAGCATTTCAGTGAGTGAGGATGCCATCTGAGTGTAGGTCATTCTTTCTGCTGAATTGAGTGAGGAGCTGAACCAGATATTCATTATCTTGTGTATTTCATATGTGGTTCATGAGAACTACATTTATAGTATTACTACAACCTCAGACAGATTGGGGGTCCACTTCCATTAGAGTTTCACAGACATTGACTTGGACTTAGAAAATATGAGAATTTTGTGTTTAAAAAATCAAGTGCACTTTGCAATGTATAGTTTTACAGTTAAATTAGTTATAATTTTGTTCCAAAGTAATGTTTTACTTTTGCTGAATTCATGTTAGTGTTACTTATTCAATTTCCAATTTTAAAGTTCACTAATATATTGCTTCAGTGAATTACACACTATTCTCTTTCTGTATCTCCCAAACTATGGGTGTAAACAACACATTGTATATGTACATGCAGTGTCAAATCATTTAAGTAGATTTTTGAAGAAGGTAAAATCCTCTATGAGTCACTTTTCCTTCTTCTCCAATCCTAGCATGAATTATCCACCCAAACAATTACCAGATGTTGCCAGCTCACTTGGACATAGTGTTCTGACATTCTGGTTGATCTGGGGTCTGTGACCACTGTTGGGAAGGCTCCCTACTTGCCGCTTGCTCCCTATGCTGAACTACCCTAAGTCTAGCTCCAAGTAAACCCTGCTGCCCAGTCACCATCATCTGTTTCTTCTTGCCTATTTGCCTATGATTTTCCTTCCATAAAGGAATGTATATAAATATATACACTTTTTAGAAGAGTTCCTCCTCTCTGCCCTTCCACATTCAAATAAAACATGTTATATCAATTCTTAATATCTTCTTAAAGAAATTAAAAGGTTTGACACACTCAAAACAACCCCTTATGGTACAAATAACCAGAAACTTACAAAATACATCTTTCATATCTGATATTTTGGCAAGTGATCTTTCACAATTAATTTTAAGTAGGCAGCCAGACAGACATTAATTTTCAATAGCATATGGTTGTTGAATCTAATTATTTAAAGATAAAATCTACCAGCTTCAATTCCTGATTGCAAATTGAATTTGACTCTGAGACTGTTTTACTTCTCTTGCTCTCTCTCCATTTCTATTTGTGTGTGCACATGTGTCTGCATATACATATCGTGTTATTCAACTTGTTAAGTATCTCATTGGTCTAATAGGAAGACTATTTTATAACTAACAAAACCTGTTGGTTCGTAGGTTAGTATTTTAGTACTTACAAGGTAAATCCTAACTCAGAACTCAAATTTTAGTACGTCTTCAAAGTTGTCTATAATTATTGGGTTTTATAATTAATGCAGGCTTTGAAACAATAACCATTTAAAAGTGAGCAAAACACCTGCCTACTGTTAATCTAAAATGTCCCCTATGTCATCTGAGGGAGAGGAGAGCTCTAAGTATGCTTAGGTTTGTAATGAACAGCTCTAAGAAAATTCTCCCGTGGTTGAATTGACCTTTCTAAATGTAGTATTCTTGGGATTAACATTTTCCAACATTCAAAACATACCTGCAAAATGAAATGCATCTGTTGTACAATAGAGATTGGAGTGCCTGTGCCTCTTTATACATGCAAATTCTTACATGGGATTTCAGATGTGATAAAAGAGTAGTTGTAATGCTTGGGATGGACTAAGTGATATTAGAAAGAACTCAGGTATGGAAATAAGAACAAGATTTTTAAGCGGAAGGTAGATTCAAATTCAGTTGGCAGCTAATTAATTTACTAAGAAGATAAAATAACAAGACAAAGAAATATGACTGAATTTCCATCAAAGACAACTCTAAAACAGAAAAAAAATTACGTGAGTTACCAATAAAATATAAAATTTAAGAACGTAAACAAATTTAATGGCCTCTGACTTGATCAATTAATTAAATCTTCTATAAAATATATACACAAACTCTTTCCTCTCATTTTAAAGTAAAGTCAAAATACTGATCAGCATGTGTTCAAATGTAACTTCTCTGTATAGTAAAGATGATGCCAAACTGTCTTGAATGAATGGAGTCAAGTGCTGGCTGGGTAAGAAAGCGCAGTGCTCTAGGAAACAGATCCCACTGACTTGTAACACCTCTGAAGCCTCCTTTTTGTCTCTAAAATAGAGCAGGCATGGAATCACAAAAAAACCTAATGAAACTCCTTGGGAACAGCTCCTCAGTCTAAAAGAAGCATTTAAAAATATAATTTCTGATCATCAGTTTACCTTTGTGATTACACTGCCAAGAGAAAGGATCAAATGTCTTCACTTTTGATGAAAATTTTCCTCAATCCCACATTTGGGTCATTAAAGTCACTCAAACCAAACCTAACTCAACAAACCAGACAGATAAAGCCAAAGTTTTTGTACTTATTCTGAGAACACATATATTTCCCTAATTTGTCTGGAAACTAGTTAAAATATATTTTAAATACGTATATGCAAATAAGTATACATACATATATACATTTCTGAATAATGGCAGCTTATCTAAAACTTGTTCTGCCAGTTTTCCTTCCCTTAATAGTATTTTTCATTTCTTGTTCCCCACTCCGGTTAAAAAAAAAAAAAAGAGTAAGTTGAGTCTATGTCTCCATCATTGGTTTCATCACAGAAAAAATACCGTATTATTATGAAAGCAAATGTTCATATTTTAAAAAAGATTTAATATGTTCATTAAGTTATATTATTTTAGAAACCCTCCAAATAAGAATTTTTTTCTATCCATGCAACAAAAGAAATTTCTAAAAAATTTTTAAAAAGAGTGAAAATTCAGAAAAAAATTACCTATTGTTTCCTTTATAACAGCAAGTCAATTAAACTCAGGATGAAGTTTTCAGGTTAAAAGTTATTGTTTAAAGTTATTGCTACCTCTATTTTCTGCTCTAAAATCAGTGGAATTAAAAACAAAGAAGAACAGAAAAATAAGCTTTATTTTTAATGAAACGATAGAAGAACTACTAGCAAATATACTGAAATACAGGTCAAAATGAGGGATGATACTCAGGATTTAAACCATTTCAGATCTCAAACAGGACACAGAGTATTTCCAAATTAGGAGGTACAGCCTGGGGAGTGGAAAGGGGTAAACCAGTAATGTCTTCTTTGGAAAAATAAGGCCAATTGGCACATACAGGTTATAAGAAGTCCTTGTGCCAATGTGACACCAGCGGAGTGACAGGGGAAGTGGGGTAAGATGAAGAACATTATGAACACATTATCTGTGCCTCAGGCTCTTGTCACTGTGCCAGGGTGGAGGAGCGCAGTAAGTGAATATCATTTCTAAAACTTCTAATCTCTGGCAACCAAGGAGAAGTTTAAAAAAAGAAAACAAAATAGTAAAGAACATGTGACACACAGGGTTCTGCTATGAGTCAGAAATATCTTCTGCTATCTCTGTGCAGATATACCCAAGGGTAGAGTGTTAGTGAGTTTGTGTAACTGACCTGAATTCTATATGCATGTTTCCCAGCACAATACTCTGGCTCAGACTCAAGTGCCACTTACTGTTAAGCAGCAAGTTGGCCCAGAAATAGTATCTGTCATTCCAAGATTAGCAATAATTAGAAAGATACAGTATGTGATATATGTAAAGAAATTACAAGAAAATGTAAAAAAAAAAGGAATGCAATTAATACACAACTTTAAAAATACTGCAAAGAATACCAAACTGAAGAAACTACTGAGAGATAATATTTCTTAAGAACGGAGAACGGAGCTGGCATAGCTCAGCAATGAAGGGAAAAGTAAAATTATTTAGAACATTTAAAAATAGATGCTGTATAAAAGAGAATGGATACTACTGAAAAAGTCAGTTACTGAGAAAACAGGTTGGATAATGCTCAAACAAAATGAAATAAAAACTAAACGCTGAAATTCATATGATTGTATATGCATAGGAAATATTTGAAAAATAACGAAATAAACTTAACAACGGTGCTTCTGGGGAGATTAAACAATTTAGGGGTCTTACAGGAAAGATAGTTACTTTTAATTACGTACTTTTATTTTCTCTTTTTATTTTTACCATTAAAGTTTTATTATATAAATTAGCTATTGTGTGCATACTCCACTACATTTATACTATATTAAACTATCCTACAGACGTTTGTAGCAGATTAAATTTGTACTTTATCCAAGTTAATGGAAACATGATTAGAAACAGAAAGTGTCTTGGCTTTCAGATTTGTTAATCAAAAAAGAAAAAAAAAAGCATTAATCTTTTACAATTTTCCACCAATACCTTACCCTTCCTCTTTTGAACTGAAAGTTTCTTTTTTTGTGTGTGTGTGAGATCCTAATAGAACAAATTGTCCGGAAGAACATTTTAAATTAATGGTTCCCCAAGAGCATGACTGAAAAAATATGCTGACCCTCTGCTTATCAATGCCCTTTGAAATCAGTACTGATTTTTAAAGATGATAGACAGTTGTTCTTTTGAATACCATACCCATGTTCCCATTCTACATTTGTTGACAATAGAACTTTGAATTAACTCCTTGGGAAAAAAATTGTACTTTATTTACGGATCTTTGTTTTATTTGGAATATTGTGCAATGACTGGTTATACCTAACATTATTTGATTAGAATTAAATGTAGATGGAAAAAGTACTAAGGAGGAAGAGAGATCATAGAACATGAGAGAAAAAAAGCAATGAAACAGATGTCAAATGATCAGAGAGCAAAATTATTAACAGCACCTTTAGCCAGATGAAAAACATTATTTCCAGTCTCCCAAGAAATGGTGGATCAGCTAAAAACTCTCTCTGAGACTTTTTTTTTGATACATGGACCACGCTAACATGATATAAAAAAGTCAAATGAAATGAGATCACTTTTTTTAATCAAATGTGTATAGATTGCACATTTAAAAAAAAAAACAACAGCATGCTTGATCCCTGTATTATGTCCTCCAAAAGCACAGCATGCATTCACACCATTGGGTCTCAACATACGGTAGCTTTTGATGGGCAATATTAAAGAAGATGGTTACATAGCTTACAATCTTAGTTAAAACAATTTTTGAACATGTTCATAAGCAAATTATTAAAGACTGTAATACTGATATTGAGCGTAAGAAACTAAGCAAACTGGGAAATGTAAGTAATATAATCAAAAAGGAAAGTAACTGAATACACAAACCGACTTGAAAAATATACAAACAAAAAATGATGGTATTATTTAATTGCTTTAAGTTAGATTTATTTTTCCTCTTTCACCTAAGAATGTAGTGCAATGGTAAACTTAGCTTTAGAAACAGAAATGTTGAAATAATCTACTTAATGGTTTAAAAAGATAATAAAGGTACAAATTTAACTAAAGATAAAAGATGAGGAGCAATAAATCATTGAGGAGAGAAAGTGATACAAATGGAGTAAACCTGATTTATTCCTTGAAAAAAGGACAATTTCCCTACTTAATCGCTGTAATTAATTCTTCTAAATTTAGACTTAAAAAACCCCAGATATTCATGGATGACTGATGTGGTGACTTGTGATTGGAAAAGAGAAAGCACTGTACACTGTGTTTTATTTTTAGTGGTTGAAAAAGAGAGGAAGAGAGAAGACATAACCTTTCATCTCAGCTTTTGTTCTGAAACAAAAAAGAAATCAATTTCCGGGGTCTAGAAAACATTTTCTAATTAAAAAAAAAAAAAGTCAGATTCCCTTATAGGGCACAGTAAACACAGAAGGTTAATTTAAGTGTGAAAGAATTCCAAAAACAAGAATAAGAAAACAAAAATATAAAACCAGAAACTCAGTAATACAGAAATGGTGATTAACATCATCAAGAATGGTGTAGGCCTATTCGGATCCGCTACTGTGTCTGGAGCTTTTCTTTCTCTTTTAGGTACTTTCATAAATTTACCTTGGCTCATAAAAATCACTCCTTTCATTTTTGTTTTCAAATTCTACAATATTTTTGAGCTAATAAAGGTAAATCTCTTTTCAAATATACTAATATGTCACTGTAAATTTCGATTAGTTTATATTCCCAAGGAGTGTCTCCCATATTGATAAACTCTTTTTTTTTTTTTATCAAACTTTATGCTTGGAACCCTTGGATCAAGCGCTCTTGGGAGGATCCTACTTTCCTAGTGCTGAAGCACCTCAGTCCCGGCACTTCCTGTGCATTATTGTTCCTTTCTTCTCTCAGCAGGCCCTGCATCTCCCCAATTAGGTTACACTATGACTTAACACTAATGTTTCATCTGATTAACAAGAAATGTGAAAATTTTGAAATTATTTCATCTAGCTCCTAATTTTATTTATTTATTTATTTATTTATTTATTTATTTATTTATTTATTTATTTAATTAATTTATTTATTTTTAGCTCCTAATTTTATAAACATAGATATAGGTTCAGAAATTAAGACATAATTGCTGCTCATAATGTTTAATTTTTCCAATTCCTGTGTCATTTTTACTTGTGTGGCAATCTAGAATATTTTAGCAAAGAAAATTAGACCTATGTCTTATTTGGGGGTTACTTCATATTTTGCTAAGGTTTGCTAGAATGATTAAATTTGTAAAACACAAATTCACTAACACACTTCGCTATCTGAAATCTCAAACAAATTTTTTTGGGTATATTTGGTTACGCTAATGTGTCACTATTTGGAGGACAGCTGGATATCTGCTGCGGTACTTTAAACCAAGTTATTTCAATGTTTTTACTTATTTTCACTTTAAAATTTTATCTGTCAATATCTCATGCTTACTAATAATAGCAGATGATGAAATCAAGAAAGTATGCCTTTTATTTTAAAGCAATCACCCTGTATTTATCAGTCAGGTCTACCAAGGAAGCATACATTATAGATACAATGATTAAAATCTCACTGATAATGACAGATAAAATGCATCCACTTTCAATAGTTTTATTTAAAAGAAATATGACTCTAAAGACACATTATTCTGGTTGGAGTTCTTCCCTTAGGGCAACATTGATTTAAATGATTCATCTTCATTTGTTCTAGTTATATGGAAGAAAACACCAGAATATACATTGACAGTCTTTTATATAATATAATTTCTATTTTGCACTGACCTAATTTTCTTTTTAGCTAATTAAAACACCCTAAATTGGCTCTAATAAAATTCCCTCAGGATCACTTGTAGGAAAAAGAATGGAGAAGTCTGTCCATGGTGTAAACCCATTTCCCTGTTTACAGATTTTCTTTTTTGTCTTTCTTTATGGTCAATAGAAAGCGAGCCTGATTTCCGACCAACATCCTGTGTGCTCTCTCAGGCCTTCCCATAGGCAATGAGAAGACACTGCATGGCAGGCTTCACTTGAGGAAGCTGCCTTCCCCACATCAGGCTTAGTACATAACCAGTGCACTGAAGTTTTTCAAGACAATTGCAGTCAAGGACTCGGGCCCCTCTGAGCCAACCATGCCCATATGCTCATCTGCCCTCCGGGCACATGAGACTCCATCTGGAGGCCTCCTTCTCTGGGGTCTTGGCTGATGCACTTCTCAGGTACTTCCACCAGAGACCTCTTTTATCCTGACTTTGGCTGATCTACTTTTTCCTCTTTGATTCGGTCACTCCTGGCCCTTTCCTTTACTGTTCCCATTCAACCCATGAGTCCGTAAAGAGGTAGAAGTCTTCTGCTGGGGCTTCTGTGCTGCATCCACCTGACCTTCAGCTGATAGTATTCCACGGGAAAAATGAAATACTGGGGAAGTGTCACCACTTTTGCCTCTTGCTTGTACTGTCATAATAAGTGGTCAAGTCTTGATTGTTACTTTCAGCTTTGTCCTAATTGACCACCTGACACCTGACTGCCTAACAGTTAAGTGTTTACCAAATTTCAGACATTACTTAAGTGATCGTGGAACTTGCTTTCTCTCATTGCCAATTGTTAAATGTACCATTCTCTTCAGCCAATATTCAGATTTTATGATAATACTTTTGAAGATACAAATATTTTTTGAGGTTAAAAGAATAATCAAAAAGGGTGGAACTTTAGGCATTATGATAAATGGTGTAAGGTTTAGGGGCATATACCTTGAAGAGCTGGAGTGTTTTAAACATATTGATAAGAACACTTAACATGAGATCTACTCTTTTAATAAATTTTTGAGTACACAAGACAGTACTGGTAATTATAGGCACAATGATGTACAGATCTCTAGAACTCATTCATCTTACATAACTGAAACATTATACCTGTTGAAAAGCAACTTCACATTTTTCCCTACCCTTGGCCCCTGGCAACCACTGTCTTACTTTCTGTTCCTGGGCAGGATTATTTTAGATACTTTATGTAAGTGGAATTGTGTAGATTTGTCCTTCTATGACTGGTTCATTTCACTTAACATAGTGACCTCCAGGTTCATCCATATTGTTGCAAATGGCAGGATTTCCCTCTTTAAGGCTAATACATGCCATACTTTATTTATCCATTCATCTGTTGGTGAATATTCAGGTTGTTTCCATACTTTGGCTATTGTGAACAAAGCTGCAATGAACATGAAAGTGCAGACATCTTTCTGACAATCCTGATTTCAATCATTTGGGATAAACGCCCAGAAGAGATGGAATTTGACCCATATACACGCACCTGGGTAGACACCTATTCTGCCCACTGACGGTGGCCACCCCCACTTCTCTTTAAAAGTTACACTCAGCATGTGGTTACTTATCTCCATAACTGCACAACCTCATCGTGTGTGCTCTTTTTTTTCTCTATCTTGCAGAGATCACCTGAGTTTGTAAGGAACCTGAAGGAAAAGCCAAAGTTGTTACACTGGTGTGTGGAAATCTACCCATTCTGTCCTTGTCCTTGGATATTTCTCCACCCTCCTTTCCTACACCTTCCTTCTTGCTTCCACAAGAAACCAAATGAAGACACACAGACTTCTGTTCCAGGACTTTGCATTCGCTCTTCCCCAACCAGGAATGCTCTTTTCCCAAATAACTCCTAGCTTGTTCCTCCTCTTTTCTCAAATGCTCTCTCTCGGCCACTGTATTAAAAGTCAGAACTCCCACCTAATATACTCCCTTCTTGTTCCCTGCTTAATCCCTAATACCTAAAATATCTAGAACATGGAAGGGACTCAATAAATATTTGTTGAATAAATGAAAAGAAAAAAATACACTGCAAATCAGGAAATCAAGAATATCCTTTGAAGTCACAAAAGGCATAATGTATTATCCCTTAAACTCATCTGTTACTTCAATATAGATAAGTAGTCTATTTCTAAAGTTCAAATACTGGTAGGATTGAAATAGACAGCAAATTCCTAAGTGGCTGTAGCTAAGAGAATTGTTTCAAATTGCAGTGAGTAGGAAGTAACGTATAGTCCTGGATTTCTGTGTACAGCCAACGAATTATTTTCCAATCATACCTGACCTGGATGCAACTCTCTTCCTACTTTAAGATAGAGCTGAAAAAATAATCTGCTCCTCCTTTGGCAGCATAGTTCAGAGAGAGACCCAGCAAAGATCAGAGAGCACGGAGAAGAGAGAGAATGAGTAAAAACACACAGAACACAGAGGACATTCCTCCTAATAAGTAAGTAGCTCCAAGCAGTACTGAAAAAGTGCATGAGCCTCCTGAAATTCTAGCACGCCACAGCCTCAGGGAATGATTAATAAGAAGAACTGCTTTAACTTTGAACCTTCAGCAATTGCAAAGATGCCAAGAATGGTCTGTAGTTAGTGGTAAACCTATTCCAGAGGAACTGACTATGGAAGCACAGGTTAGCTAACTTTTACCAGCTCTTGGCAATATGATGAATATTATCTATGTATCCTTCACAGCAACTTCATGCAGTTGCATACTATGACTTGTAAAAAATTAGGCTTCCTGCTCAAAATCACAATCTAGGAAGGAGGGAGTTCAGAATTTGAACCTAGAATCTTCTGATGTAGTATACGGAAAAGAGCTACTAAGGGATGAGCAGAGAAAACCAGGAACTGATAAGCGTATCAGGAAATGTGACAACCACAATGTTCATTTACTGTAGTTGTTATATATATGTGTATGTGTGTATATATATGTGTGTATATGTGTGTGTATATGCATGCATCTTGTTTAGGATATCACCAAATTCGGATTTAAATCATTTTCAATGAATAATTCTGCTGCATTCATAATGGCTTGAGTAAAAGAATCAAAACTTGATAAGCAGTACTTCTAGAGAGTTTTCTAGATTTCCTAGAGTGTTTTTTAACAACTTTGATTTTTCTGGTGAGCTATCTTTCATATGAGGACAAGATTAAAAATAACAATTTTTAATTACCACTACAGGACACTTACTATGTGCCATGCACAGTGACAAGTACTTTATATACACCATTTTAACAAATCTGTGTAAAAATAAGATAATTATTATATCCACATTAGATGTGAATATGCTAAGACTTAGAGAGATAGTATAACCTATCCAAAGTCACACAGATTCAGAATCAATTCTAGCTAACTTCAGAGCCCACACCAGTCACCAAAAAGGTGTGCCACATAAAGGAAACAGACTAAAGAAAATAAACTAGTATATTCACTTAACATTGAATAAAGATGGTTTGAAGCAATCATATTAGTGGTTATGAAAGCACTGGTCTGTCTATATAGCTTTTTATTTCATCATAACTAACTCGATGTCAGTTACAGTGTTAATGAACACCCACCATAATCTTCCTTGTATGGTTCACTGCTCATGTCCTCAGTTTCACGTTATCTGAGAACTCCCAGGATCGTTGGTTCATAGATTAAGAACAAACTCTCTCTAAGGAGTGTAGTGGAATGAGATCATGGTTGTGGGTGAGCACAGGTGGAACACAACGATAAGTATGAGCAATGGGTTTGGAATGCTGAGCTTGAGAATATACACATCGATAACTGCTACAAGTTCAACTAGGTGGAGGCAGCTTAAGGGGGAGGATCTTGAGATACACTTGCTTTTGGATATTGAGATATAATATGCTTCTGGATACATAGCGACTGGAAGATATCTAAAGAGTAAAACAAATCTACTGGTCATGGATGCAAGACCATCACAAGGTTGTATTGTATCACCATTCTGATTATGGGAAATAAGAGCAAGCTGGTCTCTTAAACATCAAATCCATGTTTCTTACAAGGAAGTTAACTGTGAGTCTGCCTTTGAGATGTGCTTTATCCCTGGTCAGTATGTAAGTCCCATATGCCTGTTTTATTAGGATAAAATAGTCAAAACTATTTAGTGCAAACTTCTATATTATAACATAACCCACATAAATACAAAGATTCACTTCATAAAACAGGATGCTACAATGGATTCAGGGTTGTAGAAGGAATTTTGATACTATTTTGATACTTATATGCACTCATTCATCCCATTTTGTCTCCAGCTTATGCTAGTTTGCATTATCATAGAGCATTAAATCTATGCTGTCACTTCTCTTAAAAGAACATTTGAATGGTGATAAAGTTTCATTAAAAAAAACACAATATTTGTGTTGCTTTAAGAGAAAATTTAACAAAGAAAGGAAATATGAAGGATGAAATGAAAAAGTGTTAACAGTATTATTGAGAAACATGTCCCCTATCAATAAATGAATTCTTGTTTTGAAATAGGAATAATGGCAAAGCAATCACAAATCCATCCTGAACCCCTGAAAAGTGTTGCTTAAGATCTCAAAGCAGAAAAAGGACAAATATGAAAGCTCAAATTTATTTTATGGGGTCAATTTTGAAATCATATATTAGGATGTCAATAAGGAAATATTTTCATTCCCCAAATAATGTTCATTCATTACAGGATATTCCATCAAACATGACCTGAATCAGATAAACCTGAAGCAGAAAGTTACTCTCAGCTGTAAACTACTGAAAGACAGGATCGTTTTTCTTTTTTTTTACTTTAACTGAACATAATACTTGAGCCAAGCTGGCTTTGGTTATGAGTCGAGTGTTCATAAAATATATCACTCAAACTAGGATACCTTTGTAGGTGAAAAAAGCACTTTGCCAGAGAAAGAGCTATAAACCAGGAGGATCATCCCAGGAACCTAGAAGTTACAGTCACCTTATTTATGAGGTATGACAGCACATCTATTGGAAGGACTAAAACTTTGTCCTCAATTGTTTCTAAATTTATTTAATTTTTAAATAAAAAGTATTGATCTGTGGCATGTAAGAGAAAGAATCCTGAATAGGATAATCCATTAAGAATTTAACATATTTGTATGGCAATTTTTAGTTTACTGTACACCAAAGGTAGAAGAAAACAGGGTTGCATCTAAACACTGAGTGCTCTGAATAAAAGAGAAGGAAAAAAGGCATGCGTAATTGTATTATATACAACCAGTATTTACTCACTGCTACACTTGGCACTGAAAATGTTTCACTTTCAAACGGTGAAACAGTCACAAGAGATTGTATCAACAGTGCTATGATTAATCATTACTTACAGTATTGCTTTGCTTAGAAAAATATTTCACTAATAGAGAAGACAAATTTCTGTTACCAGAATGACTAAGATGAAAAAGAAAAGCAGTGCTAAATGTGGGGGGAGTCACATACACTCTTGGTGAGTGTGCAAATGGATGCTATCACATTGAAAACACTCTGGAGAGTCATTTGGCATTACCTACTAAGCTGAATATACACAGGTTTTATATCAAAACATATTTATCTGTATTTATCAAATTTATCTACATATTTATCAAATTTCTATCAAAACATAAATATCTATATATATTCACCAAAATAGATACAAAATGTTTATAGTAGCATGATTCATAACAGCTGCAAACTAGAAACTATACAAATGCCCATCAACAGGAGACTAGAGAACAGATAAGTAAATGTTGATATATTCACACAATGAAATCCATCAGAATGAAGAAACTACAACTACTCTCAAAATATGAATCAATCTCACAAATATAATCCTTAGCAGAAGAACCCAGACACGAAACACTGCATATTGTATGTTTCTATTTATGTAAAGTTCAAAGACAGGCCAACACAATCAACAGTGTTAAAAGTCAAGATGGCTCATAGCCTTACGGAGTTAGTTAGCATTGACTGGAAGGGGTCAGAGGGACAGCTGCTCTGTGGCTGTTGAGATTTTGTTTCTTGATCTGGATGCTCTCTACATGGGTGTTTTCATTTTATAAACAATTTAATCCAACTGCAACATGTTATTTGTGCACTTTCCTTATGTAAATCATACTTCAATAAATAGTTTTTAAGTGCACTTTCCTTATGTAAATCATACTTCAATAAATAGTTTTTAAAAGAGGAAAGCTTCAGTCCCCTCAGTACTAGTGGAAATGATAATAAATTTCAAGTTAACAGGGTCTGAACCAAAGATGTTTTAAAGCATATAGAAGCATTAATTCTGTTTCAATATTTGGGAAAAGTAGCATAATGCAAAATATATTCCAACATTTTATAAAATAGTTTGACAGCACCATTTCCATTCTAAATCTCCTTTAAAAAAAGAATCCATTCATATTTCAGCAAAATTTGGAAATACAAAAAGATATAAAGAGTATAATCCAATTATTTAAAGTTTTTGTATATATATACACACATATGTATATTATATACAATAAATATAATATATAATATATATACATATAATACATAAATGAATTTATAATACTAGTGATTTTCCCCATATTTCCTTTTTTAATAATCACACATAATGCTTTTTAAGAAGTTATTTTTAAAATGTTTTAAAAAATATAATTGCAACAGTGTTCAGGACTGTTTTCTAGACAGCAGAAATAAGAATGTATTGAAAAGATTCTACTTTTGCAGGAAAGGAAAATTTTTGTCAGTGGCATTGCCTTTGGTAACTTATTAAAAATAAAGGATGCAAAACATAATTTGTGTTTTTGGACTAATGTCACTAGAGGTTATACTCAGTCATTCATACTATATTTAGAAATGCTTGCAGAGATATATTGAAAAAAATTCTAGAAGTGAAATCAGTCTTTTGCTGACAAATGTGTAAAGACCTATCTCTTGCATTCTAAACTCTCATTCAAATGTTTGTTATGAGTGCAAATTTGTATAAATTAAATAAAAAATATTATAGTGAATTATGTTTTAGTTGGTAAACCAGTCATATAACAACTTTCTGTATTTTAAATTGGTATGTGTTTTTGCATTCCTTACATGCCTAATTACATTTAAAAAATTCTATTTATATGGCAATACATGGTTATTAAAATGTGGAAGTAAAACATAATTTGTATCTGATTCTATGTTATTATTGCATTTAGAACTAACACATACCACTAAGAAGCTAGCTAGACGTTGAGTAATTACTCAACTGATATTATAAACCCTCTATATTGTGTGTAATTTAGATTTTTAAGAAACTTTAAGCAATATTTGTAGAAATTGGGATTTGGGGGTAGGCAAAGAATTTATTATGACTTTTCAAATTTAAATAATTGAATATAGACTCAAAATACATCTGAAAATTCATTATGCAATCTATTTTTTAAATTGAATTAGATTTGGGGAAAAAGATATGCCTTGAATATGTTACATAAATATGACATTAATGCTAAAAACATATTAACTACATATTTGCCCACTTTCCGATATAGATGTTTATCTATGAAACACATCAAATACACACATTTGTCAACTGCCTAAGATGATAATAATGAAGGATGCTAGAAAAGCATAATTTACTGCAGGATAGTTTTACAGATCAGAATACAGAGAATAAGGAGAAAATGAACCAAGAGGATGTTCAGAAAGATAGGAGAAAATGAAACCTGAGCCTTCCAGTTCAAACTCTGAGTATGAAATCTGATGACTTTATATGAATTCATGGGTAAGACTGAACCAGACTGAGAAGATGAAAGTCTTGAGCAACACTGCCTCCCACACCTTCCTCCCAAACAGTAACAGAAGGATGGCTCCCCTCCCCCACCCTCACCCTGGCTTCTTCAAGATGCAGCCCCACTTGTCCCTTTCTCTGTCCACAAGCCCCAGAGAACCTCTTGGCCTTACTCGTCCTCTCATCCATGGAGGACTCTGTCCCATACAGGAAAGGAGAGATTATTGAAGCCATGCCTTTCCTCCTCTCAACTCCTTTATTCTGTTGGCTGAGTTACAATAGGAAAAAAAAAACATCAAAAAAGCCATTGGCTTTTGCATTTTGTTTCTTTGCCTCAGTAGTTGTGAAACAAAACCGTTACGATGGGCAGGATTAGGGACTTCAATTAAGAATTTTGAAATTCATTTGTATAAATAAATTAAACTGTTAACCTTTGTCTAGTAAAGTCAATAGTCTGGACACCAGATTGGAACAAAGTTAAAGTCTTAGTATTTCACATGTTACTAGTCCATACGCAGAGATACTCAGATTAGCAACACAGAATTTCTTCCCTAGCTACCTTAATTTTGAATTGTCTCATTAAGAAATGCTCTGCTTAGAGCATTGATATTAAAGAGTTATATGCTAAACACTTACTCCTCTAGATTCCCTAAGTTATACACTTTAACAATTTCTAGAAAGCTGTATTTCAAGACTTTGTCGAGCTGGTTTTACTGAACCTTTACTTAATTAAGACTTAACGCTTGGCCTCAGGTCTTTACTGATGTCTTCAATAAGGGCAGTCTCTGTGCATTATGTCTACAGAGGCAGATTTATCATGAAGATGAAGAAGTTCAACTTCAGGGCCCCTCACTTCCTCAGGAATCTTCCAAGGAAGGCCGTGGGAGGGGTTCACAGAGTTGACAATTTTGGTAAAATTTGCAAAAGTGAAATATTTCATTAACAACCTGTTAAAACCACTGCCTGAGTCCATTTCACCTCCTCTGACACACTTTACCTCATATCTGACGGTATTAGTGTGGGCCCCAAAATGTTTGTATCTAAGAGGAATTCTGGTTGGCCATATATTTATTTTGGACTTAGTGGTTTACATTATGTGATGGCACTAACTTTAGTGGAAAATTGTGCAATTCCTACCTCTTCTGGCATATACTTTACCAGCTTTCCTGGTGTTCTGATACAAAGCTGCAGGGCCTGAGGTCATAACATGACCAGCATTCGAAGAACAAGGGTGGTGGAAAAGAAACAAGGTTTGAAACATACAGAGCCATAGCTAGTCTTTCAAAATCACTTCCAACCATGAAACAGGTAAAATTGCTAACAGAGAATTCTGTTCTCGTCGGTGCCAAGTGAATATAGAAGTTTCTACCTGCCAAGAACACACTGAACAAAACATCATAAACAATTTAAACAACCACTATACTTTATGTTTTTCTTTTCCATGGGAATTGAGGGAAATAGACTTGTCAAAATTTCTGTCTTTGTAGGACACAAACCTGTAGCAATACTATAAATAGTAACGAGTCTGTGTGTGAAGTTGCATGTTTTATGCATCTCAATGTTTCAGATCTTACCTTTGTGTATCAGGCACCTCTTCTTTCTCTAAAGTCTGGAAATTCCAGGCAAAAGAACAGGTAGATCATACCCAAAGCAATTAATCCTGAAATGGAAAAGATAAAGCTCTCAGAGAAATAATGAATAGATTCTTGGATTGTTCAATAATCCAATTAATGAAGAAGAACACATATATAAATACACTAGAGAAATACTTAAATTTCTTGCTGATTTAACATCAATAAATGACATTAATAAAGATAGTAAAATCCACATGCCACTGTAACCAAAGCATCAAAGACATACTGGCCAATGTATGTCAGTTTAAGGAATATTTAAGATTAGTCTACCCAAGAAACCTTGAAATGTAAATTTCCTAAAGAAATTAACAGAGATTTTTCCAAAGTTGACAATTATAAAAATTTATGTGACATTACAAACAAGTTGTAAAGCTCAAAGGAACTTCTTAAAAATACCAGTAATCATGAAAATGTTCGATCAACCATGCTATTTTCTCTAAAGATAATGATATAATTAAATTGTTGTCATGTACACCTAAACTCGTATGTCAATTATACTTCAATAATTAAAAAAAATGTTGTTCTGGATGTTTGTTCCTAAAGTATGCAGCCTACAAATGTAGAGGGAAAAAAAGTATTGTTACAGCAAATTGTTAATGGCTTGTTGTCAACTTTTAGAAGTTTTAATTTTTTTGTGATTTATTTTTTCACTCTAAAGAAATGTTATCTTTTCTTCCTAATTTTGCATTTGTAATCACATATTGTTTTTTAAATTAGGCACTTCAAGATAATATGTTTCGGGCTTCCTAAAACCTTTCTTAGTCCCTATGTTTCAGTAACTTTTTCGGTTGCTGAAGGAGACGGCCACGTAATTTTTTTCCCAACAAGGCTCCTTTGAGAATGAAAGTTTTATACAAACAATTTCAGGTTGTAAACCAGGAAAGCCCCTAGAAATCCAGAAATGGGTAATACTACTTAAATAAATACTAACTAGAGAAATTTCTCATGGGTCAGTCACATAGATACAGGAACACTGATGTATTCTGAGAAACTGGTATGACTTGTTATTTAGCTATCAAAGCAGCAACTCACTGTGTTTTTCTTCGTTCCTTGATTCCCAGGAAACTCAGAGGTAAGTTTTGGGCTCAACAGCTATAGATTTCCTTAGTTCAGTACCTGCTGGATGATTCTGTAGCCCAATTGACCTCCCAATGCTTTCATGTAACTCTCTCCTCTCTTTTCCAGTTTTTTAAAAATGGCTATATGGTTTTAAAATATATTTTCTACTTAATACTGCAAAGTCTTTTTTGGAAATTAGTATTATGTAAAGACAATAGGTAAAAAAGAAAAGCCTTTAGACTCATTATTATAAGAAGAGCTGCCATTTATTAAAGAGTAACTCTGGCCCAGGTCTTTCATGTAAATTATTTTTAATATTTTTCCTTTGTTCCAATGATTTCTAGATCTCATTATCTTCTACTATCATTCATTCATCAAATATGGGATATATGTTAATAACGACTACTTTCTCAGAACAGTAATTGATCGTCAGCTTCACAATTATTAATCAAGTTCTTTTTTTGGTAGAATGGAGGGAATTTTCCACACAAACACTCATACCCCTATACATATGTGCATATATTGTTGCACATATGTAGAGATACAGATACATACTCACATACATGTATACTCCACAAAGAAAACCTCGAAATGGAACACTGTATTTCTAATTTCTTATCTGGGGGAGTATTGTCTGTGGTGACCAAAGGTGTGCGTATTGGGATGTAAATCGGATACAAGAGGAAGCCCCCTGTCAGAATGTCAAGCACACCCTCCAGTCCCTTCTTCATGAATAATAAGGACATTAAGATGCAAGCACATTTTAAGAACCCTCATGGCGTATGCCGTGACTACTCAGAGAACACAATGAAAGAGAAAGACTCTTACTTGATGGGACTTCTCAGTTGCATGGCCTGCCTGCTTTTTCTTCCCTTCACATGTTCAGAAGAATATTACATATTAAGGGACATTTCTTGAGATGAGGAAACTTATCCTCTCTCCTTATTCCTATTCCACATGAGAAAAATCAGTCAAAAAATGTGAGGACTAAAATGAATGGGAAGAAAACATTAAGAAAGTATTAATATTTCTTTAACTATTTTGGTATATTTTGTCCATTAACACTGATTATAACAGTGTTTTGTGAATATTTTCATCTTTCAGTCATTTAAAAGTTATCTTTTCCAGACTTTAATTTTAAGATAGTAAACTGATGTTAAGTTAGCAAAATTCTCTGCCTCCCCCGTCAAAAAAATGAGGGAAAACAAACAGTTAAAGAAAACAAACCACAGCAAAATTATAATAGCACAATCAAGGAAAATTATTAGAGGACGGAAAAGAACTGAACGGAAGTTTCAAAATATTGAGATGCCTTGGCTTGGGACAATTCAAACAGCTCTGAATTCTGCTCAGTTTATACTGAAAAGAGCAACAGGGATTAGATGAGAAAGCAGTGTCCCCAAAAATATCACTAATAATTCCACTCAGGAGAGCAACAGAAGGAGAAGGGCGAGATGAGGAATTCTGAAAGAGGAGGTGGACATTTCCACTGGCCCTCTCCTGAGTCTCTGTAAAGGACAGGAAAACCACTGTACGTCACCATTTTGGTGATTCCCTAATGGGCATTAAACTGGAAAGGGTAAGCTTAACACTTCCACAAAACACTCAGAGCCAATGAATGGCAATTTAATCAAAAAGAAGATGAAAGATGAAATAAATAAGCAAGAATGGCTGAGCAAATGGGAGGCAGACATTGCTTATAGAGAACCTCAGCTGCTGCCTGACTTCCTTCACCTCCACCCTTAGACTTTTAACACAAGTGCCGAAAAACAGATTATGCATATATTTCTCTCCTCCACTGTTGGGTAGTGGAAATGATTGAAAAGATGAGAAAACAACTGAACTGGTCATAGAGAATGGGTCAGTTTCTTCAAAGTGAGTTAGGGGAATTATCTGAAATCAGGGGCGGAAAGAATACAGATTCAGGACATTTAACAACTGGGGTGGAAATGAAGACAGAGACCAGAGGGTACCCCCTGGTTCTGCAGCCTCCTCCACCCCCAGTCCACTCACTGCAGAAATTCAGCAATCAACATGGATCTCAGAGAGAAGGCAGATTTCAGGTGGGGAAGGAACCAAGTAAAACTGTAGCACTACATAGTTTTGCGCACATAGAGGGTCTAGATAGAAGGGCCAAGTTACCAAGTTATGCAAGAACACGATGAAGAAAAAAGGAAGGTAGCATTTAGGTGAAGTTACTACATCAAAAAGAGAAAGTGAAGAAAAAGAACATGGTATATAATGAACAGAGGTGACTATCCTGAAAGAAAAGAGAACCCAAGAACTTACAAAAACTCAAAAACCGTATCAGTCCACAAACATTCCTCAACAAGACATCGATTCTAAAAATACTGGGTTTATATCTTAAGAGAGAGGGCTGAAATATATTTTGAAACCAGAACTGTTATTGAAGGTAAAAAAAATTCAAATCTACACTAAGGGATTAAAAAAAAACTATTTTAAAATTGTTTTTTATTGACAGATGTAGAATAAATATTAAGAAATTTGCTAGATAATTATATAATTTCTATCAAATAAACAGTTATTTATACTTAAGGTAGGAGTAATAGCTTGTTTCTCACTACACTTTTGACTCAAGAAAGGCATGGTTAAAAAGTCACTATAGCTACCGACACATTACTTTCATGTTAAAAAAAATCACTTTCCAAGATGTAAAAATTATGTTTCATACTTTGACTTTTCCTTACAAAATGAGATTTATGAGTTCATAAATGATTTTATGAATGTGCAAGTGACATATATGCTTTCTATTACTTTCTGTTAATTCTTCACTTTTTCAGCTACATTAAGAGTACGCAGTAGAATGAGTAGAAGGAAGTCACAGTCAGAAGGAAGTCAGAGTCAGAGTCTGGTTCAGAGTTGTCACTGACTGACTCCCATCTTGAGAAAGGCTCTTAGGTTTTCACTTTTCTCATTTATAAAAATACAGACATTCGACCTGTAAGCTGTCTTTAAAGAAAATAATAAAAAAAAAAATCCCTTTACTCTTCTCCTATTTTTCTAACTTTTGGACCTTTTGAAAAGAAAAATGTTAATGGTCCAAAATGCTTCAGGGAAGGTTTCCATCAGTGGGAATCGCACTGGACCTAGAGTCATGGAACCAAAAATTTAGTCCTAATTCTGCCACTCACTTGTCTTAACAATGATGGAAATGTTCTAACTTCTTTGAGCTTCTATTTCCTCCTGGATAAAACTAGGCAGTTAAATAAAGTTGGTTTTTTTTTTTTTTCATTTTCTCCTCTTTTTCCTCTCCTTCCTCCTCCTCTTTTTCTGTAAGTTGTACAGACTTTTTTGAGGGTCTTGAAAATGCATACACACACAGTGTCTTGCACATAATTTCAGTGTGTCTTTTTAGGGAGTAGTCCATCAACCTCATATTAAGAATTCTATGAACTAGATAATCTGTAAGGTCATTGCCAGAACTAACATGGTAAAAATTCAACTTACTATTCTAAGGCGACTGGCAGGATTTCATTTTGTGATGTCTGAAGATGTTTTCACAACATTAATAATTTACCTTTTACTATGCCTATCTCCTTGCATTTATGTTTTTCATAAAGTTGGTTAGATGTTTATCATTTTGTCTAGGATCTTGTGCCAAGTCAATTTATCTAAAGATTTCAGGATGTGAAATGAGAAGTAGTATGGTACAGTGAATAAAATCCTTGGCTTATGAATCCATACACCTGAGTTCTACTCTTTGATCTCAAGTGTTCTCTGTAACTCTGAGTAAGTCACTTTATAGTTCCTTTCATAATAAGGATGATGAAACTCACCTCCTTTCTTTTTCTTCTTCTTCCTTTTTTTTTTTTTGGTTGACGGAGGTACTGGAGATTGAATCCAGGACCTCATGCATGTTAAACACACGCTCTACAACTGAGCTATACCCTCCTCGTCTTCCTCCATGATTCCTCAGGTGATCTCCTACTCTAAATTTTTATTAGGAGTTAAAAATAGAGGACCTATAAGACTGTTGTTTTTATTTACAGGAATATAATAACATTTGAGATGTTATCAAGTAGTTTATGGTGAATCCAGTTTGGCAAACTCCCAGACGTGTTTGGCTGAGCGCACTGAGGCCAGCTTGTGCAGCCAATGGTAGGTTCACCAGAGCTCCTTCTCAGGACCAGCAGCAGCAACCCCTCAGACAGCTCCATCTAGACCAGCCTGGCCTTCCTGCACCTGTGGCTCCTTCCTGCACGTCACACTATCAGCCGTGTTTCCTGACAGCTATGGCTGCCTCAGCCTCCCCAGGAACGAAGGCCACATTGTACTCTGCTGCTTTATAATGTCACTGAAGCTATGGAGACTCTGGCTCTACCCATAATTTCCATATCTGGACGCGGCACGGTGCTACAGGAAGAGAAAGCTGGCCTTGTCAGTGACTGCTGGGTGGGACTACATAAAGTACCCTGAAATTGTGGAGACATTAATGCCCTGGGACAAGCTATGAACAGCAAGAAACAGAAGATCAGAAGGAAGAAGATAAATTCCTTGTCCTTCCTCCCCTCAGACAGCTTCTCTGGCAACATCCAAAATGATCAAGAAATCAATTGTATATTTCTTGTAAAGTTAGCCTCAGTTGTCACCTTTTATTCACTCTCCCTTCTCTCCACTTCATGATCCTTTTCTCTTCACTCTTGTTGCCATGGTACCACACCACTCAATATAGTGCAGCATGTATGCTCTACCTCGGGCTCTGTTTTCTAATTTATGCAAGGCTCAGACAGATGGTAATGCCTAGGATCTTTCTTGGCATTTGCTTCTAGTCTACAGGGACACTTGAGAAAAATGATAGCTAGCAGAGCAAGCAGAGAAAACTGAGAAATCTGGCTGAACTCCAAATATGAAGCTGATACAAATGTGTGAGTCCATCAGTAGTCAAGAAATCTACAAATTGTTCCAAAGTCTCCAAGATTTTATTATATTTTTATTGTATTTTACACTAATCTTACCCTGATATTATTAATGCCTCTAGATTTTATTTATTATTTATTATTAACTTGATGGGAGGGATATTTTATAAGGAAAGTAGAGAAAATGAAGAAGAAACATACAGGCAGAAACAGGGACTCATGTGAGAAATGGAAAAACAATGAAAACAATGAGATGACAGGAAGATATTAATCCCACATGATTTAATATCTAATTTCTATGGAAGCCCAAGTTAAATATATCATGAAAATATTATAAAAGACTAAATTAGGTTAAAAAATTTGATTGAAGTGGGGTATAGCTCAGTGGTAGAGCAGGTGCTAAGCATGTAGGAGGTCCTGGGTTCAATCCCCAGTACCTCCATTTAAAAAAATAAGGTAAAAAGAAAAAAAAAAGGAGAAGAAGATGTTATATATATATATATATATACACACACACACACATATATATATAATGGAATACTACTCAGCCATAAAAAAGAATTAAAATAATGCCATTTGCCACAGCATTATGGACTTGGAGATAGTCATACTAAGTGAAGTAAGCCAGAAAGAGAAAGAAAAATACAATGATATCACTTATATGTGGAAACTAAAAAAAATGACAAAAATAGATTTATTTACAAAACAGAAACAAACTCACAGACATAGAAACTAAACTTACATTTACCAGGTGGGGAAAAGGTGGGTAGAGAGATAAATTGGGAGTTTGAGGTTTGTAGACACTAATTACTATATGAAAATAGATAAACAGCAAAGTCCTACTGTACAGCACAGGGAACTATATTCAATATCTTGTAATAGCCTTTAATGAAAAGAATATGAAAAGGAATTTATATATATATAACTGAATCACTATGCTGTATACCAGAAATTAACACAACATTGTAAACCAACTATACCTCAATTAAAAAAAGAAAAAAATAGAAAAAAATTCCTGAAGCCCATTAATCTTTATTCAGTCATGTAATAAACCACAGTAATGATAGTGATGGACATGCAAATAAACTATCTGTATCTCCTTTTAAAGACGGACTTCTTGCCACTGTTGATGGGAGTCTGATCAGAAACCTTTCAGCTGCCAGCTAGTTGGGGGACTGCCTCAGTTGCAGAAAGCAAACTTATCTATGAACGTGCCTTTCCTAAGTCAGCACATTCTAGTGACTGATGGAGAGCGTTATATAAAGGCCTGGCCATTTTGTCCCAACGAGGAACATCTATGATGGATCATTTGAGGTCCCAAGTTTCTTCTGGGGTGAACCAGGGCTGCTGTTGGCTTATATTACACCTCAACTTCTCCTCTGCCCAGTCTATCTCCCTTCCCCTCACAATGACAGGTGTTGACCTCAAAGACATTCCTTAAACACTGCACACACTAAACTGTACATACTACTCTCCTCCACGTTCATTTCTTTGTGTGAATTTGTGTGTGTGTGTGTGGCAAAAGAGTATAAAAGTGCTTCCCTTTAATTTACATACCTGGCCCCCAAGCAGAAGTGAAAATAAAATATTTAAGAATTTGACAACTCAGATGCCAATCAAAACAGATACCTCTTGAAGACCCTTACTGTGCATTACCTTTTTATTTGATGGTATGTGTGAAGGTAAGAGGTGGAGCAATCAATATGGAAGTATCTAAATATTTTCATAACTGATAGGGACATCCTGGGTCATCCTGCCTGAACATCAATCCTCCCCTAAGTGAAGTGGGAACATTATTGCAGCAGATTCTTAAAATGGAGACAGATTCAGGTCAGGAATACAATTTCCGATTTCTACCAGAGAAAAAGGCAGGGAAAGATAGAAAGTTTTTCACAATAGCAAAATGCCCTGTCATAAGGTAGCCCTCTAACTGACCTAGTGCCCACAGTACTGTCTCTCTTACAGCTGAAAAATACTGGTAGCTCTGACGGGAAGAAGGCCACTCCACCAGCTGCTTCAGCAAAGTGCAGGCAGGAAAGTGCCTTCACACAGAGGAGCTGAAAGGAGAGTGCTAGACTAAGCAGTGAGCACTCCTGCTGAGAGACTGCCTTTCAAGAGACCTGCTCTCTAATTCTCATGGCTACCGGGCTCCAGAGACAAACTACAAATGGCGGTGGCAGCGGAGGTGGGGCGAGGGCAGTGAGAAATAAAGACAAGGAGACAGAGACAAAGCTGGAGAAAAACCTCTCTTTCTCTTTTCCCTATCTTTTGGACTAAAAGCATTGATCAGACACCACATACCCACTGACAGAAGGAATCTGATTCAGCGATACTAGACAACTCAGACCTCCCTGTCTGAACTAGAAGCCAGCACAGTAAACTTCCCTAGAACGAGGATAGCATTCTGTAGTTAGAAAGCAAGAGGCCGCTCCAAGGAATTTGAGCAAATGTGCCTCTGTCAACTACCTTAATAGATAGCAGAAGACTTTAAAAAATTTGCTTAATTCATATTCTCAGCAATATTTGGGAATATATTGTATAGATAAAATGTTTAGATGAAATAAGAGAAATTGCTTTAGGTTTATAAACCCAGTTGCTGAATGTATTTTTAGATGTGAATATTATTGTAACTGAGTAGAATAATGTACTTATTGTTAGGTGGTAAATATTAACCTTATTCAGGTTAAAGTGCTACATCTAAATGATTAAACAAAATATAAAAAGGTGGGAGTGAAGAAAGACAAAGAAAGTGAGAGAAAAAGAGCAATTTAGTTTAAATATTATCAAATATAAATTTATTCTTTCAACTTTTCCTTATGTTTAAAAATATTCAAATTAAAATTAGAAAAAAAGGAAAAGCATAAACTTAAAGGCAGGAGTAAAAATTAAAGATGCATTCATAATAAATACATTAAGCCTTGAACTGTGCATTTTCATGAGAATAAATATCATTCATATATATATAGTGTATATATATACACATATGTGTATATATATATGTGTGTGTGTCTGTGTGTGTTTTATTCTAAAGTTGCCATTGTGGTCCTAAATAGCTTTAGAACATGACTGAAAGAAGAGAAATCAACTTGGTGACTCACTGTAAAACGAACAGCTATTTCTACTGTTAAACAAATGGATTTAATCCTATAGAGATTCTATTCTCAGCAGATCTCTTCTGAGCCCACCCAACCATGTACCCATCTGTTCAGTAATAACTTACTTTGTTTGAATGTAAAGCTAATTTATCTTTGAATTGCAATCATCGAATATTAATATTTTTTTAGAATGTGAGCCTGATGGAACTCTTAACTAAGAAAAAATATGACATGTATTTTGGCTACATTGCTAAGGTATTTGAGGTACTGCTTTTTTTCTCCCTGCAGATACTGAGTATATAATTTGTACTACAGTGGACTACTTCAAATGTGAAATGTGAAATTAGTGACACTACAAAAAAATCCTACCCGCCTCCATGTATGCTTGCCATTTCCTTGATATAAATCAAAATTGTGATTTCTGTTGTGAGATACAAATTAATCTGGAAGAGATAACAAATTATTGTCAATCTTTTTATATTACAGTGTGAATTAACTGATCCTTTCTAAAAGCATATTTTTGATAAAGATAAAAGAGCAAACATAAGTCAATTTCAATCAAAATTTGGAAAAAAATTTTCTGTATAATTTAACAAAACTCTTTTAAACTGTATTTAGAGTAACTTCATCAGTAGCATTGCCTAGAGAATAATATGACAATATAATGAGAACAACATGTCATCTATTTTTAAATTTTCAACTTTTCTCTCTCTTTTTTTTTTTTTTTGCAAGTGAGGGTATTTCCATAGGCTTGTTAGCCTTTATCTGTTCTTATTCTTTGATCATTTTTTAATACATTGGTTTATTTGTCTTACTTAGTAATTTGTACCATTTCTTATAGATTCTAAATATTAATCCTTTGCCAGGTATTAGGTTGGAAATAACTTCTGGTCTGGTTTTAGTTTATTATTTAACTTAGTTTTATGGTATCATTTGTGTGTAAAGGTTTTTTAATCCATTAATTTTCTGTTAGAAAATCTATCAGTATTTTCCTTTTTACTTTGTCTTTCACAAGTTTCCTTACAAATTCTAAGGATGTAAGTATATGCTCTTTTGTTTTCTTCTAAGGGCCTTATAATTTTACTTTGCACATTTAGGTATGTAATATATTGGGGATTTCTCTTTCTACATGAGTACAACAGAAATCTAATGTTCCACCCGCTCCCTCCTTCCCCGTGAATAGTCATTTCTCCATTAGCATTCATTAAACAGGTCATACCTTTCCCTCCATATGTTGCTCCTGGCATACATCCATTTTGGTTGTGACTCGTTCTGTGCTCCCTTCTGTCTATTGGTCTAGCTATGGTCTTTTCCAGAACCAGTAAGAAAGTTTTAATTATTATCATTTCATAATAAATTTCCCATCTTTATTCTTCTTTAAAGTTACCTTAGCTGTTCTTAGTCCTTTAATCTTACATGTGAATTTCAGAATTAGCTTGTCAAACTTTAGATTCAATTTAGAAGTTGTCAAATTTGACCAAGAAATTCACAAATGGTCAATAACCAGTTTCTAAATTATTCTAAAAGATACTCAAACTAAGGTATGGAAAATCTCAGTCTTCCTTGGCACTGTCAGAACATCCTCTTAACATGAAATTTTTGCAACATATTGGTGAATTGGACTCAGGACTTCAGGATATTTCTTCTTCATTCATAGTAAAACCCCCAGAAAGTAGATTTTATTTCTGGTTAACAAACTTCTTCAGACTTACGCAGCAGTAATAGCCTTGGTTTTAATCTTCAATTACTTGTATTTGCAATATTTTCCTTCTGAAAAATGTGTGTCCGATTACCAAACTGCATGTTTTATAGATAAAACAGTAAATCATTTTTCAAGGCAAAGCAATGAAACATTGTATTTATTTAAAATCAAAACTACATATAATATTTTGTATACAATTTTCATAACAAAAGTTTTATATTAAATTTTGTTTGTGGTTTTTTCTAACCTTGTAAGTTAATATTTATTAACTTATCCCAGGAATTACCATTTCTGTAAATCAAGTCAAACACACTTTTTGCATAAAATTTTCAGATTCGTATGCCACAGGCACTATAGCACCTTACTTTGAAAAATGTATCAAAAGCATTATCATCTCACAGCCCATTGAGTTAATGCCTAATGGCACTGATGAGGAATCTAATTCTGGACTTGCTTTAGCTGAAAATTAAGGCTTTGGATATAGTGAAGTGATAAGTAAGATGATACATTTGCTAATTTGCATGTTACTATATATCTGCCTTTGCAGGAAAAAAAAACCCCCACATATTTGTGTACTGGTGGTTTTCAGGACAAGTAGAGTGGGCTTATCCAGGACTGCATAAAGAGCAACTTCTTCTAGCTCTATTTCAGGTCTCCAACAGAGACAGAGCTTCTGCAAAATGAACCAAATCTATCTATAAAACGTGAGACCATATCAAAATCAATCAAGTAAACATATCCTGGACATGGCCTCTAGATAAGAACTTTGGAGAAAACTGAAAGATGTATTTTATTTCATAAGAAGACAAAAACCCTTGACAAGTGGCTCATACAGGTTCTGCCCATATAATTCTTATAATGAAATACTGACAAGTTTAAATTCGATAGAAATTATTGAGTGGTTTCTACATATTAGGTACTCTGTTAAAAGTCACAACTACAAATATCAAGAGTGTGTATGTGTGTGTGTGCATTAGTATTACATCTTGTTTCAGAAAGCATTTGTGCCTGTATGTAAGGATTTATAAAATACACACAAACATCACAATGAATTAAAAACAAAAAGACAAAAGGGCAAAGAGGGAATATTAAGTGTAATTATGAATGCGGCTCATATAAATAGTTCTCCCATAGAGTCCTTTCACTTCTGCAGGTAGGACACTAAACTGCAACAAGTCAAATGCATCCATTTGCATTTATCAGAATATTTCCTTAGGTTAAATTTCTAAAAGGGGAATGACTGAGACGAGGATATGATCATTCCAAAGACTTGTGACTCATAACGCCACGTTGCCCTCTGCAAAGGTTATTCGATTTATGATCCGGCCATCATTCTATGAGAATGTCCAATTTCCCGTATGTTAATTAATTCTGCATAATATCATTCTTTAAATCACTGTCACCCTAATTAAACAATCCTCCATCCTATTTTCATTTCCATAGTTACTAAATTGTCAGCCCCGAATTGTCAATGTTGTGACTTGCCTCTCTGAAACTGTACTTTTCTCTTTACCTGGGGCATCTGTCATTTTCTTAGCAATGTATACACATTTTTTAAATAACAAGGACATTGTACAATACATAAGGATAATAATCTATTTTCTGCCACATGTGTTAGAATACATTTTTGTGGATACCTTTTCTAAAAAAAATTATCTACTTACATTTTTTGGGTTTAATTCACTAAACATTTCCTGTGTCATTTCTGCCCTTGTCAAATGTTATAGGTTGCATTTATTCAGACCAAGGTTAGGTAAATAAATATTTATACCTATCTAGCATATACATTCATGTAGAATTTATTTTGGCATAAAAGGTAATCTGGGAATCTTACTTTACATTTCCAGATGGTTATACTATTGTACTAACACATTAATCCTTCATTTCTTAACCAAGATGAAATGTTAAATTTATAATTCATTTTCCAACTATTTGTCCTGTTTAACTGATAATATTATAATGACATAATTTGTTTCAATTTTTAGAAAGTGAGAAAATTTTCACACTTTCATCATGATTTTCTTAATTTTTTATTGACATATGGTTGACTTACAGTATTATTATATTAGTTTTAGGAATGAAGCATAGAGATTCCATATTTTTCATAGATTACACACCAAAGTTATTACAATATTAATGACTGTATATTCCCTGGGCTGTCTGTTACATCCCTGTGACTTATTTATTTTGTAACTGGTAGTTTGTACTTTTTTCATCCCCTTCACTGATTTCACCTATTCCTCTACTCCTGTCCCTTCTGGCAACTACTAGTTTATTCTCTGTATCTGTGAGTCTGTTTCTGTTTTGTGTATTTGTACTTTCTTTTTTGGTTTTTTTGGGTTCCATGTATCAGTGAAAACACGTAGTAGTTGTCTTTCTCTGACTTAAAGACTCCGTGAAAAAATATTAGAACTATAGTTACTATCAGTAAGTTTACAGGATACAAAATTAATATACAGAAATCTGTTGCGTTTTTGTACATTAATAATGAGGTATCAGAAAGAGAAAGCAATAAACTAATCCCATTTATAATCTCATCAAAAATAATAAAATAACTTAGAACAAATTTAACCAAGGAGGTTAAGAACCTCTACTCTGAAGACTGTAAGACACTGATAAAAAGAAACGGAAGACAACATAAATAAATGGAAAGATATACTGCCCTCATGGATCAAAATATTTGGTATTTTTAAAATGACCGTACTACCTTAAGCAATCTACATATTCAATACAACCCCTATCAAAACAACAAACGCTTTTTTCCCCCACAAAATTAGAACAATAATGCTAAAATTCATATGCAGCTACACAAGACCCGGAATAGACAAAGCAATCTTGAGGAAGAAAGATGAAACTGGAGGTATAATGCTCCCTGACTTCAGACTATACTACAAAGCTATAGTAATCAAAATAGCATAGTACTTGCACCAAAACAGACATGGAGATCACTGAAACAGAATAGAGAGCCCAGAAATAAACTACACACAGATGGTCAATTAAACTATGCCAAAGGAGGCAAGAATATACAATGGGAAAGATAGTCTCTTCAATAAGTGGTATTGGGAAAATTTGACAGCTACATGTAAATAAATGAAATCAGACCATTTTCTCACATTATACACACACAAAAAAAACTCAAAATGGACTACAGACTGAGATGTAAGACCCCAAACCACAAAAATCCTAGAAAAAAAATAGATAGGCAGTACTCTCTTTCACATCAGTCTTAGTGATATTTTTTTGAAATATATAGTTCTTTGGGCAAGGAAAACCAAAGCAAAAGTAAACAAATGGGCAGCATCAAACTAAAAAGCTTTTGCACAGCAAAGAAAACCGTCAACCAAGGGAAAAGGCACTCTACTGAATGGGAGAATATATTTGCAAATGATTTGTCCAATATGGGATTAATAGCCAAAATATATAAAAAATGCATACAACCCAGTATCAAAAAAATCCAATTTTAAAATGGACAGAGGACCTGAAGAGGGCTTTTTCTAAAGAAGACATAAAGATAGTCAACAAGCACATGAAAAGATGCTCAGCATCACTAATCATCAGGGAAATGCAAAGCAAAACCACAATGAAATATTACCTCACACTTGTCATCAATTACCATCATCAAAAAGACAAGAAATGACAAGTGTTGGTGAGAATGTGGAGAAAAGTGAACAGTTATGTTGGTGGGAATATAAATTGGTGCAGCCAGCGTGGAAAGCAGTATGAAGGTTCCTCAAAAAATTAAAAGTAAAACTGCCATATGATCCAGCAATTATTATATTTTTCTCAATCATATTTTTCTCTTTCAATGTTATGAACTATTAGGTGGATAGTTACCTTACTAAGTACTGGAGATTAAGCAGTAAACCAGAGATCCACATCAAGGCTGTATTTTAGTATAAGAAATAATCACCAAACAACTAATCACCTGTTAATTATTTAATTGCAAACTCAACTAGCATATGGAGCAAAGAGAGCTACCAAAGTGATCTAAAATGGTGATGATGAAAAAGCTTATTTGAGAAACAGATTTTAAAGACAAGCTCCAAAGGATGAGAAGCACTTACTAATGACAGAAAAAGTAGCAGTAAAATTTTCAAGCAAAGGTAACAAACATGTGCAACTGTCACAGATGATAAGCACTTGAGGACTGTAAAGACTACTGGGTTGCCTGCAGGAGAGAAAAAGGTGCAGTGGCTCAATTTGAGAACAATGTGCAGGGACCACATCTTTCAGAACTTTAAAGGCAATGTGAAGAATTCTAAATATTTTTCTGAACAACAATGACAAGGTCTTGAGTTGACTTAAGAAAGAGAGAAATGTTACGGGATCAGCCCAACTTTAATATAAAGAAAGAATCAGGAAGGAACAAGAATGGATATAGTGGGACTGATTAAGAGATTATTGCTGTGGTTAGGAAAGAGATGATGGTGGCTTACACTAGTGTCATGACAGTAAGAAGAGAAGATATGTTAAAGAGACACTTAAGAGGGAGAATTAAAAGGGTTCATTGCCTTAATGAATATAAATAGTAGGAGGACAAAGTATAAGGGATACTTTTTAGGGGTCAGATTGTGAAACAAGGTAGATGTTAGAGACATTGACTGTGATAGAAGAGAAATAAGTTTTAGATGCATTTCCTTGTATTAGTCTATTAAAAACAATGATACATATCTAGACCTAAGAGTTGAAGTTTCAATGAGTGCTACATATATGGAAGTCATCAGCATGAGAATGGCCAATTAAACTATGTGACAGATGAGATAGCTTATCTCAAGAAAGAGCATTCTGAGAGAAAAGGACTAAATTAAGAGCCTAAGGAATTGCAATACTTACAGTTTACATTTACAAAAAAGAAACTAGCAAAATCTGATAAACAATGACCAGAAACATAGGAGAAAAACTAGGAGAATGCAAGAGAAGCTAAGAGGAACCAGAATAAAACAATAAACTACTTCTAACAGAACAAATCTAGAAAAAAAAGAAGAAGAAGAAGAAGAAGGAGAAGAAGGAGGAGAAGGAGAAGAAAGCATAATTTATGAAAATCAGGAATGTTAAGCAGGGGTTAACCCAAAATTTTTTTAAAAGAGAAAATTCAAAGATTCGTAAGAAATTATTTTGCTTACCTCTATGCAATAAAATTAAAAACCTGAAAGAAATAAGCAATTTTAAAAAAACACATAATTTACCAAAACGAGCCAACAAGAGAACATCATTTAAAAAATACTAAATACTAATAAACTCAACGAAATTATGAAGAAAATTCAGTACACTTCTGATAAAAGAAGACTTGAATAGCTTACTGTGTTGTTTGATAAATTTAGCATCATAAATATATTTTTCCATAGGCTAATTTATAAATGTATGATCTTGATTTTAAACAATCTATTTCTTAAAATACATGGCTGAATCAAAACTGCACATGGAAATTTTCTAAAGTAAAAAAGAGCCCTGAAATTTATGGAGTAAAAGAGCAACAGTAGGTGATTAACACACCTAAATAGTAAAGTATTATAAGCCTCAGTAATTAAAATAGTGTCGTATTGGCACAGAAATACAGGGTCCAATAGAACAGAATAGAAATTGCAAAAATATATTTAAACATACTAAGAATTAGTATTTGATAAAGCTATAGCATACCAGTAATAATAAAATTGCCTATTCAATAAATAGTTTTGGTACAAAAATAGTGTCATACATCAGGATAAACTTCAAATGGTTCAAACATTTAAATGTAAAGAAATGAGTCTGTAAAAGTTACCAGGAGAAAAAAGAGAGACAGAAAGGGGGAATTATTTTATATTGTCAATGTGGAAAAAGTCTTTCTGTGACTCAAAATTCAGGAACCATAAGAAAAAAAAATTACCACCACCACCACCACCAACAACAAAAACAATACATGGCAAAAATCACCATACAGCCATCAAAGGTTAAATGATAAACTGGGAAAAACACATGCAAGTCACATCACAGTTTATCTCTCAAAGTTATAAAGAATTCCAACAAAGAAACAATAATGAAAAAAACAGATAAATAGGCAAAGAAGATGAATAGAGTTTTTTTTGAGAAAATTTTGAAACCTGCAAATGGCTCTTAAACATATGAAAACACAATGATTTCACTCACAATAATAGAAACTCAAAACATAAAAAAAGGGCTCACTTCTGTAGCACATGCACCAAGAATTGAAGTGACATGGGGAAAATAATCACATTTCCTATGTAAGGATGACATGCAAATTCATGAAGCATTCCACATTAAAACAGAGATGCCATTTTTAAGCATCAGCTTGACAAAACGGCAAGAGTTTTAAAACACTTGTTTTAAAGGGTTTAAAACTCTCTTTCATTGCTTATGAAAGTGTGAATTGTTATAATCTCTATGGATGGCAATTTTGAAGTATCTATTCAAAATCATAAGACATACACTCTGTGAGCAACCAAGGATTATTTCTTACACATATGTTCATATACATAGAAAATGATGCATACAAGGTTATTAATTGTGACATAGATTGCAATAGCATAGTTTAGAAAGAAGCTAATTATCCATCAACTAGGGGCTCTTTCAATAAATTACAGTGTATCTACACAATGGAATAGGATATACTGCATATGTTGATCTGGGGAAAATGTCAAAACATATTTTTTAAGTAAAAAACACAAATGTAGAAGTGTGCAGAGTATGACACCACTGCTGTAAAACATAGGGAAATAATGTATTCATATTTGTTTTTGAATACATAAGACTTGTCTGGAAATACAAAAAAAGCTAACACAATAATATCTATTTAACGGTGTACTGGGACCTAGGCAAAGGGAAACAGGGTTGGAGGGAGACATTGCCTTGTGTGACTTTTTATCCTCTTTGATGTTTGAAACTTGTGAATTTTATTTAAAGCATAAAGCACTTAAGGAAGACTGTTAAGTAATGAAGAGAAAAGGATGTCCTTTCTCTGGGTGATGAGAACATTCTTTAATCTTACTGGTAATAGTCATTACAGTCACTATAGACGCCGATGAACAATACTTTGTGTACCAGGGAAAGGTTATGATTCTGCAGAGGTTCTAATCTTGCTAAAACTGATGGACCTGTCACTGGGTACTTATCAAGAAGAGATGTCAAAGGCTTGATGAGAAAGTCTCTTACTGGACCATAATACTATCTATTATAGTTGAAATTAACAACAGGCTCATTATTTAACGTGTCTCCTTAAAAATGGTAAGATGATATCTCCCCATCTAACAGAATGATACTGCAGCGCATGCATCCATTTACTCATATGAAGACTATGTATAAAGTACACTGTTGGATTATGAAGCCAACTCAATGGCCTCTGCTTTCAATGAGCTTTCTACAAGGGCAAATGAGTCATGTATATAAATACACATAAATAGAAAAATGCATGGGTTTTAAAATGCAAACGATTTTGTGAGAAATAAAGTGCCATGGGTTTTAGAAGAGCCAGAGACAACCCTCAGCAGAACAGGAAGGGAAAAATCAAGGGAGGTCTGGCACTGAAGTGAGCGAAGAGCATCTTCAAGAGGATCTGTAAGCCAAACAGTATTCCATGAAGGGAATTCCAGGAAGGGAAAAGGAGGACAGGGAGTGGGAAGAAGAAGCAGTTCAATCTGGTTCAAGAATACATTATTTGAAAAGTGGAATCACTGAGCCCAGATGAAGACTGAATTAAAGGCTAAAGAGTTTGGAATTTACATTCTGAAGGCTGGGAAGGCTTAACGTGGAGGAGAATGGGAATAAGAACATTCAAAAAGCCCCTCAGCAGGTCTGACCTGACAAGAGGCTTGCAGGATGGGCTGGAGGAAAGAGCTGATCATGGGGGAAAAGAACAAGTAAGAAACTACTGGAGAAGTCCAAGTGAGACATTAGAATTATCACATGGAGAATGGAAGGGAATAGATAAATGGCATCATGTGGAGGTGTAGGGAAATAAAAAGGAATCAGTAAATATCTATTGTATGAATGGATGATTAAATGAATGAATAAATGAATGAATGAAGCCAGACAGATGGAAGCAACAAGAAAGGAACTAATTTTTATTTCTATTTCTGACTCAAGTTATTAGTCAAGCCTGTATATAGTTCTTTCTCCAGAGTCTTTCCTCCCTGCCAGGCACCATCAGAGGAAACGCAGATCCAACAGCCTGTTACTGGAAGGGGAAGGGAGAACCTTGGCTTTTCTCCCAAGCTTCTGCTCTTTCTGGTAGTTTCTCTGATC
Organism: Camelus ferus; assembly: GCF_009834535.1. Taxonomy (NCBI): domain Eukaryota; kingdom Metazoa; phylum Chordata; class Mammalia; order Artiodactyla; family Camelidae; genus Camelus; species Camelus ferus. The sequence goes on along the minus strand of NC_045698.1, from coordinate 83,039,023 downwards.
AGTGGGGCGAGGCTGAAATGCATTGCAGAAGGGCTGCATCTTCACAGGTGTGCATACTGTAAATTCTTAGTTACTTAGAAGGGATTTGGTCTTATTATTTTTCTTGTTGCCACCTACTACTAATGACTGGATACATAGGTTAGACCCAACCAGGAAAGGATGGGTGACACTCTGATTCCTCTGTGACTACAGAATTTAATTCTGGATGGCCTTCACAAATGAATGGAAAAACAGATGTCTGAGGATGCAAGGGAGGAAAAAAGGATGTAAAGAAGGAAGCAAGGAAAAGAGGAAGGATAAAAGATAAAGAGTAAGGAAGAAAAAGAGAAAAAAAAAGAATTAAGCAAAGAAGGAAAGAGGGGAAGGAAAAAGGAAGAAATGAATACAAAGAAGGAAAGAAGGAAGAAGAAACTCATTGTTTTTTGAAACTTTTCTGTTGGAATATTTACATTTACCCCCTTCAGTCAAACAAAATAAATGGTATAATTTTTAATCTTATGGATGAATCCCCTGGATGATGATGACGATGATCTTATAAAGTCACTTCCTTGGACAGAAGGTCACGGTGGAATAAAACTGCTTATGACAAGGAAGTGCAATTATTGTGAGGACTGTTGGGGAAAAGTCTAATAAGATAATTTATTTTTCCTTTTTAATTCAACTGATATTCTATGGGGAACTGCACTTTTAGCAGTCATTGTCACATCCAGTTTCTATGGAAATTTTAGGCTGCTGCCATTGGATAAAGTCAGTGGTGCCATGGGAACAACATCTTTGATAATGGCAAGTTTTTTCCCTGGAGGTGTGACTTGCTTTTTTCCTGAGATGTGACACAACCCACTGACAACTTAAAAATTCCTCCATAGATACATACAAGATACACTATTCATGCTGCAGTTCTCAAAATTCTGTAAACCAAGTAATGATTTTTCAATTAAAGGATGAAGAGAAAGGAAAATCACATAATAATCAATATGAGGCAGAGACTGTCTTAACCTAAAGTCAGCCATCAAAACTACACCTCATGTACAGATGTGTTCCTTATGTGGACTTTCCTCCCTTAAATATATGACACGTCCTAGTCAGTCAGAGAAGCCTTCTGTCCCTCTCCACACTTTTCCACACTTGCCACTCCACCCAACAGTCAATTCCACAGTGTTAAGAATCATAGCAAGCTGCAGTAATCTTAGCCTTCAGTTTTCAACTAGCCTTTGCTTGGAGGGGTCACCAGCAGATGGAAAACTTATGTAAGTGGAACGAGAAGTATTTCCTTATTAAAATATGTCTTGTATAACTTCAACAAGTTACTTTCATTCTAAGTAACAAGATATTTTCATTCTAAGTAACAAGATATTTTCATTCTAAGTAAATGTTTTAAGATTATTTAACAATGTATTATGTGTTTTATGAGCATGGTTAATATGCTAATTCTGGAATATCTGAAAGTTGATTCCATGATGATGTAAGAAATCCTGGGGTTTTCATAGCAAATGTTCTAGTCTATAAACGTTCTCAATAAAAGGAGGAGGAAGAAGGAGCCAAGGAGACTGGATGCAATGGCCTCTAAGGCAAAGTGGAGTCCTATGTCTTCCAGGTTCCTGCTGTCTCCTCGTGTCTTCATTTTTCTTGGGAGGCGAGATTTTTTGTGTCAATCTAGTATCAACAGAAGAGGCTAGGATACATGTTTTGGAACAATGCACAGTAAAGCGCTGCTTTAACCTACATGCTAAATTTACTCGTTTTTCGGGATGGTGGGTATTAATGGGTATTTCAGAAAAGCTAAAGCCCTTCAAGCCATCCCTGAGTCCAGCTACTGCTTCACTGACCACCACTCTTCCATTTCATATGGTGGATCTCAGCTCCATTTCAATCTGATTTTTAAAAAATTACAAATGAACTGTGAATTGTTTAACTTTTCTCACATATGATACAAATGAAAAAAAGAGATGAGTTAGATTAACCTTTTGTTTAGATAACAAGACTATTTATGTTTTATTACTGGGACCAGCAGAGCTCTCAGCATGCTATAGATTGACCTACATGGTTATTTTATTGCCTGCCTGTCCAAGGAATCTACTCCTGTTAGATTCTTCCAATGTGAAGAAGTTCGAGGGGATAGAACTCTTTGGGGCAATCTGTTAAAGTGTGATGATCTCTTCTATTATTCTAACTATTAGTACAGGAGATGGCTACCCAAAGGTGAATGTGCCTACCCTGCTGGGGGCCAGCTGTTCCACTCCAGACAGTCCTTAATAATAGAGACCAGGTTATCACAGTCAGGCAAGTGGTAGGATTCACATGGACTAAGGGAAATCATATATCAGTAAAGGTATTCAGATGTAAACACCAAAAATCACTGATCCCTAGACTTCTCCATCAAGTGCTCCAGCTGTGTTAACAGAAAAATTGTTCTTAACTAACATTCTGCTTATTCTTAGACCTATTTTGTTGGCTCTGTCCTTTTAGAGTTATGCATAAATTGGAGTTTTATTCTAAAAACCTGCCCCAATTTTTGTCAGAAGATAAAACTATATTTGTTACTTGACACACTAGCATATGTGCCCTGGAGTTTTGGCGATGCCAGGGTAGAAATACAGTTTCGTGTCTCTTTCAGCTCTGCTCATTGTCCCTGCTCTACCATAAGCCCATATATCTTCTTTGGATTTCTTTTGTCTCCAAAAGGCATAAGCAGTATGTATAGCCCAATTAAAAGATCTTTCTCAATCCCTATCTAAGAAAGGGACAAACATGAATGAACAAGACCAGGAAACAATCTGCCTCCAACTGCTGCCCAGAATTTAAACCATAATACCTTGAGATGTTGCTTCATCAAAGCCGCCTTGGCCTTGACATGTAAGGCTCCCTGGGCAGTAGTCTTGGGCGGATAAAAAGGCTAATCACTGCTGGACTTTTGGAAAGAAAAATGGGAGCTGTATGTAGTGCCAGTCCATGTATCATCACTATTTTCAGGACAACTGAAATGTCAAGGCTAAAATACCCTCCAGCTATCTATAAAATAATGTAAGCCAGGTACATAGTCACGGCAGAGTTTTGAAATATTATTCAATTGGTTTTCCCCATCAGGAAAAACCAAAAAATATCTATTTTCTCTGTTCCACATTTATCAAAAAGGGTACTGAATTAAAAGTAAAAATACGGCAACAGCCTGGTATCCTGTCAAATTTAATCTATGTGCAGCAGTTCAATCCAGCTGACAAAAAAATGCATTGTACTGAAATTGGAAGGCTACTTCAGTAAGATACTTGGTTTTTCTTTCTTTTCGACTATTATTTTGCTCTGTACACTTGCTTTCTTGAAACAACAAGAGAGTTTTTAATGTTTTGCTATTGCTCATCTTGGAAATTAACTCTTCTGTTGTTTGCAAAATGGAGAGCTACTATAGATTAAAGACATTCTCTTTTATTTAAATTTTTCCTATTTTAATTAACTTTTAAAAGATTTACATTCACATGTAGTATATAAAATTATAGAAATATAAAGGCATAGATATTTACGGTATGAACTGCTTTTGATAAACTAATTGAACCCCAAATGTTAATAGTTATTGCTTTAACAGGTGGCAGAATTATAAATAATATTTCTACTTCTTTACCTATGAGCCATGGTTAAGTCATTATATTTATTTTAATGTTAGTTTAATCAATGAAGAAGGTACAGGTTTATTGCTGCCAACACACACTTTGAACAATGGTAATGCTCTATTATTTGAAGTTATTTATTTTTTTCAATCAACATTTAATGAATATGGGTCCATGATATGAGCTACTTATACAGGTTTTGAGAACACAGTGAGAAACAATACATACTCTATCTCCACTCAACTCATAATCTATTTGAATTAGCATAATTTTTTGATGAAGACTTTTATAAAGGCTGTCGTACAGTTTTTAAAAAGTCATTTAAAGCCATTAGAAATTGGCACCAAAGATAAAGACTTTAGCACTCATCTGTTTACACATATACAAACAAATGATACAAAGAGCTTGATCTTTATACTGACTTGAGGGGAAAAAAATCCCCAAAAGATGTCCACAACATATCAATGATATTCATATAACTGCTACACTTACCGATCTAGCATTAAAAGGACAAAACCTTGCTAAGCTGGACAACTTACTTATTACTTCTACTTTCAAACACACCATGTTCATCAGAGTCAGTTAGTAGGTCAAGCTTTCAATTCCAAGAATTACAGAAAAGAAAGCAAATAATGGGGATGGTTTCTTGCTCTTCCTTGTTTTTCATCACTGTGAGCTCCCTACCCTCCCTCTTCCATGATCTGGTGCTAGTAGTCATGACTTTGACTTTGGAAAAGTCATATTTATGAACAGTATTGCAAAGTAAAAACAGATCTTTCCAACTGTGACCTCTGAGAATAATCAACAACTACATTCCATGTGAAAAAAATATACAGACATGGATGTCAGAAAATAATCATGTAAATGAGGGCACCCAGATAATTTCACAAGGTTCATTTGCTTCTTCCACATGAACATGGAGTTCTCCTCATTCCAGAAGTGATGACTTCTCAATTAAAAAAACAGAAAGTGTTCAGTTGGAAGGAACCTTAGAATTTTACCCAGTGCACATTTGCTGGTGTTGCAATGAGGAAACTAAAATCTAGACTGATTAATCTCAGAGCTGGCAAAGCTCTCCTGGCCTCTACTGTGATGCTGTTCCAGTAGACTTCATTTCTGATATCTCTGAAATGCAAAGGCATGTTTACCATGAACGTGTGGAAACTTACGTTGCAAGTTCCCTCACTGGACTGGGCCTCCCTCTAAAGACTGGGGAGAGGCCTAACAATTCTGATTAGTGAATTTGTAAAACTGTATTACAGAGTGTTCCTCCAAATTGTTTAAAGTTCAGATTCCACAAAATCTGGATCCTCTCCTGCTAATACAGCACAAAGTTTCATATCGTTGTAGCTTAGTAACTCTTTATTGGGGTTGACTGGAGGGAAATTAAGGCAAAGCTGGAGGCAAAGTTTCAGCCAATCTTGATCAGTAGGGACTTTCCTTCCATAAAATATCAATTTCAAGGCATTCTTAATACTTATCAAAGATTCTTTTTGTTTTATAGGAACCCATTTTTTACCATCAGTTTTTTTAAACCTATGTAATATCAAAATACCTTCAGAATTCATGTATTTGCTGATTAAATAAAAACAGCAATTTTAATATGTGAGGTAAAATATGTAGATGATGAACATGTATTTCAAGACTAAAAGTTTGTCTCATATTAATGATTTTTAAAATCATTCTGAAACAAAATTTTCACTTATGTACAACAGAGAAAAATTGCAAAGATAGTAGTTCTTCCTATTTTTTTTAATTTTCTGGAGTTTCTCATTGTACATTGTTTACACAGGAGAGAATCTAGAGCTTTTGTTAATAAGGTAATCCTGAAATATCATTCTACAACCAAGAAGAGAATATTTCTTTTCTCAACTGCCTATACTTAACACTTAATTTTGGTTCCATGATTGATAGCATGAGTTAATAATGAAATACATCAACACTGAGCATATTATGGAATGAGCAGAGTATAATATCAATAAAGACAAAAACAAAAAATGTCTTAGGGCTGGCATACAAAAAAAAATGTGTATTTCTGAAGCCATGATGTACAAATCTACAAATACAGAAGATGTCCTGACCATTTGAGGAAGGAAAGAATAATAATAAATATATTAATTATTCATGACAGGTTATAAAGGATTTTTAATTGAGGAAATTATTGGGCCTTTGTTTAAGAAGTTTCTCTAGCCCTTTGAGAGTTTGGAAAATACACTGTATCTTAAGCAACATAAATCAATTACTATAATTAGATATTACCAAGTTATCCAACCTCTAATGGCAGGGCTCTAGAGAAATACATTTAGATGGCTATTTAATGAAAATAATATTTTAGGGGAAAAATCACACTTGTTTGAGGTGAAAAAATCCATTACATTCCAAAACAAATCCAATATAGTCTTTGGGAAAAAATTCAGTTCACTTGTCTGCAGTCACCCATTCCATAACAAAAGTAGATTAGAAGAGAGAACTTTTCAGGAACAGTTTTCACAGCACTCTAAGGTTTTTAAAATATGTTAATAAATATTCTTGGGGTAGGGGGTAAGAGTCTATGACCATTTATTTGGGAAAATTTTTAACATCCAGAATTCCTTCTTAGTGAATTCTATAAAAGAATCAAAATTTTTGCAGTTAAAAAAAACCTTTTTGCTTTCTTTAATCTAGGATTTCTCAAACATTTTTACCCTAGATTTTGGTTTCTTTGAATACTTTTTAATGTAGTAGTGGTGGTATTCTATCTAACAAAACTCAAGAAAAAATTGGGGGAATCTCAAAAATTCTTGTTAAGTTTCACAAAGTAGATTCTTAATAAATACCTGTTTCATGAAAAAAATCAAAGGCAAATATGTTGTTACAAACCAGCTTTAACAATGTGAAATTGTTTATTTCATTTATTTTGTTCTCTGTGTTTACCTGGCAAAGTGTTGACTGACATGAATAAACTACATTTTTCTATTATTTGACAAAGACATTGAACTTTTATATTGTTTGTAACAAACATGCACAATCAATGCTAATTAAGTATTCTGAAGGTAATATTAACTAAAAGAATATGAATACTAAATTTGTCTAAAACCAGGAATATTTTGGCTACGATACTCACAGGCACATTCGCCAATTCTAAAATGATGGATTGTCTAATCCTATCCTCAACTATTTGAAGTTTCTCCAAACAATCAAGTCAGTATTCTAACGGGAATATATCCTCACTTTAGAGCCAAATTTGAAGTTATTATGAACATTTATCTCAGAGTTTAGAACTATCATTTCAAAAAAAATTAATCCAAATTTTAAGAATTAAATTCTACTTGTATTGGACTCTCTGGTGAAAATAAACTACCCATTTCTCTCAAGCTTTTGCCTCTTGATTTTGATCTATTTAAAATAAAAAGAGGAAGTGAGAGAAATTGCCAGTGTCATGAAATCTGCCTTTGACATTGAATAGCTCACTTAAATGCTGCAGAGTTGATAGTTCTGTATTGGATGCACAATGTGATCATAATAGTGTAGGGTTATAACATTTTCAAGCAGCTCAGATCTCAGGCTTGCTTTTTTATTTATTTATTTATTTATTTATTTATTTATTTATTTATTTATTTATTTATTTATTTATTTATTAAATGAACTATTTTAACAGTCTGTAAGTCAGATAGAATTTTTTTTTTAACAGATTGGGAGACTGAAGCTTAGGAAGTTCTTTGAGACCCACTATGGGTAAAGAAAGCAACCACCCTGTAATAAGTTAAAGAATAAAATACTTTTGGTGATAAAAATACCAACTTTGACTATAAATTAAAATTGAGACTTTAGAACAGTCCATTTAACTTAGAATGAGATATACATTTTATGCTTGGTTGAACAGGCATACATGCTATAAAAACTGGTCCCTCTGAATTTTAGAGAAATACTGAATCAACTCCTGTATCCAGCAGATAACAGTTGCCATTTAATGAGAGCTAACTATACTCTAGGTATGGTGATATGATAAAAACCTTCTAAATAGGTACTACTTTATCATCATCCCTATTTTACAAGTTGAGGAGAGAGACATTCAGTTTGGTTAAGTAATTTCAAATTTTAAAAGTCAGTAAATGCCAAAGAATGACATTTTCTAATGCTGGAGCTCAGATCACATGACCTACTGCAGTATGGTGCACACCATGAAAAGGTTGGGGTGGTGGGGGAGGGGACAGAAAAATGAGACTGAATGGACTACCATGGCTATGGGGTTGATGTTCTGTCATTTATGGTCTGTCACACATAACTTTGTAGATAGGAGAAGCTAGAAAGATTTCACAGGCCTAGGAGTTAAGTCTACCCAGGTCATTCAGAGCCCAGGGTAGGACCAGGCCAAAGAAGTTCTCCAGCTCTTTCCTGAAACCTACCTCTGGATAATTCTGGTTGGGGATGAAGACAATGAGCCTCTTCTCCACAGGCCAGTTAGTGGCTATCTAGGCAGTAAAATGCACACTAAAGCTATCCCTGATGCCATCTCTAGCTGAGCTGTACCAAAGACCACTCTCAGCTGGATGAGTAACATATTCAACAGGCTGAAATAGAGGTGGGGCAAATGAAACCTATGCCTGGAGAAACATCTGACCACCTAAGAAAGTCCAGATATAGTGAAGTGCTTAGATATCAATTGTCCCTGACTGGGTGGCCTGAAGTGAATATATATATATATAAATATGTATATATATTTAATGGTTTAACAAATACATGTTGGATAGAGTCCTGAGGATTTCTACAAATATTAACTCACTTATTTTAAACTTCATAATCATCCTATCAAGGAGAAACTATTATTATCCTCACTAATTAAGTAACATCTCCAAAGCTTCTAAGCTGGTAAGTGGCAGAGCCAGAATTCTAATTCCGGGAGACTGGTTCCAACCTGTATTCTTAACCACCATGCAACGCTGCCTCCCATTGCCTCAGAAGTATCAACCCAATGATGGTCCTGGAAGATTGACTGGTCTAGAAACACAACAGCAAGTCCATACAACACAGACCAGACTCACTACACTAATGACCCAAGCAGACTAATTATTCTAGATACTGACTCCTTCACATCAATTAGGATGCTACTTTAGGTATGTATTTTGAACAAATGCATTAGCATGGGCTGAAAATAAAAGTCCTGATATAAGCAAGCTGAGGAGGGTGAAAATAAAACCACAGAGATGATCAGAGAAACAATAACCATAGAGGGTAAGAAGCGTGGACTTGGAGCCAGATTACCTGAGTTCAGATTCCAGTTCCACCACTCACTGTGTAGCCTTACAAGTTACTTTGACTTGAATATTTGATACCTCATCTTTAATTGGGGGGTAGAAATCATACCTATTTGGGCTCTTGTGAGATTAAATGTAAAACATTTATAATGGAGTAAAACACTTACTAAGGATTAAATAAAGATGGGCTACTCTGAACCAATTTCCACACCAGAGAATGAGAAGAACCTGGGCAGTGCAAGAAGAGAAACAGGGGCCTCATCATCACCTAGATGCTTTCTCAGACATACTGGGCCAAATGATATTACCAGTCCCTTAGTGAGAAGCAACTGGAACTCAACACCTGTACTCTGTTTAATGCCTCTTTGAGAGTGTTGATTAAAGGTATGTTCATGTTGGTTGCTCTCAAGTATTTTTTTGTCATCTAGAGTGATTCCAGAATATGGCCAAACATTTCTCCCAAGTCAGTATGCATCCTCTGTGCTATGTGATCTTGCCTCTCCCATTGGAAGAGGAGTCTATTTCTCCACTCTCTCAATCTGGGCTGACATTTGTCTGACAGAATGAAGCAGATGTGAGGTATAACACTTTCAAAGCTAGATCTTAAGAAGATGTGCAGCATTCTGTTCTTTCTGAATTAGCATGCTGTCCTGAGACTACCATGAAAAGAAGCCAAGCCAGCCCACCAGAGGATGAGCCCACGTGAAGAAGAATGAAGGGCCTTAGCTGACAGCATGTCAGGCGCACTTGTCAGACATGTAAGTGATGATGTCTTTCCTTCCAACCCAACCCAGCTCACCCTGTAGCTAAATGCAGCTGCATGAATGAGCCCAAGAAAAGCCAGCAGAAGAACCAATAAGAATTTTGGAAAATAATAATGTATTGTCTTAAGCCACTAAGTTGTGTGGGGGATTTCGCTCAGCAATAAATAATCTAAATAGCACCTTCATGAAAGTCCTGAATTAAAGAATGTTTTTATAATTTCCTATGTTATTTCAAAGACTGGGCAGACTCCACATACTAAAAGAATCAAGCTTTTGGCATCCAGATGAGGCATAAAAGACAGACATTTTGAGGAATATTGTCTTTGCCAGGTTTATTTCAGTCTGATTTGATGCTCTGGTAACCACCACTTCCCTCTGAGACGCAGGAAGGCAATTTTTCTGTATAGGGTATTAGACGTCTAGAAATATTTATAAATAGAGCATAGATGAGACCACGTGCCTGGGAGCTAAATGATCTAAAATCAATTCCTAATTTACAAGCAAGTGACCTTAGAAAGTATACTACGTAAGTGTTACAAGTATTATAAATGCATATATATGTGTGTGTCCTACACATTGAATAAACAAGACTCCGAGTGTACAATCACAAAACAGCCTAATTTTTATCTACCACTGTTCCTTTCAACATTCTTTTGCAGGGAATTCTTTCCTTCTCATGCATAAAATTAAATTATCAAACCCGTATCCTATTTTTTCCAGGTACCTAACTAAGTCATAAGGCTACCAAACTGTTAGAAAAGAAAATGTAGTCTTATATAATTAAAAAGAGAAAGCAGGGAAACAAGGTAATATTTAAAATATAGCCTATAGAATTAGACTATAGAAGGAAGAACAAAAAATCATAATAATTAATAATGCTTTTAAGTCCTTTATTTAAAGAGAAGGCTTGTCAGATTGGATTCACAAATAACTAACACAGGACTACATACTTTTATGAAATATTAATGCCAGGTGATATACAAAGTTTTTTAAAAATAAGTATTAGTCATGATATTCCAGATGGATAATGGTCAATATATCAAAATTTAAAAATACCTAAATATGGGGCAAAAATTACTGTCTAGTGTATAGGTTTTCTTTTTAAGAAGGAGACAATACAAAATAAAACTTTTACACATTTATCTAGAGGCAATGAAATGTAAAGAGCAAAGATTTTTAGACAGGCAGAAAAACACTTCCAAGCCTTTCTGTCTTCTCAAAATCAGAGCCAAAGTACCAAAAATATAAAGCATTATATCAGTATCTGTTCTTTTATGGCATTGCTCTTGGCAATAGGGAGATAGACTCTATGATTTATCTCTTCTCTAAGTGTCCAAAGGCTTATTGTCTCATACGAGGAGACAGCTCACATATTCATGGGATAGTTGAGTAACAGTGACATTCTGGTTTGAACTAATCGATATAAACACTGAGAGCTGTGAGAGCTCCAGGTAGAAGCAGACCACTGCAGGAGGGAGCAGAAAAACAAAGCATCACAAGGAGGAGGGGTAAATGAGTTAAAACTTGGCCTTGAAGTGGAATGATGAGAAGTGTATATTGGGGCAGTGGTTGTGGGAGGTGGGATATATTTGAAATAAAACAGGTTTCTGTTTGGGGGTCATTGTTTTTCATTGTGCTTATGAGTGAATGGATGAATAACTCAGAAGTCTGCCTATGAGACAAGAAGGAACGGGGCAGGGCACAACCATTAAAAAAGTAACACAGTGATTAACACCAAGATGGCGGCATATCTGACTTCTAGTAGACCTTGAGCTTCATTATACACTCACTGTAATGTGTTAGCATCGTAAATGGCACTCCCACAGGTGCCATGAAAGTTCCAAGTCTAACCATAAAAGGTCAAAGGGTGGGTAATGGCCCAATTCCAGGGAATCCCACCCCCTTCTCCAAAGTCATTAGAATAATCCTCCCACTTGTTAGCGTATAAAGTTACTAAGCCCATAAAAACTAGCAACAGCTCTCTTTTCCTATCAGGAAAGAAAATGCAAAAAAAAAAAAAAAAAGTACATGAGGCGCAGCTTATAACAGCCTACATGATGGATGAGTTTACTAAAGAAATTGTATATATTTGTGTATATAGTTTCTCAGGAACACAATGACAGAAAAATCCATCCTGAATGGTGTGAATGATTATGATCAGTTGTGGTTTCACATGTGGTGGATTAAATAGAGGGAAACCACAAATTATTCATTTTTTTCATATGATTCTGTAGTACCTAGTTGGTTCAAATGAAAATCATTGTCAAAATGTTCTGTTGCTCCAAAGAGAAAAATATTAAACCATTAATCCATTTGATTAATTTATTTGGCAGTTTAAATATTTTTCGTTTACTCTATGGTCCCAATTTCTAACAAACTTGATTCTTAAACATTAATGTTTAACAGAACACTTCTAGGACTCCTGTCCAAAATAACTGCTATTCTACTACCAGGGCCTATGTTGAATGAATGACTATTCAATCATACACAACCAATATTGGAAGAATTAATTATCCCTTTTAATTTTGTCTAGCTACAAATATTTGATTAGTAAACAAACAAGCTAGAGAGGAAGAAATGTTTATCTAGTTCAGCATTAATTGCCATACTGTGGCTGAGGGTATTATCAACTCCTCATCTATGCATCCATTCTTGATATTTTTTTTTCAAGTCAGAACGTTGTGGCTGGGATGCAATAGAGAATAGAAAGGCAACAGTCTCTGGCTTCATGATGTATGTTTTCATGAGACTGCCCCTAACCATCATAATTCTGATTGGAGAAACAGACTATATAAAAAGATCAGTATATGATAAGCATTAATTAAGAATAAAAAATAAAGGAGAATGTGAGGGATACAGCAAGCTGGGGTTTAGCCATAATACTATTTTTTGTCATCTTAGTGAATACCAAATAACTGATTTTACAATTTTGAGCAAAAATTCACTTCAGAGCCCAACCTATCTGTGCCAGAAACTGAGAGGCTGAAGAAGGCAAAATAAGGCTTGTTTACTGCTCTCAGGGAGGCTATAGGTGAGTATGGAAGAGAAACAATAATTCAACTATAACTTGGATATATGCAAAAATTGGTAACTACTACAAAAATGTTTTTCAGCCCTTATACATGTCAATCCATTTTCATGGTGACTCCCATCCAAATACTATGTCCTTGATTCTGTTGTGCTTACTGCTTTAACTCCTTATCCAGTCACCTGAATACATGAGACAGTCTGAGGACCAAGAAAGTAAACCTATCTAATTTCAGTGGCAAAAACCTCTACTTGGGTTAGCTGACACACTAAATTTACTGTTACGTCAATTACATGTGTCATTTCTTTGACTCTTCACCTGATTTTAGTGGTTGGAAACTTACTTCTTAGAATAAGCTAAAATCAGACGTAGCCATTTTTTTTAAGATGTGTGAAAAAATATATTTCTCATAAACTATAAAATTTGGTTTAATTTCCCAAAACAAAACAAAAAATAGCAGAGGGAAAAAAAAGGACATTAAAAAAAAATCAAGTCCTATTATGACAATCCATAGTGTATGCTGACTTACAGCATACCTAAACTATATATTGTGTTTCAAGTAAAATGGTAATTGTGGAGAATAAGATTTTTACTCTTTAAATTCTCTTCCATTTTATTTGCTAAAATATTTATTAGTGTCTACGGGTGAGATATCAGTTAATATATACATTTTAGCAGGAGAGCATATATAAATTTAGGAAAGAGAAGGTAAAGAGTCAAACTGATGGGTTTAATTATTTCGCAAAGTGAAGATGATGGAAACATTTTCAAGTTATTGTTATTTACATAGACCACTATGTTTGAATGTTTATATAAGTTCCCGCCCAATGTCATGTATAGAAATCCTAATCTCCCTAGTGATGATATTAGGAGATGGGACCTTTGGTAGGTGGTTAGTTCATGAGGGTGAAGACCTCATGAATGTGATTAGTGCCTTTATAAAGAAGACTCCCAGAAAGACATACCATCCCTTCTGCCATGCGAGGACACTGTGAAGAGGCAGCTGTCTAGGAAGTGGGATCTCATCAGACAGCAAAACTGCGAGTGCCCTGATCTTGGGCTTCTGAGTCTTGAAAACTGGGAGCAATAAATATTTGTTTATAAGTCACTAATATGGTATTTTTGTCATAGCAGCCTGAACAAACTAACACAGACACATGTGTTCCCTCTTGTTGCTGACTCATGGTTAGGGGCTATTCTCAAAAGTTCATCATGTTAAATTTCCAAAAACAAATAGAATAGCAGAATTAATTCCATTTCCATTATTTCCAGTAAAAACATATTTAACTTCAAGGAATTACACCTCAATCTTCCTCAATTATCAGTCCTCCTAACTCATTTACAGTATTTTAGGAACATGCAAACTATTCAATTACAGAAAATTTTGAACATACCAAAACTATATTATGATTTTTTTGATTTTAATTTTTTTTTTACACAAGTAAGATACATGTACATTATCACTGTAAAATTTTAAACAATCTAAAAAATCCCCTATATTCTCTTTGGTCTTCCACTTCTGATTTAAGTAATACTTGTGAGAGGTAACCACAATCGCTTAGTGATCAAAATGTTTCTAGATCTGATTCCAGACATTTGTACACAGGTACACATGCACACACACATGGCTTTTTCATATAAATGATAGAAACATATCATTTTGTAACATTGTTTTCATTTAAATTAAGTTTTTGAGATTTATTTATGTTATTTGTATCCCTATTAATGGACAGTTAGGTTGCCTATAGTTTTCCCCTTTATAAATAAATAATACTTTAATAAACATCTTTGCACATGCCAAGTTACATGACTGAATTAATTGCATGATAGAATATTTCTCTTCTGTGAATATCAAGAAGTGGAACTGGCAAATTACAGCTGTAGTATGAATCAATACTCTTCTAATATGCTTGTACCAATGTATACCACCACCAATAGTCAAGAGAGTACTTCTTTTGTGCCCTTACCTCACTTGATATTAAGCTGTGAAATTTATAAAATACAATATATGGAATTTTAATTTGTTTTCCCAGATGGCAAGTCAAGTTGAACAACTCCCTTTATGTTTGTTGGCCTTTTATATTTCATCTTTCATTAAGTCTTCTTTTGCTTTGGTACTTTTTCTTTAAGAGTATATATATACTTTTGTTTTTTACTTGATTTGTAGACTTTTTTATTTCTAATATAATTTATCTATTGCAAATGTTAAATACTTTATCCAGTCTGTCAACTATTTTAAACATTGTTCTGGTTATTTTTGTCCCTTAAAAGCTTAAATTTGTAAATAGTCAATTTATTAATCATTAACTTCATGGTTATTGTCTGTTGAGTGTTCTAATAAAAGACATTCCTACACCAAAACTGCATACATATTCTCCCCAAATTTTCTTAGAATCTTTTCTTTTTCACATTAGGCCTAAAATTTATCTGGAATTCATTTTAGGGAACTCTGTATGAAGATATACAACTGCAAATGTATAGCTATTTGTTTCCACAGGACGTACTGAATTTTCCATGGTAATGTTGTAAAGTAACTTCAAATATATAGCCTATATTCCTAAACAATTTATTGAAGGGACTAACTTTCCACTTCATTTGAAAAGCTGCCTTTCTTATGTGATAAAGTTCTGTACACATAAGGGTCTTTTCATAGACTGTCTGTTCCCTTGATCTACTTGTTTATTACAGTACCAATGTCCTACCAGCTACAGCTTGGCAGTTATAGTATTTCCTGATCTCAACCAGTATTACCAGTATTATTTTGTTTCCACTGCTCCATCATGAATATACACACACATTTTAAAATAATAAAGTTATTATATTCAAAAGATTTACTGGTTATGTAGCTTGCCATTGCTTCTTGGGTTCCACAGTTTTTGTTTGTTTATGTTTTGCTAAATTCTATACTTCTGTAATTCATTACAGGTGAGTTTATGGGCAGTAAAATTTCTAAGCCTTTGCAAATGTAAATGAATGGCAATATTTCACTGTTACATATGAATGTAAAATTCCATGAATAATTCTGAGAAAAAAATTATTTTCTTTTGTTCGTCACAAATTTTACTTTATCATCTCCTTATACCTCCTTTTGCCAAAGAAAAGTATGATATGAATTCTCATTTCTTTTGTTTTTCTTATTGTCTAGAATCATTTATGATTTTCTTTTTATCAATTAATATTTCATCACGTGTATTTGGACATAGCCTTTTTCATTCATTCTGTTCAACAAATTATCTTTTTTTGATGGGAATGAAATTTAGTTCAGGTCTATGTTTTCTTGTTCTTTGATTGCTTTCTGTATTTTTTTTTAACCTGTCAATTATTTACTGTTTTTTCTTCTTGATCATTTGCTATGTGGAAATTGAAAGCTCAGAATTTCTTACTTAACTTACTTTTTGTCTTTTTCATCTATATTCTGAGAGATTCTTTGAGCTTAATCTTTTAATTTATCAATTGTCTTTTCATCTGTGATCATTCTGTTATTTAGCCAAATGATTGATATTTGTACTTTAAAAATCACATTTTTTCTTTATGATTCCCCACTGATTCCTCATTTTAAATGCCAAAACAGTTAAAATCTGAGAAGATAATTTATATTTATTTAAATTATATTTTTCTTCTTGCTCTGTTAAATATCTCTGAGTTTGAGGTCTTCTGTTTGTTGAACTTGGTGCCTCTGTATCATGGTATTGGCATTACTCAGATTTTAGGTGAATCTTAATTGCGTATTTGTCTTTATGTTTGAGATGACCTGTTACTGATGTGTGAATGGTACAGGTATCGTGTGATCGTGGGAGAGCATGGAAATGATTCCAGGAAAGGGGCTAATCTTCTAAGCACAGGGCTCCTGATTTTCCTGGCTTTTGTCAATCACTCAAGGAATCTCCTCTTGCTGTCTAGAGCAGTTACAGAGGTATACAAAACAAAACAAAAACGTTTTTCCTGTAATATCTAGTGATTTGCCAAGAATCAGTATCAGACTGCAACTTGTGTTATCATTTAAACTGTATTTACTTATTAGTTGTATAAATTTTTCTAATTTATATTGGACTACAGAGGTCATAGATTCTTAAAATGATTGCTCTATATTATGTGGGAAAACAGTTTCTTAAAATTCTGTATAGAATTAATGGTGTATGAAAGAGTTTGGGTCGATTTTTCCTTAGAGTGAGGAACATACGCCTCCAAATTTCAAATAGCAACACTTTTGTTATGTTTTTATATTATAAGGATACATATATACTTCACTTATAGCAGCAAAAATTAAGTATTTCTAATTAGACATATTTTTATTGCATTCACTCTCATTTTATAAAAATTACACATTATTCCAGAGATTATTACTCTAATCATAAATAAATTTGAGCCTATTTTGGATAATTTTGAAAAAGGGTATGGAAGATTACTTCCAAAACATTATCAGTTATTATCTCTGTGTGGCAAGATTATGGATAATATTTTTGTTTTCTTTTTTTTTTTTTGTATTTTCCAAATTTTCTGCAATAGAGATCTATTATTTTTAATACCAACAAAATTATTTTTTAAGTATTTCCCCATAAATCACATTTACAGAACTCCTTAGCAATTATTATGTTCCTGCATAAAACATGAAACAATTATAGAAGAGTCACTCGAATCCTCAGGTCAAGTTTGATATGTTAGCTGCTTTGTGAGAATCAGCACATTAAACAGACATTATAGTGAATGCAGAGAGTACACAGATTTTATTATTTTTCTTGTCTTAGTTTTTATCTTTCTTTTTCTTTGGCCATAGTTATTAGCTAATATATCCCCATTGCTAGCTGGCTTTGTATCAGGGGGTAAGTAGTAAAGGCAGTGAAGTGTAACTTTCATCAGAGTCCACTCACAAAGTACTGGAGGTTTTCACAGTGCAGGGAGCTCTTCTCTCGGTCTCCTGCACTATTTATGATTCAGTACAGAGACTCAGGGCTTTTATTCAAATACATGTTTCTTCTACAAAATAACCACCACCCCTTCTGTTACTTCCTTTAAGGAATCCGTTCTTCAAGAGTGATTTGTTACTTTTATGAAGGCTAAGAGAACTTGAGATTGTAGCACTGATCACAACCTACTTTTATATGTAAATTTCTCAGAACATACAAATTAAAAGAGCTTATTAGTTTAATGTTAGTGTCTTACTCATTTTCATATCTTTCCTTTCCAAATCCAACATGCAATCAAGTCCAATTGTCTACTCTCCTGAAATATCATGTAAATCCATTTCATCTTTTCTCTTCCTAGTGATACTGCTTCTGCTCAGGTCCATATCAAATTTCATCCACCTCCACTATTTCAATGGTCTCTTCAATACTTCCTCCAATTTTAATCACTCTTCCTTTATTTGTATTTTACAAAAGTTGTATCTTTCTAAACTATAATATGATGATGGTTTTGTGATGTTAATGTAACTTATATGACTCATATAACTCCTCATTTTGTGTGGAATAAATTCCAATTATTTGGAAGGACAGTCAATAATCTCTATAAATTTATATCAACTTATTTTTTCTAGTCTCAGTGCTCTCTCATTCTACCCCAGACTGATATATTATTCTATATGGCAACCACAAAGCATAATGGGCCTACCCACTGGTCCCTAAACATCTTTAACTTTAATGTTCTTACTACCAAAAGTGAAATGAAAACACTTTCAAAAGTGATTTTATTGTTCAACCATGGTAAAAATATGCTCAAATCATGAAAAGATTGCAACTACATTTTTTTTCTATCCTGCAAAAAGACAAGATTTTTTCCTCCATTTCTTTGTGTTAAGTAAAATGTCCAGCATAATTGGAGACACAATCCTTACTTAAAAGAGACTACCTAGACGTCTACTTCTGGCTATGACTAAACAGTCAGTAACAGAAAAACTCTTCATTTTAAAACAGCTATAAAAATATGCTAAAATTTTTAAATCTATTATTTAGAGCCATCAGGAAAAAAAGAATCCAAAATTTGTGAGACCAAGGTCCTGGAAAGAGGGAAATGCCTTGAGGTAACACCAACATTTCTGTTGACTTTTCCCTCAAGGCGTTTGTTAGTTTCCCACCTGAGCCAGGTAAAAGATCAAGAAATAAAGCTAAAAAACTAAGCCCAGTTCATGGCAGTATAACAGTGTCAAGCCCAAGGGAAAATGGCCTCAGAAACACCCTAGGCTCTCAGCTGAGATTCCTGTAAAGCTATGTTATGGAATAAGGGCAAACCTGAGTGTTCACAAACACTAAAACTCAGCCTTAGCCGGAAATCAACTCAGTCTCTGAATGGAACGAGGTCATCTGTCCTACTGTCACTTCTCTGTAAAAGTAAATTTAAGGATATAACATCCCACAGCCTCGTTAATTTTTTATACAGAATGTCCACCATACAATCCAAAACATGCCAGGGACAAAAAAAATATTACCAAAATTCAAAGAGTACAAATAGATAATAGAAACTACTCCTTGGGTGATGCAGGTATTATTTTAAAGTAAAATAATTATTACTTTTAATTATTACTATTAATTTGACCAAGGAAATATAGTAGATAATTTCACCTAAAATAAGCAAATGGAAACCACAGAACTGTAACACGCAGAATCAGGTTATAAATTAAGAATCACATGAAGCAGCAATCTTACCCAGTATCAGATTTAACTAAACAGCATCAAGGATGCAAGCATCAAAGAGCTTAGGCCAAAGGGAGAGAAGCTTCTGGGACATCAAGGGTGACTCCCACAGATCCTTTATTCCTTTATCAGACATGAACCTCCAGCTCAAAATAGATGAAGCTTCTAAGTGATGTTCATGCAGTTCCTCACACAATAGACAGCATTTCAAATCAGCTATATTTTCATGGAGTACTCCAGAGAGTTGTATAACTTGTGTGATATTCTCCAGGGAGCCATTTTTCATATTTTGGATTCCATTTTACATAGGTTATCCTCAGCCAGAGAGAGCCAGGTAGGGCATTTTAGAAATAAAGTCTCTTTTGTTTAGTAAATAGCATTAGTCCTTTTACCTGAACATCTAGTTTACAAGATTAGACTAAGTTACCTCGTTTGCTTTTTTCCTTTGTTTGTAAGCATTCCCCTAGTAAAGGTAGTGAATGAATCATACGCCAGATGCTTTACCCCTTTACCCCAATCCCTAATAATATCTGAAATAAAAACTTAATAAATGCATTTAACACTAAATTAAACAGTGGAAGAGTGGATTCAAAGTCTAGGAGAATTATAGAGTACATCAGTGTATCACATACCCAGAGGAAAGATCAGAGATAAACAGAGAAAAAAAAAAATACAGAGAAGAGCATAAAACACATGGGCACACAGTAAAAAATTCAGAAATACATTTTTATAGAATCCTGGAAGGAGAGGAGAAATAGAGAATGAACAGAATCAATATTTGGAGGGATACTGGCAGATTCTGCTTTTGGGTAGAATGTAATCATTGCAATAAGTTGTCATTCTTAGAAACAACTCAAGGCCTTAAAAAGTCTGGAAACAGTGAGCACTAAATTGGCTAAAATTTTAGACAGTTGGGAAAAATTTAGAAGTAGGCTGTGGAGCAACTGCTCTTTTTCCCTAGGGACATATACTAATGTTAGACACAGGCTAGGGTCTGAGGATTGAACTTCAGCCAAGGCAAAGGGCAAATAATGTGAGATTTTAGTGACTGCATGGGGCTAGAGTGACAAAATTGGAGATATGAGGGTCCTCAAACATTAGTATCAGAAATTGACATTCCATCATTTTTGCTGCATTCTATTTCTTAGACGTGAGTAACTAAGTCCAACCCACAATCAAGGAGCAGAAATCACACAAAAAATACAAACCTACAGAAGATTCTGATAAATTAAGTACAGACAATCCCCAATTGATGGCTTGATTTTCAATTTTTCAACTTCACTCTGGTGTGAAAGTGATATACATTCAGGAGAAACCATACTTCCAATTTTGAGTTTTGACCTTTTCCAAGGCTAGCAATGCTCCCTATGACACTCACTCACTATACTTAGCAGTGGTAATGAGCCACACCCCTCAGTCAGCTGTGCGATCTTGCAGTTAAACAATCCAGCCACTTATAAGCATTCTGCACCCACACAACCATTCTGTTCCTTGCAGTACAGTACTCCATAAATTACATGAGATAATCAACACTTTATTTAAAAATAGGGTTTTTGTTAGATGACTTTGCCCAACTGTAGACTAATGTAAGTGTTCCAAGCATATTTAAGAAGGCGAGGCTAAACTATGTGCAGTAGGTTAGGTATACTAAATGCATTTTCAATTTACATTTTCAATTTACGATGGGTTTATCAGGATGAAACCCCACACCAAGTAGAGGAAGATATATAATCATGATGAATCTCTGAAGTAGCAGTTCTCAAGGGAGAACCTTTCAGGCGGTCCATGCAGTGATAATTATTTTCACACAAACACTAAGGTATTATTTGATTTTTCTGCTCTCATTTTTACACAAGTATATAATAGACTTTCCCAAGGTATCATCACATGTGATACCATCCTCACCGTAATGACTATTGTGATATGTGTTTGTGTATTCTTGTGTTTAAAACTTTCTCAATTTTTTAAAGCTTCTCTTAAATTTTTTATTTTTTCCTTTTTTTTTTTTTTAAATGGAGGTACGGGGGATCAAACCCAGGACCTCATGTATGTTAAGCATGAACTCTACCACTGAGCTATACCTACTTCCTCAAAGCTTTCTCAATTTTAAATTCTAACAGAGTAAATATCAAAATATAGAACCAACATTATCAAAAGATCTTTGGGATTCTCAATAATTTTTAAGAATGTAAAGGGATTATGAGACATATTTAAGACTAAGATTTAGAGTTGCATCGCTAAATGAATGGAAAATAAAAATAACTGAAGATAATACAAAGGAATAACAATAATTTCAAAAATAATCACTGAACAAGAAGGCAAAGAGGAGGACAAAAAGAACAAAAATTTGATAGAGAATAGTAATATTCTTTAAATCCAAACATATCAGTAATTACAGTATAAGTGTCATAATCCCATAAATATAACCTTAAGTGAAAGAAGAAAATAGTACCTAATGTATGGCTCCACTGTGGAAACTGAGAAGCAAACAATCTATCACATGGAAGTCAGAACAGCTACTGCCTTTAGGGTGGGTAACAACTAGCAGGAGGCTATGTGGAGTACTGTACAGGGATGGTAATATTCAACTTCCTTATTTCTAGTGGTGGTTTATGTGGGCATATTCACTGTGTACAATTTCATTAAGCTACAAACTTTGTTGTGTATGCTTTTCTGTATCCTTATTATTCATATATAAAATAGTTTATTTAAAGGAATTAGAAGGTAACTCTTACTTGCTTTAGTGCATCTCAGACTTGCCCACAGCTGTACCTCTGTGCAGTACAAAGTTATGTTATTTCACCTGAGGCACTGTTTCAATATGCCACTTGCGAATTTCTATGCACATGGAGTCAGAAAAATTATTTTGAAAATTAATTATACTTCTATTAAATCTTCTTGAACTTCCGTTTAATTTGATCAGTCAAATTCGAACTGCAGCCATGTCTCAGTGTAGTGTAGTAAATGTTCAAAATAGCTTATCTTCTAAGTTCTCAAGGCATATTTAGAGAGATTGTCTCCTATCTAGTTCAGATTTTTAATCTATTCCATCCATTCAAAATCCCTATTTTTGCTCCAAGGGATCTTAGTCATCACTCAGCCAGAAAAACCTGATTTTATATGAGAACACTGAGGCCCAGAGAGTACAAGCAAATTATTTAAGGCCACACATCTAGTCATTCCCCCAATAAATCTTCTCCTGATCAACTTGACCCAGTTTCCCCTTGTCCAAATTACATCAGTACACCGTTCCTGTACCATTGGAAAGTATCCATTAGATACTGGCTTTATGTTATTTATGCTGTGTTTTTTTGTAGACTGTATCTGCTTCAGCTACATTATTTCCAGTCAGTGACTGTGTCTTAACTTTTATTTTATGATCCTGAGGATTTGCCACTTTCACTAATAATCAGTGAACATATTAATTCACTCATTCAACAAATATTTACTAATATTTTACCCACTATTTACCCACTTTTTCATCAAGCAGATGAAAAAGCTCCTTCCTTCACTCAACTTAAATCTCAATGTATATTAATTAATTGATTCATTAATTAGTAAGTAAGAAAGTAAAATATTGTCATAGAATGTTATATGGTGACAAACGTTCTGGAGAAGAACAGCCCATAGATTAAGCTTCAAATACAGTGGTTTTCACGATACTTTGAGATCTCTGGGCTGACTGTGGTGATCCCTTTGAAGCTGCTGGAGTGAAAGGCAGTTCAAACAGCCAGCATCCCCAACGTGGTTTCATTCACAACAGTTGCTTTTATCTCTTTTAAATAAAATGTTGCCACATAAGATGCCACATGAACAAAGCACGCCATAGATGAAAATTAATTCAATAGATTTTTCAGGTTCTAAAATATTTCAGCTTTTCAAAGGGACAAATGGTGTTTCTGGTTATAGACCACTGTAGATTATTTAATCAGTGAAACTCATTTTGTATCTTGTATTTATGGTCTATAATTACAGAATGTAGATAAGCAGGTAGGTTTATGGTATTGAGAAGGACAGTATAACCCTCATTTAAGTGACTCTAATGATTGTTGAGTGGCCTTCCTAAAGATAATGGAGTGCCCTGTGGGCATTCATCTATATGTAAGTAATAGAACCATTAGATGATTAAGAGAAAGACTGTATTTCGATGATTATTTACTTTTGTGCAATATTGATGTGGAAACAGGTTAGTATACCCATGCTGAATCCAACACACTTTCATCAGTAAGTGCTAGCTCATTTCAATTAACTTCTCTGTCACTAATCTGGAAGTACCACCATTAGAGGTATAAACGGTAGTCAAAAATTACTTGAAAGAGAGGAGATGCATTCAAAAAAACAGAAGCCATCAGGGTTGAATGGCAATCAGAGACATTAAGAGAAGATCTTTTTAAAGCTATGTTGAATTGAATTGAATCAGAGCTGATAACAGCTTCCATGACGGATGATGATATCAGTGATGGTGTTGTAAAGGTTAGGAAGTGCCCAAAGTGTTCTAGGGGTCAAGTGGTACATATTTGTATATATATTTATACAAATGTATTTCACTGTTTTAAACAGAACAACAACAACAAAAAAAGAGGCAGAAAATATTTGCCTATAACAAATCCTAGCTTAGAAATGTCATTTTTTCAGTGGTGATGTCTTCAATCAGCATGCAGGGATTTTTTTTTTCTTTAATTTGTTTCACTGTGTCTTGAGAAGTGATATTAGAGAAAAGCACATTGGTGTAAAGTGTAAACCAGTGTTTCAAAACACTGCAAGAACTTGTAGAGCAAACATGATTTTTCTTATTTCCTCTAAGTAATCTTTAGTAAAAAAAAAAAAAAGTGATCTTTGACATAGATTCATACTTCCACACTTTAAAGAAATTAATATTGCATTTATATCAGGTAAGCAACTATACAAAGATGCTGAGGGCCCTGAAAATGATCTTCATCATTAAAAGGAAAGAGAGGAAGCCTGGGTGTACAGTACCAACTTAAGACGAGTTTTACACATTCAATGTTAGGATCTAACATACACTGGAGGTGGGAAGGAGGGACATTCAGGCAAGGGTCCTTAATCCTTTACTCATTCAGTTCTGGCTTTGGGAAGAAATACAGTTTCATGTGCTTGGTAATGCTTAGACAGCAGTGATTTAAGTACAGAAAGGGAAAAATTGCCTTCTCGCTCACCACTTTGCTTATAGGGAATTTATTATATTTACCATCAGATGTTTACCTTCTAAAATAAGATGAGACAGATTACAACTTAGGCATATTTGCATTCATTAAAAATATACTCGAACATCTTATTTTGCAAAGATTGAATGGTTAGAAGTATCATAATGAAAAAGAGAAGGGCAGATAAAGGAAAAAAGCTGGGGTATATACTTGGTAAACATATTTGGGAAATGGGAGGGAATAGTAATTCAAACAGAGGTTAAAAATATTTAAAGACAAGTCTTAATCTATGTGTACAACAACATTGAATATCTTAAATTAAGTAATTATCTCAGCCCATACATCACTGTCTTTCCCTTGAATAAAGTGTATATTTATTCAAAGATGTAAGATTAGGTTTTTTTCACATGTGGATGGTGGATGTCCAGTTGATGCAGCATCCCTTGTTTAAAAGACTATTCTTTTTCCATCAAATTGCTGCAGCAACTTTGTCAAAGAACACTTCACTCTATTTGATGGTTGTCTCTCTAGACTTCTCAATTGTTTTTCACTGATCTATATGTCTGTTCTTTCACCAATACCATGGTGTCTTGATTCTAGCAGTTTTACAGTAAGTCTTGAAGATAGATGTCATTCTTTTGACTTCTGCCTTTTCATATGATCTTTAGAATCAGTTAGTCAATATTCACAAAGTAACTAGGTCAAGAAGAATTGACATTTTAACAATACTGAGTCTTCCTAAATATAAACTTGGAATATCTCTCCATTTGTTTGAATCTTCTACG
The DNA here is from genome assembly GCF_009834535.1 of Camelus ferus. Lineage (NCBI taxonomy): Eukaryota > Metazoa > Chordata > Mammalia > Artiodactyla > Camelidae > Camelus > Camelus ferus. The sequence continues at coordinate 83,013,822 of NC_045698.1, read as the reverse complement.
ACTTCTTTGATTAGAGCTGTGTAGTTTTTCACAAATATATCTTGTACCTATTTTGTTAGATTACTATCCAAACATTTAAGTTTTCCATGCTAATATAAAGTATATTGTGTCTTTAATTTCAAATTCTAACTGTTCATTGCTGATACACAGGAAAGCAATTGTCTTTTTACATTAACCTTATATCCTATAACCAAGCTATATTCACTTACTAGGCAGGAGTTTTTTGGTAAATTATTTGTATTTTCTAGATAAATGTCATCTGTGGACAGTTTTATTTCATCTAATTTAATCTATATAACCTTATTTCTTGTCTTGTCTTCTTGCATTTGTTAGAACATCCAGTATGGTGTTGAACAGGAATGGTGAGAGGAGACATCCTTGTATTGGTTCCAATCTTAAGGAGAAAGCACACTGTTCCTCATGATTAAGTATAATGTTAGCTGAAAGTTTTGTTTTTGTTTTTGTAAATGAAATGTTCTTTATCATGTTGAGGAAGTTCCTTTTTATTCTTAGTTTGCTGGAAGTTTTTAACCATGTTGGGTTCTGGCAATATACATATATATTTTGTAGCTATTGATACGATCATAGAATTTTTCTGCTGATGTTATGGGTTATATTAATTTTTTAAATTAATTAATTTTTGAATGTTGGATTAGTCTTGCATTTCTGGTGAATTCTAGCTAAACTTAAGAGGAGAAATGATAAAAATCCTCCACATTTTTTTTCTGAAAGTATCAATGTAAAAATTAACTTAAAGAACAACTCTGATCACATTACTTCCTTTCTTAAAAGTTTCCATAAAAATAGACTCATTAGCCTCATATTCATGGACTATTACAATCAAGGCATGGGTTCTATTTCCAAACCCTGCTAATTCCTCTGTCTAGAGAGACATTTCCCAACCATTCTTTCAATCCCAGCTTAATAAATACTGCTTTTTCTAGGTACCTTTCTTACAACAAATGCTTGCTTGAATGAATGAACAACAGTGGAATGTAATATCACTTTCCTCAAAAGATTTTGTCTCCTCTTATGGCACATCTCTCCTTCTATTGTAAATTATAATTTACAAAATACATTAATTATTTTCTCTCTGAGAGTCTTCAGGTAGGTTCATTGCTGCTGTCACTGGTTACCATGTATAATTAGAATAACCAGGGTTATTGTTAGAGGACAGCGAATGCAAATGTTGTATGTACCGACTAGCCTTTTCAGTACTACTTCCGGCATAGAGCCTGGTCCAAAGCCTCTTTCAGGAGACTGCTCTCCCTCTTCCTTGGCCAACATAATTACAGAAGCAACCCCTCTCCTACTTCAATTCTGGTTACTTTCTATTCCATTCCCTTGATTTATTTCCCTTATTGTTTTATCACTCCTTGAAATCATCTTGTTTGTTTACTTGCTTAATTTCTCTTATTCTCACTCCAAACTGAAAGCTCTTTGAAAATATTGTCATGTGTTCCTTTGTTTCACACAGTGCCTGACACACAGTTGGCAGGCAGTAACTATTGAATGAATGAATAACTGAATGAATATCTGCCTATGTGTTCTACTCTAATCTAGTTAGGAAAGAGAAAAGAATAAAAATAAGTGATAGAGAAGGCAACCTTTTAAACATGGGGAATGAAAGATGGTCCTGTAGTGAGGTACAGGTAGACTGAAGAGCTCTGCTTTCCCGCATCAAGGAAGGTAAGTAGTCTCTACACTGCACTGCTAAATGTTTTCCAGGAAGCCATTAAACCCTACCGGTGGCATGCTGTGGCTTGGTACTTCTCATTTTCCCTGGTGGTATCACTACATCCTAGCTTAAGACATAATGTGAACAACTACTGCTAGCAAATAAAATCCAGCCGAGGCAAACCAATGGGAATTGAGCTGGCAAAGAAGATGACAACAGTAACTAGGAATAAGGAACCTCAGGTGCATGACAGAAAGGGTTTGGAGGTTGTTTAACTCCCAGAAAAGGATTCATTGTTAAAATAATAAAGTGCTTCCATTGCCAGAAGTGCTATTTCACAAGAAAAGCATAAAAACTGCTAGGCAACATTTATTATCTAATTGAATCTAAACTGCTTAGTCTTATTTCCCTTAACTCCATATCCTAATAAACCAGTGGTTCTCAAAATTTAGAAGCATGGAAAACAGCTTGTGAAAAACAAACACACGTGTATGTGAGTGTCTCTGTGTTTATGTATGATAGGTGTATATGGAATGGCTATATGGTTACATAGATAGATAGATAGATAGATTTAAAACTCAATAAGTTATACACAGTTAATTCTCATTGTTTGTGGTACTCATGTTCTATAAAGTCACCAAGAACACTGAATTAGTGAATACAGAATTATTACTCCTATGGGAAGTAGAGGGTTAGGCTCCAGTGAGCCTCTGGTAATATTTTCCTCCACTAATAATTCATAAACTTGGTTTATGTGTGTTTCTGTTTAAAGACATTTTATGTTTATTGTTGGCTCTTTAACATTGAACAGCACTATAACTCAACCTGATTGACGCTTATCTAATATAAATATTTCTTTCATAAGGCACAACACAGCTTTTGTGCACTTAGGAACACTAGACAGCATTTTAATACAACATTTGGAAGCCATTTTAAACAGAAAAATCACATCACAAAAATGTGAGAAATGTGACACTAAGTAGACTGTGACATGGACACATTTACACTGTGAGAGCCAAAAGAAGAAAAAAGAGTGTCGCCTTGTTTGGCCTCAGTTGGGAATGTGTGCATGGGGCCATTTCAAATTTTTCTCCACTCTGTGCAGATGGATGGCCATAAATCATCACAAATATTGATTTGGAACTTACAAGTAATTTTGTGCAAGTAGGCAAATTCACAAAAACAAAATCCATGAATAACAAGGATGTGTGTGTGCGTGTGTGTGTCTGTGTAAATTCTGAGGGAGGAAGAATGAAAGATATATTTGAAGGTTGGTATATGCATAAAATAGGCAACAATAAAGTAATTTTCCTTTAAAATTCTGTTACTGATTAATTAAACAATCCCTGCTTTCAGTTTACTTGGAAATATCAGTGGCTTAAGAGAACTTGACAAACTATAAGTCCAAAGTATATGAAAACATAATTACCTCCAACATTACTCTCCATCTCTGGAAATGGAAATAGGTGAAAATGATATTAATAACAAAAAATTTATTTCTAGCACTGCCAAGAACCAATCAAGTCATCGTCAGTCTTTGTCAATTTTCTTTTGCTTTAAGTTCTCATGTCACTGAATGTCTGCTTTTTTAACACTTTGGATAGACTGTTATGACATATATTTCTAACTCAGGATGACAATTTTAGAAGATGGACCACAGAGTTGTGAGTCTAATGAAATAATAAGGCAAGAATTAAAAAAAATTAGCCAGAAATCAGTTCATAATGTCGAAGATGAAGTTAAAAGGGCTAATGCTTTAATTATGAAATACAAGCCACTAACCTAGTCTCTGGTAGGATTTGGTGGTAGAAGTGAATTCTTTTAGCATTATAGTTAGAAAAAAATATGGAAGGAGAGAAGGGAGTCATCACTTACTTCACCATTGCAAATTACCTTCAAAATTATTTAGGAAAATAAAATGACAGTCTGAAGTCACATATTAAAAAAATGAAAAAACTCTGGGAGGCAGTTTGGCCGTTTCCTACAAAAGTAAACTTACTCTTGCCAGTCTCACAATTATGCCACTTGGGATTTACCCAAAGGAGTTGAAAACATATGTCCACACAAAAACCTGCACATGAGAATGTTTACAGCAGTTTTATTCACAATTAATAAAACTTGGAAGCAACCAAGATGTCTTTAAGTAGGTGAGCTAAACAAACTGTGGTATATCTAGACAATGGAATATTATTGAGTGCTAAAATGAAATGAGCTATCAAGCCATAAAGAGACATAGAGAAAACTTAAATGCATATTGCTAAGTGAAAGAAGCCAATCTGAAAGGCTACATACTTTATGATTGCAACTATAGGACACTGCAGAAAAGGCAAAACTATGGAGATGGTTAAAAAAACATCAGATTGCCAAGCATGGGTCAGGGGAGATGGATGAGTAGGCAGAACACAGAGGATTTTTATGGCAGTAAAAACACTCCGTGTGATCCCGTAATGATGGCTACACCACCATACATTTGACCAAACCTATAGAAAACACAGCACCAAGAGTGAATTGTAACGTAAACCAGAAACTTTGGGTGATTATGATGTATCAATGAAGATTCATAAATTGTAACAAATGTACCACTCTGGTGGTGGATGTTGATATGAGAAATCTCTGGAAGCTTCTGCTGAATTTCTCTGTGAACCTAAAACTGCTCTAAAAAAAGTAGTCTTTTAAAAATGTTTTTAATTAAGCAAATGAAAGAATAATAAAAGTGAGTGTTTCCAAATGAAGACATAATAGCACTGGGAAAGTAAATTATTTCATCAGGAATCAGTTAAGGGCAGTGTTTTTCTAGTGAGCTTATATAGATTCTCTAAAGAGAAATTAATTAATTAAGAAATTTAATTAATGCATCAATTGGACAAAATTCAGTCAAATAATCCTCTTCAACAATCTGTGATAATTCTTTTTACTACTGTTACAAATGCCACTTAGAGGCTCAGTCTCTCTTGCCATCCAACAGTGATCTGAACTTTGCCAGGATCAGTAAACATCAGAAATAAAATGGTCTACCAATGCCAACTTATAATTAAACACTGAACAAAGCAAAAACTACACAACATAGGAGGTGGTAGGAAAAAGCAAACATTATAAAACAAAGACTTGATTTTACAATTCTTTGGTTTCTGTGTTATGAATTAAGTATATAAAGTAATTCTGGAGAAAGAACAATGCCCAAAGCAGACACAAAACTACTGAAATTCTGATTTAGGTTAGATCTGATTTTTAAAAAACCTTAACCCCTCATCCACCCCTCCACATTATTCCTTTGTCAATTTGAGAAATCTTCAGAAAGTCATAATGGGAGGAGTTGTATTTAAAAAATAAAATTTGGAAAAACCTGAAATAAAACTTGAAGCATGGGAAAAATTTACCAAGGTTAAAAAAAAAAACCTTCACTGATAGTTACAGCTTAATTTTAAAACAATATAATAATGATATGGATTGACTGCTTATCACAAGTGAGGCATTATTCTAAGGACTTTACAAATAATTATTGCTTAAAAATACCAAATGTAGATGTTATTAGTATGCCAACTTGATAGATAAGGGAACTGTGGTTTAGAGAGGTTAAATAACTTGCCTATGGTCATAAGGCAGGTAACTGCTGGAGTCAGGAATTGAACTCTACAGCTCAGTCTCTTAACCACTACCAGGACTGCAAAAGTTTTCTCTGATGCACCAGGCAGCAAACATTTTCTTAACTAACACTCTTAGCCAGAACATTCTACATTCATTCTATGATCATCTAACCCTTTCATCTTCCTTGCATTCCTTTCTACTCCCACCATTTTCTCCTCCATCCCTTCTTTTTTCCCTCTTTTAACCTGATTACTTTCCAATCATCTTCTTCCCCATATTTCGCAGGTGATCACAGGGAACTAAAATGCATTTTACCACATAAATTAAATGATATTGTGGTCCACTTCATACTGTTCAGCCCCTAAAAACGTAACAGGTTGTTAATCAGATTTCCTGTTTTTCTCTTAATATTGCAGGAGAGATGCCAAGTTAGTGACCTTTGGTAGGCAAAGGTTCCATGACTATGTCCTACATAGACCTTAGTCACACAATAGATTGAACTGGGAGCCAAGAACAACAGATAATTAGGACGATCATAGAGCTCACCATTGAATAAACTCATCTAATACAACAGGCTGAAAACTGGTAGCATTTAGGACAAATGTGGCTCAAAGAAGTGTTTCATTTGGCCCACACGGCATTTTAAACTTTTTAAAATTTGTTAGAAATGTTTACAAATCCATTACATAAGAAAATCTGAATTTCTGGTTTCTTTTGATAAATTAAATCTGGCAATGCTATTTCTGATTTTTCGGGACAATAATCAGATGATGTTGAATAAGAATTTCTAGCTCCCTTAGACACGTTTAAGACTCTACAATTTTTCGTTCCTACACACAGCCCAGTTCACTCATTTATACCTGCTGGCCCCTTGAAGCAGTTGATACTGCAGACCCCTGATTATGAAAAACTCATAAACTACACTACCATTCCCTAGATTTGGAAGAGAAATTAAGAACTTTCTTCTGATTTGGTTTATAACTTTTTATTTTTTACCAATTATTTGAAACTGGTTCTAAAATTGACCTAGTTTGGAAATTCACTAGTCCTTTTTTAAAGACCAAGAATTTAAATACATGACACTCAGGAACACTGAAATTGACATTCCTGTATAAAATAGGAAAAATCCAGAGGACAGCCCAGAAGACACTGTGACTGTGTCAAATCCAGAACAGACATAATTCTTAAGATACATCATTCTCAAATAATTAAAGTGAGTCAGTAAAGGACAGTAATCAATTATAAACGTTCAAGTTTTTCCATAGGGATAGAATTCTCTTTGTTTACCCCAGATACGTCTGTCTAAAAAGCATGGTTGAGTGGCAGCTTCACACTTTTGCATGGGTAGAGTTTAGAGGTGATAACCCATGTGGTTAGCAGGGAAGCCAGTGAACCTGTGTGAAAGAGGCTTTTTCAGAATAAGCTAGTATTTTAATTAGACTGTATGATAGGGATTCATAAAATACTTATATTTTACGTAGTGAAGCAGTAAACTAGCTTCTATTCCAAAATGGCTTCTCTAATGCTAAATCTGTTTGCTGATTCACACTGACTTGGAATTCTTGCAGTTTTTTTCTCTGACAAACCCCATTTCTGTTTAACTTGCTTTTGTGCTAAACAGCCCTAACCTTCCCTTCACACTCACTCTCACTGCCACTCCGCCTCATCCCCGGGCTTCCTCTGTTCTAGGAAGATCATATTCTAACCGCCACCTAAACTCCAGAAACCCACAAATCAATCACAAGAGGACGCCAGACACAATGCATCTGAGTAGACTTCTGGAACAAGAAGAATGCAAGATGTGCACACCCTTATCACCTGCTCCAAACTCCAGACCCTTCCCATTAAACTTCCCCACACCCCATCCCATGTGGACACACAGTTCTAAAGGTGCGAGCCTACTGTGGTCCCCTTTGTCTGACAAAGCAATTAAAGCTGTTTCTTTTCTACTTCACCTAAAGTCTGTCTCAAGACTCAACTCGACAGCAGTGCACAGAGGCTGACATTTCGGCAACAACAGAATGACTGAGAAAACCTCAATCCACCTGACTTTGTATGGGGAGATATTATGGGGTTGTTGAAAGGACCCTCAAACCACCTACCTGTCTTACCGTCCAGAATTTGGAATTAGACTAAGATTTGAAACATAGCTATTAATTATATAATATTGGAAAAATTACTCAAAAATTTCTGAGTCACAGTTTCTCCATCTGTAATACTATAGAAAAGTCTAAATTAGTATATATGCTTTTTATAAGCATTTGATAAGATAATGAACACAAATCTCTTAGCACAGTACTCAGGCTACATTAAAAAAATGTGTTATATTATGCAACTGTGCTTTCTATGCCTGTCAGAAAGCTGGGACACGTAGTCCTTTAAAGGCAGAGTTGAGTGTAGAGGCAGAGAATTTGTTCCCTACTTTCCTTAATGTTAACCATTAGCATTTTTAGAGACAAATATTAAAAGTTAAAATCATAGCCACTAGAGGAAGTTACTGAGGCTTTTAGAACGTCTATAAAACAAAACAAAATTAAATAATTTTTAAAACTGTTGACATTTCTGATTAACCATGCATTTTTCAGTGGCTCTTTGGAGAAATTACTAAGGGTGACCTCACGTCAAGCTTGTGGCAGACTTCAGCCTACTCCTTGCCCTAAGATTGACATGGCATGCACTGGCTACTAAGTGTTGCCTTTCTTTCATTTTCATCAGTATTTTGCTGTCAGTGTTGCTTTTGATATCTTCTAGAAGGCCTGCACCTCTATTTGCTGTTTGTATCATTCTTTTCATTCTTTTGTTCCTTACTAACTTCTAGTGGGTCAAGTCATTGTTGTCCTCCCTGATTACTGATAAAGTTTACCCCCACGCAATTACTTTTTCCATTGCTCACCGTCAAGGGACTTAAGTTTCCTGAGTGTTTCTGGATCTTTGGAAAGAGCCCAGGGCCCTGTAAGATGGTTTCCCAGAGCAAGTAGAGCTCAGTAGAGAGCTAAAACCCCTTATTTGGTCTTTGCTTCAAATATACCCAGTTGCCTCCTTGACCCAACGTTTCTTAATCTCATTTTCAGGGCTTTAAGCTTTATATCCATTGATGTTACATAACATCAAAATATCTGTTTTTCTAATGCCTTAACTCTTAACACTCCACTTTGCTTAGTGTCTTTTATAGACAAATCCTAAATAAGAGATGCTCCCATAGTCAGCTCCTATGGCAGGCTTCCTGGTCTACTAGGCAGAAAAAGATACCCGGTAAAAGACTGAAAACAGAGGGTAAAGAAGGATAAACATCAGTGCAAGCTAGAACAGAGCTGAGATTGGGGTAAAGAGGATAGAAATAATTAGACACAAAGAGAAGAGAACTCATATCTGTTGAGTCTTAAGTTGCCAAAATCACTGCTGGGAGCTCAGTGTGTGTGTTTGTGTATATGTCTGCACATACGTATTTTCTCTTTCAGTCCTCACAACATCCCAGTAGAAAATATTTTATCCTGGAAGATAAAGAAATTGAAACTAAAGAAGGTTAAAATATCTACCCAAAATTATATACTCATCAAGTTGAAAAACTAGAATTCAAAATCAGATCTGGCTACATTTTCCACTGAAACATACTGCTCACACAACATCATTTGTTCATCAATTTTAATGATGTGTGCCTTAGGTTGGGACCCTGAGAAGCAGAGCCTCAGACAGTGATTTGAAAGAATGGATTTATCAAGGAAGTGCGCTCAGTAGAAAAAGACTGAGGGAGGCAGAATGGGTCAAGTGAGGGAGCTGAATAAAGATGTATTCTCAGTTGGGCTCTAGCTGCAGCCTAATCTCATGGAGAGGTCGGGAGCATTAAGTCAGAGTTGGTTCCACCTTGAGGCAAGGGGGCTAACCTTTTATAGCCCCATGTCAGTCAATCCTTCCTTCTCTCTTGGTTTATGCGGGGAGGAAGGACAATGAGCAATCAGTAGCAAGAACCCACAGCGCCTGGGGGATGGGTGTAGTGACTATAGAAATTTGAGCAAGGTAGAGACAATGGATTCTCAAGAAGACACAGTTAAAAACAATTCACTTACAAAGATAAGTTCATCTTACGTCTTCCTTCTGAAACATGGATAAAAATATCCCAATGGGAATTTACCTGAGATAAAATCACACTTCTAAATTACAGTTAGGAAATCAGAAAATGTCATAAAGCTTTAAATTTGAGGTTAAAGAAGAAACTCTTGTAAATTAGGAAGTGCTATTTTTTTTTAATGAGTAAAGAAAACAAGACTCCAATGGTTTAAATGTCCTAAGACTGCAGAGATAATAAGTAGTAGAGCCAAGATTTGAGCCCAATTTCCCTGATTCTGAAGTTATTTTTCATCATCAGGACACTGTAGGTTTCCATTACAATAACATACTGAAAAATTAGCTTTTGAACTGGCTAAATAGAAATACTGATTTTCTAGCTAAGATTATTATTTCACACCATGGATCCAAATCATAGCTGATTCATATTATTTGTTTTTCAAAATGGAATTTTAGAACATATATTAACTAAGTGTTTTAAAAGGATGCTAAAACTCCACATTCGAAATAATAGTTTAAATTGTATTTACTTTCAACCTTTATTAATAACAAAATTGTTTTTATTGTAGCTTCAGTGCCCAGTTAGGTCTTCAGTTCAGGCTTGCTAATTATAAGCAAATGAATTGTTATGAAAGGTAGAATGTGATATAACATATATATTTTCTTTAGTGAAGAGAATTATCTTTTGGATAGTTAGATTCCAAATGACTTGGCAAGACAGAAAGTCAATGAAGTACAATAAATAGACCCAGTGGAAGCATTTTCCTTAAACAGCCCAGTCTGAAACACTCATTCTTCAGATAATGTCAAGATTGGATTAACCTGGTTAGGAGCTGCATTTTCTAAAGGAAATTTTGCAGCTGAAATGCCAAGGATTTTTTGTTTTGTTTTTTTCTTTTTTATACCATGCTATTATCCTCTTGAGAAAAATACAAGCAGACTATTCATTCTTTTCTGGGTATTTGATATGAAGCATAAGCCATTTCCATAGTGGAATTAGGTTTCTCCCTGACCCACCAGTAATATATTCTGGGAATAGCAGAGTATCAAAAAGTAACTAAAAAAGAATAAAAACTCTAGTTTCAATCATAACCCTGCATAATCTTCAATATCGAACATGTCTCCTATTCAAACTGCAGAATTCTTACATGGAAAGCTCTATGGAGAAAATCAACCAAACCAAACAGATGAACACTCCTACTCCTCACCAACACACGTGCACTGAAGCCACAGTCAAGGGAGTCTAAGGACAGCAACTAACTTACTATATCATAGGTCTATGATGTTACTGATGCTGAAAATTCCCCGAGTATTTTGAAAGGCAATAATCAGTTATAGTATCTTAGAGACAGGTGAAGAGGACAAGGGGTTTTTATGAGTCTGGTGCCTTCGAGATAAGCAGTAACTGAGTGTCAGAAATGGGGAAGGAAAGAGTAATCTATTTCCTTTTCACACCCCAACACCATATTTCAGGAAATAAATAAACATGGGATAGTACAACCCCTATTTTATGCTAACTTGTAAGTCTTATAAAGTAGATTTGATTCTGCATTGTCATTTCTGAGGGTCAGTTCTTTTTTTAAAGAAACTACAATCAATACTGTGAAATAACCTTCCCAAGGGAAAAACAGCAGCTTTTCTATAAGACAAAATGACAACATGAGACCTTGGGTAACAACTGGATAGAAATTGTATTTACTGAACTACCCTGGATAAGTAGCAACAGAAGATGAGCTGGCAACAAGGCAACTCCATGTTCTCCCCTCCCTGCCCTCAAGCCACACCTAATGCCACATTTAGATTTTTAGAGTCCAGTTCCAAAGCTGTCTTTTCTATGAAGTTCTCCCTGACCTCTTACTGTGAAATAACCACTTATAACAATTGGGTTTCTTATTCTGTACTGACTCTTCTGCTATAGAAACAACTTCTTAAAATCTGAGATAACATCTTAATTCATCTTTGTAACCCTGAGCCCACTCAAATATGTAATAGTTGTCCATTAATAGAATTTGGTTGAAGCAAACCAAATTGTGGAAAAAAGCAACTAAAGTTTCAATTTGACATATCAGTATATACTCTGTCTTTCAGAGCATGTTAAAGATCAGTAGATCAATGTGATAATGACCAAAAGATACTGGTATAAGCATAAAGGTCTAGAGAATATAATATGGTAGTGGCATTATTATCTTCATTATCACATAATGCTCACCACTGAGTCAGAGTCCCAAATATACTGTAGGAAGAATCAAGCTGCCCTGACAAGAGAAGTGTAAAGAATTAATTATTTTTGAAATAGCATTTTATTATCAAGAGACACTGACTGCCATTTAATCATTTCTTTCATGTACCTTCTATCAGGAGGTACAGTAAAGAGATTCTCTTGAAGTAACTTCAAAGAAAATGCCTACAGTTTCAAACTAATACAATTTTACAGTTCTAGGCTATTTCACAGAGTACAGCAGCTATTTCTCAAGCTAATTAATAGAAGAGACTACGTTTTATAGTGGAATCAGAATTGAACTGTGAAGACACTGGTCCAAAATTCTAATTCCAGCTTATTAACTAACACACTATAAAGTCACTTGATTTTTACCCCCTAAAATCTTCAATTCATTCTTCTTTATGTTATTTTCAATGTTTACCATATCTAAGGTTCTCAGTTAACTGCTAATTGTGTGTATGAAGCCTGATGTGGAAACACTGGATGGATAGTCAGAAAAAAGAACATGTAATTTCTACTTTCCAATAATTTGGAAATGCAGGGAGCACAGATCCAGCACACACAGGTACACACACATAAATATACATATGCACATGAAGGAAACTTAGCTCCAGGCACAGACAAGAGACTTAATGACATAGCTGGTCAATGATGGTTTAGCAAATGTGTCAACTGAAAAAAATGCACAAACTAAGAGCTGAGAATTATGTTTTATTCTGAGGACTTAAGTCTAGAAGATAGCCTCTCAGATTGCTGAGGGACCATTCCAAAGAAGTGACTATGGAGCCAAAACACATAGGAAGTTTTTGCAACAAAAACCAGATAGTTGGAACATCAAAGGATTACTGTTAATTAAAGAAAAACCAGACACCTCAAGTTAATGAATTTAGCCCTTTTCTATGTATGGGAGGATGCAAGAGTCTGGGCTTACTGAAATCATTCCTTTGATATGCACCTTAACTATCTAGGGCCAGAATCTTGTTTCTGTCCATCCTGAATCCCCTCAGGGTGCACGGCTGGGAGCTGCTGCAGTGGCTGATGGCTTGATGGCCACAACATCCTTTGCCCCTTAATGGATATGGCAGGCAACCTTCTTCATCCACAAAGGTATACTACAAATGCCAGAGAATCAGGAATGCAGAAATTAAAGTTTGACTCAATTTATTTAAAACAAGTAGAATGCATAATATAACTGTGGACTTCAGGTAATTATGAGATGTCAATGTAGGTTCATCAATTGCAACAAATGTACCACTCTGATGGGGGATATTGATAATGAGTGAGGTTGTGCATGTATGGGGGCAGGGAGTTTTGGGCCTGTATCTTCCCTTCAATTTTGCTATAAACATAAAACTGCTCTAAACAAACAAAGTTTTAATAAAAACAAACAGGTAGACTGTATCTTCAAAAGTTTATGTAAGGAAAGAGGACTTATAAAAGGAGAGATGGACATTTAAAGTTACTTAGGTTTGATCACTTACTTTTATCAATATGCAAAGGTAATGAGGATGTTTCTTTGTATTACAAGAACATTTTCCTAGTACCAACTTGTCCTTCTTCATTTACTCATAACTTGTTTTTACTGATGTAAGATGTCTCAGATATCTCCCACAGAGTGCAACAGTCATTCAGGGTAATTCCTATTTCTTTTAAAGTCAAAGATTTGGCTCTATCAAAGGACTTCTCTTAAAACAGAGTCTTAGTAATTATAATTATTTCTTCCTAATAATACATGTATTTCTTGAAATTTTGCAATCACTGAAAATGATAACTCTTAGAAATGTTTATTGAGAAGTCAACATGGTAAAGCAAAACTAGTACTACTCAAGAAGAAGATGACCCTTATTCTCATCACTTATTTCCTGAGTGGCAATGAGAACACAAATTAAATTTTCTGAACCTCTCTCTTCTCTCCTAAAAATTATTTTCTCTTTTTCGTCTTTTTTCTTTCTTTCATATTCTCTCTCTCTCTCTTCTTTTCTCTTCCCACAATATTTATGAAGTTTCAGCTATCATCTGGAAATACAGAGATAAAAAATCAGTAATGGGCCTAAAAAAAAAATTATTTGCTGGTTAGAAGACCAGTAAGTGAACAAATTAATAAAGTACAGAATGTTCTTGTGAACTAAATTTTAGGATTAGAAATTAAGCTGCTATTCTGTATGCTTCAATACAAGTGACCACGGATTACACCCAACACATGGTTCCTAAATAAAGATGGGCAACGGGGGGCTTATAAAGGAATTCAAGAAAACTTTGCAGAAAAAGTAGTATTTGAGACTGAAGAAAAGGTAAGGATTAAATAAGCATAGAAGAGAGAGTAAGGGTGAAAAATCTATAAAGATGTGAGGGACTTGTGGAATAGCTTTAAAATAAAAATGAGCATGGTATTGCTGAAGTTCAAGGTAAGGATGAGAGAAAAGCATAAGAAATAAAAGCTGAGAGTTGGAAGAAGCCTAGATTATGAGGATGAATGTATGCTAAATAATTTAGATTTTATGCTGATGGTTTGGTTAAGGGAGGTCCTTGAAGGATTGTAAATACCAAAATGACTTGATCAGTTTGCCTTTCAAAAAAGATTGTTCTAGCAATCATGAGGAAAATGAACTGGAAGAGGACTGTACCAAAGTCAAGGAAATCAATAATAATATATGGAATAACTCAATCAAGAGATGATAAGGGATATGAGACCACAGAGAGATAGTGAGAATTATAAGAGACACTGATGAAACAAAACAGTAAGCTTTAGATATTATTCCATGTGACTATCAACAGAGAAAGGAGAGTCAGGGATGGCTGTCAGCATCTCATATGAGCCTTGGATGACTTAGCACTCTCTAAGTAACAACCACTAAATCTCTCCAGTGTACAATAGCACACAATTATTTCTTGCTCATGCAACTGTGGCTGTAACTTGAGCACAACTGGGCAGGTTGAGTCCAACCTGCTCCACATGTCTCTCATTTTCCTTGGACTAACACCTACCTAAAGCATGTTCTTCTTATCACAAAAGGCAGAAAGTCATCTCAGTGACTTTTTAAGCCTTTGTGTCCCAAATACGAACATTGCATTGGCCAAAGCAAGTCATGTGGCAAACAGCGAGTCAGGAGTGCTGAAGCAACTGTATCCACGAGGAGGCACAGCAAGTGTGTATACGACACTAATCCATGGAAATGAAGAACTGAGACCCATGATTCAACTTACCACAAAATCCAGGTGCACAGTGGGGAAACCGCTACAATAAGGAACTAAAGAGAAAGAGTATGATTTGGACATAGAAAAATAGAATTTAGGTTTGGATATATCGCTATGCCTCCAGCACTTTGAACCACTGATGTTTAGTAGGTGGTTTGTTATACAGACCATGCTATTGGGAGAATTATATTTGTGTTGGGAGCACAGATGGGAAACTGTCAACATTAATATTCAAAAGACACTGTGGATTGAATAGTGAAGAGATTCTAGGGGAAAGAAACCCAGTATTTAAGGGATGAGCAGCAGCAGAAGACCCATAAAGAATGAGAGAAATAGTAGAGAAATAAAACCAAAGAAGAAAGTGTTTTTATGTGCTAAAAGCAAATTAGGGGTCCAGGGAGAAAAGGAGTGAGAATTCTTAATTGGATAAAATTAAAAACAGCATTAGCAGCCTTTGCCAGAACCATTTCAAAAAACATGGTAAGGTTGGAATCCAGAGGCATCTCAGGAAAGACTTCTTATTATCTCTCCAGCTGCCCTGCATTCTCTCCTTTCCTCATCCCTATCATTCACTTCCCTTCCCCTTCAATACAAAAGCAGCTCTGCCTCTTAAACATGCCCCGTGTTTGTTCAATTCTCTGCATCTCCTCCACTCACACACTATGATAACCAGCCACATCCTAGCAGGTCTCCTGCCTCCACTCTTGCACCCACTGCAATCCACTGTCACGTTACAGACTAATATTTAAAAATCAGAATTAGATATTCATAGTAAATATCTCTCCGTGTAAGATACCACTCCTACCACTGATGGCACGGGAAGTCCTACATAGTCTGACCTCTGACAATCTCTACTACTCTCCCTCCACGTCAATATATTTCACCCAAAATGTCCTCTACATATTTCAATCACTTCAAAGTTGTCCTTACTTAGGATCTTTGCACTAGCCATTCCCTACTTCTCTAGTGTTCTCTTCTGTTAGATAACCAACTTCTTAAAATCTGGGGTAATGTTTACCTGGAATTCTCTGTCCACAGATTTCATATTGCTATACTGTCTAATAACTGAGATTCTGGGTTAAATTAAGACTTCCTTGAACACTGAAATGAGTTGCTTTACAGTCACTTTTCATCATAAAAACCTATTCTAATTCTCTACATTGTAGTTGTCAGTATCTGATTTTTTTTTATTATTTATTGTCTGTCGCCTAACATTATTGCAAATATACTGCCCTATTTACAAGTTACTTTCATATCTCTCAAACATGAAACTGGACCTCAGAAACAGTAGATATTAGCAACTATTTGTTGAATAGATGTAGAGTATTTTGGACTAACTGCAGTAGTTGAAGAGGAAACAGGATAAAAAGAAGTGGAAACCCTGAGAATAAAAAAATCAATTCTGAATCTTGACCAAAACAAAAAGGAGAGATGACACTGTACTTAGAGGTTATTCCTTAGAAGACTTTATTAACTTGTTTGTTTACATGTGCATGTATGTACACATTTTACTGCAATGATTTTAGTATTTTAAAATGCTGATGAGAATGAAAGTTGGGAGAGCAAATAAAGCAGAAAGAGAAAATAGTAAAGGAGAGGAGTTCCTGAGGAAGTAGAAGGTAGTATGTTCAGAGTATTAGTCATTGATAGAAAAAAAGACACTTCTTCCACTTAAACCGGCAAGAAGAAGGAATACAAATGTTTGGGTTTTTTTCTTTCTCAAAATTACCATACTTACTATTGTATAACCTACTCTTTGCATTTGATATTTCATGTGTAGTATCCCCTCTCATTAGAAACTTTCATACAGCATCATTTTTTATTGGCCTTGCAAGTGCTCTTCATAAGAATGCATCATTATTTAACCAATATTTTTTTCCTTGACAATAGGAAGTTTGTTTCCAATCTTTATTATAAGTCAGATTGCAACAAACCATACATATGAAATAAATATCTACATCTTTGTGCAGGTTTTAGAATATTTCTATGACAAAAATAACTAGAGTTAATGTACTTGAAGACTTTAAAGTCTTGTGATATATACTGCAAATCTGGCTTCGAAAATTTCTATTTCCAACTCTGTTTCCTCCTAGTCTCATGAAAAATAGGTATCATCTACTCAAAGTTTTGACAATTTGATGGATGAAAAGTCGAAGTTTCTTTTATGGTACATTTCTTTGATTTCTAGTATAGCTGAAGTTTTTGTACAGATGTTTTCCTTTCAGATTTCTTTTGTGTGTTGTTTGTTGATTTCAGCTGCCTAATTTTTTACTGGGACATTAGTCTTTTATTATTTCTGATAGCTCATTATATGTTTACGTGACATTTAAGGGTTGCATAAAATTATTATTTCATAGATTTTAATATATCATGGTAACATGTATCATTATGAAAAACAAGCAGTATGTATACATTATATTATGTATATTGGCAGGAAAATTTCCTATCAACTAAATTAGGACAACCAATTGACTTTAAAATCCATCCCGTCTCAGGGATGTTAAATTGTGAAAACAAAAACAAAAACAAAAAACAAAAACCCTGTGCATTGTTGTGGTAGGCAACCTTCAAAGATTCCCAGGCCCTGATCCTTACAAAATGTGAATAAATTACATTACATGGAAAAAGGGATTTTGCTCATGAAATTAAGATTACTTAATAGGTTTAAAACACAGAGATTATCTTGGATTTTCCAGGTGGACCTAAACTAATCACATGGGCCCTTAATAGCAATGACATTTATCTGGTTGGTACCAATAATATGTGGCAGAATAGGATGTCAGAAAGATTCCAAGGACGAGAGGAAGCTGACGTGCAGTTACTGGTATACAAAGCCCACGTGCAATGATGAGAGAGATACTTCTGGGAGCTAAGTACCACTCTCAGCTGACAGCCCACGAGGAAGTACGGATTACAGTCCACCTGTAATGCATGCAACTGCATGCAACTGAATTCTGCCAACAATGTGAATGAGCTTGGAGGTAAATTTTGCCCCACAGCCACTAAATAACTGACTGGCTATTGCCTTGACTTTGGCCTTGTAAGACCCAGATCAGAGAAAACACCTAAGCCCACTCAGACTCCTGACCTACAGAATTGTGAGACAATAAATGTGCATTGTTTTTAATCACTAAGTTTGTGATAATTTGTGATAGCAGCAATTGAAAGCTAATATAATGATAAAACAATAAAATACAGGAATTCAGGAGGACCACCGAGTTCAAAAAGCTAAAGTTCACCAGATTTAGAACTACCTAATTTTATGAAAACACAGATGAGAGAGAACAAATCCTATACAAAAGTGGATAGAGAAACACTTCTGGAGTTTTAAAATGAAAACATAATATTGTGAATTATGAGGTTTTTACTTTTCAGGCTAGAGCAACACTGGAAAGTTGAAGTTAGTATATTCTTACTATTTCTTAATTATTTTTCACCAATTTTCCAGTGGTCCCTGCAAAATATGCCTTGCTGCCTATTACATATTTCTGATAATCTAAACTAGTAAGTGAAAGGCTGTGTATTTTTGCTTCATCAAATGAAATACCAGTGAAAAGTAGAAAGTAAATTTATTTCTGATACGAAATTCAAAAGGAAATAATTTAAAAAACCAGCCACTATTATAAATTTCTTTTTCAGTTTATAAGTTTTGAGATGTAGGATAATTATTCTGAAATTGTAAAACAAATTAAAGTGCTTAAAGAAAAATGAATATGAGTATATAAATTAACAGACCCAAGGAATAATAAAATTATCCAAATGCTACCATTTAATAACTGTATCATTTAATTCAAGAAGTTGCAAAACATTTTTTTCCTATCTCTTTATAGACTTAGCTAAACACTATGATTTAAAATATGCACTGTTCACCCCCATGGTATCTCACATTTGATGGTAACCTAAAGACATCTTATTGTGTTCTTTTTAGAAGTATGTTCATTCCCAGGAATCCCACTCCTGGGCTTGTATCCAGAAGGAACCCTACTTCAGGATGACACTGGAACCCCAATGTTCATAGCAGCACTATTTACAATAGCCAAAACATGGAAACAGCCTAAATGTCCATCAACAGGTGACTGGATAAAGAAGATGTGGTATATTTATACAATGGAATACTACTCAGCCATAAAAACCAACAACATAATGCCATTTACAGCAACATGGATGCTCCTGGAGAATGCCATTCTAAGTGAAGTAACCCAGAAAGAGAAAGAAAAATACTATATGAGATCGCTCATATGCGGAATCTAAAAAACAAAAACAAAAACAAACAAACAAACAAAAACAAAGCATAAATACAGGACAGAAATAGACTCATAGACAGAGAATACAGACTTGTGGTTGCCAGGGGGGCGGAGGGTGGGAAGGGATAGACTGGGATTTCAAAATTGTAGAATAGATAAACAAGATTATACTATATAGCACAGGGAAATATACACAAAATGTTATGGTAGCTCACAGAGAAAAAAATGTGACAATGAGTGTGTATATGTCCATGTATGACTGAAAAATTGTGCTGAACACTGGAATTTGACACAACACTGTAAAATAATTATAAATCAATAAAAATGTTAAAAACAAAACAAAACAAACAAACAAAAAAAGAAGTATGTTCAATATGCCTGAACCAAACATTTAAAATGCATTGTGAAAAGTACAAATTAGCAATAGCCAAGGACAAAGCCCAAGAATGTAGGGTTACCTTCAAAATAGGGTCCATGCACAGGAGGACAATGATTTTAAACTACAAAATGAAGATGGAGAGATGATACTCTTTAACAGTCTCTAATAATTTGACCATTTTTCCTAAAGACCTACCAGTATGCTGAACCTCTGCATATCAGTTGGGTGAAGTATGCATTTTATTTGTTTCCAATCTTGTCTTACACTTTTCTGTCAGGGCAATTTAGGAGTGTGTATCAGAGCAGACAATAACAGAGTCTTGTCTTTTTTTTCTCTCTCTCTTAAAGTCAAGGATCTGAGGGCACAACTTTGACAAATACAGTTGGCAATTACTTCCAACAAGTTCAGTCTTAGGAGGAATACTAATGAATTAAGGAGTTCAGTGGTTTATCCAAGTAGTTTATTTAACACAAGGTGATATTGACTGGAGATGATCTGACATTACCTGGTAGCTAAAACATAATATTACTGGAATGAAAACACATTGAAGTAAATATCTTTTAGGTAAAAGATTTGCCAAAATACTTGAATACTAATATAATTAATATATTAATTTCCTTCTTAGATGATAACTTATTCATCATTTTATCACTGGCACTGAAACTTAATACCCAGTGCATATGAGATGATTGACACATGACTGTTGTATAAATGAATGAATGGATTGCTAGAGCCCTCTGTGTATTTTTGGAAGTAAATTCTCTGAGTAACAGCCATAAGCAGAAAATACTATGCTGAAAAGGTCTTCCACACTGTTGAGTTTTGGACCTATAATTGGAAAATGAGACAGAACTGAGAAGAAAAAGAACAAAGGAAAGAAGACCAACAGGAGCAGTATATGACAAGGTCAAAGGGTATCTGCTGGATGTCAGAGATCTGATTTTCATTTCCTTCTCCAACACTTACTGTTTGGTGATCTTGGGCAACTGATTTACCTCCTCAAGATTTATTTTCCTCATCTGTAAACGGTGATAATAAAACTCAATTTATAAGGCTGCTGTGAGGATTAAATGTCATAATACCAACATTGCCTTGCACTGTGTCTAACATATAAGGAGTCCAGAACAAATAGTGATTATTATTATTATGAATATTTTGAACTAAGGTAGCAAGAATAGTTTTTAACTTCTTTATTTTTAGAATGAATATTAGGAAACCATCTTTCATTTCTTTTCCTGGTTAAGCAGAATTCATTCATTAGCTTCTCTTGGATCCTCACTGATTTTCATTATGTCTCACTACTACAAGATGAAACCAACCATCACTGATTGCATTATGATTAACTTTGCTAGTTTGTCATTTTCAAACAGTGAAGGATGACATGGCAATGATATCCCTTAATTAGTTAAAACATTTCTCGTTTATAAACTGGAAAGGATATTATATCTCAATGAATTTAAATGTGTTCTGATTCAATGAAGCTAATTCTCTTGTTCATGGACGTGGGCTATTTAAAACTGCATTTGGTAGTGGGTTATCAGGTCAGGGAGAATTACCACTTTCTTCAAGGCAAACCAAGCAGCTCTATAAAAAGGTTGTGTCTGTTATCGATGGTGCGAATGACTTAGTCAATGGTAAAGTAAAAGAGGGTCACGATCCATAGTGAAAATTAGGGAAATCTCACCAAGATTAAAACTAAATTATGCTATGAGCTTTCACTCTATTTCCCACCACACTTTTATCTCCAGGAGTACTAGAATGGTTTAAATAGAATTTCAGTGCTCTATTGCTATAAAATTCTGCCTTATAGTAGTCTAAAATCTGCTTTCACAGAACATCTGCCTTAAACTACAAATACTGAAGGAAATATTTTATCTAAAAAATCTGAATCATTTTATTCACTCTAACTTGTAAGATGTGTTATCATCTTACATCTATATATATGCATATCATCTATATATATGCATATACATATAAATCTATGTGATATATATATACATATATATATATGTATGTGTGTGTATATATATACATACACATACGTATATATATACATATACACCATCAGATGTTTCCAATGTGGAAGAAGGTGGAAAAAGTATGGCACTTGAGAAGTCAGTCCATGTGGATACATATTTTCCACCTAAATATGGTGATAACTTCCCAGACACAGAATTCAATAGCTAATTCATTAAGAGAAAATAAACTAGTTTAGAAAGGAGCATTTTTAAAAGTGCTAAATATACTGTCAAAATAAAGAATGGTTTTCTTTTTATTTACACTGTTAACCAAAATGGAATACATCTGAATGAAATAGTTCCTTGACTAGTTTGAAACACTGATTAAACACAACATCACTCTAAAGCTGAGTTTTCCATGAATTTATCAGGTCCTGATGTGAAGGTTCCAGATTTCGTCTATACGTAGCTTTTGTTTGCTGGAGTTAATTTCCATACAAAAATAGATAAAACTAAAAGGAATAAATGACCGTGATGCTGTTTGACTCATTATTTATAAGAAATCTGCATTGTTTCCAGAATTTTATTGTCTCTAAAAATGTAACATTGAGATATTAGAAGCCTTTTGATTCAAATATCTTATGTGATGGTATTCCAATGAGCTTACAAGGAAAATGGAAAGTCGTAATTCTCAATTTTTTAATTGTGCATTAAAAATTGTCTCCTTTTAACTATTCTGGTCTCCCCAGCTTGTCTGCTTGCTTTATTACATCTTCTTTCCTTAGATTTTTTCATGTTTTTTTCCTGTCTTCTTTCCCTCTTCCCTCCTCCTCTCCCTCTCTCATCTCTCTCCCTTTGCTTAAACTGATCAAACACAAGCTTTGATTGGGGGATTTATGTCTTGTAGCATGATAGAGCAGGATTCCTAATATTCTGACTGCTTAAAAGATTATGAGTTTTTATATAACTCTACCTTATCTCATTGAACTTAGTTTTCTGTAAAAATACAATAATTATCTATTACTTGAAAAAAAAGAGTATACTAGGTCTATTTAGAACCTATATCAAGTATTTAAATGACTATTTATTTGTGACTATAATCTTTTTTTTGCCCATTCATTAGGCAAAACCCTCAAAATACTAGTAAGTCAAACTGCCCCTACGAAAAAGTACTAATCAGTCATAAAAACGCATTAATCTATGCGGTTTTCTCAAAATGTGAAACAATGTAATACTTTTCAGATTATTTAATGCTTAGACAATAGCATAATATAAAATTCAAATTCAATCAGTACTCATAAAAATGATAGAAAGTTTGTTGGAGAGTGTTAAAGTTACACATAAATCAAGTCATTTGGGGAAAAATGTACTATAATAAATGATAAATTTTAATAAGTGAAGCAATACAACTGGTGTTACATCTAAAAACTAAAGACTAAAAATACATGAAAATTGATAGCTAATCTGAACCTCAAGGTCATGGGCATAACTTGTCATCGTCCTTTTCATGCATCACATATCTGATCCCATTGAATACAACAGCTCAGATAACTGTTTAATCAGCCCAGCAGGGTTCTGATTTGGATATTAAGGGTGTATAGAGTTGTTAGGGTTTTATCAAGTTAGATAATTACTTGAAAGTGCATTAGAACTACCCATGAATTTATTCATCAAGTTGGCTGCATTATCAGCGTCTGTACTCAGTTTCTCTGGCCTCCATTACGTAGAGATTGAAACTTTGTTTTTCCATCACAAAATTACTTAAATGAATATATATTCTTCTTTGTAACTTCATCTCTTTAGGATAGAAATGTGTTTTTCTGAAGCTTGTGACGAGAACAAAATCAGGAATTCCAGTAAAGCACTAGCATTTAGTAAGCATATTTTTAAGGAATTTAATCTTGAATTAAGCTGTAATTTATCCAGAATTTATTGAGAGACTTAGACAAAGTTGAAAGACAAAGGTAATGACCTCAGAAATAAGTTGCAATGCACAGACTTTGATTTATAGAGACTATATGTGATATTATTTTGGTATGTATTGTAAGAAAGAAATGACTTATTAAAAGGCTGTAGAAGAGGTTTCATCTGTCAGGACAATGAGGGCTACCTGTGCCTCTGATTTTGTGTGTTGCAGCAACATGTCTCTTCACTGCTTATTTGAATCTTCTAAACTGTTCCTCTTTGTCAGTAATAATGTAATCACATTCACAGAAATTGATTACTTAAGGATCATTATAAAGAGAATTTGGGAAGAGACCGACATGTTTAAAAGGTCTTAACTATTAATTAGGTATTTGAGGCTTTTCTAACGGAGCCCCGAAGACCATTTGTATCCACATAAACAATATCCACTGTCAAATGATACCCAGGCTTCTTACAAAGAACAAGCCGGGACTAACAGACAGTATTTGTCATCCCACAAAAACTTATGCGGGAGATAAATGTTAAGTTCTTAGGGATATGTTGTCTATTCTTTAAATGCCTGGTAAATAAATTACAGAGGTTTTATTTACATTTAAAAGGTACTAAAACACCAGTTTCTCAACCTTCATACTGCATTCAGCAGCTGGGTGCACCTACTCATCTCCTCTAGTGAGCAACCTTCAGTATACTTTGCTACCTTCCTGCTTCCAGGTACCCATCACCTGAGAATGCCATAGGACAAGTCCTTAACCTCGGGATGTTGCTGCTGCTGGTGGCTGAGATCTTCCGCTCAGCAGTCTCTGTCTTAGCCTCATTCTGTGCTGCTGGTTTTAAATTCCATTTCTTTCAGTGTGAAAGATCACTTCACTATGACTCTCTTCAAATGAACCCTCCCATTAAGCAATGGTTTCCTTGCCTTTTTCCTATCTAACTGCATGATGCTTCATGCTCAAGCTTTCTTAGGAAAATTATTTGATAACAATAAAAGACAGAACTGGATCTGTTAACTGTATAAGTTGAAGATTTTAAGTGAGATAACCAAGAAAAGTGCATATTATCCCTGTTAAAATCTTCATAGAGCAAATATTTTTTTCAGATTTACTGAGTTACAGTTGACAAATAAAACAATAAGATATTTAAAAGATTCCCACAATTGAGTTAACATATCTATCACATCACATACTTTTTTGTGTGTGATTACATTTAAGTTTGAATCTCTTAGCAAATAGCAATTATACAATATTTACAACTATAGTCACCATGTTACATATTGGATACTCAGACCTTACTCATCTTATAACTGAAAGTCTGCACCCTTTTACCAACCTCTCCCCACATCCCCCATAGCCTGTCCCTTGGCAAACGCCATTCGAATCCTTGTTTCTATGAGTGCAAGTGCAATTTTTTTGGTTTTGTTTTGGTTTCAGATTCCGTATATAAATGATACCACACAGTATCTGTCTTTCTCTGTATGGCATATTTCACTTATAATGCCCTCAAGTTTCATTTATGTTGTCACAAATGGAAGGATTTCCTTTTTTCACAGCTGAAGAATATTCCATTGTATTTATATACCACACTTTGTCCATTGATCTTTCAGCGACATTTTTGTTGTCTCCATGTCTTGGCTACTGTGACTAATGCTGCAGCAAACATGGGAATGCAGATATCTCTTCAAAATTATGATTTCATTTACTTTGAATATATACCTAGAAGTGGGATTGGTGGGTTATATGGTAGTGCTAATTTAATTTCTTGAGGAACCTGTCAACTGTTTACTATAGTGGCTGCACCAATTTACATTCTCACCTATAGTGCACCAAAGTTTCCTTTTGTTCACATACTCATCAGTATTTGTTCTCTTGTCCTTTTGATAATAGATATTTTAACAAATGTGAGGTGATATCTCATTGTGGTTTTGATTTGCATTTCCCTGATGATTAGTGATGTTGAGCACCTATTCATGTGTCTGTTGGTGATTTGTATGTCTTCTTTGGAAAAATGTCTAGTTAGGTCCTTTGCCCATTTATTAATTGGGTTTTTTTTTTTTAGTTTTTAGTTTTTTTGCTATTGAGTTATGTAAGTTTCTCATATATTTCAGATATTAAATTCTTATCAGATAGATGATCTGTAAATATTTTCTCCCATTCTGTAGGTTGCCTTTCCATTTTGCTCATTGTTTCTTTGCTGTGCAGAAGATTTTTACTTTAGGTAGCCCCAATTGTTGACTTTCGCTCTTGTTTTCTGTGCCTTTGGTGTCATTTAAAAAATCACTGCCAAGACTGATGTCAAGTAATTTTATTCTATGTTTTTTAAGGTGTTTTACAGTTTTGTTCTTACATTTACGTTTTTAGCAACTGGAGTTAATTTTTGTGAGTGGTATAAGATATGGGGTCCAATTTCATTCTTTGCATGTGAATATCAAGTTCTCCTGACAACTTTTACTGAACACACTATCTTTCCCCACTGAGTTTTCTTGGCTCCCTTCTAAAATATTAGTTGACCGTGTAACAAAGGTCTATTTCTAGGTTCTCAGTTCTGTTATATTGGTCTGCCTGTTTTTATGCCAGTACAATACTGTCTATTACTATAGCTTGTAAGACAGTTTGAAATCAGGAAGTATGATGCCTCCAGCTTTGTTCTTTCTAAAGTTTTCTTTGGTTACTTGAGGTCTTTTATGGTTTCATGCAATTTTAAGATAGTTTTTTCTATTTCTATTAAAAATGCTATTGGAATTTTGGTAAGCATTGCATTTAATCTGTAGATTTCATGGGTAATATGGATATTGTAAGAATATTAATTCTTCTGATCCACAAGCATGGGATATTTCCCATTTGCTTATATTTTCTTCAATTAGTTCCATCAGTCTAGTAGTTATCAATGCAGAGTTTTCACCTTCTTTGTTAAATTTATTCCAAAGTATCTTATTATTTTTCATTCTATTGTAAATGGAATTATTTTCTTTTTACAGAGTTTGTTGTTAATGTATAGAAATGCAACTGATTATTGCATGTTGGTTTTCAATTCTACAACTTAACTAAATTTGTTTATTAGTCACAAAAATTTTTGTGTAATATTTAAGGTTTTCTATATATCAAGTGATATCATCTGCAAGTACTAACAGCTTTATCTCTTCCTTTCTGACTTCAATGTCTTCTATTTCTTTTTCTTGTCTAATTGTTCAGCCTAAGACTTCCAGCACTAATGAAAATTATGAGTGTTGACAGTTGGCAATCCTGTCTTGTTCCTAATCTTAGTGGGAAAGCTTTCTCCCTTTAACTACTGAGTATGATGTTAACATGGCTTATCATATATAGACTTTTTTATGTTGAAGTACATTACTTCAACTCCCAATTTGTTGAGAGTTTTTATTATAAACAGATGCTGAATTTTATCAAATATTTTTCTTCACCTACTGAAATGATCATGTGATTTTTATTTTTCACTCTATCACTGTGGTGTATAATATTTATTGATTTGCAGAAGTTGAATCATCGTTGCATTTCAGGAATAAATGCCACTTGATGATGGTATATGATGCTTCTAATATGCTGTCAAATATTATTTGCTATTATTTTGTTGAGAATGTTTGCATCAATATTCATCTGGATTATTCTTATCTTGTAGTGTCTTTATCTGATTTTGGTATCAGAGTAACACTGGCCTAGTAGAATGAGTTTGGGAGTCTGCCCTCTGCAAAGTTTTGGAAGAATTTGATAAGAAATGACATTAACTCTTCTTTAAATGTTTACTAGAATTCACAGAGAAATCATCTGGTCCGGGGCTTTTATTTGTTGGGAGAGTTTTGGTTACTAATTCAAACTCCTGCTCATTATTTATTTGTTCAGATTTTCTGTTTCTGCATGATATAATCTCAGCAGTTGGTATGTAACTAGGAATTTATTTCTTCTAAAATACCTAATTTGTTGGTATATAATTATTCATGGTAGTCCCTCATGATCTGTTGTATTTCTGTGGTATTAGTTGTAATGTCTACTTTTCATTTATGATTATATTTATTTGAGTCCTATTTTTCTTCTTATTGTAGTCTGTTTTAAAGGTTTGTCAATTTTATGTATCTTTTACAAACCAGCTCTTAGTTTGATTTTTTTTCTGATTGTTTTATTTTGTTTATTTCTGTTCTGATCTTCATTATTTTCTTTAAGCTTAGGCTTTTGATTTTGTTTCCCTAGCTCCTTCAGGTGTAATTTAGGTTATATGAGATCTTTCTTTTTTCCTCATGTGGACATTTGCTGCTATGAAATTCCCACTTAATCCACTCTTGCTCTGTTCCATAAGTTTTGGTATGTTGTTTTTCCATATTTGTTTGTTTCTAGATTTTTTTCTTTGACCGCCAGGTTTTCATGAGTGTGTTGTTTATTTTCCACATAGTTGTTAATTTCATTTCTCTCCTGTTTCCTCCATTTATAGTTTCATATTCTAGTGGCTGGAAAATATTGTTGGTATAATTTCAATCTTCTTACATTTGTTAAGGATGCTTTATTACCTAGAATATTATTTATCCTAGACAATGTTCCATGTGTAATTGAGAAGAATATAAATTCTACTTCTGCTGAATGGAATGTTCTGTAATTGTCTCTTAGGTCCATCTAACCTAAGATGTAGTTTAAATCAATGTTTTCTTATTGATGTTCTATCTGGATTACCCATTCACTGTTGAAAGTGAGTTACTGAAGTTTTCTGTTATTACTGTATTGAAATATTTTCTCCCTTCAAGTATATTAATTTTTTAATATATTTAAGTGTTCCTCTATGCAGAGGGAATAAACATTTACAAGTGCTATATCTTCTTCATGAATTAATTCCTTTATTATTATACAATGACCATCTTTATCTTCTATTATAGTCATTGACTTCAAGCCTGTGTTGTCTGATCTAAGAATAGCTACCACTACTTTTGGTTTCCATTTGCATGGAATATCTTTTTTCTATCCCTCAGGTTTAGCCTAATGTGCCCTTAAAGCTGGAGTAAGTCTCTTTTAGGCATACAGGTTAGTCTCGTTTTTAATCAATCCAGCCACTCTGTATCTTTTGATTAGAGAATTTAATCCACTTTGTTAATTGATTTCCAGCAGTTTTGTACTTTCCTTGTTCCTCTGTTTCTCTCTTGCTCTCTTGCTTTGTGATATCATGATTCTCTGCAATGGTACACTTTGATTTTGTTCTCTTTATCTTCTGTGTATCTACTATAACTTTTTGTTTTGTAATTATGCAACTTATATAAAATTCTTATAGTTATAACAGTCTATTTTAAACTTGTAACAACTTAACTTTGAACACATATAAATGTTCTACATTCTCTATATTTTTATACTTTCCCACATTTTATGCTTTTGATGTCATAATTTTGTATTTTATATTGTATATTCATGAACAAATTATTATAATCATAGTATTTTTAATTCTTCTGTCTTTTAACCTTTATCCTAGAGTTATCAAATGTCATTTTCTCAGGAAGCCCATTATTATCCACCCTGAACTTTACTTCCCAGTCATCCTCTGTCACAATACCCTTCATTTTCTTCATAGCACTTCTCAACATGTGAAACTATCTTGCTGATTTTGTTTATGTATTTGTTTATGCACCTTCACCACCAAATGTAAATTTTTCTTCTCTAGGAATATTTTATGGCTACTTATTTTAGGCAATCCTTAATGACTCAATGTTCAGTCCAGGACACTTACATGGGACTCAATTAAAACCAACTGGAAACCATATGAAGGACTGTCATGAATTGTGAGATAAAACACCTAAGGACAATGTAAATCCGGAGGAGCCACTGACACTTTCTGTGACCATATGGAGAGAGCCTGCCTAATATAGCATAAAAAGCCAATAAAAAGGAAGGCAGAACTGAGAGTTAGGCTATGAACCATCATTTAAAGCACAGTTGAAGGCAGTTCCACTCTTGGATCTCCATTTTGTATGAACCAATTAATTCCTTTTTTAGCTTTAGCTAGTTTGAGTTGCATTCATGTCATCAATAACAAAATGGAGGCTCCATAAAAAGTCATTTAAAGGCTGGCTAAAGTAGTGATTAGTCCTAACTGGAAAGGCTGAAATGCCCAGGTGCAGACATAGGCAGGATATTTATTATGGAGGCATAGGCTCTAATTTTTTTTAATTGTATGCTTCCCAGCAAATTCCACTCCTCCCCACAAATACCAGTTTTTATAAATAGTAGATACATTTACTTATATATTAAGATTTTAAATGTGAGATTTTCTTTTACCTTACATAAGACAACACAGCATTCGTGCAAATTAAGAAAATTGTAAGAAAAATATTCTGCATTAATTAAAAATGTAAATGCATATATTTTTAGAAGTTCCCAATTTTCTTCCCTTTTGTAATCTCTTGCAGACAAGTGAGTAAATATCATTTTGTAAGAATATATTAAACTGTGATTTTCTATTTCATCACATTATCTCTAAGAATTTTTAAAATGTAAATGAAACAAATGCAAGTAAGATACTGTATTAATGAATCTTGTTACTTCTGTTAAACTCAGGTCATACAGTAAATGGAAGAAAAAGGAAAACAGGTCTTGCGCATATTTTAAAACACAGAGAGGAATATAATCTATATGTGTCTAGACACAAATAATTAAAACCATTTGTTTTCCTGGTTTTGTTTAGGTGGGACCAGTAAGGCCCCTGTATATTTCTATTAACAAAAAAGAATTTTATTTATGAACAAGACATTAAGAGAAAATTTTCTTTTATTTATTAAGAAAGATGCAGAACATCATATTTAAAAAGCCCAAGAATGGAAGAAATATAAAAGTCAGATAAAAGGAGTTTACACTACTTCTTATATAGTACTGACCTCCCACAATAACCTAGAGGGACTAAGCAATGACTTCCCAGGAGAAGCAAGAAAGCCTTGGGAACCTGTGCATAAAAAGCAATTGATAGTTTCTAAATAAAATTATGTCAATGTACCTGCTCCTAGCTGACTTTATGAAGGAGTGGGAATAATTTATTAGGGAGATGACTGTATAGGAAACACCGGTAGGGATGTACCACTTTATACTTCTCCCAAAGCCCCGGGAAAAAGCAGACAGGGAAGGGGTGGAAGAGAATGCAATCAATAAAACGTTTTTTACTAAATGTGTTATCCTTGTGGATAACTGGATCTCAACATTCCTAGAGAAATATGGAAGCCACTGCAGAGCACCTCAGAGTCATCCCATTGTCAACTAAAAATGCAGAACCTAAAATTTGAGAGTTGTGTTTTATTTGGTGAACTCTCTTGAGGACTCGAACCCAGAGGGCAGCCTCTCAGATCACTGTAAGAAACTGTTCCATAGAGGCAAAGGAGGAGCCAGGATATATAGGAGTTTTGCCACAAAGACCAGTATTGAAACATTACTCGTTTACTGTTAATTAAAGAAAATCAGTTATCTCAAGTTAAGGAATTTATTAGCACTTTTGTGTATAGGATGGTGCAAAGGCCTGGGCTTACTAAAATCATTCCTTTGATATGCACCTAGCAGCCTGGGCCCAGTATGCTGTTCTTTGACATCCTAAGTTCCCTTGAGGGCACCACTGGTGGTGGCAGCAGAGGCCAGGCTGCCTGCTTGTCTGCAGCCTGAGTTCCCTGGCTCACTGCCAGGGGTGGCGGTAGCAGCGGATGACTTGATGGCCACAGAATCTTTTGTTTACTGATATGGCTGGCAATATTTCTCATCCACAACACCCAAATGGCAAGGAAGCTAGGGCATTTATATACCAACTCCAGCTACTGGATGTGGGATGCTGTGGATGGTGAGGGAAAGGTAGTAATTTCCTGGCACTTTGGGAAGGCCCTCATGTAAGCTCTTGATTTAGAGAATCCTTCATGCAGAGGTATGCAGGTGTTAGTAGCTCGAGTCAGGCTGGAGTGCAATGAGACAGTAAAGGTTAGGGCATATAGGTAAACATTAAGATCATTTACTCCATGTCCTCTGCCCAACCAGGGTGGTGATGGGGGACATAAAATGTTAGAAATATTCTAGGTTTTCCTGTAAAATAATTAATACTGATTCCCCTACACCCCACTGCTACTCTCTGAATATATGTAGTGTTGAGTCTTCAAAATATAAATATATAAAATTAAAAGCATAATTTCCACCTGAGATTACTTCTACTTCTTATTATTAATACAATCAATCTTGGCTTGAAGCATTCCCAAATAAACAGAATAAATAAACGGGAAATTGCCTGTAAGGCAAATCTCCTTTGTCCTCAAGTCAAAGTTTTATGCCTCCACTGGTATTTCCTGGCATTCTTTCCTTTCATCAGCCTACAATTTTCATTCTTTTGTCCTATTATTTCTATAATTTCGCATGCTACCAATAAGTTTCATTAGATAAAACATCTACTTTCTCTGTTAAGAAATAAACACTTTTCTCCCCCAACTAACACAAAGGTCTTGACACCTTGCCCATTTGCTACACGGTGGACCTATTCTCTTTCTCTCTTCTGAAAATATTATTTCACACCAACTACACCACATTGAAAAGAGAGTTCTATGTGCTTAGCCACAAAATGGTGAAAATCTAGAGTATAGAGTTTCTTGGCTTAGGCAGCATGAGTGTTAACAGAGAGAGGATCTTCTTTCCAGAGTAACTGAACCCAAGTATGCAGGAAGGAAAAACAGCCTTTTATGACTGTAATGGCTCTACAAGGAAATAAGGGAAATGTCAAGAAGAAAATGACAAGAATTATAGAGATAAATGTTAATGAAATACAAAACATTAAAACTTATTAATTACAAGTCTCCTAAAACATTTAACATTTGAAGTGTCCTGTAATGACTTCTTTTCACCCAGAGATATGCTTTCCCCAATTTAAAAAAAAAGGATCCTGTGGAATAGGAGAACGCTAGTTCAAGTTAAGGGATTGTAAAACATCTTTCTTCTGAGAATGAAAATATGCCCTTGGCAAACATAATTACGGAACTCTTCTCATATATTGCACAGTATGTTAAGCTTTGATTTTAGGTACTTCCTTCCTTACTCGTACTGTAAGATTTTCTGGGTTCATCTTGTATCTGTCTTGCCCCAGTCTTAGAATCAGCAAATTTTTCAAGGAGTCCTGGAACCTTTTATTAGAAAAAAGATTAGAAAACCAATTTGGTATTAGAGAACCAGATTTGAGCTCTAATTGTGATCACTGACACTGGGTTGTTGTTGCTTCCAGAAATGAATATATGTAAACTGACCTATGTATACAAACCTATCTATAAAGATTTATATGTGTAACCATTAGTATACAATATTAAACTAATTGAGATTTCATACTGCTGTTTCTGACTTTATTCCATTACCTCATAGATCACTGTAGTTCCCTCCCCTTGGCTATCTGTAAATTCTCACTCCAACAGGGAGAAACTGAGCTTCATCCTTTGTCAAACGTTTACTTAATTCTTCACTTCCCTTACACACATATACTTGTATGAAAATCGCTTAGCCATACCTCCATGGGAATAGTTTATCAACTAGGATAGAGTGTTTATGTACTTTCTCTTGCTTTTACTCTTACAGACTATACTCATTTCAAAATTACTTGGGTCAGTATCTTTTCCCCCACTCCCTTCAGTGAGACTGTTTCACACGTTTGTAACACAGTTAGATTCTCTTGTCACAGTCTGTGTCCTTTCCTGGGATCCTCTAACCTCTTAAATTATTCTTTAAAATTTGCATACATTAAGCTTCACTCTTTATGCTGTAAAGTTCTACGGGTTTTGACAAATGCATAGTGTTCTGTATCTATCATTACAATATCACACAAAATAGTTTCATCACCCTAAAAAAATCCCCTAAGCTTCACCCATTCAACCTCTCCCCAAGCCTCTGGTAATTACAAGATCATTTTAATGTATCTACAATTTTGCCTTTTCTAGAATGTCATACAATTTGAATTATATAATATGTAGCCTTTACGAACTGGGGTTTTCCACTTACAAGCTTTGATTTTATACTAATCTCTACACCTAAAATTAAAATTTTTTTCTGTGTACACATATGATGTTTAGACTCTCTGCTGATGCTGACACATGTCAGATGATCTGGAAGGGTTATACCAGCTAAAAATAGTATATGAAAGATTGACAGGAGTTATTCTAAACTAGTGGGTTATCCCTAATAACCTTTAGAAGAGAAGAATAGAAGGAGAGTGAGTTAAAAAAAAAAAAAAAAAAGAGAGAGAGAGAAAGAGAAAAGAGAGCGATGGATTGTTTCAGTTTAATAAATACTATAAGTAAGCTGAGTTGTATAATCTAAACGCCTAACTCTCACCACACTGCACAAATTGTTTAATTATTCTGTTAGTACATAAATGAAAATATTCCCGGGCATAAAAGAGTGATCACATGGCTACGTCTTTAGTTAAAATACCACCAGTGGGCTATGGGAGTTCAATATTACTCAGCCATAATAAAAAATGAAACTGTGCCATTTGCAGCAAACATGGATGGACTTGGAGGGCATTCTGCTGAGTGAAATAAGTCAGAGAAAGATAAATACAGTATGATATCACTAAATGTGGAATCTAAAAAATACGACAAACTAATGAATATAACATAACAGAATCAGACTCACAGGTACAGAGAACAGTGAGTGGTAGGGGGAGGGCAATATAGGGGTGTGGGAGTGAGAGCTGCAAACTTGGCTGTCAGATAAGCTCAAGGATGTACAACAGTATAACACAGGGAAGAGAGCCAATATTTTATAATAACTGTAAATTGAAAGTAACCTTTAAAAATTATATTAAAATTTAAAAAAATTTTTAAAAATCTACGAATATTTTTAAAAAGACAAGAAATACAAGAAATAAGTGTCAGCAAGAATGTAGAGAAAAGGGAACACGTGTGTACTGTTGGTGGGGATGTAAACTGATGCAGCCACCACAAAAAATAGCATGGAAGTTCCTCAAAAAATTAAAAAGAGAATTCCACATGATCCAGCAATTGGGTATTTATCCGAAGGAAACAAAATCATTATACTGAAAAGATACTTGCAACTCCATGTTTGCTGCGGCATTATTTACAACATTCAGAACATGGAAACAATGTTAAGAGTCTACCGCTGGATGAATGTATAAAGAAAGTGTGGAAAATGTGGTGTGTGTGTATATGTATATATAATGGAGTATTAGTCATAAAAAAGCAGGATGTTCTGCCATTTGTAACAACATGGGTGAACGTAGAGGTTATTATGCCAAATGAAATAAGTCAGACATAGAAAAACAAATACTGTTTAATCTCATTTATATGTAGAATAAGAAGGAAGGAAGGAAGGAAGGAAGGAAGGAGGAAGAAAAGAAAGAAAGAAGAAAGAAAGAAAAAGAAAGAAAGAGAAGAAAGAAGAAAGAGAAAAAGAAAGAAGACAAGAAGAAAGAACGCCAGAAGCAGCCCCCCATGAAAGAGAGCACAAAACACAGAAGCCGAAACTGACGCCGGCCACTCCTCCCTCACCAGTCCTTCGTCGCCCCCTGACTCAGATATCCCCTCTCCCGCGCCCCTCCGAGAGAGATAGAAAGAAAGAGAGAGCGGGAGAGAGAGAGAGAAGAAAGAAAGAGAGAAAGAAAGTAAATAGATACAGAGACAGTAATGTTGGTTGCCAGAGGCCCGGTGCAGGGGGCGGGGAGGGGTGAAATGAGTGAAGGTGATCAAAAGGTACAAAAGTCAAGTTTTAAAATAAATAAGTAACAAGTTCTGGAGTATAATTTACAGCATGGTTAACTATAGTTAAAAAAACTGTATCCTATATTTGAAAGATGCTAGGAGAATAGATCTTAAAACTTCTCATTACATGAAAAAAAAAAAACTTCATTACATATGTTAATAGATGTTAACTTATTGTGGTGATCATTTTGCAATAAATACATATATCAAATCATGATGTTATACACCTAAAATGATACAATGGTAGCATCAATTACAGATCAAGAAAAAAATATAGGAAACTATACTTTTAAAAAAATGGATTGTACTGGATGTGGGAAGCCTGAAGTCTATACATTGTGAGAATGTGAATTAATGAAACCTATATTGAAAGCAATTTGGAAATGCCTATGAATGCTACAAAAGAGCATAATTTTTACCCAGCATTTCTTCTTTTAAGTATTTCTCCTGCATACATACACAATCGTTTGTAAAATGACACATAGGTTATTCGTTGTGCTTTGTGCTAGCAAAGACTGGAAACAATACAGTTCATATATTGATGGAGTTAGCTAAATCAATAATGCTAGATAACCAGTGAAATATAATGCATCAGGAAAAAGAAGAATTAGGAATTCTTTGTGTACAGTAAACCAGTATTTGTGTAAGGAAGGGAGAGAAATATATACAAACGCACGTCCATAAGAATGATAATAATCTCTGGAAAAAATGTATGTAAGTTGATAACATGTATTGCCTCTGGGGAAGGGAACTAAGTGACTAGATTAAGGTGAGGAGAAGGAGGAAACCCTTTTACTCTATTACCTTTTTATACTCTTTGTACTTTCAACCATATGACTATATCACTGTGATGGTTAATTTTATGTGTCAACCTGACTGGACCACAGGGTGCACAGCTATTTGGTTAAACAGTTCTGGGCATGTCTCTGAGGGTGTTTTCAGATGAGACTGACATTTGAAAAAGTAGACTGAATAAAGTGGATCACCCTCCCCAATGTGGGTGGGTCTCATCCAACTTGTTGAAGGCCTGAATAAAACAAAAAGACTGAGTAAGAAAGAATTTACTCTTTCTGCCTGACTGTCTTTGAGCAGGGACAGTGGTTTTCCGCTGCCCACAGATTTAGACTTCATTGGAATTTCCACCATCAGCTCTCTTGGGTCTCAGGTGTTCAGACTCAGACTGGTCCTATACCATCTCCCCCCTGGGGCTCCAGCTCGTGACTGCAGATCTTAGAACTTCTCAGCCTCCACAATTACATGAGCCAATTCCCTTAATAAATCATTTCTGTATCTATACCTATACCTATACACATACATATATATATTGCCCACTATAAAGCCTATTTAATTAGACTAAGGGACTTTATTCTATGGAAATATTAACATGGTATTACTAGTTCTGGTAGATCCTTGAGGAAATTGTGCTTTAGAGGCTGTAATCCTTCTGATACACTCTGTAAAATTTATATTATTTTTCTCTGCCTCATGAAAAAAATGCCAAGTTAACAAATTATGACTAGAGGCAAGTTACACTAAAATCTACATTTACTCTCTAAGAAAGAAATTACATACGTTATGATAAGAGCAATATAAAGTGCTACAGAATTCTTTAAAAAACTGTCTGCCTAAGTGCTACAGCATATTGCTATTTTAAGTTTTTCCTGAAAATTAAATGAACAAACAAAAATGATGAAAACAAACAGAGTCATCTGCCCGTTGAAACTGCCTCCAACAAAGTAATGGAGTTCTAACTGGGCCTTGGCACTGCCCAATGAATATTCCTTGGGAGTGGTATTTAATGGATTTGAATATTTTCCTCCTTTAATATTACAATAAAACATTGAGAGTAGGATTCAGATATACCCAGTATTTTGAAAAATGAAAAATCCCACTCAGCAAAAAGCTGAGTTAAAATCTGAACATTATTTTAAATGGTTAGGATAAAAAATAAGAGGGATTTCTTGAAAATCTCCTTTTGACAGATTTTTTAATCTCTCAGCATTCTGAACCTCTGTCTTGTTATCAAAAATCAATTAATTAATTAGAACCTGAAAAAGAGAAAGGAGTCACCTCAATCCAGGAAAGAGTTCTAATGATACAGCTATATTTTCTTTATTACAGAACAGTTTAAGTAATTTATTTAATCACTTCTTATCTTTTATCAAGAAACAAAATATGGAATTAGGGATGGAAAAATTTTGTTAGGTAAAATGAAGTTGAGAATTAGTGGGGAATATAAGTATTACAGTACTATCTGTGAAATTCTTATATCCAGTCTATCTTAAATGATAGATTATTTCTCAAGAATATATAGTCCCAATGAGTTTTCCTGGAAAGTGGCTTTCTATCAATGATTCAGGTATCTGAGCTCTTTTCACATAAGGGTTCTTTTGTCTTCAGGATATAGCTTAAAGTATTGGCAAAGGAAAATGAAAGACCAAGAAGGATCAGATGTAACAGTTTGGAAAGTGAAGCTAGTCATGTGCAAAGGAGGCTGGGATGTGGACTCTAGAGGGAATGGGCAGGCTGTTGACAGCAGTCTCTGCTGCAAGCACAGAGGCATTGCAATAGGAATCCAAGGCCCTAAAGCAGAGAAGTGAATATCCTGGGAGCTATTGAGAGTCAAATGAAGAGAGAGAGAAATATGGATTAAAAGGTAAAGTGGAGAAACAAAACCTCAAACCGTGACCACAGACAGGCTCTTCATAAAGACATGCTAGGAAGCTTTGTTCAAATTACATACGTAAATGTGGAAATCACTTCTTTGGATCCCCAGCATGCCACACATGTTCAGTCATGATACAGCCCATCCTAGCTACGAACTTAGGCTTCCACAAACTCTAAGATCCTCCTTTTATTTCTCCATATAATTTTGAAAAATTGCTGTGACCTGAAGTTAGGTAGGTAAGTTTTATGGAAAGTTGAAAGTATGTTTTTAGATAATCTTATTAATTATCTTGCAGAAGAGAATTTACAAGTTTCCAGAAGAAAAATCAGATGAAGGTTTGAAAAAAGGTCACCTGTGGAGAAACTAGGACTGTTCTAGGAGAAAGAGTTTAAGTGACTTTTACTGAATAAATAGATACAAGAAAAGTTGAGTTAAAAGAATGGAAGGGGCAATGTCTTGTGTTTGATTTTAGTGTGGGGGATTTTTAAAAAATCAGTTCTTTGCTAGAAAGAAATCTCCAGAGCTGGAGAAAAACATTGTTAACGTTTTTTGAGGGTTTTCCCCTCCCTCTACCCCAGCCAGCGAACTTTTAATTTTCTCAATGGTATAGCTAACCTTTCTAGTTATTCAAAGATCTAAATTAGTTGGATGATTTTTAATATTTCCAAAAATATTCCAAAGAATATTCTTATTCTTATGAAACATCTTTGATTAGAGGGGGGAAATCAAGAGAAAAAAATGAAGAGCATCTAAGACTAACGATTAACAACTTAGCATTGTGAAAGAGGGTGATATTCTTTGACACAGAGGAGGAGGTTTCATAATTAGAAGTCCAACCACTGAGCTGACAGAAATTAAATTTTTATGCAGCCACTTCTCTCCTATTATTTATCATAAAGTATGAATACTAATGAGGAAATTCCATTCTTTATTAAAAAAACCTATGAAATGTAGGTTTAGCTTGCTAATTAGATCTAAACTTTGGATGGTCTTTGTGACTTCTAAGGACAAATTTATTATATTTCACTTTCAAATCAAACGGTCAAATTTAATGAAGATATAACTTGTAAAGATTTTGCTATAAAGTGATTGATACTGTTAGAATGAGTTTGTGAAAACTGGGGCATTTATAAAGTCAAACACAGGCAAATTCTTGCTTCAGAACTGGAGCGTGGATAATCACCAGGCCAGTGGGCAAAATAAAAGTGGCTCATTACACATATATAACCAGAAATGAAACAGAAATGTGTTTCCTTGGAACACTACACATTTCACCTAAGTCCGTCAGTAGCCCTAAAGTCACAAGTCTGATAATTTTTGATGGCGAGACAGAAAAGAAGTATTCTCTACTATTTCCCCATAGGTTCTTGGTTCAAAAGAGGAAGTGTGGTGTTTAAAGGGAGAT
This sequence comes from Camelus ferus, assembly GCF_009834535.1. Classification (NCBI taxonomy): domain Eukaryota; kingdom Metazoa; phylum Chordata; class Mammalia; order Artiodactyla; family Camelidae; genus Camelus; species Camelus ferus. Next base: position 82,974,809 of record NC_045698.1, on the reverse strand, counting down.
TTAGGAGAGACTGACTTTATTCCAGTGGCTGGGTGAGTGTCTGGAGACCAACTCTGGAGACATCTAGAGTGAGAAGCAATAAGCAGTCCTGCAGAGATCTCTGCTACCCAGTAAAAGTCAGCATTGCCTGTTCCCCCTCCCCAGTGTTCCTCATCTCCGGTTATTCACAAGATGCCAAGAAGGAAATGAAAGACGACTTGACTTCTTTCTGTACAGAAAGAACCTAAGAAGTTGTGAGAGCAGGAAAACTTCCACCAAGTACCTCAGCTACACCTGGGAACCTTCCTGCCTGTATAGCTTCAGGCTGTCATCACAAAATTATCTTTCACCAGGGGTCAGAATGCCACCTCTTAAGGTACTCCTGCATCTGAATTGAGCCCCAAGAAGGCAACAAAGAAAAACAGCATTGCATCTCTGGGTGCCCAGGCGCTTGTTGGGGAAGATCAATCAGAACACAAAATAGAGCTTTGGGACAATCCGGACAGTAACTTTAATTATAAGGGGGTGATGCATTTAAATAAGTTCAAGAATACTGTATCACACATGAGAAAACACCTTTCTGGATCTTAAAAGAGCATGGGTTTCCAAATAATTTAGTAAATTAAAGAACAGCACAAAAACTAGCTGAAAAATGTGGATTACCAAGTACAAAAAATATTTTATAGCAAAGAGAAAAATACTAATAAACCAGAGGGAAAATATAAACAGTTGAAAGATTAAATTCAGGAGATCCAGCTAGTATAAAACAATGGATGTGGAAGCTGGAGGAAAGTATATATTGCATGAAAAAGTATGAAGAGCTTCACAGTTAACAATAAACAAATTAAATACATAATAATAGAATCAATAACAAGAGAAAAAGGTGAACAAAAAAGTACAATGTAAAAGAAATAGCAAACATACGGTAAGGAAGAAAAGGCGTATCAGTCATTGCCTAAAAGAAAAGCATTTAAATTCTTCATTTAAAATACAGAGATCATCAGGTTATGTTTTTTAAAAAATAAATACACAGCTATTTGACACTTAAAAGAAACATTAAAAATAAGGAGATAAAGAGAAAATGCAAACAGAAGGCAGCATCAGACGAGCTGGAAGTTAATGCTGAAAGAACTAAAGATCAAACTGGAGAGCATTTAATAATAAAACTTACAATTAATGAAAAAAGATAACAAATTCATAAAACTGTATGTGCCTCCAAAACACCAGATACATATGTGAGGCAAAACTATCAAAAATAAAATCAAAAACCCTGGATTAAAATTAGAATAGGAAACTAAAATATCCCTCTTTCCTGTACATATCTAGTAGGTAAACATCAGTAAAGACTGTTATGATCTAAAATGTTAGTGTCTCTCCAAAATCCTAATGCCTAATGTGATAAGTACTGGGAAGTGAAGACTTTGGAGACAGATTAGGTCATGAGGGCAAAGCCCTCAGAAATAAGATTAATGTCCTTATAAAAGAGGCCAACAGAGCTCCCTCACCCCTTCCACTGTAGGAGGACACAGGGAGAAGTTGACCATCTGCAGCCTCAGACACTCACTTCATCATGCTGGCAGCCTGATGTAGGACTTCCAATCTCCAGAACTGTGAGAAATAAATTTTTATTGTTTATGAGCTACCCAGTCTACAGTATTTTGTTATAGCAGCTGGAATAGACTAAGAGGAGTGTATATAAGAACTGAATTTTAAAAATCTATAACCTTAAATACACATCCACACACATATATAAAACCTTATATCCTTCAAATGGAGAATAAATGTTTTTTTTTCTTACATTCATGAAACAGAAAAAATGGAATCATTTTCTTGGGCAAATAAGGACTACACAAATATAAAGCTGAAAAATTGCACACCAGATATCCTGATCAGAATCCAGCAAAATTGGTCCTAAATAATAAAAAGGTGACAAAGATTCTTAATTTATTAGAAATTAAGAAACAGACCCCTAGATAACCAATGGCTCAAAGAGGAAATCAACAGAAAATTGCAAAGCTTCTTGAAGTTGTTGAAAATAGAATTCTTCATACTGACTACCCACAGGACACAGTAAAACCTGTGCTTGGAAAAATGTACATTTAATTCTTTCAGTATTAAAGAAGAAAGATTATAAATGAAAAAAAACTAATTTTACATAAAATTAAAGAATAACACAATTGAAAGAAATGAAATTCATAAAGATAACAGCTGAAATGAATGAAGCAGAAAATAAATAACTCAAATTATTAGAAAGAATACATTCAAAAGCTGGTTCTTTGATGAAAAAAATAGTTAAAACTGTTGTTAACAAGAGAAGGGGAAAAGAGGGAGGGATGGAGGGATGGAGGGATGAGAGAGAGCACACAGAGGAGGTAGAGACACAAAATTAAGAGAAAAGATACAGACACAGGAAAGATGAAATTAAAGTAATACTTGCATCTCCTGCAATGCATTTGAAAAGCTCTAAGAAGTGAATGATTTCCTTATAAAAGTGTATAAGATGCCAAAATTGAAAATCCCCAGAAATGGAAAACTTGAACAGATTAATTAACACAAAATTGTTAGTTCCTTCTATTAAGTTCCACAGAGATTTTAACAGAAGGATGATGGGCATACTATTTGGCTTTGAGAATTTAGGGAGTTTGTTATAGCAGTCTATACTGTAAGCAAACAGTATTCAGTAGAACTGAAAATGTAACAGCTACAAACCCTAGGATTCTAGGTAGACTCAATAGTTGTAGCTCTTTGAGAGAAATCCTATCCAAGTACATAGTTAAATGCAAAGGTAAGGCAGGGGAAAAACCCAGGTGATAATTCTTGCACAAGTGCTTCCCTTGTATTTATCAGAGATTAAGGAGCTATTCAATTGTTAGCACAAATCTAGACTGATTTAATTTTAAAAGAACTTGCATTGATGCTGGTAGAGTCAATTTTCATCATCCCGTGAAGCCGACTGACTTGTTAGTTTGTGCTGGTTGGATTAAAAATCTGTTAACATTTCTCTAGGCTGCGCTCAGTCTTCAACTGAATAAAGCTGTGAGCCATTATCAAAGAAGACAAATACTACTATTCATTATTGAAATGAAATAATCAAGCACAGCATGTAAAATTTTAACCTATATTACTAGATTGGCACCATGTTCTAAAAAGAAACAGTATTTGTTAAGTCTGTACTTTCTATCGCTGAGAACCTAACATGAATAGCTATTCAGTGCCTCCTTCAACTCACTGAGCAGCCATTACATTAATAGTAGTTCAGCACTATATTTGCTGAAAGTATGTGGTCTCACTACCTCTTTAATAAGACCTTCTAAGCAAAGAAAACAAATTTAAAAACATACACCTTGCACAAACAGTAACAACAACATAAGCTGTATAGCACAGGGAACTACATTCAATAGCTTATAATAACGTATAATGAAAAAGAATATGAAAAAGATACATATATATGTATAACTGAATCACTATGCTGTACACCAGAAACTAACACAACATTTAAATCAATTTTACTTCAATTAAAAAAATATATATATATACAATTGTAAAAAAACACAGCCACCTTATTCACAGATATCAACATTCAATAGTCTCTGTTCAGATTTATATGTTACCAAATGCAATGTTGGTAATGCTTATCTCTACTATTCAAAATATACTCAATTTAATTATCACAGGCATATATATTTTTAAGTGCCAACAAGCTTGGCATTGACACCTTTCTATAATATCTACATTATAAAACATATAAACCGAAACAAAACTGTAAAGAAATGAGATAAAAATAAATAAGCCTAGATTTGTAAGGCCTTGACTTGTTCAGATTCCCACTCTGGAGACCACACTGCTTCAAAACTGGGAAAGAACTCTGAGTACAACCATAAAAAGTTCTCTAGGCAAAGATGCCCTTGAGAGAAATAAACTAAACTATAATGGTTTTCTAAGAAAATATCTAGTTCTACTTATTAGCCTAACTGAATATAAACCAAGAGAGCCATCCTATAGCTAGTGTCTTTAAAAATAAAAAAAAAATAATAATACAAAATCAAATGTATTGCCTTGCAAAGCATGTATTAACTTAATTTCAGCCCTCTTGTCACTTATTTCAGAGTGAGAAATAACTGGATTCTAGATAAGATATGAGAAGGTCAAACTCAGCAGAAGAAAGTTTGCATACCCTTTATAAATGTTCTTAATCTGTCTGTTAGTTACCTAAAAAAGACCTAAATTGTTAGTTACATTATAAAGTACATTCCAGTTTGATGGAGTAAGGTCTAGAATCTTTTTAAAATTGTCTCTTTTCAGTTTAGGACTTACTGACATGGTCTGCCCAAATTTGGCATGTTAAAGTGCTCAAACTGGGAGTATGTTTTAGTGCTTGTCAGTAGGCAGTCAAGTATAGAGAATCGGGATTCTGAAAGTAGAATTTGTCTGGGCATATACACTCACCATTGTTGGCTTCAATATAACGGAGGAAGCAGAAGGGATGGGAGGGCAAAATACTAGAAGGTCTGATGGTAAATAATGGTAATATTTTTCTTCTTCCTATTTTTCTACACTATTGACAATGAATATGCCTTACTTATAAAATTAGTATAAATTCTAATTTTAAAAACACTACTAAAATTGCTATACTTAATTTAAATTCTTACTTATTTTAAATTCTTTAAGTTAATTGTGAAAGTATTTTCAATCATTATCAATGTTTTTCTTTCATAAATGACTTTAATTACATGTCAAACATTCTGTGCTGGATATAATAAGATCTATTTTCATTAATGTGCCACTATTATTACACTTTAATTATTAAACAATATTTTGTTGCTGTTCTGGCTCAGAAGTGGAAATTATCTATTCTACTTTGGTTATGTAAGATTCTAGGCTGTGAAAATTTATCTTTGAAATATCTATGCTGAATTATTCAAATGTCTAAATCAACTACAAACTTTTATAGTTAAAATCTAAAATATATGATACTTAGTATGCAGAAAAAAAATTCTACTGTATTTAAAGATCAAAGATAATTAATCTTACATAAACATGAAAAAACAATATTATCTCCAGTTGTGACAGAGTTGCATGTAATTCCCTAGTTTCACATACATGTATAGTTAACTATTTTTATGATTAGTAGAAGTAAAAGTGATCTTTTCTTCTTCATATTTTTCCTCAATTTTATAGTTTCTACAAAATTAATAAATCCACTTTGAATTAATGAAATTTAGAAATGGCAATACATCAGATAAGATCATATAATTAGTATTCATTTCATTTTTTTAAGTGACCTTGTTGATCACTTCAGAGTATTATAAACTGTAAATAGCTGTCATCATTAAGGTTTTGATATTGAGCTGTGAGAGTCATTTTAATAACTAAAACAATATTAACTTGAGAGGAGGAACAATTAAACTATTTTATTATTTCCAAACAAATCACTGAATAAACAAAATATTTCCCCCAGGTATTTCTTTCAACAAGAATGCATTTTTCTTAAGTGTTACATTATAATGAATAGATCAGTACTTCCCACAATGATCTTTATTTTCCCATAGCTTAGGTCCTGCTTAATTGCAAATAAGCCTCTGAGAATATGTTATAACTTTCAATTCATGGTAATAGCCAATGTCCAAAAATACTGGAGGCAACTTTTTACTTACCTAAGTCAGTATAATGACAGAATAATGAATTGCTTTTTGCATCTACCCACTTATAAAGTAATGATAGGCTTTCTACATATGATGAGGTTGAAATATATAGTTTCTATTCAAATTATTGTTAGCTGGCACAGTAGCAATAAAATGACTCAGACCGCAACTAGATCAGTCACTTAAATAGTCACAACCCAGTAGTCCTTACTGGTCCATCTACTCTGTGGATTTCCTCTTTGGCCACATACAGATTCTGTAGATGATCAAATGTATCAAGGATTGTTTGCCACGTGAAACTCAGGACTTTGTCATTCTTCACAATGTACAGACCATTAATTTCAAAGTGATTCTTTTTTTATTTTAACTTCTTTAAGTTTGAGAATAAAAGTATACTATTATCTGCACATTAAATATTTCATCTCAAAGAACTATTAATGCATATGACAGAAGGTTACATGGCATCGTCTGCTACTAGGTCACTGTCTCAGCTACTGACTCTCTGTTCTGCTAGATACAGCTGTCGTTTGTGGATGGTTTCTGTCAATTCTCTTATTTGAGGGAGGGATATCTTCTCCAAATATTATTAGAGGCAGCTATTCAGAGTTTAGCATGCTCAACTTCAGAATCTCTATAGGGCTGATTGTCCAGAGAGCTCTTGGCTTCCTTCTAATGTCAAAGGTAATTATACTCACATTCCCAACCCTTTCACTGATTTGGAGTACCCCATGCCTCTGGAGGCCCAAGCTGCTTCTGACCTCAGTAATAATTCCCTTACCCTATTAAAATCAATGAGCAGACACTTGTTTCATATCTACAAAACTAAGACATCTACCACCGCAAAATTAAAAATTTCTCCCCGCTTCAAGAAACAGAATATGGCCCTATAGGAATTTAACAATTTAATTCTCTGTTCTAAAGGCAAAAATTGCTTTTAACTTTGAAAATTGAAGTTTTTCAAACATGTAGTAAAAAATACTAAGAATCAGGCAGCTTGAGCACCTCACAAAAACACCAGATTCTGAAGAAAGAGAATAGTGTTTAGGTCTCTAATAAATCAAATAGTAAACATTTCCCCTTTCAAATCCTAGAGTTTATTCACAAACATTGTGATCTTCTTACAAAATTGGTCTTGTTCTTTACACAGAAAAAAAATTTTAAGCTGAAGATAGAATACTTCAATGAAGTGATGTCTAAAGGGTATCTGAATGTTTAAAAGGAATGAGTGTTAGTCTTTACACAGTTACTCAATTTTTTCATTGCTTCCACACCTAGAAATTGGTACACTTGACCAAACAGTTGGCTGTGATACAACTTAACATAATTTTTCATGACAAAGATGGATCATGATGTTTCTTCAAGTGGTCCATCATTTGATGAAGATTATGAACACTTTGTTTTTGCAATTCATTTTTAACTTTTCAAATTACTGTGAAAATTTGGTATTTCAATATCTTGATAAAATCTCCAGGTGTTTTTAAAATGTATCTTTCCAAACTTTCTGGTTTAAAATATTTCATAGGATAGATTTTTACTTTTGCTTATTTTTCTACTATGCCATATGCAAGCAAAAACTTTTTGATCCTTCTACCTTTTCTGGAAGTCAAATATAGGCCAGATGCTCATGTAGACCAGTCTGCATGTGCTGATGTATTCAAAGACATCCAGATCAACAGCATGACATTATGTTACAAAAATGCCTTTGTCTCTCATCTCTAATTTTCTCATAGTTTATAGCTGCTCCACAGTTTCTCAATCTTTACGACTCTCCTTATGAGCTTTCCCCTTGAAACTCTCCCAAATACCCCATTCACAGGGACTCTACTCTCCTCTTTTCTCCATGCAACTAGTACCATTTTCCTGTCATATGTTTCACTGAAATTCCTGTCTATATCCGTAAACTACCTCAGGCCAAAAGACTTTTGGTGTAGCATCTAAGAAATCACAAAGATTTTCTCCAAAGCTTTCCCCTAGAAACTTTAACATTTTAGGCTTTACATTTAGGTCTCTGGATACTTTTCCAGTTAATTTTTAAATGAGAAAAAGTATGGATTAAAGTTTTATTTTCCTTTTGATTATGTGTACTCATTGTTTCATCATCATTTGTTGAAAAGACTAACCTTTCTCTCTCGAATTGCTTTTGTATCCTTGTCAAATATCAGTTGTCCATATATGAGTGAGTCTATTTCTATTTCTGGACTCTATTCTTTTCCATTGATCTATTTGTCTATTTTTAAACCAATATCACATGAATTTATCATTGTAACTTGACAATAAGCCTTGGAATAAGGTATGGTTAACCCTTCATCTTCATTTTATTCTTTTTCAAAATTATTCCATCCTTTTCGAAAGCTATCAAAAGACAACTCCAATTTGCTTTGTTGGTGATCAGTTAACACTAATGAAAATGGATAGTTATGATACCTCTGTAACTTACTTCTGGGAGGTCAGAAAAGGGAGAAGTTTATTATCACTTTATGATTGTTCATTTAATTAAAAAAAATAAAGTATTCATCCAAAAATGCCTATATGACCACCAATACTTCATTTCTTCTCACAGAGAAAGAGACTACGGGAAAGAAGTTTTCTCAATCCAAATGCTTTTCCATTGTGAAATCAGAGTGGAGCCATTCTAGGGTATAAAATTGTCTATCTCTAGGTTATGCAAATCAATAGATTGCTTTATATACCTAAATCATGGTGCTCAGTGGTTGGAAGACAGTATGTGCAGATACATGTATTGACAAACATCCTCAGTGTTTCCAGTATCCTGACATATTCTCTGAGCTAGAGTGATAAAATCCATTCACACTGCAGTTTCCTTAGCTCAAGTCTTAAGGAGTAAAAATTAGACTGAGGAGCTGCACTGTCTCAAGCTAGTCCACACTCAACCTCCAATACTTCATGAAATGTTTTCACAGTATATGAATCCAGCAGCTTCTCTGCCAAGTCAGAATCCTAGGGCTCCACACTTTCATAGGATTTTACCTCCAGAAACCTCACCAAGCACTTAAGGTAAAGAACCAAGGAAAATCACCTCATACTTCTGGCAAGGGGAGGGCCAAAATAACCATTTTGAAATATGCTTAGAAAGTACTCCATAACAGAAGCCTACTTTTCAAAGTAGAAGACTTTACCAGAGCCTCACCCACCCTGGGGGAAGGGCAGTGAGCCAACTCAAGGCCCCTCTAATTTTCATGTCTCATCCAGGTGGGGGAAAAATGCTGAGAAACACTCCTGAAAGTCATAGCTCGGGGATACAAGCCCACTAAAAGAGTGAAATTTAATCATAAGATTACAGACTTTTTCCCTTGCCCCACACTTTACCACAGCATAACAGGTCCCCTATAATAACAGTGGATTATATATTTGAAATAAATGTAAAACATAATCTATTTAAGATTTAGTTCTTAATAGGCCCAAAGACAACAGGAAAAAAAAGGATACTGGAGGAATCTGAAGCATCTGGTACCTATAGCTAGAGCGAACATTAAACACAGCTAAACTCCGAGCCAAATTAATGTAAAACCTTATATAAATGCCCATGTGCCTCAGTTTTTATTATCTGAGAGATCATGACTGGCTTTCAACAAACAAATTAACAAGGCATGCTAAACGGTATGAAAATAAACACAGTCTAAAAAGACAAAGCAAGTTTTAGAAACTGACTCATAAATGGCATCCGTTCTGGAATTATCAGACAGGGAATGTAAGATATGATTAATGTTGTTAAGGTTTCTAACGGGAAAAGTAGACAATGTGCAAGGATAGATGGATAACGTGAGTAGAGGAAAGAAAAACTCTAAGAAAAAAAAACAAAATGAAATGTTAGAATCAACACAGAAGAATGCACTTAATGGATACATCGGTAGGCTGGACATGGTTGAAGAAATAAACATTAAGCTTGAAGATATGTCAACAGAAACTTCCCAAACTGACATGCAAAGAGAAAGAATGAAAAAGATAAATAGAGAAAGAAGTAGAAGAAATATTGGAGGTAATAACAGCTAAAGATTTGCTAAAATTAATGACAGACACCAAAACATAGACCTCAGATAATACTGGGAAGGATAGATGTAAAAAAAAAACAAAAACAAAAAAACAAAAAAAACTACAACAAACCGAATTCAAACTGCAGAAAACCAAAACAAAGACACAGAGTAAATCTTAAAAGAAGCCAGAGGGAGAAAAACTCTTACCTTTAGAGGAACAGCTATCAGAGTTACATCAGGCTTCTTATTATAAACCATGCAAGCAAGAAGGTAGTGGAGTAAACTACGTAAAGTTTCGAAAGAAAATAAAATGCACCAACCCAGAATTCCATATCCAAGGAAGGTATACCTCAATAGGAAAAGAGCAATCGAGACTTTCTCAGACAAACAATAACTGAGGGAATTTGTCTTCGGTAAACAAGCCTGCAATAAATGTTAGAAGACATTCTTCAGAGAGTAGGAAGATGATATAGGTCAAAACCTGGATCTATATAAAGAAAGGAAAAGAGTCAGAGAAGGACTCAATAAGGTAAAATAAACATTTTATTTATATTACTCTTAATTGATCTAATAGACAACTGTCCAAAGTAATAATAGTAATAAAGTACTGGGTGATTATAGTATATGGTTAAGTTAAGCGGCTGACAGTGATGTTCTAAGGGACAGGGAGGAAAAGTTGGAAATACTAGATTAGAAAATACCTGCACTATCAGTGAAGCAGTGTAGTGTTATCTGAAACTGAATTATATTAGCTGTGAATGTGTACTACCAGCGCTAATGTGACCACCAAAGCAAGCAAAATCAAGAACCTGAACTGGTAAGAGAGGACAGAAAATGGAACCACACAAAATGCTCAACAAAAACCATAGAAAGTAGAAAAGTAACATAAAAAAGAAACAGAGAATAAATGCAAAGAATAGAAAATAGGCACAAATATTATTGATAATTAGTATCAATTATAATATATAATATATAATTATATATTATCAACTATAATAATAATCACTTTAAACGTCAGTGGTCTAAATATACCAACTAAAAGTCAGAGACTGTCAGAATACACAAAAACTAATATGCAAGTGTATTTTGTCCATAAAAATACATTAAACATATAGAGACAGACAGATTTCCACTGTTATAACTGTAGATTTCAACACCTCTCTTTCAGTTACTAATAGATCCAGCAGGCAGAAAATCAGTAAAGATATATTTGAACTAAAGAGTATCAAGACAATTTAGCAGTGTCTTACCACACAATCCAGTAATAATGAACCTAGGGATTTACTCAAATGAGTTTAAAACTTACGTTCAGATAAAAACCTGCACAGGAATATTTGTATCAGCTTTATTCATATTCATATTCATATTGTCAAAAAGTAAAAGCAACCAGGATGTCCCTCAATAGCTGAGTGGATAAACGAAGTGTGGTTCATCTGTAAAATGAAATATTATTCTGTGAAAAAAGAAGTAACTATCAAGCCACAGAAAGACATGGAAGAAATTTAAATACCTCCTAAGTAAAAGAAACCAGTCAGAAACAGTTGCCTACTTTTTGAGTCAAATTATATGACATTGTGGAAAAGACAAAACAATAAAGACAGTAGAAAGATCAGTGGTTGCCATGGGTTTAGGGACAGGAGTGAGGGAGAATAGATAAAGCACAAGGGATTTTTTAGGACAATGAAACTATTCAGTATACTCTGTAATAAACACATGCTCTTATGTATTTGTCCAAATCCATGGAACTTTATAGCATAAAAAATGAACTTTAGTTTATGCAAATTAAAAAATTCACTTGGGATGTTTGAAGAATCTCAGGAAAGCATGCAGTACGTGACAAGAGAATCTTCCTTTACTGAAGCCTCACTGAAGAGGGTATGGTAAAGGTGGTCACTTGAGAAACTTTGGAAATGAGTTAAGTATGTAAGACCAAAAGGCAAAAGGAACTGAATATAACCACTGTACTCTAGTTCAAAAGGTTGTTTACCACAGAGCTATGCAAGAACAATTCTGATATTGTTATTCATAACTACTGGAATTGCACAATTAAGAAAATGGATGACAGATGATGGGACCCAAATTTCTCACTACTGGAATTTACTAATAAGCAAGAAAGGACACCAGAATATATATGGTAATATATTAGAGCTGGAAATATCAGCAGACTTAATATTGAACTTAATAAAGTTAAGATGGTTTTACATGTAGAAATATTTAATGATATTTGTATATACATGGGTTAATATAAACACATAGCTTTCTTTGCTCTATCAACTAAACTGAAAGGAATTAGAAGAAATGACACTCAATAGTAACAAGCACACTCAGTGCCCAGATCTTTGTTTCTGAAACATTTTCTTATAAAAAGACTCTAATAAATAACAAAATCAGAGATCCTTGGAGAACTGGCTGATTTTAGGACTAGGGCTGGAAATATTTAAGATGAGCCTGGGGCATCTTATAATGCCATGTGCACCTTAATATAAAGATACAGTGAAAAAAATGCTTCATCTGATTCATTTCCACTTAACATATGGAACTCATCTATCTTTGTATGATGTCAGAAATTCTCCATACAGGAACACATATATTTGCTCAATAAAAGAAAAAAAAAAGGTTATTATAATTTTGGAGTAGCCAAGAGCTCTTTGTCAGAATCTTGACTTAAAACAGTCTCTCCATGTCTAGCAAACTGACTCTCTAGTGCCATCTTTTGTCATCCTTTACTACGGGACTGTATTTATCTGGGGTGCTAAACCCCTACTCTGGGCATGCTAATAATGAGCATGTTAGTGAATGCAACAGACTTCCCCTTCTCTGTATTTTATTGCCCTACACATTGATTCAGAAATTTTCTAAGAGACCACACACTATCACCTATATCTCTGCTTGGGCCCCACAGAATTAGTTGGCATTCTTTCATTTCATGTGCTAATGACTCAAATGGCATTAGCAAAACTCTACAGATTTGGAAGGTCTTCCTCACCCATTTTGGCTGATGTGTCCTGAAGGGCTTAGCCTATTGTGGTGAATCCTCTTCTGCCAGCCAGAAGATGTCTAGATGTGTACAGGTGTGAATTTTTGCTCTCTGTTCCCATCTGTTCTCTCATTGTCTTCCCCTGTAGAGCTGGCAGATGCTCTGGGACTGTCTTCCCACTCCTCTCTGCATTTTCCTCCTGAAACTAAATTGAATCTTTTTTTTTCCTTGGATGCAAGTGCTTCCTGGAACACTCTCAGAGGATTACCTTACCCATGGTTCACATATTCTTCCAAAGTTCTTTACAATTAATTAGTTGCAATTGACTTCCCTGTTTTCAGAGCCAGAGGTCTGTTGTTTTCAGAACATGGCACATTCAATAAATTTCATTTGTTTATGTTTTAATAATACATTTGAAATCTTCAACCATAAGGTTTTTAGTGTGCTTTCACTTTGACTAAAATCAGATGCAAACTTGAGTATACTGGCATGTTGGGACAAACTGTCAAACATTTCACTATCTACATATAGGAATCATTATATAATTCACAAGGTCTCCCATGCAAAATGATATACAAAGGTTCCGCTTTCAAAATGTATTAAGAATGCTCTGGTGACATTAAAGTACTAAACAAAGCACGTGACTCCTCCAAGCACAGAGCCCTGTATGATTTCTAAGGCTGCATATCTGTGAAGCCAGCCCTGTGTAGCAATTTTTTTTGATCAAAATTCTCATATTAGAAAAAATAAGTAATTAAATTTTCAGTACTTGGCATTTAGGATGATAATCCTGAGATGATCTCATATATATGTTAACTTCTTTTCTATAGCCTATTTCCTCAATTAATGTCTAATATTCCTGAATTGTTTATTTTTTTCTGCTAAAACAATGTTATTTGATTTCTTGTACCATCCTTGAATTCCTAATTTTGAATTCCTGGTGGTGAAGACAAAGAACTGCGGAGACAGACTAAGTGGATGTGAAACCCAGCCCCACAAACAGGTGGCGTGACCCTAGGAGGGTACTTACCTCTCCAGGTCTCCATTATGTGATCTATGCAGATGGATATTGCATGTAATTCCTAGTTTTTATTTTTGTTTTCTAATGGGGATTAAACAAATTACATTACCAGTAACTCTGGGATAGTGTGATACATAATAGCAGTTTACCAATGTGAAGTATTAGATGTTTATTTAAACTAAGTTCTGTTTCTAGTAACCACTTGCCTTTTAACTCCTGGTCCTGACTGCATCATCCTCTAACTCTTACCAATAAGAACATCTCCTGACTTTGTTCGCTCTTTCTCTTTCCATGTATTCTGTCATACCATCTGTTTCAGATATTTTATTCCCTTCCTGAATATTCCATACACTCATTAGTTAGGATATTTACTGCCTTGCAATCACCCTCAATCCCTCACTTCTCCTCTGTAGTATTCACTTGGAAACACCCCAAATTTGGTTGAATCTAACCCTCCACATCCTTTGTTTCTATGCCTGAGTACTTAACATTCCAGTATAAATTACAGGCATATCTAAAAGATATAGCAGGTTCGGTTCCAGATGACCACTATAAAGGGAATATCAACATTAAGCAAGTCACATGAATTTTTTGGTACCCCAATGCACACAGAAGTTACATTTATACTATACTGTAGTTTATTAAGTGTGCAATAGGAGTATGTGTAAAACACAATGTATAAACCTTAATTTAAAAATACTTTATTGCTAAAAAATGCTAACCATCATCTGAGCATTCATCAAGTTGCAGTCTGTTTGCCACAGTAACATCAAAGATCACTGATGACAGATCACTGTAACAAATACGTTAACAATGAAAAAGTTTGAAACACCAAATAATTGTGAGAATTACCAAAATGTGACACAGAGACACAAAGTGAGAAAATGGTGTTGGTAAAAGGTGCCAATCAATTTATGTAATGCAGCGTTGCCACAAAGCTTCAATTTGAAAACAAAAAAAGAAGTATCTGGTAAGCACAATAAAACAAGGTGTGCCTATATATAACAGGCCAAAAGGTTGATCTTCTTATTTGTATTTTCATACCTCATATGAACACATAGGACTGCTCAGAAATCCTATTACATGTCCCTGGAAAGTATTTTTTCCTCTGCTCCCAGTTCAATATTCTGTAGCTTTTTATCACCTCATAAATCATCCTTACAGTACATAGTCAGTTTTTAGCTGCTGAGTTTGTCTTCCACTTGAAAGAAAACTTCAGTAAAACAAGAATTTCTACATCCTCCCATGACTAAATCTATAAATTCACCAGCATTTATAGCTGTGATCTCTGACTTTCTGCTGGTTACAGTGGAATACAAAGACTTCAACTGAAAATGTTAATCCCAAAAGATATGCTCTGGAGGCATCCTCTCCCACCTTTCCAAGAGCTTTGTTTACTATTTCCCTCTCCCTGCAGAGCCATCACTCACTTCACCTCTACTGGGTCATTCTAAATGACATAAAAAGTCATTATGCTATTTCCCATCTTACTAGAAAATGCCTCCCTTGAGCCTCTGCCCCTTCCAGAAACTATCCATTTCTCTCCTCCTTTCCACGAAATCCTCACCCACACTTGCTGAATGACTTTAACCCAAGGCAATCTGGCTTCCAATCCTAGCACATACTGAAACAAACTGGCATTGATCTTGACCAGGTCCTTGTCAGTAACGTCGGTTTTGCTAAATCTAGGGACATTTTTCTGTTTTATCAGTAATAGCATTTAGCCCCACATACTATGCTTTACCCATTAAAACCTTTTCTTTTCGTGGCTTTTGTGACACCGCGCTCTCCTGTGTTCTTTCCTACTCATGTCCTTCAGTTACCTAGGCAGCCTTTTCCTACTTACACACTCCCTACATTCGAGCGGTCCAGGGCTGAGCCCTTCACCAGCCACATTCTCCCCTTAAGTGTTCTCATTTAATCTCTTGAGTTTAATAACTATGTTTACTTTAGATTTTCCAAATCTCTATCTCTGGCATTTTATTCCTCAGTTAAACTTCAAACATATTTCTCCAACAATCTTACCTGACTTAATCACCATTCTACATTTAGTACATCCAAAATTTTAACCTTTAATATCTGTCTCTTCCCCCGTGTTATTAAGTTTAGTAGATGACAACAGATAATTCCCTTTCCCTCTTCCCCATATTCAACCTGTCAGCAAGACCTGTGAGTTCCCATCCAAAGTATGTTTTAAACCCACCCATTCTTCAATCTCCACTGACTCTACACTATTTTAAACAAGCACTGTAAATCATATTCTATCCATCACCCTGTCCTTCCCCCCAGACTCTAAGTTCTGTCAAGGTAAAGACTTGTATGTCTTCACTTCTCTACCTCCAACGCATAGAGGAGTGCCAGGCATATTCCAAGCACTAAGCAAATCAGGAAGCAATGGACATTCTCATTTCCCCTCCATTATTCATGAAGTCTCCTTTTTCTGATTTAATATCATCTCAGCTTCTTGCTTTCTATCTAAATCTCTATTGCTTTTTTTTCTATTGTTTGCTTCTCTTCTTCTACCCATATTAGAATGACTAAGAATTCTTATTCTAAACATAATATGTTGTTTCACCATCTATATTCTTTAAATTTTTTAAATCAGAAAATACACACAGGGGAACTATTGGCCATACAGAGTTCAAAATTATTAATTTGATACCTATGCTTCTAGACTTTCTTCTATGCATATACAGGGAATGTACTTTAAAGGTTTATTCCTCTACATATTTTTGCAGCTTGTTCATATATAACATGAACATATTTCCAAATTAATAAGTTTACCTAATTGTATTTAAGTTTAGTTAACTGAATTTAATTAAATAAGCTTGGTTAATTATTTTTCATGGATGGATGCTATTGCATTACATGAATTTACCCAGTGACTAGAATATCTAGGTTGTTTTTAGGTTATTTTTTTAAAAACTATGTATATACAGACATGTAGATAGCAGCTGGCACTTAAATTCTTAAGTATTCCTTCAGACTAATATCACAGTGCGCAAATGCTCAGGGTCTATTCTATCTGCTTTCAAATTGGTCTACAGAGATGTTGCAGCAATTTACATTTCTGCCCTAATGAATGATAATTCCCATTCTTTCCAATTCAGATATTTTTAGATCTTTGTTAATTTGTTAGATACAAGATATATTTAATTATGACTCTAATATGTAATTTTTGAGTCATACTGGGGTTTAATATTTTTATTTTCACATTTATACTCATATTATCTTCTTTTAAATTTGCTTTTTCCACATTTAATCTTACTTTTCTATTGAAATTTTAAGCACTTTCATATTGAATGTTGCTATGTTTTGAGACAATGTGCAATTTTTACCACTTTACCACTATACCTGTAGCTTTGTTAGCAACTGTAACAATCTGGAATTTTTATGTAAGAAAATCAGTACTTTCCTTTGTAGCTCTTAACTCTGGTGTCATGTACACAAGGTTCTACTTCACAGTTAGATATGTTTCTCCTTCACTATTTTATATATTCTTTTTCCCCATACAAAATTGTCACTAGATAAGGCATTTACTTTGGTATGTGGTCAGATCTAATGTATTTGTTTTCCTAATACTTAATTTAGTTGTAGCTCAATTACTTTTTTCTGTGTGTTTTTGATATTACATAAAGTTCAAATGTTTTTTCCATCCTAGGCTTATGGTATTACCTTTACTATAAACTAATTTTTATATTTATGTGGATAGACAGGATTCACTGCTTCATAATATCTAAAAAGTCCAAGATACAATAGAAAATCATTCATCATATCTAGGGCCAGGAAAACTACAACATGAATGAGAAAGACAATCAACAGACACCAACAAGTTGTCCTTGATGGGTGAACAGCTGAACCAACTGTAGTACATCCCAAAGCATGGAATATGGCCCTGCAATAAAACGGTACACACTATCATGTAATAACTTGGAAATATCCCAGGATTTATGCCAAGGGAAAAAAGTAATGTTAAAAGATCACACACTCTACAATTCTATTCATGTAATATTCTAGAAATGGAAAAACTGTAGACATAAGGAACAGGTTAGTGGCTGCCAAGGATCCACGATGGGAGATGATGGAGGGGATAGGGACGTACCGCTGTAAGAGTGCCACAAGAGTCTTCTTTCACTTAGGAGCACTAGACAGTGCTGAAGCACACTGCTGAGGCCATCTTAAACCGCGAAATCAAAAAGCACAAGAATGCCAAAAGCACTGTACTTAAACAGACCTTGGAAAGGATACTTGTTTACAGTATGAGAACTGAAGTAGGAAAGCGTCACCTTGTTTGGCTCCAGCTGGGAACACATACATCAGGCAACTCAAATTTTACATCGCTCTGTACTTGTTCATGAAAGACAGCAAAAGCACCCTGTGTATGGATTTGGGGTTTATAAATAAGTTTTAGTGGGTAGATGAATTCTCAGATACAGAATCTGTGAATAATGAGAACTGACTGTAATTCTCAGGAAGCCCTCTCCCTGGGTGTGGGCAAACTAAGTGAGCTTAAAATACAATCTAGTAAAAGAAATTAAAATCATACTTCCAACCAATATTTATAAGAAGTGGCTTCTGAATCCAGCCTACTTGTAATGTTCTTATTTAAAGGATTAGTACTACCATCAAAGCTACTCAATTTCTTTATTTCACTTCAGTATTGCATTGGGAAAATATCCTTCAGCTTTTTAAATTTTACCATGCCATTTTATAACTTTAATCATGTACCTCTGTGTATGGTTTATATTTTTCCAGTATCCTGATACACAGTATTTTCTGTCTATTAAGACTGACATTTTATGCTATCAAAATAATTATAATGTACTTATATTTTATTATTTCTGCTATTCATATATACATGGTAGACTTGGAAGTGACATTTATGTTCTTAAATCTACAGAATATTCTTTAGAATTCCTAGAGGCCAACTCATCTTAAGAGTTCATTGTAAACTGAAAAGGTTTTGTTCTCTATACCAAGACAGTTGCCAAGGATGCATTTTACAGAAAAAGAGTGAAGGAAGAAAGACACTTTTATACAGCATGAGAACAGTCAAACAAAGAGAAAGTGTACACCCTTTAGTTTGTGGTGCTGGCATGCAGCAAAATAGCTTTTAGCTTTATCAACAGAAAGGACAACAATAAAACACTGGCATTATAATGAGACCCAAGCTTTTTCTGGCCTCAGAATTTTCTGATTGCTTATGGTAGAATAAGGGCAACAAGATTGTTACCCAACTTAGTTTCTTACATGCCTGTTTCTTTCTAAAGTAAACTGTCCCCTTCTTACTGCTCTGTGGCATTTCTAAGGACAGTATCTTAGTGCACATTGGATCTGACTCCACAACATCTAGCCCACACCTCCCTGATTTTGTAGCAGCAACATGGTTTGGGGATTGACCCTGCCTCCAAGGGTGGCTCTGTGGAGTCTCAACCAGTTGGCTACACAATGGAATTACCTATGGAGCTTTAAAAATTATAATGCCTGGGTTCCCATCCAGGGATTCTAACTGAATTGGTATGAGGAAGAACCCGGGCTTTTAAAACTCCCTGGGTGACTCTATACTGCAGGCAAAGTTGAGAACCACTGGCTTAAACCAGTCATGCCAACCCTCACTCCCTTCACACTGATTCACAACAACCAAAAGACGCTATTTGTATCAGCTGTGATTAGTGTCAGCTGTCAACTTAAACTCTGGAAATAGCCCAAACAGGAGTAGCTGGGCTACTCTAAAAAGTCATCAGAGATCCAGGCTCTTTCTGTATTTCCACCCATTAGAACCTGATTCCAACCAGAAAGAAGGATGAAGGGAGTATGAGAAGAAGGGCTCAATATCTTTCGTATTAAAAATCATTACTAGAAGCCCCACATATTATATGTCCTTGACAAGACATACAAACAGTGAATGCTCATCCTTTTTAGAGAGTACTTGGAAGTCCACACAAGTCTTGTGCTTGGCAAAAACTTAATCATATAAGTATACCTTAACTACAAGAGAAAATGCAATTTTTAAGCAAAGTGCATTGCAGCCCTGAACACAATCAGATTTTTGTTATTCAGAGGGAAGGGGAGAATAGACTAAGACTGGGCAAATAATAGTGTTAGCTATAGTATTTTTCTTAGCTGGGATTGGTTCATAAACGACCCAGGCTAGGGAAAAGCAAATGGTAAAAGAAAAAGTATAAAAGTACAAAAACCCTTAGTCCTTGTTTACATCACTAAGCCACTGTATCCACCATCCTAAAGACCTCCTAACTTACATTAGGAGGTTGATAAATTTTCTTACTGATTCTGATATAAGACAGTTTTCTTCTACTTGGAATTCAAAGCATCCTCATGGTCAAAAGGGCTAAAGATAGTTCAGTTATTAATTTCAATTTACCAAAGGAATGAATATATTTGTTTTTTAAGTAAAATAAAAATAGAAATTTACCAGAGTTAGGTTTTGTCAAATCTTCTTGTAACTCATCCTTTTGGTCTGGAAAAGGCAAATCTATTTTCCTACAGTAATCTGGTTGCTACAAATTGAGAAATATGCATTAAATTCATGTATAATAAGCTAAAGTAAGGATTTAAAGTATTTTGGTTTAATATTGTCTTATTGAAATGAACTCTGTTAGAAATCAGTATTTGTTTCTACTGGACACAGAGAAGAAACAGATTCAATGTTTCCAAGCTCCTCATTAATTTTCTTTTAGTAAAAGAGAAAATATCATGTGAAAATTAATTCCAAGTACTTTTTCCTTCCTTCTCTTTCCTTGATTTTTGGTACCACTTTGTGTATCCAAGAGGATTGAGGATGTACGTGGTTTGATTTGGCAGTCTGTAAGGGGAATCTAAACCAACTTATACTAGACCAGTAAACTAAAAGACACTCTTGGAGCTCGTATCTTGTGTCTAACTTTAATTCACAGGGAAGTGTAATGAACTGACTAAAGGGAGCCAAAGCCCAGAATTAGTCATCAGAAAGAATAGAATCCACGGTATGTCTCGCCCAGACTATCTCAGGTAAACCTTTCCTCCCATGGGAAATTCAAAACTTGCCTAGGAATCAGGAGTATCAAATCAAAATGGGCTCTCTTTTTAAATCTAGTTGAGTGACGTTAAGCAAATAATATAATTTTTCTAGCCTCAAGATAATCACATAGAAAAATGATTGGCTCTGTTGGCTAGTCTTGTAAGTCTGTCCCACAGCTAGAGTTATCTTATTCCATCTCAGTTTTAGTTCCTTATTCAGAAAACAGTGTTGGGCTATTTAAATGTCCTGTCTCTCTCATTCATTCTCTCTCTGTCTCTGTGTATGTGTGTGTGTATGTGTCTGTCTGTCTCTCTCTCCTAAGATTCAAACGTTTAATTACATAACTTTTTTTTAATATAGATAAGGGTGAGAGAGAGCATTTGTCAAAGATGATTTATAGAATATATATCTGGTCTATGAAATAGGCTAAATTCAGCAGGATACAAGCAGAAAGCAGTATATTTTTTTCCTGGTCACTTTCTTGGCCCTATTCCCTCATATTATTTCAAAAGATCCCACAGCTTTCTGGTTACTTTTAGGTAAAACAAACAAAAGAACTCACTTCTGAGTTGTAAAACCAACAAACAAAAATCCAGTGCAATCTAACTCAGTACTACCTTCTCATATCCAATTTAAAATTTCTCCTCTCATCTTTCTCAGACTGCACACAACTCTGAGTTAGAAAAGAGGGATGTGTCCCTTTCTCTCTCTCTCCCTCTCGTCTTACTCTTCCATATCTACCCCTAAGAACGGCTGCTTTTGCCTTCTCCTGATGAAGGATGGAGGAAGGTATAATTAGAACAAAGAGGGAAAATCTGACTCGTGCTTTTACAAGGTGATCATCAACTCTCCATGAGGCAGACGCACACATGCTGGCTCTTTCTTGTTGGACACACAAGTGAGATTGTCAGTGATCCCCCACCAATCAGTCCTCACTACACCTTTGCCTGATGCAGGCTAGACACTCACCACTGACTGCTTATCATTCCCCTAACACCTGCCTTCCAACAGGAGGTCCACACTATCCCTATCTCCTGAGGTCTCATCACACCAAGAGACGTTCCTCTTGGTCAAAGTCCTTTTAAGACAGCTGTGGTCTGACTACCTTTCAAGTATTCACTTGGACCATAAGAAGTCTTATACACTTTCCCAGCTAAACAGCACAAAAAAAGCCGGTTGCAAAGTGAATGATTTTCTTGCCTTACAATTAGAAGTAGCTCCAGCCAGATTCCTTCCTTCAGACTTTTCCAGATGAAAGTCAGGCACCATTTTCTTTGAACCACAAATTACAGGGGACGTGCACCTAGTTTTCCCAATAATTCCTTCCCACTCTCCTCCAGCAGCAGTTAGAACAGGCCTATATTGCTTTACCAGCCACAAAATAAGTGATGCCATTTGGAAAGCCACTTCCAATCTCTCTGATGGGTCCTTTTGTCATTCCTGCTTTTTGCTTGAGAAGAGGAAAGTCTTTGCCCCACCCTCATCTGAAAGGAAGAACAGGAAAACATTACAGTGCTTTTACCACACAAATTCCTATTAAAGACTCTTTCTCTCTAACCAGTATCTGGGCTTTACCCTTGTAGGCTAGAGATCGGGATGCGACTGGGATCTCAGAGCTGGCTATGATACCTAATAATAAGGCTTCTATGTGTTATTTCAAGTGTTTTCCCTTAAAACATGAAAGGGATTATTACCCATTACCTTCAGCTGAAGGAAGGATTTAGCCAAAATTCTGAAACAATCAGGAATAGTGATCAGACCCTCAAAGGCTTGCACTTTACAGGCAAGCTTTGGCAAAATAAATTCTCTTTGAAACAGTATTTGTTATAAGGAAATGTTTTCTAAATTACTCACAAATTTAGCCTATTTGAAATAAAATTTTGTGTCTGAAACATACAAAATGCTACTGCTTTTCCCTGAATGACATATTTTATGTACATCTCTGTTTAAGAGTACATGAAAACTTTTTATGTTTTCATCACTTCCTTTTTCAGAAACAGAAACTTTGCTAAAACTCCCCTAGTTATGTCTCAAGGGTGCATATGTGAATTATACTGCAGCAAACAAATAAAACTTCAGTGGAATCATCAATGTGACATTTATTTGGGATATGAGCTTTGTGGGAATTCCCCTTTATCCTACTTCCTGTTACACTGAACTTGTTCTGCATTTGAGCCCATGGTACTCATCGGTTATTGGAATTAATCATTTCATCCTCTTCATAATTACTATTAAAATATTTCTACTAAATTCCTACAAATGGGATCTGTGCAGTTTATTCCCTAAGCAAAGAAAAGTGACATGTGCTCTCCTTCAGGGTTTTCCATTTGGAGCCAAGAAATTCAAACAACAGATTTGTTGGAATGGGTAGAGCATTTTATATCCATAATTATTATTATCTCTATAATTGCCATCATCTTGAGTGCCTACAATGTGCTGAATTTATACCAGGCACTTTAATTATATCATCTATAATCACCAAGTGACATGTGTGCTGTGGGGGCCTCTCCTTTTTATCTGCTTACAAAGGTGTGAGGGTTAACTAATGGGGTACTTCCAAAGATCAGACTCGATGGGTCTTGAGCCAAAGTCAACTCTGATGCTTTATGAGTACGTGTCATTGACGCTATTAGGCCCTTTGTTGTCCAACAAACCTTAGGTCAGAATGACACAGAGCAGGCACTCTCCCTGGGACCTCTGGACCACCATCAGACAGACCAACATGACTAGCTATACTGCAAAAAGTTATAATGGGAAATATTTAAAAATAAGGCATGGCAATCTCAGATGAGTATAAAACGAAACATAACAAAGAGAAATAGTTGCAGTAAACTTAGCTATTCCTCTACATAGACACACTCTGATCTCTACAGGAAGGGTTGCCTCAACTGGAGTTTCACTCCAGACCTGACTCTTGAGGTTGGCCGCCATACTCTTGTCCCACCCCTTTAAGCTGCTCACCTGAGAAAAGCAGCAGCTTGCATGAGACAACACCAAAACTTCTATTGAAATTTTGTGCCCTGCCTCTTTTTTGTAATTGGTGTTTAGTTGATGTACAGCATAACATCGGTTTCAGGTATACAACACAGCAATATCATATTTGTGTAGATTATATTGTATTTAAAGTTATTATAAAATATTGCCTATATTCCCTATGCTTTACAATATAGCCCTGTAACATTTATTTTATACATAGTAGTTTATACCTCTTAATCCCCTATCCCTATCTTGCCCATTCCTGCATCCCTCTCCCCACTGTAACTGTTAGTTGATTGTCTATATTTGTGAGTCTGTTTCTGTTCTGTTATATTCATTCATTTGTTTTATTTTTTTAGATTCTACATCTAAGTGGGACATATAGTATTTGCCTTTCTCTGTCTGACTTATTTCATTCAGCATAATATGTTCCAGGTCCATCCATGTAGTTGTAAATGGCAAATATTTCATTCTTTTTTATGGCTGAGTAATACTATATGTGCGTATACACACACACATACACATATACACATACATGTATGTATGTATATACACACACACACACACACACACACATACAGATGGCTAGGTTGCTTCCATATTTTGGCTATTGTACATATGCTGCTATGAATACTGGGGTTCATGTATCTTTTCGAACCAATGTTTTTATTTTCTTCAGATATACACCCAGCAGTGGAACTGCTGGCTCATATAGCACTTCTATTCTTAGTTTTTTTGAGGAAACTCCATACCGTTGTCCACAGATGCCACACCAATTTACATTCCCATCAACAGCATAGGAGGGTACCCTTTTCTTCACACTCTCTCCAGCATTTATTTGTAGACTTTTTGACGATAGACATTCTGACTGACGTGAGGTAAAACCTCATTGTGTTTTTTTATTGTAGTTGATTTACAATGTTGTTGTCTAGTGTACAGCATTGTTATTTAGTTATACATATATATATATTCTTTTTCATCTTCTTTTTCATTGTGTTATTATAAGATATTGAATATAATTCCCTGTGCTAAATAGTAGAACCTTGCTGTTCATCTATTTTATATATAGTAAGCACACACTCTACCATTCAGCTATACCCTCCCCCATCATGTGCCTCTTAACCATC
Source organism: Camelus ferus (assembly GCF_009834535.1). Classification (NCBI taxonomy): domain Eukaryota; kingdom Metazoa; phylum Chordata; class Mammalia; order Artiodactyla; family Camelidae; genus Camelus; species Camelus ferus. The sequence goes on along the minus strand of NC_045698.1, from coordinate 82,950,077 downwards.
TGTATGTCTTCATTGGAGAATTGCTCGTGTAGGTCTCCTGCCCATTTTTTGATTGAGTTGTTTGGGTATTTTTGTTACTGAGTTGTATAGCTGTTTATATATTCTGGAAATCAAGCCCTTGTCAGCTGCTTTGTTTCCAAATATTTTCTCCCTTTCATAGACTTTTCCTTTTGTTTATGGTTTCCTTTGCTGTGCAAAAGCTTGTAAGTCTAATTAGATCCCATTTGTTTATTTTTGCTTTGTTTCTGTTGCCTTGGTAGATGGACCAAGGAGAGCACTGCTACGATTTATATCAGAGAATGTTTTGCCTTTGTTTTCTTTGTTTTTTTTTTTTCTAATTCTTTCAGATAGTGTGTTAGGTTGTTTATTTGAGATTGTTCTTGTTTTTTGAGGAAGGCCTATATCACTAATAAATGTCTCTCTTAGGACTGCTTTTGCTGCATCCCATAGCTTTTGTGTGGTTGTGTTTTCATTGTCATTTATCTTGAGATTTAAAAAATTATTTTTCTTCTTTGATTTTTTTTGTTGACCCATTGGTTTTTTAGTAGCATTTTTTTTTTCAGTTTCCATGTGCTTATTCTTTTCCCATTTTTATTTCTGTGGCTTATTTCTAGTTTTATACCACTGTGGTCAAAAAAGATGGTTGAAATAATTTCTATCCTCTTAAATTTGTTTAGATTTGTTTCGTGACCTAGTATGTAATTCACCCTAGAGAATGTTTTATGCTTGCTGAAAAGAATGCGTATTCTGGTTTTCTTGGATGTAGTGTCTTGTAGGTATCGATTAAGTCCAATTGGTCTATTGTATCATTTAGTATCTCTCTTGCCTTACTGATTTCCTCTCTGGATGATCTGTCCATAGATATCAGTGGGGTGTCAAAATTTTTCTACTAATACTGTATTCCTGTCAATATCTCCCTTTATATCTGTTAGCATTTATCTTATATATTTAAGTGCTCCTATATTGGGTGAATATATGTTAATGAGTATACTAGCCTCTTCTTGTATTGATATAATATCCTTCTTTGTCTTTCTTTATGGTCTTTGTTTTAAAGTCTGTTTTGTCTGATATGAGTACTGCTACCCCTGCTTTCTTGTCATTTCCACATGCATGAAATAATCTTTCTCTATCGCCTTACTTTTGGTCTGTGTATGTCTTTCACCCTAAAGTGAGTCTCTTGTAGGCAGCATGTTGCAGGTTCTTGTGTTCTTATACAATCTGCCATTCTATGTCTTTTTATCATACTTAGTCCACTGAAATTCAAAGCTATTATTGATAAGTACGTACTTAACTGCCATTTTAAACCTTGTTTTCCTATTGTTTTTGTAGTTCTTCTTTGTTCATTTCTTCTTTCTGATATTTACTTTTAAGGTTTCATGATTTTCTTTTGTATTGTACTTGAGTTCCTTTCTTTTTGTGTGTGTGTGAGTCTACTCTGTATTTCTGATTTGTGGTTACCATGGAGTTCAAGTATGTTGGCCCAAAACTATAACTACTTGCCTTAAACTGATAGTCATACAAGTTCAGATATACTCTAAAAGATCTTCATTTTATACTTCCTTCCCCAATATTTTGTGATTTTGATGTCCTACTTTCATTTTCACATTTATCCTTTTGCTGTTAATTGTAGTTACAATTGCTTTCATGATTTTTTCTTTTGTTTGTTTAAATCTATGTTCTGGCTCATTTAAATGATTTTTAACTCTTTTATATATTTGCCTTCCCTACTGTGATTTTTCCTTTCTTGCTTCTTTTCTATTTAAAGAAGATCCTTTAATATTTCTTTTAGGGTAGGTTTAGTATTGCTGAATTATTTCAGTTTTTGCTCAATCTGAGAAATTCTTTATCTTTCCTATTCTAAATGATAACCTAGAGTACCCTAGGTTTTAGATTTTTCATTTTCAGGGTTTGAATATATAATGCCAATCCCTTCAGGTCTGCAACTTTCTGCAGACAAATCAGCTGATAGCCTTATGAGGATTTCCTTGTATGTAACTCTTTGTTTTCTCTTGCCGCGTTTAGAATTCTGTCTTAAACTTTTACCATTTTAATTATGATATATCTTAAATGTAGGCCTCTGAGTTCATCTTGTTTGGGACTATTTGTGCCTTCTATACCTAGGTATCTGTTTCTTTCTTCATGTTCAGGAATTTTTTAGCCATAATTTCATCAAATACATTTTCAACTCCTTTCTCTCTCTCTTCTCCTTCCAGGACCCCTATAATGTAACTGTTGGTATGCATAATGTTGTCCGGGAAGTCCCTAAAACAGTTCTCATTTTTTTAAATTAGTTTTTTTCCTTTCTGGTGTTCTAATTAGGTGTTTTCCATTATTCTCTTTTCCAGATCACTTACGCATTCTTCTGTATCACCTAGTTTGCTGGTGATTCCTTTTAGAGTGTTTTACTTTTCAGTTATTGTATTATTCAGTTCTAAGTGGTTCTTTTTTTAAAATATTTTTACAGTTCTTTATTAAAATTCTCACTGTGTTCATCCACTTTTTTCCTAGTTCATTTAACATTCTTATTAATTATGGTTTGAACTCTTTATCTAGTAAATTACTTATCTCTGTTACATCTGTTATTTTTTCTTGTTCTTTCATTTAAAACAAATTCCTCTATCTTCATTTTGCTTAAATTTCTCTGCCTCTGTGAAATTAGGTAAAAGTTACCTATCCAGGGCTTGAGGGATGTCCTCGTGTGGAAGTTCCCCTATAGTCTGCATTTTTCCTGTGGCTTTGTTGGGGAAACTGCATCTAAAGTCAGCACAAGTCATGTCTTCCTCCAGGGTAGACTGGCAGCTATCCCCTTGGTGGGGATGGATTTGGAGGGGCTAGAGCCAGAGAAAAGTTTGAGATGGGGCTTCTCCTCTCCTCAGTAGCCAACATCACCCAATTGGGGGTGGGGTGGGTCCCAAGTTGCAGAAGCCATGAGTGTTGAGTTTGAGCTGGTTCTGTTCCATACACGTGCTCATTGGTACCTTTACCCCGTAAGGAAACAGTGCTGGAGGAAGAGGGGCAAGAACAGGAGCTTGGCGTGGGTTGAGGCACAGGCTGGCATGGTCCTAGAACTAGCTAGTTATGAAGTACTCCTGATCTACCACATTCACAAGTGCCAGTACTGGCTGTTCTCACCTTGTTCATTGGTCATGCCAGGTCTGAGCCATTTATGTCTACACAACTGCATACTCTCCTTGGTGGCAACAGCCTTTGCCCTAATAGGAAGCTGTGCCACAGAGTAAGAGGGGCCTGAATGGGTGCTCTAGGTGGTCTGGGTCACATGCTGGGATTGTCCTAGCACCAGACCAGTCAGAGGTCCAGTACCACTCCAGATCTGCCACCCCTGTGAACACCAGTACTGGATATCCCTGCCCCTTTCACATGCCATGCTAGGTCCAAGCTAGCTTAGTCCCCCATGAGTGTGCATTCTCCTTGGCTGTGGCAGCCTCCACCTACAGGGGAATCAGAGGGGCCAGACTGGGCACTCATCTCATCAGAGTGGGCGCAAGCTGGGGCAGTCACAGGAAATGGGCCAGAATCATGGGCAGTTCCAATCTGCTTCCTCCATCTTGCTTCAGGAGTAAGCGATGTTCCTATTTACTTGGCTTGGCTATCACTTAGCAGGCAACTCAAAATCCCTTGGCCTCAACTTCTCTGTATGTAGAGTAAGGATGCTTTCCTTAGAAGACATTGTGAAGAGTAGAGCTATGCATAAAGCACACAGAGTATCACCTTCTACATAATAGATTCTCAATAAACAGTAAATTTGACCACTAATGTTTATTGCATCACTTGCCTAAAGTCATTCAGCCATTAAGTAACAAATGGATTTACACTCTCAGTCTCCTTCAACAGCACTGACTAATCCTCATTAGAATCAAAGTAACTAGAGGCAAAACATTTAAAAACATTCCAGGAGAAGAGTTTCCACAGTCTCCATAAGTGATTTTCCAACTGCTCCTGAATAATATTTGACCCTTTCCTCACAAGGGTACTGAAGAGAGACAGGGAGACCAGGTACCACTCTCTTCAAGCATGATCTTTGATGCCAAATATAGAAACTGGAATTTCCACTTTAGAAGGTTTCTAGTAGTAGGTTTTATGCTACAAGGGATATTTTATAGGCCTGAAACTGGCAAATTCTTCAATAGGGGTGAGTAATATTCAATTTCATGACTTTGACTTTTATATTTGATTATAAGCTGCTACCAGAAATCCTTATTTCAGTAAATTGTTAAAATTTAAGAAATATTCTTATTCTTAAGTGAGTATAAATATATTAATAGCTTTTACTGATATTACCAGTTCAGTATTCTAAAAGGACCTACTTCCTTTTAACAATTGGAAAAGATACAGAAATCCTACTGAGCATAGCCACACATGCATTTAGTTAGAATTGCTACAATTTGGGAGAAAACTAATTTCCTTCCAGTTAATCATCAGTGTTACCTTGATTTAATTACGTCCTACCATTGATACCATTTTGACTTTTGAAAATTATGAATTTCTGTTACAGGAGTCTCATTAGTATAAAAGCTTATTTGTTTGTCAGTATCCTATAGATGTATATTGGCATCAAGAATATTTTTCTAAAATTTCCTAACAACTAGACTTTAAGACACTTATGTACTTAGGTTTGAGAAGTTATTCTTAGCACTGTCACTGAGGCAAAGATATATGTAATCCTCCCAGCCTTCTAAATTCTATTATACAATTGTATTTCATTATGGATGTGCTGTCTGTGAATTTGGGCTGTTTAAATAAATTATAATTTACTTTTGAATTAAATATAATGATATTAACTTTTTAGATTTTGGAATATAAAATAATGTGTGTAAGATCATATTATTCTGTTTTAAAGTAAATAATATGAGATCGATATTGCCTGACAGCAACATGCTTGCTGAAATATACTAGTAAGGTTTTAGTAATACCGTGATATTGTAGAGTTCTTTTACCACCTGGAAGTGGGAAGAAGTATGTATTGGTGTCCTAGTGCCACTGTAACAAAGTACTGCAAACTGGGTGGCTTGAAAGAAGAGAATGTGTTCCCTCATAGTTCTGGAAGCTAAAAGTCCAAAATCAAGGTGTCAGCAGTGTTGATTCCTTTTGAGGGCTCTGAGGGAGAATCTATTCCTTACCTCTCTCCCAGCTTCTGGTGACAGCTGGCAATCCTTTGTGTTTCTTGGCTTATACAAGCATCACTCCAATCTCTGCCTCCATCATCACATGGCATTCTCTTTGTCTCTTGTCTTTTTTTTCTGAGCTCTTACCAGAACTTCCTCTAGTATCTGTATTTCTACCAATAGTCTTTTTAACCTTTAAGTATAGGGCGTATTGTCAATCTTCAAAGCTTTATATTTTCCTATTATTTCAACATTCCCTCAAGTAGGCTGGGGGCCTGCTCAGGTGATCAGGTGCACCTGTGTGATCAGGCTGGTCCCTGCCACAAGCTCCCCTTCTTGCCCTCCTTTGACTATAACCTAGTAACATTTAAACACACCAGTGAAATTTTATCATGTCATTAGCTTATGTACTCCACACTGATCCCCAGTGAAGACACTTGCCCATGGGTCCTCATTCTCTCTCCTGGCTCCCCACATGGTTGGCTGAATTCACTCTCTTGGCACTTCTTCCATATGGCCCCCTGCATGGCTTGTCATGTGTTAAGCCTCCCTTTTCCAGGACCTATGAATATAATAAATCCTTTATTTTTATATGCCTTTCCAAAGGCAATTTTGTAATAGGGAAGTATAAGTCTGATTCCATATTAGATCTGTTCCTTTGGTTCCAACCTTGTGGTCTGTTTCCTGTGCTTAGTCATAGAGGTTCTGCACCTTTGTAAAAGAATGTTGCCCATAGCCTGAAATATAAAGGACAGCCCATTCTCAAGGCTCTGACCTTTAAGGGTATAACACTTCTCCATTCATAAAGAGATCAAAAGTTGCCGAACAGAGAATAACATTTGTCTTGCTGGAGGTTTACAGGAGCATCATGACCTGACCTATGTGGACAGCTGCAAGAATAAAGGATTCCAACACCAAGAAGTTGGTAACAATCAACTACACTTCCTCCCTTTTAGTATAAAAAGAGCCTAAATTCTGACTTGTTTAAGACAGTTCTCCAGGACATTTGTCCCTCATCTTCTTGGTCTGCTGGTTTCCCGAATAAAGTCATTATTCCTTGTCTCAACATCTCATCTCCTGATTTACTGCCAAGCAGAATGAGTTTGGATGGGGGGCTCACAATTTCTGTGGCCACGCTGGAGTGATCCTTAACGACCCCACCAGGAGGACTTACTCTCCCATTTACAACATACAAAAGGTTATTTATATTTTTCCTATAATGCACCTCAAAATTCTTCTATCTCCTACCCATTACCCAATTCCAAAACCACTTGACATTTTTAGGTATTTGTAACAGCAGCATCCTATTTCCTGGTACCAAAATCTACATCAGTCAGGGTTTCCCAGAGAAACAGACCTAGTAGGATATATTCAGAAGGAGGAAGGAGGAAGGGAAGGAGATATGGGGAAAGAGGCGAATAAATTAATTTATTTTAAGGAATTGGCTCAAGCAATTGTGGGAGACTCAAGCAAGAGTTACAATTGCAGTCTTGAGTCTAAAATCTGTAAAGCAGGCTGGAAAGCTGGCAATTTAGGTGGGATTTCTACAGTACAGTCTTGAGGTAGAATTTTCTCTTCTCTGGGAAGCCTCAGTTTTTGCTTTTAAGGGCTTCAACATCATCCTATGAGATCCATTCACGTTATGGAAAGCAATCTCTTTCACGTCATGTCAGCTGATTGTTAGGCACCATATCCTAGTCAAGCTGGCATATAAAATTAACCACAACAGGGTAAAGTGTAGGCTGTGAGGATTTCTTGGAAAGAACTAAACATTTTGAGAGCCATTTGGTTAGAAGCCTAGAATTTAAATGCAAGTTTCTATAGTGACTGTTTTACATACTTTTAGTGTATATGTGGTTAATTTGAGTTTCTGTTTGAGAGCTAGAGCAGAATAGACAGAAAAAAGATATAAGGAAGGATTGCACAAATCACAAAAAAGAGATGAATCAACTGCCTGAGGCAATCATAAAAGAAACAATAATTATCTGCATGGACATATGTCATACTTAGCTTAGGACCACACTAACTAATGCTATAAATAGAAGTCCAATGAGCTATCCATTGAGCAACAGAGCCCGATACTAATGCTATAAATAGAGTCTAAGTCTGTCCAAAGATAGAGGTGCAAAAGAAAAATGTTTCCAATCTTCCTTTTATAGAATAACCAATGCCTCAGTTTAAAGAGTAGTACAGGGATAAGGCAATGCACAATCAGGAAACAGGATGCTTCAGTATGAAGTGAGGAGGCAGATTAAAAAAAAAAAGTTTGGAGAGAAAAACACTGAGCCAAGAAGACCAAGTAAAAAGCCAAAAGAGGATGAACAGACAGGAAGGCAGAATCCAGGTAGGGATAAGCAGGTTTAAAGAGAGCCTTTAAAAGACAGACATCATGCTCTCATTGAGCCTCAGGATGTGTTCAAGATGCTTACAAATATAATAGAATAATAATAACAGAAACAATAATGAACATTTATCGACTATTTCTAAATGTTCCTCTTACGAAATCTCTGAGTGACTACTATTATCATCTTTATTATCCGTAAGAGGAAAATGAGGCACAGAGAGGTTAAGGAATTTTCAAAGCTCACAAAGTGAGTAGGTGCCAGGGCTAGGATTCGAACCTAGGCAGTCTGGCTGCAGAGTTTGTGCTTCCAGCCATGAAACCATTTGCTATACATATACCTATAAGGTGATGCCACCTTCTCTCTTTCTAAGCTGTTACCTGATTTTCTACTTCCTTCATCTGGCTAATCAATGAGCAGAGAAGGAAGGAGGCTAATTAATTCTAGATTCACAACTCAAACTATTTATAGACTCTATAAATAGTGAACCAACAAAAAAAGGAACTAATTCATTTCAGAAGATTAGGCAGCAAAGAGGGCCTTGGGTGTGGGGAAGCTATAACAGAAAGAATATTAAAAAAGACATGCTTTGAACATCTGTACATGTGTAGCTCAGCAGGTCTAAAGGGTCAGCAGTTATGTTAATAAAAAAATTATATACTTACATTATGAATCACCACTTCTATTCAACATAGTGTGAGAAGTCCTAGCCACAGCAATCCAGCAACAAAAAGAAATAAAAGGGATCCAAATTGGAAAAGAAGAGGCAAAATTGTCACTATATGTAGATGACATGATACTATACATAGAAAACCCTAAAAGCTCTACACAAAAACTACTAGAGCTGATAAAAGAATTGGGTAAGGTAGCAGGATACAAGAATAACATCCAGAAGTCAGCTGCATTTCTTTACACTAACAATGAAATACCAGAAAAAGAGAGCAAAGAAACAATCCCTTTTAAAATCATATCCAAAACTATAAAATATTTAGGAATACGTCTAACCAAGGAGGTGAAAGACTTATACACGGAGAAATACAAAACATTGATTAAGGAAACTAAAGATGACTTAAAGAAATGGAAATATATCCCATGTTTTTGGATTGGAAGAATCAATATTGTTAAATGGCAATACTGCCCAAGGCAAACTACAGATATAATGTGATCCCTACCCCATGACATTTTTCACAGAACTAGAACAAATAATCCTAAAATTTATATGGAATCACAAAGGACCCAGATTTGCCAAAGCAATACTGAAGAAAAAGAACAAAGCTGGAGGAATAACCCTCCTAGACTTCAGACAATACTACAGAGCTACAGTAATCAAAACAATGTGATATTGGTACAAAAACAGACATATGGATCAATGGAACAGAAGAGAGAGCCCAGAAATAAACCCACAGATCTAATTTAGTCAGTTAATCTTCAACAAAAAGGCAAGAATATACAATGGAGAAAAGACAGTCTCTTCAGCAAGTGGTGTTGGGAAAACTGGACAGCAGCATGTAAATTAATGAAATTAGAACACTCCCTCACACCATACACAAAAATAAACTCAAAATAGCTTAAAGACTTGAATAGAAGATAAGACATTATAAACCTCCTAGAAGAAAACATAGACAAAACATTCTCGACATAAATCTTAGCAATGTTCTCCTAGGGCAGGCTACCCAGGCAACAGAAATAAAAGCAAAAATTAACAAATGGGACCTAATTAAACTTATAAGCTTTTCCACAGCAAAGGTACCCATAAGCAAAACAAAATAACAACCTACAAAATTGGAGAAAATATTTGGAAATGATGTGACTGACAAGGGCTTAATTTCCAGAATATATCAACAGCTTATACAACTTAATAACAAAAAAACAAACAACTCAATCTAAAAATGGACAGAAAACCCAAGTAAGCAATTCTCCAGTGAAGACACACAAATGGTCAATAGGCACATGAAAAAATGCTCAATACCGCTAATTATCCAAGAAATGCAAATCAAAACCACAATGAGGTATCACCTCACACCAGTCAGAATGGCTATTATTTAAAAGTTCACAAATGATAAATGCTGTAGAGGGTGTGGAGAAAAGGGAACCCTCCTACACTGCTGGTGGGAATGTAGTTTTGTGCAGCCATTATGGAAACAAGTATGGAGATTCCTCAAAAGACTAAAAATAGACTTACCATAGGATCCAGCAATCCCACTCCTGGGCATGTATCTGGAGGAAACTCTAATTTGAAAAGATACATGCACCCCAGTATTCATAGCAGCACTACACAAAATAGTCAAGACATGGAAAAGCAACTTAAATGTCCACTCACAGATGACTGGATAAAGAAGCTGTGGTACATATATATACATACAAACACACACACATATACATATGCATATACACACACACACACACACACACACACACACACACACATATATATATATATATATATATACACTAATCGGCAATAAAAAATGATAAAATAATGCTATTTGCAGCAACATGGGTGGACCTGAAGAGCATCATTTTAAGTGAAGTAAGCCAGAAAGAGAAAGAAAAATACCATATGGTATCACTCATATGTGGAATCTAAAAAAAAAAAAAAAAAAAAGAGGGCACTAATGAATTCGTCTAACAAAACAGTAACAGACTTGCAGACATAGTAAATAATCTTATGCTACCAGGGGAAAGAGGGTGGGAAGGGATAAATTTGGGAGTTTGAGATTTGCAAATGTTATATATAAATGTTATATATAAAAATAGACAAAAAATAAATTTCTTCTGTATAGCACAGAGAACTATATTCAGTATCTTGTAATAACCTTTAATGAAAAAGAATATGAAAATGAATATATGTATATATGCATGACTGGGACATTATACTGTACATCAGAAATTGACACATTATAACTGACTATACTTCAATAATAATAAAAAAGAATCATTGTAGTAATTCAGTAATGTTGGGGGGAAAAAAGAGAACAATGAAAAACTAAGAATAACTTTAAAGGGTTGGAGTAGGGATTATAGATACCAACAGTAATCAGCAAACACGACCCCAGGAACCAACTGCTAAACATTTACCAGCATATCACTATTCTGAGTCCTGTAATCTTATATCTACGACATGCTGTTTCCTAATATTATGTCTCTGCAACATAAACTCTTTGAAAGCAAATTCCTTAAGTGCTTTTGTGTACCCTGCAGAACCAGGAACAGGTTCCTCAAATATGTGATTGTTTAATACTTTAAGTAAGGCTAGGGGCAGTCCTTAATTCCTAAGGAAGAAACAGAAGTCTACTATTAGCTTAATTAGTTACCATCAGGAAACTATCTTTTGGTTTCTAGTAAATAACATGAATTATTAAAGCCTCAAAATATCCTTATATATGCTTTATATATGAGAATAATTTTTGTCAGATAATTTTAGATGATCCAATGTGAAGACACTGGCGGTAATAATAATTGCAAAAGAAATACATAAAAGAATGAAAGTATACTGATTTGTTGCATGGTAAATACATGTCTAGTAGACTGTGGAAAATTGTCATGGAAAATGCAGGGCCTGTCTTCCCAGCATGAGCTCCCTCTCAAGTCACAGAAATGGAATTACCAACTTGTTTCAAGTAGAAAATGAAAACATACAACGGAATGTGGTCGGGGGAAGACAGTCAAGTTTCAATTAATTTGCTAAAAGAAATCCCTGGAAATAAATGTTTCAGTATTTGCATGATAAAGTGGATAGCAAAACACAATGCATTCTCAAATATGATAAGATCATTTCTAAACTGTTTCATACAATTTTGAAAACAGTACAAGTTGAAGGAAAACTGATATACCCAGAGCCGAGAACCATTCAGAGAAGAAAGAGTACAGAGACTCATTTACAGTTCATTTTGATGGGAGCTTAGCCCAGCAATGAAAAAGATGGTTAAGACACTGGAGGAATCTTCATCTGATTTAAAAAGAAATTTTAAAATTGATTGTTAGGCAAAATGTTCCTACTATGTTTCTTTAAGCTTGTGATTAGGAAATATATCTTGTGATTTAAAACTCACCTCCAACAATCTGAAAAAAATTGTGGTGAACAAGTCTCCCGGGGAAAAGGTTTAATTAAAAAGCTTTGGCATGACTCCCATCTCCCTCCGTTCTACTTCTATGATTAATCAATACACGTAAGCTTCAATTAAGGCCGTAATTGTATACTGTATACTGAAATGGATTTAACATTTTCTTCTCATTTCCACCTCCACACACTGAGACTTGTAATTTTAGAAATGTGAAAATAAGGGAAACCTCATTTAAAATGGAGTTGGGAAGCTCCAAACGGGGTGCTCTCACACCCATACCACTTAGCACAGCCTACAGACTCCATCAGGAAGAAAGATTTCCTCCTGAACCGTTAGTAACAAGCTGCCCACCACTAGCAGTGAATGAAGAACCACCACAGGTGTGAGACTTGCCTTTGGTTCACCAGTTTGCATGGCCCTCATTGCGGTTCCTCTGCTATTCTAAAATAAACTTTTTGCTGGTAAAATAACTGGCTGTTTTGTTTTTTAAGGTCAACAGAACTTAGGCCAAATTGAACACTTGACATAATAAAATTTATGGCCTTACATAAAGCATTGTCTCTTATTTACAAAAAGGAATCTTTTAGTGTGTGTGTGTGTGTGTGTGTGTGTGTGTGTGTGTGTGTGTGAGATATAATAGGAGATACTAAAATTAAGAGTCAAAGAGTCATTCTACCTGAAAAATTCTTTTCACATGCTTTGAAGATGCCTGTGTAATGTTTATAGGAGGTAAAACTTCTTTTTCATCTTAATATAAAAGAAAATTTCTTTTAATCTTAAAAAAGTTTATCTGCTAACTTTGAATTTAGGTAGCATGGAAAAGAGATTCATTTTGAGCTCATAAAATTTTTTTTTCAATCTTTACTCAGACATCTCCAAATCAATATTTTTAGAATTGAAAGTAAGCACATACAATGAAAAATGTAATCATTTTCAAACCAGAAATAATTTATTTTTGAAATAAAATTTTCTTTATAAAGGTCAAATATTTATTGTGGAATTCAATATTCTTTTCCTCAATGATTTGGGCCCACTCCAAAGTGGGATTCTGAAAAAATGGTATTAACACAATGTGGTCATCTGTATTTCTATTTCTACATATTCTGTTTCTAAATCATGGCAGCCCCAAGACATGGCTTTAGGAGATTTTAGCATACCACCATCTCCCTCCACCCTCAAACACACAAATCTTCTAGAAGGAAAAAAATGGCGTATTGTGCAAATAAAGTCTCTAGGTAAGTTCTCTAGTTGTCCCGTTACACTCCTTTACCTAAAATTTAGCCAGATGCCTACCCTGAAAACCTTACAGAGAAGTCCTATAGTTTGACTTTACAGCTTTTCAAATTGACAGATTTTTTTAATCACAGGGAAGGCTAGAACATACTGTGAAATTAGAGATCCTTAATACTGTACATAAGACAAAGTACTATCTTTGTATAGTGACAGATGTTAACTAGAATTATTGTGGTGATCATTTTGTAATGTATAGAAATATCAAATCACTATGTTGTGTACCAGAAAGTAACATAGTGTTATAGGCCAATTACACTTCAAAACAAAAAAACTCATAGAAAAAGTGATCAGATTCACGGTTACTAGAGGCGAAGGATGGGAGGTTGGGGGTGGTGGTAATGGGAAGTGGAGGAAGGTGGTTAAAAGGTACAAAATTCAGGTTATAAGATAAATAAGTACTAGTGATGCAATATACAACATGATTAACATAATTAACACTGCTGTATATTACACATGAAAGTTGTTAAGAGAGTAAATCGTAAGAGTTCTCATTACAAGGAAATAAATTTTTTTTTCCTTTTTCTTTTATTTCGTGTCTATATGAGATGATGGATGCTCAACTAAACTTATTGTGGTAATCATTTCATGACTGATGTAAATCAAATCATTGTGCTGTGTACCTTAAACTTATACAGTGCTATATGTCAATTATATCTCAATAAAATGGGAAGAAAAAATAAATAATTTTAAAAATTAAAAGGTTCTATGTTGACAGAATGTGTGTGTATATCTGTTAATAGTGTTAATGTTTATGTTTTAATTAAATAATGGTAAGATGATATTTTTGAGTGTTTTTCCTTGACAAAATAAAACATGGCAACTCCAAAAAATACAAGAATTTAGGAATCACTTTCCGAAACCACTGAGTTTCCATTCTGCACACTTTTCTCTCCTAAAAGGATCAGTAAAAAAATTGTCTTTTACACTGTGTCTGTGAAAGTTTTCTAATAATACATATTTAGCTATTTTGCTATGAATAAGTATCAAATTGCTCCTAGGGGATGGGAAAATTACTGCAGAAAAAGCTGACTTCACTGATATCTTGGGTTTACTTGAGATGTTATAACCAAGCAGAAAACTGTGTCATCATCAATTCTCTCCCCCAGATTCACCCTTTCTTCTCTTGCCTAAGCTGACTTGGAGTCCACAGTCCAAGATCTGTTTCACGTTTATTGAGAACACACACTTCCCTATCTACACATTTTTGACCTCATGATGTCATGGGTGTAATCAGCTCTGTTGTTGGAGAAAGAGGATGCTAAACATGTGGGAACTAAAAACAACTTGAGGATAGATTATCTTTTATGGATATAAAGGGGAGTTGAAAGATGTGGAAACTAAGGCTTAACAATAGAACTGGGCTTAAGCAGAAGAGAGGAATACAAAATGTTCTTTGACTAACCCACATGTCATCTATAAAGAAAGCCAACCAATGCCCTATCAGAACTGCCACTGTGCCCAATTTTTCCACAGGAGACTCATGTATCCTTACCATGGAAAAAAGTAGAATCAGTAACATGCTCATTTCTTTTCAATTCTATTTTCTGTTCAGAGAGGCACAAGGTAAAGTTCCACATCAGAAAGTTCACTTAGAAAAATTCCAACTGTGGAAAATGGTCAGTCTCCTTATTAGGGTACTCCAACTTTTGGAAGGATTCTTGTGGAGCCCACTCCCTTGGATTCAGGTAGGAGAGAGAATAGCTTTCTCTAGGAATGCTATACTCCACAAAAGACCAAGAACTCCCAATTTTTCCTCAATCCTCTTCTTAAGTTGACTGTGGAATTTAGTTTCCAGAGAGCCCTTCATGGAAATAAATGTGTGGTATTTAGAGCATTTGTCTTCAGCTTTGGGTGTTGACCAACACTTGAGAAGAAAAAAAATGCCTGATATCTTATTACACTATATGAAAACTTGGCAGGTAATATATCAGATATTACAAATGAAAGGTTCAATGTGGGTCAAACAGCCTTGGGTACAAGCTAAAAAGTGTAGGAGCAGATGAGTGCAGCCATAGCTGCTTTGTTATGCAAACCATCTACTCTTCTGTATACTGTAGAAGACACTGAAAGCTATCTGTGTTGATAAAAAGTTAGCACATCTTCTTGATTTTCTCTTTTATAGACCCAAGATGCTAAGAAAACAGAACTTCATGTTCAGGCTAGAATACAACTAAATCCAAAATAACAAAACTTAAATATTTTATTTCATGTCTTTTTGCTCCTGATCTCCAAATGCTGAAGTGACCTAAGATATCTTCAGCATCTTTCTCTTTTCCATCTCTACTCTTTGCCTAGGAGATATCCTGATCCTTGAATAAATTGGTTATTCTCAAAATTACACTCTTATTTATAATCTCAAATTTAATCAGTTTAGGAATCTTGATCACTCTAATTCATAAGGACTCCCTCACAAATGTTAAGATCATCTATGAATTTGCCTAGACCAAAAACTTAGAAGTCATCTCTGATTCCTCTCATTTCTTCACTCTCACATGTACTCTACTAGCAAATATCAAAAGCTTTATTCACAAATACATTCCAATAATTTTTTGCTAAGATTACTGGGAGATTGTCACTGAGGGATATTTAAGCTAAAATCTGAATGATCAGGAAAGGCCTGTCATGCTAAATCTTGATGGAAAGTGTAGCATAAGATGAGAAACCATTAAAGGGATTTAAACAGAATAGTTACATAGTCTGATTTGTGTTTTTAAAAGATCATTTGGTTTCCATTAGTAAATCCTCAAGTGCTGAGGTATCAAGTATTAGTTTATCTCTCCCCATGACTATGCTTATTTCCCAAGAGCAATGCTAATTTGTGAATTTTGTGGCTTTAGTATGGGCTTGTGACCCATAATTTAGGGGATGGTCTAGGAATCTTTAATGCTGGTCCTAGACGATGGAAACTTGGAAGTCAGCTTTCATATTGAGCTGTGACCAAGAACTACAAATGCCCTGAACTGTGAAAGGAACGGGTCTTATTATACTATAAACCCACTGATGTGTTTCTTCCTCCTAAAGCACAGATTATTTTATAGTTCTGCTATCAGACCATGGATATCAGTTTATTCTAAGTAATAATTTACCTTAAACTAGAGTTTCTTGAGAATCAGGGTGGAAAATGTAAATCAAGCTGGAAAATGTAAACCGAACACAAATTTTTAAATTCTCCAAAATTCTAGGCTGTCTTTACCATATTCTAGTTATAACCATTCTTAATCTCTTAAGCACTTACAGGCTGCCTGCATAATCTAGAAATTGAGTGATAAGGAAAATGTCCACGGCACTAATAAATCCTCAAACTCATTAGAGTAAAGTCTGAACAGTCCTGTAATGATGGCCTGCATCATTAGTGCCACTGTGACATGATCAGAAAACACGGAGCAAATTCTCAAATGTTGTCCTTGTAAATCAGATATACTGTGAATGGAAGAAGCCCCTCCTACTAAAGGAATCAGCTCCCTGCTGAGACAAAATCAAGTCCTTACACAGAAGACACATTCTATTATGAGCTGATTCTCCAATTGTCCTTAAGTCAAAGGCCAAGATAATGAAATAAAGCAAAGTAAAGCAAGTCTAAAGATTCAGTATGTGGGAAAATTTATTTCTTAAAAATTACACAAGCAGTTATTTTCTAAGTCAGTGTTCAAAAGGCTGTATAATTTGATTTTTATGAGTTAGATTTAAAAGGGGAAGACAAATATTTTTTATTTGTTGAGTCAGACTCATTGGTACAGCTATCATCTGGCCCAGCTGTCATCTCAAAGAGGGGAAAATAAAATACAAGAGTTTTAGTATTTGCTAAAAGCTACATCAAAGAAGGGCCAAGGATGATGCCCAGGTGTGTGATCCTGGTCCAGTGGTGGGTCTACCATGTAATAAAGCAAAATTGGACAAATAAAAAGAGGTTGCTTCTTTTAACACTCTGGAATAGGGAGGAATAAAAGGGTGTTTTTTTGAGAGCCAGGTTTTATACAGACAAACTGGAGACTAAGCATCTCTCTGTGAAAGGTCTCATGTGGCTTTGCCCTTATGTTAATAATAAATTGGACTGGAGAGGTACTGTGTTGTCACCATAACAGCCTTAGGGCAGAAATGCCTAATTCTATCAACACTTCACTGTTCCATGTGGGCAGCTCGCCAATGTTCAGATATGTTGGGTGTGTAGACTTTTAATCCAAAAGCAGACCTTAGGGACAAGGACATTCTCCAGCCTTCCACTGTAGAGACAGAGTATCATCCAAAGACATCAGTGCTTACCGAAAACAACACCATGAACTGAGATTAAATAAAACAACCATATTGGAATCAAGCACAGGAGGTGTGCAAAATGCTAGTGTTTCTTGTCAATTTCCTCCAGCAAGGGAACTTTAGTTCTGACTGCAACTATTTTGAGTCAGTGTGCCTTTTTGAGTTATTTGCTATCCTCAAATGAAAAAGTCAAAACTAATTTGCTGTTAAAAAAGACAGACATATTGCCCTGTCAAAGAATATTTCCTAATGTAAACTTCTTATAAAATCAAGCAACAGTAATCTCTTCATTAAAAACTGACTTCCGAGCATTGAGACTTTTATCTTTATTTTCACAATCTGAATTTAATGTTTCATAGGATGTATCTATTCATTTTGCATAAAAATAGAAACATCTTTAGCCTCTTTTTTGATTCTATCTATCCTACCACCATCAAAACAGATATTTAAATAGTTTACAGCATTGTTTTACATATAAGGGTTAACATATAACATACAATTCTTTAAAAATTTATTTTTGATTTTAGATTTTTATATTCTAATAAGTCTTATTATGAGCTAAAATTTGAGCAAAATACTTTACACTTCTTTGGCTTAATCATAATAGCAAACTTAAAAGTAGATACTATTATTCTACCCATTTTACAGACAATTAAATAAATTTCCCAAAGTTAACATGTCTTGACTTCAGACCATTCAACTCTGGTTCTAATTCCTTAAGCAGTTCTGCAAGTGCACTGCTGTGTGGGTTTAAGAGGGTAAGAGATTTCACGGGTATCAGTAGAACTTCAAAAACAGTTTACGATGCAAAAGCATCTCTAGAGGTACGTGATCTACGTAAGATGTTCCGTATCTACGATACAGGTAGATCCAGGTAGCATAAGAGAAAGCAGAGAAGCCTTGGGGAATGTAAGCCTGAAGATATCCTTCTGTTTTGTCCTAATAAAGATGCTATTTTGCTCCTTTTCCAGTTAACCTTGGACACGAACGTTGAATTCAAAAGAGGTTCTTGTAACCAATGTCTATCGAAACAATTTACCAGAATACTGAAGCTCCGTATGGTCTTCATCATGAATATCTAGGGCATCAGTTAGATTGGAATTACTCCCTAATACGCCTGGATTTTTCTGATCCACTGGTTACACTGTATGCTTACCAGGAATAATCTCAAATATGTTTATGGCAGTAGCATGCACTTATTACTGCAACTATGCAATTTCATTAAATTATGAGTATGAAAAGAAAGTAAATAAGTGTTAGAAAAAAAGCAGTAAATTAGGCAATGGTAAAGAAACTGTTAATGTCTGAAGAAAAACTATAAAACTCTAAAAGAATTCTGCATTCACTTGGCTTCACAAATATTTCTCAGTCCACTTCAGAGAAACCCAAACAAAATTGTAAATAGCAGAGCTCATTCAAGAGAGATATGAACTCTAATCAGTGGATTCATACTTTAATAATTTTCAAAAGGTCTTGGGATTAACATGGAAAGATTGGTGAATGAATGTACATCTATGTTTCAAGTCAAAATAAAGTATTTAATGTCTGCATCATTTTGAAATGAAACATTTTTAATTGAACAAATACTGTGATATTGGGAAACATAACAGCATTTGTGCTATATTTCTTTCTACTTTTTAAGCCCCTTTAATGTCACCAGAAGGATCGAATAGAAAAGAAATCATCCACTCACTCAAAATAAAAAGCATGTGTAAAATATGTTTGCAAGAGGAGAGGAAATGAAATCTGTGACATAATACATGTAGGTTTCAGTGATGACTGTGATGGGAAGAGTCAAGAGGATCCAAAAGAAGTCTGACCTTGGCCCAGTTTGGAAGAGAATCCCCACATGTGTAAGGAGACCTCAATTGTTAGAGGATGTTCTCACTGCAAGTAACTGTGACACCCCAAACAACTTGTATAGTATCTTTGTGCCTCAGCTACTTCTTGTCTAAAATAAAAAAGCAAAGGTAACCTATTATCCTGGGCTATTTAAAAATTCACTGATTTTTATAAAAACTACCAGATCATTCCTCCAGAGGATATTGTCATTTCAAGTTTCTTTTTTTCTTTTATACTGTCTACAGAACTATGACTGCCTTGTCATATGACTTAGTGGAGACCCTCAAAACAACTACTACAAAGGCATGTCCCAGGGAAACAAGGACTTTTACTTCTTGAAGTCTCCTCAATACCCTTCTACTCCAAGCCATCAAGGCATGTTTCACAGAATTCTTTTCTAGCCGGTTTGGGGATCTTATGGTACATCTACACATTATCCAGAAATAAGAGTGTGTACTAGGAATGACCCTACCTATTAAGTAAATCAAAGGATTCAAAATTTATAGCACATTGCTGATGTTCTTACCATAGGCCTGTTCATAGGGACTGAAGGATCTCCAATTAAATCTGATGTATTGTGACTTTCAAACTGGAGTCTCAGAGAAGGTATGTTTTCACATAACCCTGACTCTTAAAAAATGTGGTGGCACTGTAACTACAGAATAGAGATACCTTGTACAAATACTAAGGTAACTGAACAATAATTCTTTCTTTTCAGGGTCCAGCAATTTCAAAAATTTAAAATTTTCAGTTTGTCTGTACAGAGCACTTAAGTTTTCTGAGTGTTATGGCTATTAACCCAATTCTATACATTTGATAATTCTGGTACCCTGCAGGCTAAGACAGGTAGACACAGAGTATAAAATATAGATCTCTGACTCCATTTATTCTAGGAAAAGGAATGACATTTCCTATCTCTCCTATCATATTTCAAATCACAACAGTTTAGTAGAAGTAAGTAAAGAAAGCAGCAAAATTGGCAAAGAATAACTTTGAAAGCACATAACTCATACTGTTATACTAAAATATTATTAGTTCACATGCTGTCACTGTTGAGTTGTCATTAATTTTAGTTTTATTAATTATGCTTTACTTTCTAACTAGATATTAAGTTTATTTTAAGTACCTACCGTGTCTTATATTTCTTCTTCTCTCTCAGAACACCTGTCCTAGTACTGCACACAAAGAGAATGCTCAGTAAATATGTGTTGACTGATCGATTTATTAGATGATTGTCAGGGGTCAAAGGAGTCTCTCTAACCTGCAGGTAATGCCAGTGATGAAAGAGATGAGAAGATGAAAATGTACTTGTGAGTTTTAAAGGATTCGTCCCTGCCCTGTAATATGTAACAGTGACAAGAGTATTTATGTAAAGTTTTCAAAAGTATAAAACTGCACTTTGCTTTACATAAAATTAGTAGAATTGTCTATGCTTCCAAAAGGACACTACATTATGGCATTTTCTCACACTGAATTTGATGACTCTATCTCAGCAAGAACCAGAATGTATTAAAATGTATAAGACATCCTTTATTTCTTCTAAAACAAAGTAAAAGTTATCAAAAATTATCCAAATACAGTATGAACTGTCCAGTTCTCACTTCTCAGGTATTCATCTTCATCTAAGGACACAAAAGTACATGAACGACTAGAGGCAAAAGATCAGGTAAGTCTCACAGCCACAGCAGAAAAAGAAAAAGGGGAAAATGCCATACGTCTTCTTCTTCTGTGTTTTCTTTATTTTTTGCAGCCTTGTGCAAAATGCAGAATGTTTACAATTCACAACTTCTCAATTTTCTCTGAAATATTCTATCAAAAAGAAGGAGCCTTCTATTAAAGTTAACAATTAGCATAAGGAATCCTTAATAAACAATAGACATTAGCCAGCCTTCAAACAGTGTATATAAAATTAAAAGGCTCTAGGCCAAGGGAAAAAAAGAAGAGGTACTTTATGTGCCTAGCCATATAGCTCATGCTATAAAATCAAAGTGCTTTAATATACATATATTGTATTATTTGTGTGTGTGTGTGTATATATATACACACACAGTGTGAAATTAATGCTAAATATATATAGAGAGAGATTTCTACATATATCTACATATAGATAGAGATCTGTATCATCTATCTGTCTTCTGTCTGTCTGTCTATCTATCTATCTATCTATCTAAATCTTGCAAAGCGTTTTTAGTCACTGAGTCATTCTGGAGCCAAGTCCCAAATGAGTAATTTTATTCTGGGATAGAAAGTATCCACATTTCTTATGTTTGTTTAATGACCCAATAGTACTTGGATAATGAGACAATTGAGGGTTGAGAAAGGTACACCATTCATCACAGTGAGTCAAATGCTAGTAACACTGTTTATTTACAGTGCAATTTAGGGAGACCTACGGCTCACACTGTCTACACAAACAGAACAATAAAAGTACTTAAAGCCATTTATATTCATTTAAAAATTAAACCCATGGGGGTGATGTCAAGATTTCTACTCTTTCTGTCAGAGACATAGCACTTTTCAACAGCTGTATGCCTCATTCTTTAAACAGTGCACAGGGTGGGTTTGGATTTCTACAATCTTTGACTGTAATGGAGAAATAACAATATTGGATAAAGAAAAGAGTAGTTATTAGATCACCTACTTTATCTCCATAGTTATGTCTATGAGACATGCTGTCTCAATTTTTTCCAGGTCTGTCTTTGATGATCCCACCATTGTTGGTAAATTCTGTAGGGTGATCCTTTTCCTTGGCAATGAATTTGTTTTGCTATTTGTAAGAATCATGTGCATGTTTGAACGTTACTTACTAAGCTATTCACGTGTAGTCTAATCATACATCACCTCCATATTCTTGCTTTGTTCCTCCAGGTTTTAACTGCTACTATTCCACTGACTCACACTTTCAAAAAGATTATTTATGAAATCAAATGAAAATAATTATACCTTATATGATTTAATGAGGGAACATGTATCTAAGCATATTAGGAACATGTGTTCAGATGCATAGTTACATCTAAAGGTAAGGTAAGTCAAAGTGAGGAGGGTTCAGAGTTTCTGATTCCTGTTCTTCAACATGGAGAGAAGCTCGATTACACAGACAAGAAGAAAATTCCATTATAATTTGAGCATCAAGAGATTAGGTCTTTGTCTGTCTTGCTCACTGATTTAGCCCTAGTACCAAGCATATAGTGCCTGGCATGTGGCTGATAATCCTTTGCTAGACATATTTTCTTGTTAGAAATACTTTGCTAATATAAAGCCATCAAGTGTTAGTGATGGTAGAAATATTTCTGACAATTTCACTCCATAAATATTAAGATTCAGCCTATTGTAATCTCTTTGTTTTCCATCTTTTTAGTAATGTTTTCAAGACCACCTACCACAAAAATAATGGCAAAAACTCAAAAATATTTGCATTTTTTTCTTTAGCTCCTCTGTAAAACACTAGCTTTATTGGCTCACTCACTTCCAACACAACTTATCTAATTACTCTGGTTTTTATTTGATTTTTCTCTATTAATATACATAGCCAGAACAATTTGAAAAAAAAAAAGAGACTGCATGATGTCAGCTATCAAATTATTTTAGAGAGCATTGTTATACTAACTCTCTTTGTAGTCATTAATCATAAGAAGCCATCAAACTTTGCCTTTGAGATATTTAACCTAATAATATTTTGCTAATGGAAATATAACTAATTGCTATAATTTAAATTTTAACATTTTATCTACAAATAAACTTTTCTCCCTCATGATAATCTTAAACATAAACTACGTTAATAACATAATCTTATCTTTGGTCATATTTCCCATTTCACTTTAAGTATCATTACCACAGTTATATTATCAAGTCTCCAAATACCTTTCTAATACTTCCAATAGTGTTTGAGTCATCAGCAAACTTTGAATATAAAAATCAAATAATACTAAGACTGGATCTTACTGATATATATTCTTTGAGTATTTTAATTTATACTTAGCTATTACTATATAGTTGCAGTAATGATCCTTATTATTTGGGAAAGCATCCATGTATTTGCCAGAAATTTTAAAGACTCACATAACTTGGCAATTTTTCTGGGAAAATTTGAGATCCCACAGCCTTTTTCAGTAGTTATCGTTTTTAGTAGAACTTAGTAGCTATTTATTCGACACATGCATCATTCTTTTACTCATTGTGAAATATGTATTGCGAACTGACTGCTTGCCCACCCCTCTGCTAGATCTTCAGATTCAGACATTAAAAAAAGACATGGTTCTTGAATTCTTAAGAGTTAGAATCTACTGTGAACTTGCATTCCTTGTTCTTTTCTCTGTATACACTGATTGTGGTGTAATGTTTTTGAAAGTTTCCTCTTTTATTCAGAAAGTTTCAAGCTTAGCAATATAAAGTGAGTATTTCTCAGAACATTTTTATTCTAGTAGAATACATAAAATTCAGAATGATGTAAATGTCCATGTTCAGTTATACTATGATATAATGATAATTTTGAAAATACTGATATGATAATCTGTTAAAAAGTAGCAAATTTCAATTTTTTAAAGTATAATGCATCTCATTCCATGTTTCCTTCAGACTTTTATCTCATAATGAAATTTTTAAAATGTACATTTTTTCATGTAAAAAAATTTATATCTGCAAGTGGTGAGAAATGCTTACTTACACAACTCTAAATAGACAACTACCTGAAATATTTTCAGATAGAACCCTCAGTGAAAATTTCAGGTTTGGTATAATTGTGGGAGGGAAAAAAAATTGGTGGGCATGCTAAACCCAGGAGAAGCTGTGACAGAGAGTACTACACACTTACCAAAATCCACTTCCTCTTCTTCCTGGGCACAAAGCTAGATGACAACGTCTAGCCTCCAAGTAGTTAGGTCTGGGCATGTGCCTGATTACTAGACAAAGGGATATGAGCCATAGTGAAATGTGATGCTTCCTTCCAGCCCTGGTTTGAAATATCTCTAGGATTTAGTCTCCATGCTCTTTCTTCCTTATGGCAGAGGAATGGGAGAAGCATTGCGTTACTGAAGTCCACTACTTAAAAAATGCAGCAAGGAGTAGGCAAGAAACAGACAAAGGATGCAAAAATCTTGGAAACTGTTAGTTTTTGTATATTTGTTAAAACTGCTGCTTGTGAAAATTCTGAAGAAAAACCAAGGATCTACCAAAACTGCAGCTCAGGGGGAAAAGGTTAGTAAAAAGCCAGCATATTAGTTTGGACTGGCTGCTGGTTGATGTATCTCTCAAAGCACCATGGGAAATAAATGAGCTCAGGAAAGAACTGGCTTGTTTGCAGGCAGACATTAAGTGTTTTGCAGTATTGGAGAAGCCAACTCCTTCAAAACCCCTAACATAAGAGATAAAACTGAAAAAGGCTTTGAGCACAAAGTCACAGTAAGTTTTCTTAGTGAGACAAGGAATTCAGCCCTGCAGCAAAAGATAAGATTAAGGATGCTGCCTTCCTACCAAAACCTACTGTTCAGATGGCAGCCACTACTATGTTGAAAGAAACAGGCATGAAAGCAAAGAAGCGAAGCAATACAGCAAGACAGAGAAGTAAATCTAAAGAAAGGAACTTGGGTATGGTCACTAGCACTTGGAATAAACTGGAAACAACTACATTAGAACCCTAATAACTTTCTGAAGTAATTCTATTGTACTTATACAATAGTACATCTGAGCAATCAGCTGTCAGGTACAATCATTCTCCCTTTTGTACAGATTTGGACACTGAGGTACAAATAGGAAAAATTAAAAAACCTTCCTCTAGATCACATTTCAGAACTATTAGGCTCAGGCTCAAGATTCAAACCAAGGCAATCTGATTCCAGAAGTTATACTCAGTCTTTCCATGGGGCCGTGGTCATGAAAAAATGCAAAACTGCTGGCCAAGTGCTGAGCTTCACCTGACTGCCTCATGGGTTGTTGCTACCAGTAGCATCAGCAGAGAAATTTTATAGTTTGAGAAACACCAATAAGAGTTAGGAAAATTTACATTCCCATAAGAATTCCTTGTTTTAGAAAAGAATTCAACAGAGAATCCCTATAACAAAAGGCTCCCTTAGTGACTTTCAAGTAGAATTTACTTCACGTAAATGTAAAAGATTCACAACATTCCAGGCACGCATTTGTTAGATGAAAGTGAAGGGCAGTGCTTAATTTTCTCTACCCCAAATACTTGGTTTGTGGAGGCAAGGTTTGCAATTTTTCAAATATTTTCATGGAATGAAAACATTATTTCCTTCTAGTAAAAGGAAACTGTTTTCAGAGCTCATTAAATAAAGCACTATTTCTGTCCCTCAGTTTTCTCCTAAAATATCTTGCATTGGTGCCATGCATTGATTGTCATAAGTTCCTTCTATAAGAATGCTGTAATAACACAGGTTGTAGACTTTCTACTTGCTTTGGACTCTTAATTTCTTTTTATTCTCATATCAGAGTGGGCTCTATTTCAATGTGTATGCTCTTTCTCATTTATTTACTTATTAATTCCATCATTATTCATTCATTCAAGAGGTAATTATTGGTCTATCTATGAATCAGTTACACTGGTAGATATAAATTACTAAGGTTTCTCTCCAGCATTACTCAGAACAATGCCTGGAACACAGCGGACATTAAACAGTTTAGAAATGAATGAGTGAATGAGTTAATCATGAATGAACTAATCATGAATGAACGAACAATCTTAGTTTAGCAACTACAACAAATTTAAACCTAATAAGAAAGGAGACACAGCAAGCACTTGAATCCATCTATATCAATACCTGAGTGTGGGCTACAGTGTTTGGAAGGGGACTGATTATATGGGAAGTGGATCCAAAGTTTAGACTCAAGGATGGGCAGAATGAATCTTAAGTTTTGACAAGGATGGGCAGAATCGGTTTAGAAGGATTCAAAACAGGGGACAAAGATAGGGATATACGTAGTTTGCACAAGATCAATAAGGGAACCCGTCTTTATCACACAGATTCTTTTCTTTTCATAGCCACATGGCCTCAGTGCCCTAAAATGCCCCCAACAAATAGACTTCCCCATTCCCACCTTACTCCGATGCTGATTTACTGCCCAGAGCACTCAAAGGCATGAATCTAGCCCTAAGCACTGAAAGAGTCTCATCACCTTCCTGGCAGGGAGACACAAGTGTTGGGGTAAACGGCTTACACGAGACCTGAGGGAAATTTCCGCTAGTTAAATAAGGGCACATAAAATTGAGGGACGAAACCACAGATGTTAAATATAATATGGTTTGAGAGAACTGCTTGTCTTTAGAGTCCTGTGTATTCTTTCCTTTCAGTATTACCCACTTCAGAAAGTAATCAATCTCAGCCTGAGACCATGAATGGAAAAGTATATGTTGTCTCTTCTGATCAACAGAAATGCCAAGAAAAGATACCCATTTATCGAGATCATTTGGATGTTAAGGGGGCAAAACATTTTAAAACTAACTTCCCATGAAGCTGTTCTGACATAATTGAGCCTTAAAATTATTTTTTAAAATAATTCCATTCACAGAAATCCTTCTTTGCCCTCTGTGTTACTGGTGTCCCTAGCCCCAAGCAAGATTTCATCCTCTTCCTCTCTTTGTTATACCTCTATCTATAAATCCTTAACTCCCCATCTGGTCAGATTTTGAGACTCTGGGTTAACAGCCTAATATCAAAGAAAAGTCACAGTTCTACGAGCAAAGGAAATGGTTTTAGTGCCAAGTGTTGCTACTCGTCACTCTTGCTACATCAATCTATACAACATGACTGAATGAACTTTAAGACTCCTTTCTTCCATGATAGATTTAAGAAAATGCAAAAGAATTTAATTAGAAATGAAAGACTTTCTTTTAGGACACTGGGTTTTTTTTTTTTTTTTTTTTGGCCTTTTGCCATGTAATTTTAAAGGGAATAGATATTTCTTCATTTAAATCACTTCACTTGGTGCTGCAGTTAGAGACCTGGCCCAACAGGCACCTTTTTATCCCTCTACTCCAGACCACTGTCAATTCGAGGATGAGCAATGACCCATTAGCCCATCAGCACTCTTCCCAGATATCTTGTAAATTTGAGCTGAGGTCCCGAGGCTGTAAAGATGAGAGCTCACTGCTTCTTTCAGACAGCCTCATGGAAAAGCTAGACTGAAGAGCCTAAGGCTAACTCGCACAGACAAAGGGTGATGAGAAAGTAGCATCACTGTTTTACGACCAGCAAAATCTCTGGTTTGTGAGCCCAATTCCCCGTTACCTCCAAGTTGAGTTAGATTTCCATCTTTTACAGCCAAATGAATCCTAACTAATGAAAGTGTCTTAGAGTTGCACAATTAGCTGCTTTGTACTTATCTGTAGAATTGTTTTTCTTCTTTGCTGAACCGTATATATTTCTTAAGCTCCTCAGGGTGCTTGTTCTATTATATATTTCATCTCTTCTAAGGAAGCTGGCATCTTGTCTACTTTATGCCTCCTTTACCCTCTGTGTGTCAAGGCATCGTTATCTTACAGTACATGTGTACATCCAAGTGTTGTACATATTGTTTTTCCTTTCTGTTTTTAAACAAAAATTGAATTAACAATGTTTTAAAATACAAAAACAATTATCAGGTTCTTGTGCACAAAAAGTTATGTTGTAATTTTATTTTCTGTTATCAATTATCTGGCTAAATATTTTATTATATTTATTACAGTAATTGTCACTGTGCTTGAACATTTAAAAGTTCAAAAGGTAAAAATATTTCACAGCACACAGTTTATGAAGCAAAACAACTTGAAAATACCACTGTAATTCCTTTCAATTTTAAACAATTTGGGGAATTATTTATCATATATAATCATATAATATATACATATATATAAATGCTTATAATTTTCTCAATTTTTCCTTTCTTTACATTTAGAAAATCCATTTCCTATTTAAACTAAAACATTGTTGTAAGTTATTGAACACTAAAGAAACCACAGGTAGTCAGAATTGGTAATTACAATAATAAAAATTCTAAATATCTAACTCAAGAATGCTACATAATATAATACACGTTTAATTGCATGTATGTGGTTCAAGTGGGGGAGAAAACGCCCCCACTTAATGGAATGTAACTGCTACATAATGAGTGCCTAGTAGAATCTGACAGACCATAATGAAGAGCGGCCCTTTCTCAGCATGGATATTAAATGCTTAACCATAGATTTCACATGTGTCTCCATTAATTTAACATTACATTAAATGATGGCAACAAGCACTGAATATGATTAACTCAGCCTTCTGCACCCAAGCACTAAATATATCGAAAACAGACAAATATAAAATAAAGACTTCATAGAATATCAGATGTTTTGTGAAGAAGCTCGTATAATTATGGTGCCACTTAGTTTTGTAATTGCGTCTTCCGCAAATCATGTGGTCTTATTTTCCTAATACACTACATTTGAATAATACCTGACTTTTATCAATCAGCCTTTGGAGTACAATGAGGAGAAGAAAGTTCCAATAAGACAGAGTATTAGCACGAAGGAGCAGGCAGAAGAAACGTGAAGGGGGAAAGAGAAACAGTATATGCAGCAAATGCAAAGATCATGGTCTTCGATACATGTGAGAACAGAAGACCAAGGAGGACTTCATCTTAATGGTCATGTCTGTGGCCCTGACATTATGGAAATGTATGCCTCATGGAGTATTTCATAAAACCACAATATACCCTGATCTTCTGTAGTTACATCAGAAAGCAGAGGCCTAGAGATAGGCAAACAACATGAATCATTGCCTACCCTTGTTATGAAACCAGCGTCACAGTCATCAGTTACACTTGCTAATTCAAAAGCCCACTTCTAAGTCATTTGTTATTACCCTTTGTTACACCCTTGCCCTTATTCCCTTTCCTTTATCGTCTTTATTTCTCATATTCTGAGAATACTAATCTGACTGGTGTATCAGTCAGGATCCCATCAGGATATAAATGGGACACTCAAATTAGTACAGTTTGAAGAAGATTTAATAAAGTGATAGATTACAAAGGTGTAGAAACTACAAGAGTCACTGTCATGCCCTGGGACTAATGACAGGGAACAGTTATCATCCCTAGGCCCAAAGGGATGGCGAGAGGAAGAAGTTATCACAACTGAGGGAGACAGTGTTGGTGAGCAGAGCAAGCCACCTTGAGGGGTACAGTGGCACTCAGATGAGTCACATAGCTAATTCTGAAGCACCCCATTGAGAGAACCAGCAGAATAAATATTCAGATCTCACTCTTCCCATCCTTTCAATATCTTCATTAGCTTGATGGTAAAATTGTCTGTTGACACAAGCCATACAGATCAGCTTCCTAAGCTGAGAGCCACAAGGAACAGTGGCAAATAGATGAGAAGGGGCCCAAAAGGAGATATTAACTGAGGTTGATTAAAATTAGCCAGTGAGGTACTATGGGCTTTTCTTTATATAAAATATATTGTTTGCCAAAGTAATACATGCACATGGTTAATCAAATAATACGAATGGGCTTATGAATGAAAAACAACTACCTTTGCCCAATTGTCCCATCTATGAGTCTGGAACTTGAAGTCATCATTTTAAACCATTTTAGGTTTTAGCTCTTCCAAAGATTATTTTTGAACATTTGAATAGTATTCTCATATCATATTTCTGATTTACTGACTTTAGAAATTGCTTACTGACTGTCTGCTATAAAAGATGAAGATTCAGCTCACTTAAACCAACATTCTTTTCAATGGCTCTCCCAATTGTTGTTCAAGTTCTTCTCTAAAAGTTAACATTGCATATTTAACAGAAGACTGGCTTTGTTCAAGCTGCTGGATTGTTTTAATTATAAAGAAAGTTTATTTCATTTGATGAGACAGATGATTAAGAAAGGGTATCTTCTGGAAACATCCATTAAACTTCACTAAATTTATCCATGAACAAACTTGTCTGTGTTCTGGGAGGAAGCTTCATTAACATATCATTTTCATGCAGTAAAATGAGCACTTTTTTGGTGTACAGTTCTATGAGTTTTCATAAATGCATATATATCAAATAATAGAATATTTCCATCACTCTAAAAAGTTCCCTTGTGTCCGTTTATAAACAAACTCCTTCCCCATTCCAACCAGTGGCGCGCATGGATTTCATTTCTATCTCTGTAGCTTTGCCTTGTTTAAAATGGCAGATAAGTGAAATTACACAACATTAAGCTTTTTGTGTCTAGTTTCTTTACTTAGCATAATATTTTTAAGAGTCATCTATGTTGCTGAATATATCAGCAGTGCATTGCCTTTTATTGTCATTGTATGATTACTGCACATTCTAGCCATTCAACAGTTGCATATGCTAAGATTTTTAATTTTAAGAAAGAAAACAAGGAAACAAAGCAGGGTCTGCAGTATATGTCTGACATAAATATGTGTGTTTATGTCAGTAGGTAGCCCTGATTTTCAGTTACTTTTTTTTTCCTGATAATTTATTTTTATTTCCCAATGTCCCTTTAACTATATATTGTATTTTTTAACCAAGTTATTGTTTAAATTATTTTAAAGCAAGAAGACGTATCTGTAAAATGTAATTAAGAATTAGGAAATACATTTCATAAGACTACAACACAAATTCATGTAAATAAAAACACTAATTCTAAAAGTTTTAAAAGCAGAGAGCATCTTTTAAAAAAAGGTAATAAAAATTTATAAACCTCTAATATAATTCAAAGAATAAAAATATATCAAATCACAATTTAATTTATTCTTAAAAATACTTCAGGGCTAATTTCATACAAAGAGCTTTACAATATACAAAGCATATTTCCATTCATCATATTGTTTCATCAGAATGACAGATGTCAATAAAATGCTTTAACTGTCAGAAAATTAGGCCCTTTTCATCTTTTAATTTATCAATTATCATAATAATAAAAACAGAACCCTAATTTTCACCATTGCTGTCTAGAAAGCTAAAATGGAAACTACTGTGGCAGAGAGAAAAACATACCATCTGAAGGCAATTTAAAGAAAATAATATTATGAGCAGAAAATGGAATGGATTTGCTAACAACTCAAAATAGGAGAAATGGAGAATCATTTTATCAAATATCACTAACAACACATAAGGGAGGAAAGCGACTTTTACTTAAACATTATAAAAGCTCTTGACACAATATTGTAAGGAATTTCATTTGGAATAAACTTTTATCTGAATGGCAAGATCAAAAGAAAGTGATAAACAACCATTATTCAAAAGAGGACTGTATGCCAGACTAGTGATGTTTCACCCAGAAGTCTTGAAATTCTGAGAAGAAATTTCTGGGAGAGATAAATGAATAATCATTTGATCTAATATAAAGCTGAACTAAACAGCTTGCTAATTGCTTATGAAATCAAAGCATAATGAAGAGAAGAAAAAATAGCATAGAAGAATTTTTTAAACAGAAAAACCAATTATTTTTATAATTTTTCAGCAGTCTTTCTTTCAAATTTTGTTTTTCTGACAGTGTTTTATGCTATTTAGTAACACGTGTCTATTTCACTTCATCGGGAAATTCATCCAGCCAGTTTTCAGGTGTAATTTAACTCAATACAGTGTCTTTGTCAGATCCCCAAAGACTCAACTTATGTTTCATTGAGCCAACATAGATAATAAAATAGTATTTGGGAAGTTGAGCCAGACATAATAAAAAGATCATTTCCCCAGAACTTAGCGATGTTTATATATTTACAGACTTCACAGTAAAGGAAAGCCATATGTGAAGCAATAATGCCAAAGAAATTTACAATAAAAGAATTATGAAAGTTAGCTGGCATAAAATCTTAGAGAACAACTTTTGTTCTGTTTTCTCATTGCCCTACCACAAAATAAAGGAGAAAGCATCATTAAAGCACATGGAGGCATGATACCAAGATGCAGTTACAAGTTTAGTCAAAAGCCCTAGGAGTGAAAAAGGGATTCTAGTAATTTCCATTTATAAATCACAGTAAAGAAGAGGATGAGAAAAAATATAAAGGGGAACTTCACATCTTCTTCAACTCTTCTTCATTTCAGTGCAAATTATGGTAAGTGATTGGAATGGGTGAGGGTAGTGTAGCTGTTTAGTTCGGTAGTTTTCAGCATAATTGTAATGAGATCAAAATGTCAGCTCCTTCCGTTATTGGACCAGTTCATGTCTCCAAGAGAAATTCTTCCTTTGTGGCCATGGGCTGTACCTTTTAAACATCATCACCCATTGAAGTATTCTTTTGATGTTTTGTGTGAGCTAATTGTCAACAATCCCAGCAGGAAGTTACATAATTTTAAGGTCACAAGAGAGCAAACACTGTTCTTTAGCAATAACGTGAATAGGCAGACAGGAGTTCACTAAGAATCCATTTGCTGGCAAAAGCAGACATCTCAGACTTGTCAGTGAGGAGGAGCCATTGTCCAGAACGTTCAGAGTAGTGTCAGAGCCTGAGCCTCCAGGGTTTATGCAGAAAAAGACCTTCACAGCAACTAGTGGAGGTCTGTTGAAGTACTTGGTCTGACACCTCCCAGAAGGCTTCTGTTGCCTTGTTAAGGAGGGCAACCCTGGCATCTACCCTCATCTAAAAATATCCATATGATAACAGCAAAGAGGACGAACAAGTTTCCTTCTGTCTTGGAATTCTCTCTCTCTCTCTCTCACACACACACACACACACACACACACACACACACACACACACAAACACGCACAAGTCAGAAGTGATCAATGCTATGAAGAAAATAAAAGAATGTCACCATGAGTGTCTGGTGCTCAGGGAGGAAGCGGAATTACTTAAATAGAGTAGGGAAGGGAAGTCTGACATTGAAATGGAGCCTGAACAATGAATTTAAAAGTGGCAGCCTTGAGAACCGAGCATATTCCAAGCAGACAGGGGAGCAGAACAGCCTTGGCATGTTACCTAGTCCCTCAGGACCTCATTTCTCAGTCTGTGAAGAAGGATAACAATGTCTGTCTCATGGGTTATTAGAGGACATAGAGAAAATGATCCTGGCTCACGCTGTAATGAGGGCTCTATACCCTCTTACCATCACTACCATCTGAGTTACCATCTTTTTCCCTCGGATGAGAACACCCCCTCCCAGATACTCCCTCAAAGTCAGTATTACATATGTTACAGTGGGTGGGTCATATCAACATGGTTTGAGAACAAGTAAAATGATGAGAGAAAAAAATACCAAGGAAATAATGTATACACTGCAGGTAATTTATAAAGGTGTTTAATATTTTAAAATAAAACAACTCAGGGTCCTTGAGAGGACAAAGTTGAGGTAAGAATTCTGAGTAAGAGTCCTCTCAAGATGCACGTGAACAAAGACAGCCTCAGATGAAGAGGATATGGGCTTCCATCCAGAACATCACTTGCCTGAAGACAAATCCCAATTCTCCCCCTCGCTCAGCTTTTCCCCAAATCCTCACTACACAACTCTATCAGGTAAAAAAGACCAGCCACTTTTCCTATTATGTTCTTTCTTTTTTCCCAGAAAAATTAGAATCATTTTTTTTCCTATCTGGGAGCTCCTCATGCCCTTTTTAAATAACATACTACAAAGACAGACAAGATAGAGTAGAACAAAGAGAAAGGGCACAGGTTACAGGGCCACCTGCGTCGGGGAGGGTCTTTTTCTTACAAGCATTCTCATCCCCCATTTCTCTCTGAACCCTGGTGTGGACAGTTTGGGATAACCTAAAACTATTAAGGATCCAAGTAGACAAATTCATATACCAATAGAAAGTAGAGAGCCAGCAGATAAAATAAAAGATGAAGATAGTATCAACTATACTTCAATTTAAGAAAAAAAATAATAAAAAGGATTAAAGGCCAAAAAAAAAAAAAAGATAAATAATAGGAGAAAGGAAGGGGTAAGGAAGTCAAGTATTAGGATGCAAAGTGCCTATGAAAGAAATCTTGAACAATCCAGTAGAATCCAATAAAAATTGTAGTCCAATTATCTAGCAAATTGTCAAATGATGAAATTCCTATAGAAGTAAGGAAGTATGTTCTAAAGCGTGATTTTGGGGGCTTTTAAATAGAGAAGAGGACTAAAAATCTGACAATAAGTGGATGAAATATGGGTTGGGGAAGGACTAAATGAAAAACTCATCATTTAACTCAACCCATATTTTTTAAACAGTGTATTAGAGATGACAAGAGAGTCTGAGTTTTCATTAGTAAGATAAGATTTATACAAACACCTTAGAAAAAACCAAGAATACATGATATTCTCATAAAACATGAGCTAATTACTGTTGGTCTGAAAGACGTGCTTATTAGATTCCATTTGGACTTGTTCTGGTTTACTCATTCATTGATTTCCAGGAAAAGACAACTTGGACATTAACAAGAAGCAGGCCCCTGTTTCCCAAGAACTGTTGGGAAACATCAATGACTCATTTATGAGAGTAAACAAAAGGATTAAGAAAAGCTATTTCACAACCATAAATATATATTAAAGTTACAGAGCTCTTTCCCATAAAAGCCTGTAAAGAAAATGGTAAAAAAAAAAAAAAAAAAAACAAAAAAAAAAAACAGAAAGAAAGATAGAAAGAAAATGGGTTTTGCAGAAAATAAACAGAGGAAAGCAGTAAAAAAAAGTTCAGTAACTTAATCTAAATTGAAAACATTTTGCTTCCCAAAAAGTCAGAAGCATATTGGAATTTCTGGTTTGTTTTTGGTTTTTTGCTCTCTCCCATTAGCTGTGTGGCCCCTTTGTATTCAGTGTTAGAAAATGATCATCAGCGTCACCTACCATATTGATTTCACCAAGGTACAGTGAACTGAGGTATTCAATTCTTAGCAATAGTAGATTCTCAACATCTCATTAGGTTTACCTCTTCATCAAGAATTACCCACATACTGTAGGCCTGAACTACAATGTACTATATTTGAAATAAGCAGCTCAGGGGTAAGAATTCTGGCACAGTAATAAATCTTAGGTAAAAAAAATCTTATTTTGAAATTTCAACTTTGTACTTTTGAAATAATGGCAGAATACCTACAGAATAAATTGCCAGAATAGTAACAAAATAATAACTCTTACACCCTTTTTACCTAGATCCCCAGTTGTTAATGTTTAACCCCATTTGCTTCATTATCCTCCCATTTTCTGTATATATCATCTTTTATTTTGGACAGGATGTCCTAGGACTTTTAAATATTCCAGCGTGTGCTCCAAAGACAAGGACACTCCTGATGTAATGCCAAGGACACATGCAGAGTCTGGTCATGAGGAAATGTTAGACAGATAGATGTACTGAGGACAATCATACAGCATAAAAGACCTGTACTCTTTAATTTTGGGGGGATGTAATTAGGTTTTACTTGTTTGTTTGTTTGTTTAATGGAGGTACTGGGAATTGAACCCAGGACCTTGTGCATACTAAGCATGTGCTCTAACACCGAGCTATACCCTCCCCCTATAAAGACCTATACTCTTTAAGACTGTCAAGGGCAGAAGTAAGGAAAGACTCATGAGGTGGAAGGAGTCCGGTGAGACATGATAGCTAGATGCAGTGTATATTCTTGAATGGGCTGCTGGACCAGGGGTAAAGAGATACTGTTAGGGAACATGCAGAACTTTGAGCTGGATCTATGAGTTGGGTGGCAGTGTTGTTATCAGTGTTAATTTACTGATTGGGAAGGGTGTGTGGTGATAATGTATAGAAGTGTCTTTGTCTTGAGAGTACACAATGGGGTTTTTAACAGAGATGGGACATCCTGTCCAAAATAAGAGATGACACTATGTTCTGCCATTCAGATCCCCCACACAGAACCCAAAGGCCTACCTGTCCCCTGCTTCTGTGAGCCCTGCTAACAGCTCTGAGTCCTCCCAGGAACTGACCCTTGCTGAAAATAGCTATGATCATCCTCAAAAACCTTTCAAATCTATTATTATTTTTATTCTAAAATTCAAAGTATACAAATTTATATATGAATACATTCTCCTCATAAAATACATTTATAGTCAAGGTGATTACATCCCTTGATCACCTCCCTATCCCTGTTCCTTTTCCTCTCCACAAGGAACCACTGTTCTCAGTTTGGGACCATGCTTCAAGACCCTGTTTTGCATGTGCAATTATTCCAGTTCTGATCAGTGACCAATGTAAATTCATATATACAGAGAGGGATTAGAGCTGAATTCATGGATGCTTGCTATGGTGAGGTCTATGTTTTCATTTTTTAACATTTTGGAGGCATTTTCCTATGTTTTGACAGTCTGTATTCTTATTTTTTAAATGTGTATATTATACTTGGGGCATTGTATTGATGTTCTAGGTGGACAATTCTCTTTTTTTCTCAAATACCATGAGTAATAATTATACTGATAATTTTGTAAAGGACTTTGAAGCCCTGAGCATTATGCAATATATGCTATAATTCCTGAAGTCTCTTAATAAGGGTATAATTTCACAACTTACAAAAGACATTAAAACTCATTATATTATTAATTGCTGCTGATGATAAAAGTAAGAGATGTTTATTATATTAAAAAGGTAACAAAAAAGGTCACTTATAATCCTATCTTTTTTTCTTAACGCTTTAGATATATATAAAAATAGGGTAAAAATCTTTTTTCCTCCAGTATTATACTTAGTGGTCCCAAGAGCTTATTTTATTTTTATATCTATATATCTGCGTATTTATATATAATATGCTTTTTTATATTTAAGCATATTTTTGTGTTTAATCTCACAGCTATAAATAGATAGGAAGAGAAATGATTGACTGATAGATGCACACAGCTTATTTATTTTCTGCCAAAACAATGGACTGTGCAATTTGCTCTAGTGCAGATAAAGCATCTATCATGAACCACCTTTACGAGTCAGCACACTCACACATATACCATTATTCTCACATTAGAATAGATGTATAAATGCATTAATCCCCCAAACTGACATTAATGTTTAAAGATATCTTTGTACCTTTGATAGATGGAAAAGATCCTGTTTTAATTTTCATTGTAAGCTGTTTATTTTATCAGATGTTTTTCATCATTACATTTCACCTAAATTGTTGCTCCTTATCTGCTATCCATTTCTTCTCTAGGCTGTAGGGATTTGCTTTGTATATTTTGTTGTGCACTATTTTTATATAGTGAAAGTACTAAACTTCTGTTCAAATGAGTTGTAAATGTTTCTCCCAGTTTTCCTTTCTTTGTTCTTAACCATTAATTTTTTTTTAATGCTTATGTGACCAAATCTGTTGACCTTATCTTTTATGGTTTCTGAGGTTGACATCAAGGCTGGACAGCTTTCCCTACTGCAATATTTATAGTTTCTGTTTTGTGCCTGCTTTTAAGGATTCCTTTATGTATTTATTTTTTGTATAATGTGAAACAAAGTTTATCTTTTTCCAAATGGATACCCAATTGTACCAATCCAGTTAATTGAAAAATAATTATTTTTCTCAATTATATAAAATACTTCATAATACTGTAAAGTACTTCTCTATATCTTATTTTGTTCCCATAAAACCGTAAAGGTAATGTCTCTGGGATTAATAATAGTGTGATGGTAAAAGCGGAAATATGAGTTCCATCAACTTCATCAACTGTCAGTTGTCACTTTTAGTAAGTAACGCGACCCAAATCTCAGTTTTCATACACTTAAAACAAGGATAATGCCTTCATCCATGAATGTCTTGAAATTCGACATAAATGACATTCAATAACATGAAATTAAAATGCCTGATGTGTGCTAGGAAATTAATTACTGTGAACCCCTTTTCCCTGTTTCCTTCTATCCACTCTTACAAACAGCTTTATTAGGTTATCCCAGAGGATACACTTCAGATTGGCTCATTCTAGTGGAAAACTTGAGCCGAAAATAAGACATGCAGAAGTTTAGAAGTTCCAGGAACTGATATAGAAGCCTCTCAAGTTACTTTTCCTTTGTAGGTGCCACTCTGCACTGAGGTAGTATTTGTAGCTCCTTGTCTCTGGGGTATCATAGAGGCATACTCTAACTCAGCTAGAGAGGGGATGACTTTTTGTTCAGCATGGCTGTCATTTCATTTGGAAGTACAGTAGGCTTCTTTCCAAAACGTCAAGTATAATGCACCATTTCTGCTAAAGAAGTAAGTTGCCTTTAAACTCTCCTAGCCAAAGTAGAAAAGAATCTCAGTGTTCAGGAAGGTGAAATAGAATGGAAGGAACTTGTCAGAGGAGTAAATGATGGCCAACACACACACGCATTTCAACACATCTCATGGTGTTCTCAGTGATATGAAAAAGTCCTTAAGGTAAATAACAGGATAAATAGTTAATTTCATGTTATGGTTTCATTAATACATGGGAGGTGGCTTATAGTACTAAAAAAACCCACAAAACATGATGTTATATATTAAGCAGGGAAATTACAACAGAAGGAAAACCAATAGTAGACATCTTTATTCCATGTTTTAAAGTAAAGAAATGAAAGTCAACATATATTTCATGAATTGGGCACTGGGCCAGGCACTAGAAGTTATAGTCTTACAAACATATGCTTTTAACAGATTTTCCATAAATTCCAGAAATATTATAAAAATAGTTTCAGGTTAGTTTTCAAGGCTTGGGAAAGCTTCCATGCAAGTCAATGTGTATGTGATATAACTAACTGAGTATTTAATGATATTAACAAGTTTTTTTCATTTTGGTAATGGTACAATGGTTATTTTTTTTTAAAGAGCCATCCTCTTTCACCTATAAGATACTACCATATTTTGAGTATCTTTAAAATAATCCAGTTCTTTAAAAGGGCCTGGGTGGGACTATAGGTGAAACAAGATTGGGCATATGTGTATTATTTCTGAAGCTGTTTGATGGGTACACAGGCATTCCCTTGACTTCTGCATGTGTTTGAAAATTTCTAAAATAAAAAGTTTTAAACTGGCATGTGATATCAAATCCACAAATGTTGATGGCTGGAGCTCCTATTATATACCACATAGAAGACCAACTCCTTTGTCTCATCATATGAATTCCTTTTGATTCAAATTCTTTTGGTTCAAATCTCAAATTCTGTCACTCACCAGCTATGTTTTGTTACCCAAGTCAATTAATCACTTCGTGCCTTGGTTTTCTGATTGGTAAAAATCATTGTAAGAGTATTGTGAAGATTAAATCAGCTCATCCCATTTAAATGCTTAGAACAGTACTTAGTACTTTGTAAATATTCAGTATTTGTTTGGTACTTTTCTTGTGCAGTGTCAATAGTTCACTTTGGTCTCCAGTTGCATCACTCAGATGAGAAATATATTCAGATGGCTCCCTGGATTATTAGACTTCCAACAATTGTTAATTTGTCTTGATAAATCTCAAAGTCTTATTGTATGTAACAGTAGAAGCGTTACATTCATAAGTGTATAGTGTTTCAATTATCAGGCTCAATTCCTGAAATATTGGCAAAAGACTAAAAACACTTCAGACAGTTTAAGAAAAGAAAAATGCACAAATTCAAGCTTGTGCACTGGCTAAATAAATATAAAAAGGAGGATAACAAAATACATGATATATAGATATGATACTATATTCACTCTGAAGCCCAGGAACCAAAAGATATATAGAAACGTATAGACATAATCCCATGAACAGACATATAGACCAGTGGAACAGAACAGAGAGTCCAGAAATGAACCCACAAACTTTTGGTCAACTAATCTTCAACAAAGGATGCAAGAATATACAATGGAATAAAGACAGTCTTTTCAGCAAATGGTGTTGGGAAAACTGGACAGCAGCATGTAAAACAATGAAGCTAGAACACTCCCTTACACCATATACAAAAATCAACTCAAAATGGATTAAAGACTTAAACATAGACAAGATACAATAAATTTCCTAGAGGAAAACATAGGCAAAACATTATCTGACATATATCTCAAAAATTTTCTCCTAGAAGAAATAAAAGAAAGAATAAACAAATGGGACCTAATGAAACTTACAAGCTTCTGCACAGCAAAGGAAATCATAAGTAAAACAAAAAGACAACCTACGGAATGGGAGAAAATTTTTGCAAATGAAACCGACAAAGGCTTGATCTCCAGAATATATAAGCAGCTCATACAACTCAGTAAGAAAAAAATAAACAACCCAATCCAAAAATGGGCAGAAGACCTAAACAAGCAATTCTCCAAGGAAGACATACAAATGATCAAAAAGCACATGAAAAAATGCTTAGTATCACTAATTATCAGAGAAATGCAAATCAAAACTACAATGAGGTATCACCTTACACCAGTCAGAATGGCCGTCATTCAAAAATCCACAAATGACAAATGCTGGAGAGGCTGTGGACAAAGGGGAACCCTCCTACACTGCTGGTGGGAATGCACTTTGGTGCAGCCACTATGGAAAACAGTGTGGAGATTCCTCAAAAGACTAGGAATAGACTTACCATATGACCCAGGAATCTCCACTCCTGGGCTTGTATCCAGAAGGAACCCTACTTCAGGATGACACCTGCACCCCAATGTTCACAGCAGCACTATTTACAATAGCCAAAACATGGAAACAGCCTAAATGTCCATCAACAGGTGACTGGATAAAGAAGAGGTGGTATATTTATACAATGGAATACTACTCAGCCATAAAAACCGACAACATAACACCATTTTCAGCAACATGGATGCTCCTGGAGAATGTCATTCTAAGTGAAGTAAGCCAGAAAGAGAAAGAAAAATACTATATGAGATCACTCATATGTGGAATCTAAAAAACAAAAACAAACAAACAAACAAAACCCAAAGTGTAAATACAGGACAGAAATAGACTCATAGACAGAGAATACAGACTTGTGGTTGCCAGGGGGGTGGGGGGGGTGGGAAGGGATAGACTGCGATTTCCAAATTGTAGAATAGATAAACAAGATTATACTGTATAGCACAGGGAAATATACACAAAATCTTATGGTAGCTCACAGAGAAAAAAATGTGACAATAAGTATGTATATGTCCATGTATGAATGAAAAATTGTGCTGAACACTGGAATTTGACACAGCATTGTAAAATGATTATAAATCAATAAAAAAGTTATAAAAAAAAAAGAGAAGAAAAAAAAAGAAATGTATAGAAATAATCCCATGACTAGCATATGGTATTATTAAATGCCAAAATAAATTACCCAAGAAAATATGTTATTATTTATTAATAAATATACTCCAATAGGATATACTAGATTAAGCAGAAATTCTTTTTATACTTATATAATAATAATAAAGATTGCTTTAAAATGTAGCAAAATTTGCCAAATACTTTTAAACATGTTAGGTCTAATAAAAAATGCCCATTTAGAGAGAAAATACTTAAAATAATTTCATAATGAAAATCAATGTTAAATCAGGAGAACATGTAAGGAGAGGATGGATAAATCAAGACGATATATACAAAAA
Organism: Camelus ferus; assembly: GCF_009834535.1. Classification (NCBI taxonomy): domain Eukaryota; kingdom Metazoa; phylum Chordata; class Mammalia; order Artiodactyla; family Camelidae; genus Camelus; species Camelus ferus. The sequence continues at coordinate 82,908,808 of NC_045698.1, read as the reverse complement.
TTATGATACAACATCTAAAATTAATAATCAGGTACACTTTAGATGAGTGCTTACAAACTCATGTGGTCCAAATCGAAGTGTCATGCTGGCAACCTCAATATTTGAAATAAATAACATTAAAGAGTGCTGGGGACTGTGGTAAACTGTGTTTAAATCACCTGTTGAATCTAAAGGCATTTAAACTTAGATATTTTTAAACACAGAGTGAGCCAGCACACAGTAAGATTCAATAAGGCTCATAAGTCACTTTGCAATCTCTGCCTTTGACCAATATAACAATACAAAATCAACTTAAGTGAAACTTGTACCCATAAAACTCAAAAGTTCATTTCAAAGGATAAAATATCTGTATTTTTCCATCATAAATCCCGAATGTACTCACATGAATCAATCTCTTGGGATTTAAAAAAATATATATTTTAGTGGACTCCTAACTGGTTTCTCTGCTTATGGTCTCACAGGCTTCCAATCTTTCCCGAGGATAGCCCCAGTGTGCTCTTTTTGAGAACCCACATCTGATCATACTAACTGGCTTTAAATCCTTAGTACAGCTTATAGGACTCTTCAAAAATTTTCTTGCTCAACGTTCTAGCTATTTCTCTAGCATTTCCCACACCTGTTCCCATCCTTCCAGTCATAGTGAAGCCCTTATATTGCAATTATCCTAATGTTTCAGTCTAGCTCATATCTTGGTGCTTTATACACTCTTTCCTTTCTCTCACCTACTTGGTTACATCCAACATTTATTCCATCTCCAATGCAAGTGTCATATCACCTGTCTTGGCTGATAGGAGCCCCTCCTAAGAGCTCTCCCCATGCCCTATTCATACCTCCTCCATGGCATTTATTATGTTGTCTTGTAATTATTCCCTTGAGATTGCCAAGAGAAGAGAACATAGCTTTTATTTCTATATTCCCAGATGTGTGTGCAGTAACAGGTATATAATATGTACTCAATGTATCTTTCTTGAATGAATGAATTCACTAATGAGGTAGAACAGGAACCTCGTCTTCTTTATTCTGTGTGCTGTTCTCTTTTGTTAAGCTCTGCTAAACACATGGTATGGTTATCATTTGTCCTTAAGTACATAGATACCATCTCCTAATCCTAAAAAGTATAAACCTACAAAGGAAGGAATGATTCTACCTCACTGGTCACAAAAGCACCACTGGCAAATTGAATATTGATTGCCTGGGTCTATAGAATGCCGAATGTGAAGGGAAAAAGGTTCTTTGTAGGGATTCTTATGTGACAACAGTGAATATGTACTGGTTTAGTTGTCTTCTAATTTAAAAAAATTCTCTAAGATAAAATCCACTAATTAAGATTTTGTTTATTCCAAAAAGCACTGACATATTGCCATTTCACGGGTGTCTTACTGCATCTTTTTCCTTACAGTAAGCCTTGAACTTCATTATTTTATTTCCAAGGAAGTTTTCTTCCTGGATTATTTTATAAGAACCGTGTCATTATTATATGACAAACCCAAACAGGTTTTTAATTCTTCGTAAGATACAAAAATATGTTTAATGAAGTCAATCATTGTCATTTCCAGTTGAATTCAGAAGCACCTCAAATACATGTGGGATTCTGCAAGGAGGACACAGAACTGTCTGTGCTCACGGATGTCAGTGCCCTCAGGGCAGCCTCTGTTTAGCTCACCTTTGTATCTCCATGGAAACTAATTTTTTTCCTCCATTTCTAGATAATGAATCATGGGGAACACTTATTCTGTTCCCATGGAGATCTGGAAGCCCATATTAATCTTCTCCTTTAAATAAGAGACAAATATATGAATTCCCCCTCTCTTTTAAAAGGTAAAGGAGCATCCATAAGTTTTATAGAAATATAAAATCATTGGCAACTTAAAAATGAAAAATAATGAACATATAAAACAATTAATGATGGAATTGTATACTAGAAAAAGTCCACCCTAAAAGCAATTTTTAAAAAATGAAAATCAGACAAACTACCTAAAAATCATCTGGTTAAAAAAAAAAAAAAAGCACATGTAGTATCAGGTTGATATTGATAGACCAAAAAGTGGTAGAGAAGTTACCATGCAAATGGAAATAAAGAAGCTTTAATCAGAATTCCCTTGAACTACTGGAAAGTGATAGTTTATTCCTGACGAGATTTGTTCCAGAAATGAAGTATCCCTTTAGGGAGTAAGTGGTCAAATAGTTAACTCTCTGGGATACACAAGCTTACATTCTTAGTTTTTCTTTTCTTCTCTGACATTATATTTTATTTAATCCAAGTTTTGGCAATCCAAATAAGACTGCTATGGACACTTGTGCACAAGTCTTGGTATAGACCTACACTTTCTATTTTTTTAGTTTAATACCTAAATGTGAAATAGCTGCATCTTATTAGAAATGTATGCTTAACTTTTTAAGTAACTGAAACACTGGTTCCCAAAATGATTGTACTATTTTATATTCCCAACATCAATGTAAGAGTTCCAACTCCTCCCCATTCTTGTTAACATTTAGTATGATCAGCTTTTTTTTTTTTTAATTTTAGGTATTTTAGTAGATGTTAAATGGTATCTTTTTTTGGCCTGTTTCATACATTATTAAACTGATGTTTGGTGCATATATATTTAGAATTGTTTTACTTCTTGTAGAATGGACACTTTATCACAATGTAATGTCCCTCACTATTTTGGGTAATGTTCTTTGCTTTGAATGTTATACTGTCTGATATAAATATGGCTACCCAGCTTAATTTTAATTTGCGTTTGCATGGTATATCTTTTATCATTCTATACCTATAAGTTATGTATACCTTCTTTTTAAAGGAGGTTTCCTACAGGCAATATGTAATTGTTCCATGCCTTTTTAAAACCCAGTTTCACAATCTCTGTCTTTAAATTGGTGTGTTTAAATCTTGAGTGTTTACTGACTTTTAATATGGTTGATTAGATAGTCTTCCTAGCTGATATCTATTTTTCCATTTTTTTCTTTTTTCTGCCTTCTTTTGAATTAATTAAGCATTTTTAAGACTCTAGTGACTTTTATTTATACCATTTAAAAAACTGTCTTTGGTCACTGACCTAGAGTTTACAATATATGTATTTAATTAGAGCGTACTTTCAAATACTACCTCACATACAGTGTTAAGACCTTATAAAAATATTTCCAATTCCTTCTTCTTATTCTTTGTGTTACTGTTTTTTGATATCTTACATATATGTGTGATAAATACACAAAACATTGATACTATTCAGAGAGTAAACTTTCAGATAAGGCATCTTATCTCTGCCCACATCTGAAAAGAACCCAACACGGCTTTCAGTTACTGAGTCTTCCCTGGATTGTTTGAAAACTTATTTTCAAACACATACCTAATAATAGGCAGTCAAATAAATACTTTGTAATTTAATACATTAATGTCTTCTTTCCTGAAAATAAATTTTTTGCAGTTTTTACAGAACTAAGGAAACTCTCAAGGCTACATAGTAGTTCGCTAAGAAAATATCCATTCTAAAAACAAAGTATATTTACCCAAACTCCCAGGATGGGTGGGTAGGGGGTGAAGCAGAGAGACAGAAAGGGCAAATGAGAGGCAGAGATGGGCTAGTTCAACTTTTACTAAATGATAAAGCAGCGTTAACATCTGTCTAAGTAGGGGATTAATATTCAAATTAGTAAGATGAACAGAAAGCTTACATTCAACTTTATGTGTGTATGTTTCTTCCTGATCAATTTAACTTTTAATTCTTCTGTAAAGGGCAAGTGAAGGAGGGAAAGAAATCCATTTATTATGGATTATTATTGGTCTTCGGCTACTCATTTTGCATTTTAAGATTAAACTAATGTGAACTATTATTTTATATTATTATTTCCACCAAATATTTATTAGGTGCATATAATGTTTCATTCAGCAAAAAATATTGCTAAATACTGTCCACTATGACATGCAGCTCCTACCTGACAACACTATTTCTCATATTGAACACCATTTCGTTGAATTTTGCAAGATTTTTGACATCCATTCTTTTTGATCTTTCAACAATCCTATGAAATAAATATTCCATTCAATGGATTTGTAAATCTGAGGTTCAGAGATATTACTGGGTAAGTGATACACTTTATCAACAGATGAGAGCACCAAGTCTGATCTCTGCACCCTGCTGTACCTGGGGTATGTATTATTCAAGTCATCCCTGATGTACCATTGCTATATTGCACTTGACTCCTGCTATCCACTATCAGTCATGCAACCAATTAAACCAAAACCATTTTTATCATAAAAAGACAGCAGTTTATTTCCACATATTTAAAGAGATCTCAGTTTAGGTCTATGTGACTTTCTATACAATGATAACCACTCTTCTTTTAATTTCTGTGGGGAAATTAAAATTCCCCACAGAAATTCACTTATCTCCAAAATTAACCATGTTCTAAGTGAATACAGTCACATGGCTATGATTAATTGAAAAGTTTCAAGTCACAGTCTGACTTGCTTAATCAATATAAGCAAACTGTGTGCAAATGCAATGAGTATTTCATCTAATGATGTGATGGCAACATCAAAAATTAAACTAATGATCTTATAGCATGTCCACTGAGCATATGATCTAATTAAAGCATGTACATTATTAGTGATGACCTACCTCAGCAGCATTTCAAATGAAGACACCTTATCCATCATGAGAAAATAAAGCTTGTAATGATCTTGAATGACAGCTGTAGTAAACCATTTACAAAGTACTAGTGTAACCAGAAATTTTATATTTTGAGAGTGAGAAACAGAGACTATAACTCAAAATTTGTGTAATACTTCCCTTAGCTACATTTAACTAACAATAAATAATGCCAAGTTTAGAAGACGTGTTTCTCACAGTACTGGAATTATTTGGGAGACAGAAGAAATTCTCATTTTTAGAGCAATATGAACTCAGTCTGTATGATTAAATCTAGATTGTTCCTCGAGGAATATTAAAATCTCTCCTGCTAAAACCCTTTTCTACTGATTACCCTTATCAAATTTTTGATTCTTAAAAATAAATATTTGACCTCTCATTTATGTTTAGAAACAAAAATATAAACTAAATCTCTGAATGAACTTCTCAGCAAAATATGAGAGTATGCTTTGTTTGTCATTTCCCCCAAACTCTCAGTTTTAGCAATTGAAATAATATGTGTTTCTGCTTTTAAAGCCTTAACTATCCTGAAAATATTTCCAAAAATCCAAATGATGAGTATATATCATTAAGAAAGCAACAGCAGCACTCACTCATGTGCCCTCTAATAAAATACCTGATCCAATAAGAGAATCCAATACAGAAAAGGATTTAGATAAAATCAGTCTGTAATGGATGGAGAACACTTAAAAACTGGCCATGGTATTTATTTTTTAAAGCCCAAAGGAATTTGTAATGATTTTATTCTTCATGAGTGAAACAGCCCTCGCTGTCCATCTTACAAAGCATGGCACTGCTTTGCCTTCAACCAGTTGCCTAAAAGAGAGTGGGGTAGGGAAAGGGGAAGAGCACAAAGAAGGAGGCTGTTGTAAGAGTAATAAATAAAGGAAGCAGAAAGAGAGAGGGAAAGATGGAAAGAAACAGAATGAGAGAACATTTTAAGAACTTCTTAGGCTTTAAGCAATTCTTTGTGATCCCTGCCTCCCACATAATATCAAATACCAAAATGTATTCACATCCTCACTAAATACTGTCCTATATAACCATCTAAGAGTAGAGTGTATTGCCACTGACTAGGTGAAATTACTCTATTGTGTGCATCTTTAATTACCTTCCATTTTAAATGTAACATTTTCTTTCTGTATTTTGGGACCAATAACATTTAGGTCTCCAATATTTTCACAGGCTTTTGAAAAGTGAGGAGAACCAAGGAATCTGTAGAGGCCATGGGATAAAGCAGCCCAGCTAAGGCATAATTTGGCTATTGGCCATGAAGCTACTTATCTTTGAGCTGCTCATCTTGGAAAAATGTTCAATGTTTTCTACTACTTGTCTTTAAAAGTCTTTAATGGAACTGAATGCAGATCTTAGAATATCATCAAGGCATACATTTTTAGGGCCTATTTTAGGATATCATATGAGTATGAGTTTAATTTCAAAATTTTACCCAATTCTTTATAATAAAGACATCTTCAGCATACGTGCCTAATACTCGAGTCTGTCTTGACTTCTAGAGCCAACCTCACATAATTCATTCATTTGATTCATTTGCATATAATTCTCTCCATGATCCCACTGAAATAGAAAGTACTGTCAGCAATAAGGCTTAAATAAGAAAGACAGAAAACAGAAATACATTTGGAAAATGAAGTAGTTACCACTAATGTAACAACTGTATACAAATAATTTGAAATATATATACATATATCACACATATACAAATAATGTTTCAGGATCCATGATCCTGCTCTTAGAGTAAATGATTACCTTTGTTTGTAAACACCAATAAATTGTGTTAAATTTTAATTTCCCCTTCCCTAAATAAATGACAATTGGTTTTCTTTCGTATCTTTTACCTAAGCTACCAATGGTTTACAAAAAAAAAAAAAAAAATCAAACATCACTTAAATATCCAGTTTATTTCATCTTTGACCTTCCCCAATCCTGGCACCAGCTTCCCGGGATTCCCAATATGCTCCTCATCTTTGTTCCACATGGTCCTAACAGTCTCACTTCTCTTCAAACCTTAGTTTGGAGGCCCAGCTTTGCTTCCTGATGAAGACTGACAAAATATATTCTTAACAATCACTACTTTTTGACAGATAATAATACCTTAAGCTAGGGTTCCCATAAACTTAAATGGCTTCAGGGCGCAGGCAAGTATCACAAACATATGAAGTAACCTGGCCTAAGACTGAGATCTGAAGAGCCCAAATTCCAAATTACATTTATAACATTTAAAAACATGTTAAAAGCCAAACAAAACTGCTGCAGTCATCAATTTTAAGACCCTTGAGTAACCCTTTATACATTCATTATGGAATTTTTCTTGTATCTAGTAATTATTCAGTAAACAGATGGATAGGCAGATTGGTGGATCAATAAAAGAATGGTGGAATGACTGGGTGAATGACTTTTGATGAGAATAGTTAGTTTTTGTCTGAATATAGTCACTTAGAATTAAACAGGTAAATACTTTTTTTTTTGGCTGTGAGTGAGACTAATTCTGACCAGAGGCTTATTGCATGCACAGGTTGGTGAGAGCAAAATAGGCATTTCTCAGAAAAGCAAAAGAAAATCAAAAAGTACCATTTCCCAATACTACTGCCTGAAGAAGACTGTAAAACATTTCAAAACACCTTAGGAATTTCCTCTAAGACCAAGGAACTCATGAATGTATCTAGCTGGAAGTGCTCATTGTGACCATCAGTCCAAACATCTAATTTTAGAAAAAAGAAAACTGAGGCTCAGAAAAAAAAAAAAAAACACCTTTTCCATAAACCATATAAATTTAATAGAACCAATACTATAATTCTGTCTGGGATTCTTTCCAGAGCATCTCACTCTTTAAGGAAGGAGAAAATTTCCTACTCTTGAAGGAAGGAAAAACACGTGATTCTTTTTTTTTTTCCATGAGAAATGTATTTTCTTAAAAGTTTAAAGAACACATGATTTTCTAATTAGTACAATAAATTATATCAGTGTTTCTCTAGCTGCTACCATTGGATCTTGGGATGTCTTTGGAATTAATCTCAATAATTTGAGAGTTACTAAGTTACATCATAAGAGGTGTTTATGAAAACTATCAACTTTCACACTATTTAATTCCCACCATAGCCACTGTGCATATTACAGATGACCCAGAACAATGTGGGGTTAATCCACCTATAACTTACAGTTGGCCCTCCATATCCATATGGCTTCTCTGCATCAGCAGGTTCAACCAATCATGAACCATGTAGTACTACAATATTTACTACCAAAAAGTATCCACCTATAAGTGGTGTATGAATCACCTATGAATGGATAAATCAACCCAAGCAGTTCAAACCTACATTGTTCAAGAGTCAATTGTATTTCATTAGTGGACCCTGATGAACCATATCTCCTGGTATTCATGCCTTTATAAGCCATTCCAGTCAGTGACTCAAGCCTGATCATATGACTTGCACTGACCAATGGCACTGCAGTAAGCTTGAATGCAAACAAAGACAAACTTGGAGCAGGTTCTCTTGAAACTCTCTCTCAGAGCCCACTGATGCTCTAAGGAAGTCAATGCTGGACCACAGCAAAAAGAGAGTGAGGCCATATACCGGAGCACTGAGAAACCAGACAGGTGAATGACTAGCTCCTCAGGTCCCTAGCTGAGCCCTGCTCAAATTAAAGATGCACAATATTGTAGGAACTAGTGACTTGTAGCTTTAAGAACTTAAGCCACTAAGCTCTAAAATGATTTATTACACAGAAATAAATATATATCTAATCAAAAATGGGTAGAAGTATTAATGAGAAAAGAAATCTAAGGCTTGAGGGATGGGAATAGTTAAAAGGATAACATAAATACATGCCAAAAGACTACTGGTAGACACATGTCAGCATCTTTAAAAGAAGCTACATCACCCAAATATCAAGGCTATACTGAAGAGCATTAGATTATCAGAAAGAATAGGGAACAAAAGAAATTGCAATAACATTAAAATCATGACTTTAAATGATTTTCACATTAAATATAATAAAGATTAAGTATAACAAAGTCTTCCAATAACTTTATAGTATAATACCTCATTTCCCCCTCACTATACAGATGAGGAAATGGAGATCTATAAGAATTAAGCAACTTGCCTCAGGTCTCTTGGGTATTTAAAGGATGAGACTCCAATACAGTGGTTGCCTGGATAAAGATCAGAGATTTCTTACTTTCTACTAGATAGATGAATGAGCCCATATCCCCTAAATTAGTATTCCTCCTAGCAAATGGCATTCAACTTTTGTGAAAGTGTCAGTATATCATATGAAAGAAATATTAGGTTTGGGGGATCAAATTGATTCCAGTGATATTATATCATTTTCATACTGGAGCATTAGTAAACATCACTTTTTCTATTTTTAAAATGTTAAAGGTTGTTTCCTTTGTGTTTTTTTTCAAATAAATTTTTTATTAATATTTTTTTCTACCAGTCTAAGGTTCACAGCTTGACTAAAAAAAAGTTGAGGGGAAGGTACAGGAATTTTCTACCTATTCCTTGTCCCCACATATACACACCCTCCCCATTTTCAACATCCTCAAAGTGGTATATTTGTTACAATTGATGAACCTACACTGACACATCATTATCACCCAAAGTCCATAGTTTCCTATCAGAGTTCATTCTTAGTGGTAAACATTCAATGGATTTGGGATAAATGTACAATGACCCATATACATTATTACGGTATCATACAGAGTATTTTAACTGCCCTAAAAATCCTCTACACTCTAGTTATTCATCTCACTACCCCCTCATCCCAAACTGTGGCAACCAATAATCTTTTTACTATCTCCATAGTTTTTCCTTTTCCAGAATGTCATCTAGTTGGAATCATATAGTATGTAGCCTTTTCAGATTGGCTTCTTTCACTTAGTAATATGCATTTATGGTTTCTCCATGTCTTTTCATAGTTAGATAGCTCATTTCCTCTTAGTGCTTAATAGTATTCAATTGTATGGATATACCATGATTTATATATCTGTTCACCTACTGAAGGACAGCTTGGTACTTCCAAGTTTTGGCAGTTTTGAATGAAGGTGTTATTAATATCTGTGTTCAGGTTTTTGTGTGGATATGTTTTCAAATTCTTGGTGTAAATACCAATGAGCATGACTGCTGGGTTGTATGGCAAGAATATGTTTTGTTTTGTAAGGAACTGTCAACCTCTCTTCCAAAATGGCTGTACTATTTTGCACTCCCACTAGCAAGGTATGAGAGTTCTTGCTGCTCCACATTCTCACCAACATTTGATGTTGTCAGTGTTCCAGATTTTGACAATTCTAAAAAGTGTATAATGGTATCTCACTGTTGTTTTAATCTCCAATTCCCTGATGACATATGATGTGAAACATCTTTTTACATACATATTTGTCATTTGTCTGTCTTCTTTAGTGAAATGTCTGTTAAGGTCTTTGGCTTATTTTTTAATCAGGTTGTTTGTTTCCTTTTTGTTGAATTTAAAGAATTCTTTGTATATTTTCAATATCAGTTCTTTATCAGATGTGTCTTTGGCAAATATTTTTCCCCAGTCTGTATCTTGTCTTCTAATTCTCTTGAAATTGTCTTTCACAGAGCATAAGTTTTTAATTTTAATGAAGTCCATTTAAACAATTATTTCTTTCATGGATTGTGTCCCTGGTGGTGTATCTAAAAAGGCATCACAACACCCATGGTCATCTAGGTTTTCTTTTATGTTATCTTCTAGAAGTTTGATAGCTTTGCATTGTACAGGTAGGTCTTCAATACATTTTGAGTTAATTTTTTGTGAAGGGTGTAAGATCTCCATCCAGATTCACTTTTTTGCATGTGGATTTCTAGTTGTTCAAGCACATTTGTTGAAAAGAACATCTCTGCTCCAGGATATTGCCTTTTCTCCTTTGTCAAAGGTCAGTTGATTATATATTATGTGGATCTATTTCTGGGCTCTCTATTCTGTTTTATTAATCTATCTGTCTATTCTTTCACTGATACCACACTGTTTTAATTGCTGTAGCTGTATAGTAAGTCTTGAAATTGGATAGCATCCTCCAACTTTGCTCTTCTCCTTTAATACTGTATTGGCTATTCTGGGCCTTTTGCTTTTCCATATAAACTTTTAAAACAGTTTGGGATTGTTTTAAACATGTTTGTTTTAGAGGTTTTGGGGTTTGGGGTTTTTTTTGTTTTTGTTTTTTGTTTTTTGTTTGTGGCTTTACCTCCCTAGGTAAGTGTATTCCTAGTTATTTTATTCCTTTTTGATGTAACTGTAAATGGGATTATTTTTAACCTCAGCTCTAATGACATTTTGGGACAGATTGTTTTGGGGGACAGTCTTTGTTGTGGGGGAGTCCTGCACTGTAGGATGTGCAGTAGCTTGCACCTCTTCCCCAGTTATGACAACCCAAGATGTCTCCAGACACGCCAAGTATCTCCTTGGGAACAATACTGCTCCAGTTCAAAACTACTGGTATAAAATGACAATTTCATCATTATTGGAAGGGGAAATGGAACATTTAAAAAATTCCTTGAATTCTGATTATTTTCTGCAAAAATTAATTATATATAGCATTACAGTCAGCCCTCCATATGTGGCAAGTTCCACATTAACTGATTCAACAGAACCTGTGAATTCCAAGGACTGATTGTACTACACCACTTTATATAAGTGACTGAGCACTTGTGGATTTTGGTAACCATAGGGGTCTTGGAACCAGTCTGTCACAGTTACCAAGGGATAACTGCATAAGGATTATGTAACATATACAATGCTCAGCTTAGTAGTTTGTACAAAACACATTACTTTAGAAAGCTAGGAATGTGTCTCACAACACCTAAAGATATAAAAAATATGTAATAATATATTTAGGGTATGCCAATAAATAACAAAAGTATTTAAATCTGCACAAAATTTAAATTACTCATGTTTCTCAATAATAATTTTACATGATTATGAACTTATAGGCATTTTTATGAACTTATTTTACATTTATTATCATATTTCATTGGCAGAATAATCTGACGAGTTGGGTATATTATTGCCCTCATGTTAAATATGCTGGGAACGAGGTGCAGAGAGGTTAATTAACGTGTCTTGTACTGACAATAGGTAAGTGACAGAGCCAGGATTCAAACTGAAGTAGTCAGTCTCTAGGGTCTGAGCTTTCCCTATTTGCTATATTTAAGGGACGAAGTTTAATAATAAAAAAAAAAATGCTCTAAATTCTTGGTTACAAGGATTTCTAGATGTGATAGATTTTATTGAATTAGTCACTGTTTCTCTTGAGGGTTCTTTAAATGCTTGTTAATAACTCTTTTTAAAAGGATGAAGACAGAGTTCAGTTTAAGATCATTTTGTTCTGTACTTAATAAGCTGAATAATGTTCATAATAATGAGACATTGGATTATATGTGTGTATATTTAAAATGTCCCAGGAGGAATTTAGTATAGAATTTATAAAATATTTTCTGACAGCAATGATTCTTCACTGGCAAAAAGAATTTCCAAAACTGGAAAAATGATAAAACAGACAGCAAAATAATTTAGCAGTATAACTACCTAATGGGATTTAGGTCATTAAATGTAATTTATCAATGAAAAGTCACTATTTAAAGTTGTTGGAAACAGGGAAAAGATTACTAAATGATATAGAGTAGGTACAAATAAAGGAGAAGAGAAGATAAAATTTTTATTTATATTCTCTGTCCTAAAGATCAACTGTGATATTAGTTATAAATTAATATATAAAAAGTATAAGGTATACATATTGCTACAGAACTTAGAGCTCAAAATTTCAAATAAGTGATCATGAACCTGACCTGACGTAGGAAGGTTATGATGCAAATATGAGAGATATTTCACTGGGGGAGACAGTAAGGACACGGGCATAAATTTGGTAAGCAGAAACAGAAACATGTATTAGTGTTCACACAGTTAGAAGTATTTATGTCTACATATACATGCACACAAATTTACATATGCGTTCATACACATTTTTTTGTCTGACCTACTTTACTACCTCTTTGTTTTTTACGACCTAAAGATCCATTGATTAGGCCCAGAAAAATCTGTCTTTCTAAATATAGTAGTATAGTTACAGTCTTAGCATGATCTTTTCTCCCAAATTACATACTGAAACCTCTAGCTTAGGAGCAGATATAGAGATTATCCAGAACCCAAATGTGGGTCATTAATGTTTAATTTGGAAAAGCCATATGTTGCATTCAAAGAGCATGTGAAATGTTGTTAGAAGTTCTTCTCTTTGTCAAGTTCTTGTTTTTCTTCATATATGTAAAACACACACAGAAAAATAATTAAGGAAAGAAGCCTAGATTATAAGAAACAGACAATTATTTAGTGTTTTCCCAAAGCTTTGCAGTCTACTAAAAACATAATTTGACATCCACAAATGACAAATGCTGGAGAGGCTGTGAAGAAAGGGGAACCCTCCTACACTGCTGGTGGGAATGCAGTTTGCTGCAGCCACTGTGGAAAACAGTATGGACATTCCTCAAAAGACTAGGAAGAGACTCACCATATGACCCAGGAATCCCGCTCCTGGGCATATATCCAGAAGGAACCCTACTTCAGGATGACACCTGCACCCCAATGTTCATAGCAGCACTATTTACAATAGCCAAGACATGGAAACAGCCTAAAATGTCCATCAACGGATGACTGGATAAAGAAGAGGTGGTATATTTATACAATGGAATACTACTCAGCCATAAAAACCGACAACATAACACCATTTGCAGCAACATGGATGCTCCTGGAGAATGTCATTCTAAGTGAACTAAGCCAGAAAGAGAAAGAAAAATACCATATGAGATCACTCATACGTGGAATTAAAAACAAAAAACACAAACAAAGCATAAATACAAAACAGAAATAGACTCATAGACATAGAATACAAACTTGTGGTTGCAAAGGGGGCATAGGGTGGGAAGGGATAGAGTGGGATTTCAATATATATATATATGTTATATATATATAACATATATATATCTCAATAACAAATTTTTTAAAAGTACATTATAAATGGAGAAGTGTACTATAGCCATAGAAGTTTTTGACAGGAAAATTTTAAGCTGTAGAAAGAGGTAAGCTAGGCTGACTGAAATGAATATGCTTACTTGATAAAGATGAGTCAACAGAAGGACTTTCTCGAGTGAGGCATCAGTATTCTACACGAAGTATATAAGGAATACTAAAGAACAATTTTAGACTTGTAAAACCCTTGTTCATTGTGCAACATTGTAAAAGATCAATATTAGAAGTCATTTAAAAATAACTTAGATTTCATGCACTGTGTACTGAATGCTTACTTGGTGTCAGACATCAATCTAGAGGCTAGGAATACAGAATAAATTAGAGAAAGAGAAGAGGGTCTGCAGGAAGTGAGAGAGGGAGAGAGAGAGATAAAGAGAGAATCTCTGGCTCATAAGTTCTATGCAAGATAAAGGAACAAAGAGGTGAGAGAGTGCTCAGAGTAGAGTGGGTATCATTTTAAATGTCCTAACAACCATCTCCTGGATAGTGATATTTGGGCAAAGATCTGAAGATGGTGAGGGAAGAAGCCATGTAAATAATTCAGGAAAAAAATTCCAGAGGGAAGAACAAATGTAACATCTCCCGTGCAAGAATTATCTGCTGTGTTCTATAAACACCAAATAGACCAGAATAATTGGAGAGTAGTTTGCAAGAGGCTGAAAGGTTACTGATGAAACAAGACAGTGGAAAAGCCAGGGCAAAAATATACATACACACACACACACACACACGTATATATAAAAAAATATACGTGTGTGTGTGTACATATTACATATGAGTTACTGTGTGTATGAACAATTAAAAAAGACACCAGGAAAGTTGTAGAATTTGAGCTGAGACCTTTAGAATTAAGGTAGATGAAGGTTCCTGGAAGAAAGAATACATTCCAGGTTGAAGGAGTTATAAAGCAAATGGAAAGTGACAAAGAAAAAATTAAATGGATGGTCCAAAAGGCAAATTTGACTGGAGGACTGGATATGCATACTGAGGACTCATGTTAAATGATGCCATGGTAGAGAGTTGACAGTTCATTTATTAATGGGAATCCCTTTACATTTGAGGAGAAGTAACTTAATGTGTAATTTAGAATGCATTTGCAACCAATAACAATACACCCAATGAACAGTAGCTTATGCCACAGAGCATTTATTGTTTACTTAAGAAGCCTAAAAAGCAGGCATTCCCCAGCCATAGTATTCTTCTACTCTATCTTCCTCAGTGTGGTAACATTTGTCATGTGGCATCATATCCTCACACATTAGAACAGTAAACTCCTCTTTATGCAGCTCTCCTTTTCTCAGTTCCAAGCATAAGTTTGATTATATGTCTTTGGCCAAAACTGGGCCCCATGCCCACCCTCGACCAACCACTGGCAAAGAAGAACGGGTTGCCATTATTAGCCCACACCTAAGGTGATTTAGATCCTGCAATGGTCATTTCGCTAATCTTAATCACATTCCTAGTAGCAAGGAAAAAGCAGCAATGACTATTGAGTAGACAACCAACAGAACAAATTACATGTTTGGAAAGACAAATCTGCAATTTGTGTACAGAATGGATGAGGAGGTGAGTTATAAAGGGTAGTGATGGACAGCATATGGAGTCAGAGCATCAGCCAGCACATTGCTACTGAGAAACTATCTAAACAGTGTATAAGTACAACCTTGAAGGATATAAACCACCATCTAATGTGAAGTTATAAAACAGAGGAAGAGAGAGATCCTATTTGGTTTGCACTCTGCACTACCAGATTGTCTAATTGCTTCAATTTCCTCGTATCCCCAGGAGATCACTTATAATTGTCTGATGTGTCTCCCAATTTACTTTCTATTGAATAGCTTTAAACCTTTTTGTTATACTCTTCACCTACCCTCTGGCTTCTCTGGAAAATGCAGTGTAAAAGCAGTCAGTCTCTTGCTATCTTTTACTTACAAAAATTTTTTCACTTCCACCAGCAATGCAATATCCAGTATTTGGCATGCTGCCACCTCGTTTATCCTTTTCTGCTTGAATGTTCAATTCTTTCTTTAAAAAAATTAATATTCATTTGGCAATATGGAGATTTGAAGAAGCAACTGATCTGACAAGGGCAAAAACACTGTTATGAATGGTATTTATAAGCCTATATAGGTATGAATAGCCAGCAAAATAAACACAGATAATAAAGAATATGAATATTCTATTCTGTTTTCTATTGCTACATAAAATTTCTTTTAAAATCTATGATCATGGTTGTGTCCAGATCCTACATGTCTGTTGTCAGTCCACTGAGTTGCAATACACAGAACACCAGTCAAATAGAACACATGAAGTTCTCTATAATCAAAGAGGAATAAGACCTCTGAAATCACTGCTTACTGATTTATCCAATAACCTGGATCACATGTCTACACTCTGGCACAATCAAGCCATTTTTCTCTGGAAACAGTTCCACATGTGTCTGAATACAGTGTCCTGAAACAAACGCATCTTTGATCAAAATCTGATTCATAGAAGTAATCAGATTTCACCATTAAGTTTATTGAGCACGTAATTTATGAGCGTAAACCACAGCCAGTATTGGAGGGTGAAGCAAAATGGCTTTCAATGACCAAAGATTAACAACCAGAGGTTAAAATATGCAATAGTAACGTTACAGTACCATAAATTATAACATACATTTCTCAGTTGATAATACTAAAAATATGTGAGTGCTCACATATTTCTTTAAAGTAATATCTGCTATTCATTCTTTTTAATTAAAAAGGTTCTTCTTAATTTCATGACAAATGAGACCTAACTAAGCCCTCCTAGCTACTCTGGAATGTTAACTTCAAAGGAAAGCAAAAAATTCTTGGTGGGAAATCCTCAGGTCTCTTACTTCCTTATGTTTTATGTAACACAGTAATGCTAAAAAAAAAAAAAAATCAACCTTAGGTTCATTGCTGAAGTGTCTGTTCCTGTTATTTTTAAAAATAGAGGTCTCCTCTGTTTTTCTTTTATTTTTATTTTCCTGACAGCAGAAATAAGCTCTGAAAAAACTATAACAAGTATTAATTTTAAATATGAATTCTCTTGAAAAATGGACTAACATAATTAATATACTTATTTCCTTTGCTATATAATTTTAAATATGTAGAAAATATATATTTTATAAGACTAATATATTTTATTTAACATTTTATTCTAGGAATTGAAAGATATCATGTCCCAAGTTGCTGCACTGATAAATCTTTCTGTCAACAAATGTAAAACAGAAGACGTAGGATAAAATGTGCCTTATGTAGCCACTTTTAGCTGTATCTTGTGTTGAAACATGTCATTTTAAAAAAATAGTATGAATGACTACTATAGAGCTCAGTAAATTATCAAAAGTTGGCAAACCAAAGCTTTCATCAAGTTACTTTTTCCCAGCTTCAATTTAAAATACATAAAAATATACAGAATATACAAATTGAAAAGCTTTTTATGCAAAAAAGGAATACCTATTTCTAAATATATAGCCCTAAGACTAAATATCTAACATTTACTGGAAGCCAAAGAAATATCTGTTGTTTTGTTTTTCCCTGTTGATAAAATAATGTATCTGCTTAGTTTATATCATGAAAACAGCTGAAAGATAATTCATCAGAAAAACTAAATACTTACTAAGCCAAACTAATTCTGTGCACAAATATATTGATTCTTCTAGGACAAAGTCCCTGAATGGCTAAACGTTACTGAAGTTCTTCACATTGTCTATGTTTAAACACAAATACCTACGGATCCAAACCATGTCCCATCAGAATTCACAAACCATTTCACTGCAACAACTACAAAGTAAAACAGAAGAGCAAAATCATCCTTGTGGTTCTCATTCTGTGTTTGTGATCATTCTTTTTAAACTCCTACCTCAGCACCTCTGCTCCAAACCCACTCCTCAAATGCTGCTGTCTCAACACCTCAACATTGATTTTTCTACACTTTTTCCTTTGACCAAGTTCTCGGCCATCAAAGGGTCAGGGATCTTAAACCACTTTACCATCCACACACCTGCTCTGCCAGAAAACCTAATGGGGTAGCTGTTAAAATTAAGCCACTTTCCCAGATTAGGAATCTGAAGCAAAATCACATTTGACACAGAACCCAGGGATCACAAACTTATAAGTGGCACCACCAGGGTTGGACCCATGACAATAACTTTCCAGAAACTTGGTTTTTGTCACCTTCAAAATAATCAGATCTTGATTTTCAAAAAAGTACTAAGTTGAGTAAGAGACCTCAGATACATAACTATCAGATATGTGATCATTTTTACATGGAAAATAAAAAATATTTCAGTAGCAGGATAATCTACTTTATACAGAAAATAAGCAAACATGAAGTTCTTGTAGCAATTGAGTGAGTGAGGTTTCACCGATAAATAAAATTATTTCAAATTGTTCAGATTTATTTTGAGTCAGCTTTAGAAGCATTTAAAAATCATGAAATATGCAAGCCCTGTGCTAGCCCAGCTGCTTAATTTTCCCAGATTATTTATAAATCACTTTTGTTCAATAAGTAAAATTACCTTCCCTGCTAAATTTGAATTACCAGACACTTTCAAAATATTTCTGAAACCAGCAACTGTTTTCTCATTTGCTACTTGGCGTAACTTCAAAAACTTATTTAACACTGGTAGCAACGTCTCTGAGATTTGATCAAGCATGTTTTAGTGATTTGTTTCCCCACTATAGCAGTGTCTGATTTCCAGCAGACAGCATTTCTGCAAATAAGCTTCCCAAGTGTGAAGTGTCTAGATCACAGAGTCATGACAGATGTGCCCAGGCCCAGGGAGCACGAAGTGGTTAAAATGGCAGAGCCCTCAGCAGCTGCAGTCAACAGTGATACGTGATATGGTAGAAGAAATAACCTTAGAGACATTCCTCTGATTAATGGGCTGAGAGAAACCGAAGTAGCTGTTCTCTTCCTGCCAAAAGTCCGAGTGGTCTAATACTCGTGATCAAACTTTGATAATCACCAGAATCACCTGGGCAGCATTCTACATCTAGAGATTCCTGGGCTCCATGCCCAGCAATTTTGTTCAGTAGCCTCGAGACCAGAAATCTGTATTTTTTATGAAGTTCCCCAGTTAGGAAACTTTCTCCAATTCCCTGGTGAGCCAAGAGTTGAATAAATGATAGAACCACACTAAAGCTGTGTATAAATACCAACTGTATTTGATATATCTACTTCTACATATTGTACATACATATATACATGCATGAATATTTGTATATTTATATATATATGTGTATTTATAAATATGTATATTTATATATAAATTTACTGATCTTGGCTATAGTTCATTTAATTATGTGCCCAGAAGTAATTTTTTAACTCCCACTTCTGGTTGTCTTTACAATGTTCATGTAAAGAAACAATCCAGACAGTCTTATACAGAAATGTCTGAATTCAGTGGGCCTAACTGATTGATATTCTAATCCAAAACTAAGTGAATCATAATTAGCCACCCTTACAGATAGGGTAGAAACAAGGTCTACTGGAATTTTTTCTTTTTTTGATGTGATATGTGACAAAAGAAGAATCTAAGCTGTGACAATATGGAAAACAACTGATCTAACTCTTCTCTCCTTCCCCCTGTTCCCCACTGTTCCTTCTAAGGAAAGCACATGCATTCCCAAGCAACTGCATTAGGCCATTTTACAAAGAACAAAGAGCCAGCACTTTTTTATCTTCCAGATTCATTAGGGTAAGTGCCATAGCATCTAGGAAGAGGCTGTATGGACTGGTGGTAAGAGCACATACTCTAGAGCCTTAGTACCTGGGTCCAACCCTAGTGGTGTCACTTACAAGCTTGTGACTTTGGGCTACCTATATGTCTTTGATTCACGTTCCTAATCTGGGAAAATCGGGTTCATTTTAACACGTACTTCATTAGGTTAGCATGAGTATCAGTGATTGCTACGTTATTACTCAAAAAGAGGTCAGCAGACCAGCAACACTGGCATTACTCAGAGTTTCTTAGAAATGCAGAATCTCAGGCCCCATCCCAGGATCAGTATTTTTAGTAAAATTTTCACATGTGTCATTTGATAGTTTTTTTAACTGAAGGATAGTTGATAGACAATATTAGATAAGTAACAAGTGTACAATATAGTGATTTACAATTTTTAAATGTTATACTCCATTTACAGTTACTATAAAATAGTGGCTATATTCCCTGCATTGTACAGTATATCCTTGTAGCTTATTTTATATCCAAACCTCTTAATCCCCTACCCCTATTCTACCCCTCTCCCCTTCCCTCTCCTCACTGGTAACCACTAGTTTGTTCTCTATATCTGTGAGTCTACTTCTTTTTTGTTATATTCACTCTTTTATTTTTTAGATTCCACATATATAAGTGATACCATACAGTATTTGTCTTTCTCTGACTTATTCCACCAAGCATAATGATCTCCAAGTCCATTCATGTTGTTGCAAATAGCAAAATCTCATTCTTTTCTATGGCTTAGTAATATTCCATTATATATATACATATACCACATTTTCTTTATCCATTAATCTGTTGATGGACACTTAGGTTGCTTCTATATCTTGGCAATTGTAAATAACGCTGCTATAAGCATTGGGGTACATGTGTCTTTTCAAATTAGGGGCATGTAACTGTTTGAGAAGCACTAATTTAAGATGTGAAAGTTTTTGTATTGTAAATTCTTTATACATTTTCTATTATTACTTAGTTTAAACTTAAACATTAAATAACTATGGCTAAGGACTAAAAACTCTACAGATATGTATATAGACTTGATACAAGCAGTGTCCAGTCAAGTCTGTGGGTGACAAATCAGGAGACGGAGACCAGTTCAGACCAGAGGAGAATGTGCATGCTGGTACCAAACTAAGACCTGAAGATGAAGATATCAGAAGAACAGAAACATATCTCTGATAAGTTTCCCTCACAACTGTCTCTCTGGTGAGGGAGACAGAAAAGTCAATGAAGAATCATACTGGAGTAAAGGTTTAAAAATGCGCACATGCAGAACAGAGACAGGACAAGAAAAGGGGTGGTCAACCCTGCCCAGGGGGTCAGAGAATGCTCCCCCAAAGGACACCCATCTGAACCGGGTTTTGAAGAAGACATATGGACAAGGAAGAACACATTCTGAGCTTTGAGACTCTCAAGTGCAAATACACGGGTGTTGGGGGAAGCAGAGGCAGTACGTGATTGCTGAATTTCAGAGTCCCTACACGTTGCCTGTGGAGAGCAGTGTCTCTCCATTTAAAAAGAGTAAAAGGAGAAGAGCTGTTAAAATGCTGTTAAAACTTCTGGCCTGTCTCTCTGAGAGCAGTTCTGCTGCTTGGGGTAAGCCCAGGAATCAGCCTGTATACAGCTCTCCGCTATTCTGATACACTGGACAGGACGTGATGTCAGCAAGTGGCTTGATTATGAAAAGTTTTATATTCCTTTCTGACAATCATAAACTGTGTCCAAGACCAAATGAGCAGCCACTGAAGGGTTTAACTAGTGCAGTGAAGTAATGAACACCTTTTCTCCCAGTGGGTAACTCTGGGGGAACTGTGGTAATGGCTGAGGTGAATCTGATCATAAACAGACAGTTTAGGGTACTGGCCCTAGAGCCTGTATTCCAGATGCACTGTGCAGCTTTGTACAAGTCACTTCAATTCTCTGTGCCTCAAGTGTGCTCATCTCTGAAATAGGACAGATGATCGGGCAGCTGTAAAGATTGTAAAGCACTTAAAATATTGCTTAACTTGTAGTATGTGTATAGTAACAATAAAACTTTAATCATTATCATCAATACATGGCACCAGAATGCACACAGCAGAACTCCAAGAACAAAGCATCTATTTCTACAAAGAATTCCATAAGGATCTATTTAAAAATCATGTTAACAATCTATGCCTTATGTACAGATAAGTTCATATTTATTTCAAAATCTCTCAGGACCCTTTAATAAAGGGGAAATATTTACCTATCCAGGTCTTCGTATGCATTGTGAGGCATCTAATGAGAGAGTGACTCAGTGATGTAACATCTAATCAGAAAGATGAATGCTCGGCTACTAGAGCTACAATACTTAGAAGATCTCCTGGAGCCAAATGTGTTCTTACTCAAACCAGAGTCACTGAAACAATGCACAGACTCCTGAGTTAGCCCAAGAGATGAGCAGAGAAAAGTTTGAAACACTTTAGTACAGTTATCCTGGCATACAGAATTCAATCCCTCTCTTCTTAAAAATAATCTAATACAAGAATAGGTTAGACAAGTCCTGGCTCACTCTAACAACAGATGCATAATCTAGGAATTCACAGTCTGTACATTCATTCTTTTTTGGCATCCTGCATTAACATCCTACTGTTGACAGGCAGGGAGGCTTGCAGATTTTAAACACTTCAGTGATCGGCATGTCCATTCTTTAATTAGCTATACTATCAATCATCTTCACCACTAATGATTGACATATTATCAAAAGTATATTTCAACGAACTTATTTTCCAGTGGTTATATATCTGAAACTAAAACACATTAATAGACCAGTATGTGTCTCTTGACAGCTCTCGTTTGAAACAAATACAGAATAAGAAATGACTAAAACTATGAAAATACAAACATGTTAATTGAAGATCACATTCAGTGATTTAATTCAGGCCTTTTCAATGACACAATTTATTCTGGATTTACTGCTTTTTCTGGAGACTGAACAAAAGGTGAGTATCTGTGTATTCTGTAGAGCCAGTATTCCAGGAACTAAAAAAACTTAAAAGAGAAAAATATAAAATGATGTTGTTTGGATAACATCCAGATTGAAAATTCAACAGTTTTTAAATTGTTTTCAGTGTTGTTGATATCCACATAGGTATACTCCTTTCAAATAAGAAAGTTTTAAAACAGGATTTGAATGAATTCAATACAATTATGGCCTATCCAATCTTCTCAGCCTTGCGTGGCTGTTAGCCCTGCTCTCCGCTCCTCTCTGCTGAGTAACTCCACCTTGTTCTTCAGAGCTCAAGTCTAAGATTACCTCCTCAGGTGAGCTTTCCCTGCCCTCCAGAACTAGGTCAAATCCTCTATTATAGATCCTTCTCACATAAAGTATTTCTCTCTTCTAGCATTTGTCTATTTGTCATTGTACAGGGTGTGTATGTATGTATATGTGTCTAATGCCTGTCTCTTCTGTGGTTCCATGAAGGTAAAACTGGATTTACTGGGGGGCTAGGTTCAGTGCCTACCACACTCAAGACATCTAAATACTGGTTGAATAAATGAACACATTTTTGAAAAATAACAACCGCCACACCTCTTTAGAATCAAATGCCAAGTGGAAACAAGTGCTCTGAAGCCAAACTCATCAACTCAATTGTTTCAACAGCCTTAGCAACTCCGACTTTACCCACTTGAGGCCACACCACACCAGCCTACTCCTCCTCTCCTAATCCTCCCCACCATGTTTCTTCTTCTCCCCATAACTAACATCTAGGTGAGTATATCTTATGTTTTGGGCATTGTGCAAATGTTTTAGCTTCACTGATTTACTTAACCCCGACTACAGCCCTGGAGGTTCAGGCAGAGACCTATCCCCACTTTACAGGTGAGGAAACTAAGGTTCCAATAAGCTAAATAACTTGCCTTACAGGAAGGTCTGCATTGTTTAACCTATTGTCTCTTATCCCAAACCTGCCCTTCCAAACTTCGCTCTGTAATACTAGACTAAGAGATGGCAAATGATATTTTTTTTCTTTCTATAGGTTCTGTCAGAACCAGTTTAACAAAGTACTTATTATGAACTAAACCACAGAAAGAGTACCCATCATGCACTATGGTAGGATATTATCTGTACTTTCATCAACAACATCATTATGAAGGATCAAAACACAGTGTAGAGACATCACTGCTTATGTGCATTGACTTTTCTTGGGGTATTTCTACACGAATGCACTATTAAGCATCTAATTTAATTTTAAATAAAATATTTATTTAGAGAGAGAGAGAATTCAAATTAACAATACTTATCTAGTATATGATTTTAACTAATCATGCCCAAATCATTTGGAGCTTTTGACACTCTTTCTATTCCTGGAAGCAGAATTTGGCATAAGTGTAGTCACACCAAAAGTGAATTCCTAATAGGGAAGACAAAAATACACTACTATAAATGTTAATAGATATGAAAACTTAAGATTCCAAAATGTAGATATTTCATTTAGGTGATGCTGAAATCCACTTCCCTGGAAATTAGTAATGTAGCATTAAAACATCAAAATCTGGATTTCTCTAGAATTGTTTACCACTTAGGACTTTGATGAAGATTTCTGAAAAGAAAAAATTTAACACGTATAGACCAGTTGATTTTTGGAAAGAAGGTACTATGGAGTCCTTTGGTATGCATGTGAGGAAGTAGGTCTCAGGGAAATGAAATGGTTATATTATTTGATTAAATATCAAACTCAACCAGTCATTACATATATGACCATTCAAGTAATTTCAAAGCATAAGTATCTTCTCTGATCTGTCATATGTCTGATACTATCAATTAGATACTACTTTATTTACCCTTCCTTAAACAGTAGCAAAAATTAATAGGTCCCTTAACTATTTCAGCATGTGTTGAACAAAAGAAATAAATATATACTTTTTCCTGGATGCTCAGTTTACAGAAAGATTCATCAATATGTTACACTAAAATGTCCTCGCTGCATTTGAATTTTTCCAAAGCCAACATGGCAATAGGAAATGGTGAGCAATTTCTCCAGGGAACACCCCATTTCCGTTCCATTGCAGTGTCATATGATAAACTGCCCAAAGGGAGCCACCTATCATTTCAAACATTAACTATCTTTAGAAATGGAAGGAAAAATAATCTCCTAAGTTCACAAGGACATTATTCATATTCTCCTTTTTGGTTTTACATTTCACAAAAGTAAGTTCACTTTGGCTTTTAGTTTAAGATCTCAGATGTAATCACTCCCAATTTCTATTGCCCAGTTTCTATGACTGCAACCTTGACTACAGCCAACTTATTGAAGGGGAATAATACTCTAAAGTTCCTCAAATAAAAAGCAGCAGGAAGAACCTTGCCTCGATCATACCAAACAATAAATTGACTCAGCCAAATTCCTGAAATTACAGATGGGCATGTACTTACACACACACAGTAACATACAATCACACAGTCATACAGGAAACAACTATCAACATAGTCAAAATTGTTAGTTGGATATGTCTGAGTACAAACTAGAGAAAATAAATGTCTGTGAGGTGTAGGCTCTTTGCTGTCCTTCCTACAGGCAACAATCAAGCATAAGAATGATCATATTTTCATTTCCATCAACCTGGAAATAATACAATAAACCGAGATATGATTAAAGTTAACATTCATTCTTAGAGCCACACAATGCATTTTCTCATCAATAATCAGCATATTCGAGGTCAAAAAATCAGGGTTTGTATGCTTTTAAAAATTTTGTAAATCACTTTAATTTCATAATTTGAATCAAATAAATGTCATCAAGTTTACTTTCAAGATGGCTAAGTTTGGACTGTGATAGCTGATACAATTAAAAGTGCTAAAATAATCTTAAGTTTAAGTGACTAGAATTAAATGATTTCCACTGAACAGGGATTAGGACACACTGTGGGTCCTGTCAGATGACAGAGAATTAAGTTGTCTACTTGGAGAAAAAATTTCAGGCTTATTTAAATTGAATCAAACTGCTGACAAGCAAATCAAAAACAATTTTCAGTTGCAACTAAAAAAGTTTGAAAGAATTATTTTCCATCTAGCATTTCTTTCCACTTTTATATATGTTGATTTTTCTCTTGAGAGAAAGCAAAAGTTCAGCAGAGCCACCTGGTTCTTCACCATGGTGTCAAGATTCCACTCAACTCCATCCTGAGTCATCTCACATAAGCAGACTTTTCTAATCTTTTCTTATTCCAAAATCCAACACAGTATCCTGCATGCATTTGTGCTTTAAAGACAGTTTCTTCAGATATTCACTCTCAAGGAGGTGAAAGACAGTCACAGGAACTTTTTAAACATTTCTGTATTCCTTTTTGATACAGATATATAGTTATTCAAGATAAACTGTTTCCTTCTTCTACGCCAACACCACGGAGGTCTATTGCTGCAACTAGGACTTCAAAGCATTCCAAAGGTTTAGTCACTGCTGCTTTTATAAACCTTCTATTAAAAATTTTGTTTTGGATAAGACCTTCCCATACAAGGTCACAAAAATGTGTGAGTTAATTTCTGAATCATGTATTAGCTTAGTTAAGTTTGGTGTGTCTGTATTTCATAAAAGACATGAGAACAGAAATCTTACTTTTCAAATGAGTAACCCATGATTTTTACCTATAATATTGTAACAATCTTTGTAGACAAGTGGTTCTAAGTCACCTTTCACATTTTCCTTCTTTATGTCTTACTCTAGATTATCAAACAAAATTAAAAGACACTTACTTAATTCTAATTCACACATGGGAGAGTTGAGCCCATGTTATTCTGTTCTAAAAAGTGAATAGAAGAGTACTGTTCTATGACAAGTGGCTGAAGCTCATACCTAACACATATGTGCCAGTGAGCCCACAGTGGGCACAGGACCAGCTCAGATTTCAAGGTCAGGAAGGAATGGCTGTCTTGGTGCCTGGCTCTGGTCAGTATGGACCTCTAGCAAGATTAAGTTAGGTTTTCTTCTGGAAGGACAAAGTCATGAATCTTGTCCATTAAATCTGAACTTTTTATCCTCCACAAGGAGATTCACATACCCAAAAATGAGTATTTCAAAAGATATATGCTTTACAGTTCCACATCTTTAAAGGAGATGATGATGATGATGGTGGTGATTGAAGTATACTTGACTTATGATGTTGTCTTCGTTTCTGGTGTATACTAAAGTAATTCAGTGATACATATATATACACACACACTCGTATTTTTTTTCATTATAAGTTATTACAAGCTATTGAATATAGTTCCCTGTGCTACACAGTAGGACCTTGTTGTTTATCTATTTTTGCATACCTTTAAAGAGGATTTTGAATGGTTAGAACAACACACACACACACACACACACACACACACACACACACACACACACACACAACCTGACTTCGAGCTTCCAGAAGTCAGCAGAGCACTTAGAGAAGAACCAAGTTCTGAGTTCTGGAAATCTCCTACTTCCAGCTCAGGAAGAAGGGCCCAAAAAGCTGCAAGTTTTCCGAGACTGACAAGAGTGGCCAAAATTCAGGACTTCTGGAGGCTGTTTGCTCAGCTTTCCTAAGCAAGGTTAGCTTTTTCAAGAGGCTCATGATGAAAGTCTAATTATTTAGAGACAAATGCTACACCTCAGGCTCCAGATGGTGACAATTGCTTTAGTGTATTTTAAATGTGCTATCTTACAACACATATAATTCAAATGAACATTTAAATCATCACTCCCTGTGGATACTTCAAAACTAACATTCAACAACGGCAGCTGCGTCACTGTTGAAAATAAAAAACCACCTTTAAGTGATCAATTAGAACTGGTTCCTTCCAGCAGAATTTTAACCACCTCTCTTTAAAACATTTTTATTTTATTATCATACCTGATAATGACTGTCAGACACCATCATCTCAAGAAAAGCACCACAAAATACCCCGGGACACTCCACCGGGATTTTCTAGTTGAGTCCAACTACATGCAGCCAGAATTTGAAGTCAAAGTTTTCCAAACATTGGGAAACCAAAGAATCACTTCAGGGCCAAAAAACTCTTAAAACTCCTTAGATTATAAGGTACAACCAGCATGTGAGACTAATGGTCAGTATTAAGAAACTGTGTAGATACATGTATTTTTTCAGGAAGTCCTGGCTCAGCTTCTGCTACTTACTGACCTTGTAGCTCCTGTCATGTCTCTTAAGGTCTCTGAGCTTCCATTTTTTCAGCTGTAAAATTATCAGAATAAGGCCTAACTTACACAGTTGTGAAAATTAAAACAAATATTCTATTTTAAAGGTCTTTAAACATGTTAAGTCTCCAGGTTATTGTGAGATACTGCTTATTAAATGAGGTTGAAACAAAAAGGAAGACTTACATGATCATGAAATACTCTATAAATTGTCACAAGGTAGCCAGAAATACTTCCATGGAAAACATAAGTCCATCCTTTATATCAATTAAGCAAATAGTCTCCAGGGTATTCTATACCAGCGAGAAAGAAACCAGTTTTATGATGTAAATAAATAAATAAATATATATATACATACACAGACACACACATATACATATACACTTTGTTATGGAAAGTATACAATTCCATACAGACATTATTATGAAATAGTTATGGGAATCAAAGTTAAGATAACATTTATAAGAATTGGGCAGAGAAATCTTGTTCTTTCTAGACTTTTTTCTTGCCTTAAGACCTCATAGCTACGCTTGTCAAAACACTTACTTACACATCTAAAGATCATGCATTCATAGATCCCAGTACATTTTACTTCTATATTGAAATAAGAACTCAGCCTTCTGTAATGTAAACTTTAATAAATATATCAACCAGAAGCCCATATACAAACTAATCAATAAATGTTTTATATCCTGTGTTTTCTGCTTATTTAAATTATATTATGATTTTTAATGCATAACTTTGTTATAAAATGAAAGCAGTGTACATAATGTCACTCCTTAACTAAATCGAAACAGCTTTCAGTCATCAAAGTTAATGCTCCAAACATAAATTCACAAAAAGAATTATTTAACATTATTTACCTTTGAAATAGTGTCATCTATGTAGAAAAACTGTTTTAATCACAGTGTTTACACAACTTTAGCTTACTGGTTTAAAAATGTATTGGATTCTACTTTCTCTGGTCTGTAGTACACAACACATGGTTAAAGCTCTGATATTTGTACATGAAAGATATTAACAAGATCGTCCCTCAGCCACATGCCAATGAGTCTTATGCTATTTCCTGTCTCTCAACCTGAAAAGCACCAGCTGCAGGTCTTTCATGGTGTACAGTGGGTGGTCTTCAAGGACCCTGTTGACACTTCTTCCTCAGTCACTTAATTACTGGATTCTTCTAGAAACAGTGAAGATTCCTTTCCTTGATGTGCAAATATTTTCTTGGAGTCCTATTATGGCAGGTCCTCCACAGAGCAGGTCAACTTCTTGACGTACCCAGAGAGCTAATGTTTGTACTTCCTTCTTTTGCCTAGTTTAGAATCATAGAAAACCCAGCCTTCCCTCCATAGGAGACATTAACAGAAGGAAGATGTAGTTAGGCCATCCTGCAATCCCCTGACATTTCTTTCTCCAGTGGCACAGGATGGGTCCAGAGATTCTGGACCTCAACAAATAACCTGTGAGAAAAGACTTGGTAGCTCTCTAATATTACCTATTGAAGCCAAGCATCAGCAACCGTATGTTAAAATCATAGTCAGTTCTGCCATATGCTTATTTTGAAAATGCAAATGTGTTCAAAATGATTGATATGTTAGGGAATCACTTGAGCATGACACAACTTTTGCATTTGATTGCACACAAATTCATTTGTGATAAATATTAGATGCACATGGGAAACCACACTCAGTGGAACTGAGCCATGTAGGAATCCACAAATATCCTCAAATTTCAACCTCAAATCTTCAAGCCAGGATTACCCACTCATTCATTATGTAGCGTATTTTAACATCAAATTTAATGAACATTTATTATGCTTTTTCTACCAAGCACTGTGGTAGGCACTGGTGATCAAGAGTTACTCTGTGGTCATGAAATTCATGAACTGATGCAAAATCTCCTAATAACTATTTTTGTAGTAATGATTACTCAATTATGATTGTGTTAAGTGCTATGAAGGGAAAGTGCGTGATGTCAGGAGAATGTGTTACAGGAAGCTCCAATCTAATTTGGGGGCTACAGTTCAAGGAAAATCAGAGAAAGCTGCCTTGAGAAAGTGACTTTAAAGCTGAGATGGCAAAGGTGAATAAAAGTTAGCACAACAGAGGATATGAATGATACAAAATGTATGGTACATGGAAAGGCTCTGAAATAAAAAGAAGTCTGACCCTCTGAGGAATAGAGAGTAAGCCAGTTTGGCAGAAGCATAGAAAGCAAAAAGAATTATGGCATGATAAGTAAATGTAGTAGATTCAATGGTGGGCCCCCAAAAGATATGTCCACCCTGAAACCTGTGAATGTGATTTCATTTGGAAAATGGGTCTTTGTAGATTTAATTATGCAATGAATGATATACCAATAACCTACTGAGATTTACCTGCAGGATGCAAGAGTGGTTTGACATATGCAAATCAACACATATGATATGCCACATTAACAGAATGAAGAATAAAAATCATATGATCATCTCAACAGATGGAGAAAAAGCATTTGACAACATTCAACATCCTCTCATGATAAAAAAATCTTTCAACAAATTGAGTAGAGAAGGAATTTACATCAACATTAAAAAGGTCATATATCACAAGCCAATACTCATGGGTAAATAGCATCAAAAACAATAAAATCCTTAGGAATAAATTTCATCAAGGAGGTAAAAAGGTCTATATGCTGAAAATTATAAGCACCCATGAAAGAAATTAAAGAAGTCACAAACAAATGGAAAGATCCTGAGTTCATGGACTGAAGATTTAATACTGCTAAAATGCCCATATCTCTCAAATTATATTCAGATTCAATGCAATACCTCTCAAAATTCTAATGGCATTTTCTACAGAAATAGAAAAACAATCCAAAAATCCACATGGAGGCACAACAGACTCTGATAGCCAAAGCAAGCCTGAGGCAGAAAAATAAAGTTGGAAGCATCACATTCCTGATTTCAAACTATATTACAAACTGATAGTAATCAAAAGAGCACAATATTGGTATAAAAATAGACACATATGCCAATGAAATCGAGGGCTCAGAAATAAAGCCACCAAGAACACAAAAGGAAAGGATAGTTTCTTCAGTAAATGGTGCTGGGAAAACCAGATATTTGTTTGCAAAAGAAAAAATTCAAACTCCTCTATTAAACCACTCACAAAAATTAAGTCAACATGAATTAAAGACTTAATGTAAGACTCGAAGCCATAAAGCTCCTTGAAAAAGCAGGAAAAAATTTCCTCAACATAGGCCTTGGTAATGATTTTTTTTTCTTGATGTGACAACAAAAGCACAGGCAACAGAAGCAAAAATAAAGAAAATAATTTGTACTTCTCTGTTCTGAGTATTGTCCATGATTTTTATAGATCCATTTCTAAGTATTAGATAATTTGAGATTCTAATAGAACTAATTCCTTTTAAAAACATTTATTTTCTAATTGTTTCTAGTCTAGAGTTCCACAATTAATTTTCTACATTGCCCTTTTATTCTGTATATTTGCAAAATTATCTTATAAGATCTATTAGTTTATCTGCAAATTTGGGGGTTTTTCTATGTACAAATTTTGTCATCAGTACATAATAAAATCACTCCCCCAAAATAAAAATAAATACAAAAAATAAACAAATGGGACTACATCAAACTAAAAATCTTCTGCACGCAAAGAAAATAATCAACAAAGTGAAAAATCAACCTAGGAAATGGAAGAAAATATTTGGCAAACCATATACCTAATAAAGGGTTAAATATCCAAAATACATAAGGAATTCATACAACTCAATAGCCAAAAACCAAATTACCAGGTTAAAAAATGAGCAAAGGACCAGAACAGACATTTTTCCAAAGAGGGTAAACAAATGAGTAACAGTTACATGAAAAGGTCCTCAGCATCATTAATCATCAGAGAAAAGTACATCAAAACCACCATGAATTATCATCTCACGTCTATTAGGATGGCTATCACCAAAAAGACAAGAGGTCACAAGTGTTGACAAGGATGTAGAGAAAAAGGAACACTTGTGCACTATTGGTGGAATATAAATTGGTACAGCCACTGTGGAAAATAGTACGCAAGTCCCCCCACCCAAAAAATTAAATATAGAACTACAATATGATCCAGCAACCTCATTTCTGTGTATATATCCAAAGGAAACAAAAACAGTATCTCAAAGGGATCTCTGTACTCCCACGCTTATTGCAGCATTATATATGACACAGTCAGCATATGGAAATAACCCTAGTGTTTGCTGACTGATGAATCAATAAAGAAAATGTTGTGTATACATGTATGTAGATAGACACACACAGACACACAGTGGATTATTATTCAACTATAAATAAGAAGGAAATCTTGTTATTTGTGACAACATGGATGAAGCTGGAAGGTGTTATGCTAAGAGAAATAAACCAGACAGTGAAAAAGAAATATTGAATAATGTCACTTATATGGGTAACCTAAAAATGTCAAATTCAGAGAAACAGGGAGTCAACTGGTGATTGCCAGGGACTGTGGGTGGGGAAAATGGGGAGATGAGATGTCTATATTCTAGGGATCTAATGTACAGCATGGTGACTATGGTTAATAAAAATATATTAAATTCCTGAAATAGGCTAAAAAAAAGTAGATCTTAATTGTTCTCATCACACACACAAAAAGTTGTAACCATGTGAGGTGACAGATGTATTACTTACCTTGACAGCAAGTGATCATTTCACAATGTATAAAGATAAAAAATCATCATGTTGAATCTTAAATATATGTGTGTGTGTATATACACATATATGCGATTTTGTCAATTGTACTTCAAAAAATCTGGGAAAAATAAGAACCTAGTAATTTTGTACATAAGATGATCAATGTGCAAACACTTAATGAAAAATAACATGCTAGACACATATCAGGGATTATTATGATGAAAATTAACTAAACTAATTATTCCAATTTCCTGGGTTCCAAACAACCACAGTTTAGCTTTTATTATCTGCTCTTCCTCAGTCTCCTCACACCTCAAACCTTACCACTTTTGGTTCCTCAACCCAGACTCTTAGTAGGCAGCCTGTCTGCTAATACAGAAAGAAAATAAAAGTTCTAATATAACACTACTTAAAAGGCAACCAAATCTATAAGCCTAATAAACCTCTCCTCTTTCCTTCTCAATAATAGCTAGTTTCTCCACCAATGTTCTATTACAGTTGATGCCTTGTCAGAAATCCCATGCTGGTGATTATGCTTGTATCTTGAAACTTTCTGCCCATGTTGGGTCATTCTTATAAGTCCCTAAAAATATTCTGGCTCTTTGTCATAAATACAGCCTTGGCTAGAACAATAATTACAATCACAGTGAAAATCACTCTCCCTAGAACTATGCTTCCTGTCCATGTACTTCCTTTATTACCCCTCCCCTACACTGCCAAACTTCCCAAAAGAGTCATCTATGTGCCTTGTTTCCAATTTCTCAATTCTTTTTCAGTCCACCATTTAACCTGCCATGGAGCTACCACTGTTCTCTATATTACAAAGGACCCCAATGTCACCAGGATGCCATAAACAATAAAGCCTGTTCAGTTCTCATCTCACTTGACTTCTCAAAAGTTTCTGACACACTCACTTGCCTTTAG
Source organism: Camelus ferus (assembly GCF_009834535.1). Taxonomy (NCBI): domain Eukaryota; kingdom Metazoa; phylum Chordata; class Mammalia; order Artiodactyla; family Camelidae; genus Camelus; species Camelus ferus. The sequence goes on along the minus strand of NC_045698.1, from coordinate 82,875,622 downwards.
GGAGGGAGAAGAAGTAGGTGTCAGCCTTCCTCAATCAAAACACAAAAGAACAAAACTGTACTGTGCCATATAAAAACACCATGGAGAAAAATAGAACAGACAGTATTTAATCCTATTTTTACACATAAGTAAATTGAGAATTAGAGAGTTAAATTCATTTGCCTAAGATTACAAAATGCATGAATAGCTGAAATTGATGTTTGAATCTAACTCAGGTGTGGTTTAGAAGTTGCATAGCATAATTTTAGATTTACCAAAACTTCAGTATACTTCTACTCAGCAAGATGCAGAATCCCATTTCCTTCTACCCTAATCATCATATGTTGATGAAGACTGCCAATGTGCATAATAAATAAATAGTGAATAAGTTAAAAAAATTTAAAATCTATCATCATAGTTAGCTATATAATAGCACAAAACTTGAGAAGGATACAACCAGTAAATCTACTGGTTGGTTAATTAAGCATTTGTAGGTGTGCTATGGAATAAAAACTACTCATTCATATGAACCTACTTTGTTGCTATGGTAAGCACCACCTAGCCATGAGGTAGGAAGCTAATTCTTGCATGGTATTAAGCTACTTCACAAAATGACACAGTAAGATTTCAAATAGAGCCATCTGTCACAAACGTAATCTCAGTGGTTAAAGCTGGACATTTTTCACAAATAGATAATGCTCTGGCCCTGGATTAGAATTTCGATACCCAGCTATTAGATACGGGTTTAGAGATTATAAAAACATCCCAAGGGCCTATACCATCTGTCACAGATAACAGTAGCTAAAGGGAACTAAATGTGGCGCATAACACAGCACAACACATACCAGCTATATTTAGATCATGAGAACATAGTCTGATGAAATCAATGTCCGACAGAAAAGCACACACAGCTGGTGATACATGCCAAGGAGAGCTTCAGCACGAGTTAGGTATGTGTGTACAGCTCTGTGAACTTAATGCAGCACATGATTAATGCTAGGACCTTCCACTTGAGCCATTTTCTCAAACTCCCTTTCCTTTATCGGGTTCCATTAGTTGGATATATTTCCCTTAAAATCGTCATTAAAGGAAAGTTAAGTGAGTGCATCTTTTAAAAAAGTCAAGGACTGTTTATAGATTTGAACCAATTCTGAACAGATTCAGAATTAATAGAGACGGGTGTATAATGGAGATTAAAATATTAATTTTGTGGTGGACAAAGACTAGGTTGGAGAAAACGACTTAGGTGAGCAGTAAAAAGTGTAAAAAGTAAAGAATGTTGTCTAAGGCTGAACTTCAGAACTCACCTTTCACTGGCTAAACCCTGAAAAAAGAAGAAAAAATGCATTCAAAATGCAATTTTTTGATTATGTCATAACCTGAATAGAATACTAGCTTACAAACACATCTGGATCTCTGCTTTTTTTCATGAGAACAATTAATGAAACCAGAAAAAGCTGACAGTGACTGAGAAGTTCACAAGGAGCTGAGAGAGAAGTAGTGCCACTTTCATCTATTGCCCAAGCCAAACGTGATACCAGTTGACACCAGTTTCAATCAGTATCAAAGTGTGTGCAAATTCAGACAGAAAGTGTGTGTGATACACAATGTTCCCCTGGGCACTGCTTGGGATCAAGGATTGTTTGCTCAGAAATGATAAAGACAAATAAAGACCCCTCTAAAGACAGACAGATATTCCATTCTCTCCCACGTCGGTCAGCTCTTTATGCAATGTGATATATTTTAGGAGGACACAGAATTTTACGTTTTGAAACAAAAGAAGATGCCATCATCTTACAGCAGTGTGGGTTCACGGTTTATTAAGCCAGCAAGAACAGTCTGTCTCCTCCTCAATTCTGTAGAATCCAGGAGTTCAAAGGCCAAACTTCTGATTTAGATTAGGGGTTTCCACATGACAAGGCAATGTCAGTTCCTAAAGCGAGCCAACTATAAATAAAGGGCCTAATAGATTTCCTGAATTCCATAAACAACACAGAATTTTTTAATAAAAAACAGATTTTAAACCTATCTGGTCTCATTTTTGCAGCATTTATGATTTTAGGGGAAAAATACTTGGTACATACTGTGAGCAACTTCTAAAATGCTGGTTCCAGACATCTGTAAATAATAATGGCCACACATATGCAGCAATGGGCCCATTCCAAGAAAGCCCAGCATCTGGTGACAGAGGCCTTTACTCTCTTCTCCTGGAGCTTCTAGAACCCTGATAAACAACTTTCTCAAGACACCTCTTTATACACTTGTACCCTTGTCTTTCCTTGAACTTAAATTCTTACAGGAATGGAACTTTTTTTTCTTTTTATTTCAAAACACTCTATCACCAACTTTTACTTGTGCCCTGCCTCATTCAAAAGTGGCTTTTAGAAAGTGTACCTCAAAGAGCATAAATACAGCAAGAATAACATTTTAAAAAATAAGGACCAAAGACAGAAAGAAAAATTAAATTACTGGGCCAAATCATTGATTTATAATCACTGTGAGGATGTTATATTTGGCTCTATGATTCCTGCTACATGAGATAAATTATTTTTTTCCATTATCAAAATTAAGGATAAATCCTGGCTCTAGGTTGTTGTGCTACTGTCTGCTGTTTAATTAACTTAGACAATCAGAAGTCTACCTTTATTTTGTCCCCTAACAGAATCACCCCCATTAAGATGTACTTTAATGTTATGCCCTTGGTTTTGTCAAGTTATTAACAAAAAGTACCTATATGAAAAGAAATTCTTCCTTTCAATATACAGTATGCCACTGAATGTTTATTATTCAAAGATAAAGGTAAGATATTTTAAATTTCAGTATCATGAAAGTCTTTTTATATGAGGATGGTATTAATAAATTAGTATGGATCCTTGAGTTTGAAAATCAAATGATTGGGTATCGATGGCATTCTGTTATCTGTATTCATATACGATTAATCTCATTTTATAGCCATATTCCATTGTAACTGGATCATTTTGAAAGCTTTTTTAACAGGTTACTAAACTTCAGTTTCCAAAGGTCAGCCAGCATTGCTGAAGTTAGAATTTCATAAGAAAACATTTGCTATATTAAAAGAAAATATTGTACAGAAAGAGTGGAAAGACAATTCCTGAAGGAGTAAGATTCTAATACATAGCTAGTAGAGACTGATGCTATTTATCTTGACATTTCTAGACTCAGAGATATTTTTGCTGTCAGGGATCTTAAAGACATGCAAACTACCTCCTCACTTTACAGAAGAGAAAAAAAAACTGAGGCACAGAGAGGCTAAGTGTCTTGCCCAAAATTGCATAAGCAACTAGTAGGAAAATCCAGACTAGACCCTAAGTCCTTGAATTGAGGGACAATAATATCCTTCCCACTAGTAGAATTCCCAACTCATCCTAACCCCAAAACAGTTGTAGGAAAGATCTATCCCCCCAAAATGACCCCATTCAACTCAAATCCAAGTAGAAGGGACTCCTGGATTGTCTCTTTCAAGTTTTAAACTGGATATAATTTCTAAGAATGGTAGAATTTTTTTTAAAGTATGTAAAGATATAGTTTGGAGGCTCCCAAATTTTCAAATTCAATATAGTTAAAAATTAACATGCTATATTCTTTATAGTCAGACAATAAGACCAATATACTCTCTTGAATGAGCCAAAGAAGACAAAGAGACAACAGTGGTAACTCTTTCAATAATTTTTATCAAATTAAGTAATCAGATGGTTCAATCAATATGACTAATTAATATCACTCATCACTGGAGCAACTAAAATGGATCAGTCACAATATGTATGTAGCCCTTCCTTATATCCCTTCACAGAGCTGTTCCTTGGTATTGTGCACATGTGTCTATTGCACTTACCACATTTGTTTGTAATTCATTTCTTTTATCACACTACTAAAAAGAAAATAATCTAGAGAAATGCACATCAAAACTATAATGAGGTATCACCTCACACCAGTCAGAATGGCCATCATTAAAAAGCCTACAAATAATAAATGTTGGAGAAGGTGTGAAAAAAGGGGACTCTCCTACACTGTTGGTGGGGATATAAATTGATGCAGCCACTATGGAAAACAGTATGGAGGTTCCTTAAAACACTAAAAATAAAGTTGCCATATGATCCAGCAATCCCGCTTCTGAGCATATATCCAGAAAAAACTCTAATTCAAAAGATACCTGCACCCTCAATGTTCCTAGCAGCATTATTTACAATAGCCAAGACATGGAAGCAACCTAAATGTCCATCAACAGATTACTGAATTAAAAAGGTTGTGGACTACTACTCAGTCATAAAAAAGAATAAAATAATGCCATTTGCAGCAACATGAATGGGCGAGGAGACTGTCATACTAAGTCAGAAAGAGGACAAGCACCATATGATGTTATTTATTTGTGGAATCTAAAATATGATACAAACAAACTCACTTACAAAACAAAAATAGACTCACAGACATAGAAAACAAACTTATGGTTGCCAGGTGGCAAAGAGGGTAGAAAGGGATAAATGGGGAGTTCGAGATTTGCAAATACTAAGCACTATATATAAAATAAAAAACAAGTTTATACTTTACAGTACAGGGAACTATATTCAATATCTTGCATTAACCTATAATGAAAATGAATATATGTATGACTGAACTATTATGCTGTACACCAGAAATTGACACAACATTGTAAACCGACTATACTTTTAATTTTTAAAAAAGTTAAAAAAAAAAGAAAACAAACTAATGATTACTAAAGGGGAAAGAGGTTAGGGGAGAGATAAATTAGGAGTTTGGGATTAGCAAATATAAACTACTATATATAAAACTGATTAAAAACCACAGCCCTACTGGATAGCACAGGGAACTATATTCAATACCCTGTAATAAACCATAATGGAAAAGAATATATATGTATATGTAACTGAATCACTTTGCTGTATACCAGAAACTAACAAGCATAACATTGTAAATCAACTATATGTCAATAAAAAAGATACATATGACAACCAAAGACCAAGTAATAATAATAATAATCCTTATATAATCAAATCATGTAATATTTTTGTTTCATTTTGCTTAATAAAATATTTGATGATCACCTACCTCATTTTAAGCACCATATTAGCTACTGAGCTACTGAGCTTTGGGATTTTATGGTTGAAATATATATAACATATTTATTCATATCATTAGTGTGACAGATAGATGCACAAAAAGTACTGAGGAGGACCATGAAAGGCTTAGGGGTCATTACAAAAGTAGTAAGTACATTTGAGCCTAAAAATGGTAGGCAGGGAAAGCCACGGAAAGTGGAAAGAAGAGTGTTCTAGAGAAAGAAAACATGCAAAAAAAGTACAGAAGAAGCATGAAAAGTCATTTTGCAGTGCAAGGTGGGACTGCTTAGGAAGGCAAAAAATTATCAATAGTATTAGAACAGTAACTCTCAATCTTTGGTGAGTAGCAGAGTCCCGTGGAGAACTAAGAAAGCACGCAAAAGGTCAAGCTTGTGGAAATACAAGAGAACACGTATTTTATCAAGTCCTTAGGTGATTCTGATACACACCAAATTTTGAGAACAACTGTGTTAGCGCATAAAGTGCTAGATGAGGAAGGCATGTGAAAGGACAAGGTAGAAAAAGCAGGCCAAGGAGGGGTAAGAATTATATTCTAGGTTAAAGTCAGTCACGTGTCAATCTCTACGTTAAAAAGAAGCTAACCCATAGCATACTCCAGTAGTAGAGAGGTAACACAAATATTCTTGCATTTTGGATTAATTATTTTAACTGTAAATAAAATACATTCGAGAGGGAAAGAAAAATCAGAGAAAAGAGCAATTAACAGTCCATCACAGTAGCACAGGGGAAAGAGGATGAGGACCTACGTGAGGGCTGGGGCTGTAGACATGAACTGGGAAAACACTGTAGCAATATTAAGTCATCAATTTGTATTTAGTAAAATCCAGGACAGGTTTATGGAGTACATGTCACGATTGAGTGTGAGTAAATTCAGAATCCCTCAATTTACTAAATTATAGAGAACTAAAACTGAAAATAAACCTACAGAACAGATATTAAATAAAAACTGATGAATCCATTATAGTCAGCCGATAAGAGCTTATAGGATTGCAACAAAAAGTGGGTATCTGAATGGGACCTATTTTTAAGTTAATTTTTTTTAAATATACTTAATGCGCACAAAGAATATGTCTTGATTGAACAGAGAATGACAAAACAAAGATCTTAGCACTCATCATTCCAATTAAGAAACAGAACATCACCAATACATTTTGAGCCTCTGTGCCCCATCCCCCCCATCATATCCCTTCACTTTTCCATCACCCCCAAGGTAATCATCCTTCTAAAAATTGTGCTTATAATTTTGTATTCTTTATGGTTTAATGACAATGGATGTATCGTATACAACGCCGTCTAGTTTTATTCGTTGTATGTTTTATAAAATTACTGTTGTACTTAATGTCCCCCAGAGCTAGCTCTTTTCTGTCAACTTGTGTTTGAGATGATTTTCATGTACAACGTTTCTGTTCATTTTCATTTTGCTGAGCAATCTATTGTATGAAGACATCACTAATTGTTTAACCATTCTCCTGCCATTAGACATGAGTTGTTTCCAATTTTCCTTTATCATAAACTTTTAATTTTTACTATTCTTGCATATGTCTCCTAGAGAACAAATAAAAGAGTTTCCTCTAGGATGGTGGCTTTTTTTTGATGGAAACTCATTATATGGCAGCATAGTACACCCATGTACAGACACACGCATGTGTGCACCCATGTAACCTAAACAAATTCTTCTTGAAACGAGAGTTACCCTAACTATTTAGACATGTTCTAACATTTCCTAATTTACTGTATTCTACTATAATGTGTATTATTATATTTCATTTTAACATGCTGGTAATTTGTTGCTAAGTTAATTTAAAACCTCCTAAACGGGGGTAGTAACCTATGCTCTGAAAATCACTGCTCCAGAGTGTTAACCTAGGAAACAATTGCTGGATGTTAGACATATGTATGTCCTAAGCTTTATAATATATATTGATATATACATATAGGCATATATACAGATAGGCATATACACCCCTAATAATTTCTATTTTTACAAAATTAGAAAACATTCTATGTCTAATAAATATAATCACTTTTACTTGCATTAAAAAATAAAAACACATTTTAGCATCACTCCTAAATCTTTTATACCCCAAAGCTGCAAAAAAATTGTCAGTAAATAATAATTGTTTTGTTGTGTTTTTGCATTTTAGGTAGTTCAAAGAAATTTTTTGAATGACAGCAGATTTTATAGATTTTGTAGTAAACTTTGACATTTCACAAAATTGCATTTCTCAGGATGCTAAAAGTCAATGGTTTATAATCATTTACAACCCTCTTGGGGAAAAGAAGATTCATGCATAAACATGTAACTGTTCATTCTATGCCATATAACAAGACTCTCTAACACACATGTATTTGAATGAGAGTGAAAATAACAGTCATACAATTTGGTGATGATTCTTTTTGTTTGGTTTGCAATCGTATACCACGTTTACAATTTTATAGCATGTTTATCTTTTCATAGTCTGCTGGAAAATATGCATTCCACATTTGTAAATACAATTCTGCCTTAACTTGTCAGACTCTGCATGTGTGTTTTCAAATTAAAATCTTTTAAATAAGCCAGAAATACAAATCTACTACGGAGTATTTAATTTTCTTATAAGATCCTTATAAACAAAAATTTAAAACTCTTCTTTCTCAGTGGCATCTTTTTTCCCACTTTCCTCTTTTCATAACTGAGTCTTATGCCTCCACATCAACATTCTGGCACATCTCTAATTATAAGGAAGACTACAGTTCTTTCTTTGCTTCATATTTAGAAATTATTTTTAGATGCTGGCTTTTACGTGCATCTTTCTTTTTTTAAGTGATTCTTTCATCTAAAATCAGAGATACAATTTCAAGCTAATGTTGCCTAACTAAAAATACAGGAGAATACAGGACTTTATATTTACATCATATGAAGTAGTGGAAAACATTTTACTGGATCGAAAATGACCAGTCAACCCAAGTTAGAAAATCCAGAGAGAACGTGTTTCAGAGCCTCTCAGTATATATTGTGTTTGGTTATACTGACCTGTTTCCTTGGGGAATGTGGGGTTTTAAGTACCCAAATAAAATATCCAAGTGAAATTCTGAAATTGAAAATCTACGTTAACAAAGATCAGTTTCACACTTCTGGATTCAGAAATTCATTTCTGAATTCTAGATACTGACTGCTTATTTCCAAATATTTCACTTTATTGAAGGTTCAGATTATCCCCTAATGTGACTGAGGAGCTCTCCTGAGGGTATGGCAGGCTCAGAAATCAACCAAAGCAAAGACTCTGTGCACGTGGATTAGAACATCGGGAAGATGAAAATTATCTGTCTGCATTTAAGAATACTCTTAATCTAACTCAATGTCTCTAAAATGCAAAAGCTAGATTTGCTTTCTAGTTTATAGCTGTTTTCTAAGCCATTGCTTTACATCTTTTAGTTCAATGCGAAGTTTCAATCAACTTTATTACCTGGTGGGCAGTCATTGAAGAACCATGGCAGAACACAGAATGAGATCAAAGAAACATGCTGGAAGGACATAGCCCAGTGATCAATAGTTTAAACAAGGAAATGAAACTGGGGCAAGAGAAATTGTCTAAATTTACTCAGTTCAGTTTAATTTCCTAGATGAAATTTCCAGTGGCAATTGAGTTCAATTCCATCACTATCAATGAACTTTAAAAAAATTTCTCCAGGTTCAATATGCAATCTAAGCTTCAAATCAGAACATAAATTAAATTAATGGTATTCTTTCTCATTGCATTAGTTTGATTTAAGTAGGATCTGAAATATTTCTTATAGCAGATAATTCCAGTTCATCTTCTCAATGTGCAAACAAAACTGAGTTCTTTTGTCAGCCTACAGCATGTGACACATTTATGGTCATCATACATTATTCAACTCATGTATCTTTGTTCAAATATTAAATCATTCCTTACTACCTAGCATAAAATAGATGTTGGCTTATTTTGACTGTAGGGTGGCAAATTAATACAAGCAAGTTCAGTTATTAATTCTCCTGACAGGTATCTCACTTCCAAAGTAAGGCAGAACACTTTTCAAAATACATATTTCAAATTTGTCTTATCAGTTTCTGAAAGTACCATCTCCTTAATTTAAGGCAATTATTTCAATGACCATTTGTCAGCCCTCTTTCTCCTGACTAGTGACATGTGTGAGGACTCAACACTGCCCCATGTCCTTCCAGCATATGTTTCTCTGACCTCATTCTGTCCTGTCAGGGGTCTTCAATGGATGTCCAGTAGGGTACAGCAATTGAAGAGACAAGTATAAAGTTGATTGAAATATACATGTGCTCCAAGGAAACCAAAATCAAAAGGCATTTCTCCCTAGACAATTGATCCTATCATTTTGTCTCGCACTTATTTTAGGCTTAATATGATCCAGGAGAAAGGGATAACTACAACCTAACTAACTGGCATTATTGAACATTGAAATGAAAAGCTATAAAATGTCCTCCTTCCTATAAGAAAAAAGAAAATCACAAACAAATCAGAGGCATTATAGGAGCATCATACAGCAAAGACATTCCCCAAAGCAGGCTACTTGACATTCAAGACATTTTTTAGTTTAAAAAAAGGATAAGGAATAGTCTCTGTAACATTTAATGACACCTCCTTTATCTTGTAGGAGATCATCAGATAAAAACACCAATAACAAAACATATCTTTGGTAATAATCCTTAAGGATATCACTTAGTCATCATGGGAAAAAATAGATTATCATGACTAACTTCTTTCAGTTGTTAACTCTAGCAACATTCCACACAACTCTCTAAATAAAAGTGTGTATTTTTTCAACCAACATATATTTTCTAAGCTGGTAGAAGTTTATGTGATTCAAGTAAAGGGAAGCAACACTGGGTATAAAACTATTTTTTCCAACAGCAATTTTCTTGCTGCCAGATTTCCTCTGGTAGCCTCTTTCCATTCCCAACACCCACTTAGAGTCCCCAGCATCAGAACAACTACAACAGGTCCAGAACTAAACTAGTTAGACTTTTTATTGTCAAAATTGGCTTGTATCTTACTCACTCATTAGATAAGCTCATTAGAATTTTCATATTAAATATTGTTCTATTACATTTTCATTATATTCCTACTAGCAAAGCCCAAAATACAGATGCAGTGAGCTACTGATAAGGAGACAGTCTCTTCTATTCTAATTCTCTACCTAACCTCAAGACCATCTACTTCAGACCCAGCCCTCCTGTGCCAGCACCTAGCCTAATCTCTGTGATCTCCTTCTTATCTCGCTAAGTAGTGTCTCTTGTTTACATAACTTAGATTTTTTTGTGTTTTTCCTTCATCCAGGGTTAAGATTCTTTCCTATGACTTCCTCTTTCTTCATTCTGTCCAAGGCCAAGAATACTCCTACTAAACCTCAGAAAAATCGCACTTCACCCAAATCTGGGCCACCCTACAGATCTCCACAACAGCTAAAAATCTCTCATCACAAAGCCTTGGGAAAATGGAGTCCATATCCTACATAACAGGTAAGACCTGAAGCCATGCTAGAAAACTTCCCCCAGTCAAGAATATTCCCATCCAATCCTAGAGGCCAGTCAACCAGTTCTTGAGAATAAGAGAAAATTCTGTATAATGGAGAAAGCCTGGCGTTGAAGTCAGTTCTGGCTATGTTTCCCTGCTATAAATACCAGCTTCTTTGCTTCCTAATGAGCAAGAGTGGACAAGTTACTAAACTTCTGAGCCTCAATTTCCTTTCCAAAAATTGGAGACTCTAATGCCTACCTTGCAAATTTGGTGCAAATGTAGGCAATGTGCGTAATCTGAAGACATACTATTGTTACTATTGTATTCTAACACTTTAAAGAAAACGAGTTTGCAAGATTCCTCTTCTTGCATCCAGGACAGATTTGGGCCAATGTAAGATTCCTTGATAAATGGTGTGAGAAGCAAAATGGGTGACAACGAAGAAAGGGGAAATAAAATAGTTCAAAAGGTATATGAGAGATACCAAAAACTACAAAGTCTACTATACTGCTCTTACCATCAGAAGTAGAAGTCAGACAACATCTACCAAGTTCCTAATATAAACCAACCATGCTCCCAGGAATTTTTCTTGTATTGAAATATATGAATGAATTAATTGAATACCTTCATAACCAGTTAAAGTACATGATATCTTCATTTTACAAAAACAAAATCTTGAATCTCAGAAATTTTAATTAACTTTATAAATTCTCACAACTGCTCAGAGTCCAGGCCTTGCTCACTCTAACATTCATTACCTTTCTGCTGTCATATCATCTTCCAGCCAGAGATCGAGTGCTGGCTCTGCTTGAACTTTGGCAAGGCACTTATGATGAGTTTTCCTCAACTGTAAAATGTCTGTAATACCTGCTTACCTCGGTGGGGTGACATACAGATAAAATTAAATATTGTATATGAGTGAGCAAGTTGTTACCAAGGAAAATATTAACTTAGTATCATTACCATAAAAAAAAACCTACCAGATTAAAAAAAAACTACCCCATAGTTCTCTGATCTTCTATTTTACACTGTGATCCCATCCCTCATATCCCATTTTAGTCCTGCCATCTTGACTTCTTCATTTAGAAAATATATTGTGACTATCCACTACATTCTAGGGAATTTCATCCATGCTGTATGTCTACCTTCAGGGAATCAAAATCCACTGATGGAGAGAAATACAGAATTGCGCATTATAGCTCAAAATGTTAAGACATACAGAGGCATGAACTCGAGTCTGTGAGAACACAGTAAAGGTATATCTCTGCCTGAAGAAAATGCAGAAGTCTCTCACAGAGGGAGACATATGTGAACTGTCACTGAAGGAAGACTAAGTAGCTGCCACGTGGATGAGAAAAGGACATTCTAAGTTAAAACTAGGAAATCTCTTTTAAAGAATCATTTTGCTCCTGGCAAGAAATTCTGTGATACTTTCCCTCATGATCAGCTGGGAAAAGTGATTACATTTGGAGAGGCCTGAATACTGGGATCCAAGTATTTTGAATGAATAATTTTATTTGCCAGAAATTGTGCATTTAAGTGTAAGGAGTGATTATAAGAGAATCTATCTTGAGTTGTGTTAATGAATGCCTGTGTTAGGTTGGTGGTAAGGGAAGAATTTCTGAAATAATCCCTCAAAAATGTCACATCCTAGTCACTGGAACCTGGGCAAAGGTTGACTTTAAGAAAAAAATTATCCAGGTGGGCCCAATGTAATCACATGAGCCTTAGAAGCAGAGAACTTTCTTGGGCTGGTAGCAGACGAGAAAGTCAGAGAGACTAGCAGAATGAGAAAGACTCAGTGTGCCACTGCTGATTTGAAGATGTCAAGTGGAAGGAAATGTGAACAGCTTCTAAGAGCAAAGAGCAGACACCAGCTGATGGCCAGCAAGAAAACGGGGCCTCAGACCTACAGCCACAAGGCACTGGACTCTGCCAACAACCTGAATGAACTTAGAAGCAAACTCTTCCCTCAAGACTTCAGAAAAGCCCAACCAGGCCAACACCTTGATTTTGGCCACGTGAGACCCTGAGAAGAGAACCCAGTCAGTCCTACCTAGACTTTCAACCTACAGAAGATAATGGGTGTTGTTTTAAGTCACTAAATCTGCAGTGAATTTTTACTCAGCAATAGAAAACTAATATACTTAACAACTTCAAAAGCCTATATAAAAAGGAAAAGGTTATTGTTTCAAGGATTTGCAGTGCTTTTTAAAGAGAGCTCTTAATATAAATAAAAGCGACTGGCTCCTCCTTTACTGGGAGGGGGAGGTGGCAAGGGCGCATATTCTGTCCCCAGTGGTAATCAGTGGCATCATAATGCTCCACATGAGTAGCTATATTGCCCTCAGGAAAATAAGGCAAAGTCTTGGATATACCCTTCAATTCTCGTTTTACTTCTCCAAAGTTTAGCCAGTAGGGCCTTCCCCCTTCCAGCCAAATGCATGTGACTTAGAGTCTGGGAGTCCAAGACCCTCTTGTCCAATTCACCCACTCTTCTCTACCTGCTGCACCAAAATAGAAGGTTTAAAGCATGATCTAGGTAGAGACTCTTGGTAGTAAGCATCCATAACATTTTTTCCTGTGGAAATCAGGAAGTCATAATGCCTCAGCAAGAAGGGATACAGTCGCAAGTTTCAACATAAGAGTGAACTGTGCCCAGATTCTCCTTTTAAAGGAAACCTAAAACAAAGAAAAGAATTTCAGGTAAATGATACAAAAATGTATACTCTTCATGGAATTATAAGAAATTGGAATGCAATGTAGGTACGAGGTTAAGAAATGAGGCTAATGAGATGGCCAGGGGCCAGATGATAATGGGCCTGAAAAGCAGTAGAAGCAGCAGCATCGGAGTTTTGTTTAAACAGAGGATTCTGGTCATAGTATGGCAAAAAAAAAAAAAAAAAAAATGTAGAGGGACAAGAATGAAAGTAAGATTAATAAGGGTCTATCAGAGCTATCTAGATGAGAGATGAAGCTGACTTGGCCTAGCGTGTTTGCATTAGTCAAAAATGCTCTCATCCAAGATATATCTTGAAGAAAGATCTAAAACTACTTGCCTCTGATCAATTCTGCCCTTCTTTCCTCTCCAGCATCCATATATTGCAAGGGAAATAGACCAGAGGCAGTATTGTCAGCCTCAGGAGGCACTGAGGATTTCTGGTCAAAGGATAATGAGAGGTGGAATTCACATGATTTAATTTCATTCTTTCAAGCCTTCCTGAATTTTTGTTTACCTTCCTATGTAAAAAGCTACCATGTGGTATCACCTGCTTCCCTTCTCTGAATCACTTAATGAAGATTTGTCCGTACTCCTCATTGGCAATTTGTTTTTCAGTGACAAGCTGACAGTTTTGGTTCATTTAACAAACAACTAATTTCCAACTATTCAAAAACCATGTGGGAATGTTGTTTTCCTGAGATAAGGAGACTGTTTTCTAATTGGTCTCTTTTATAGAAAATGTGTTCCTTCCTTGTGCACAATGCTCATGTCTGTCTTGTGGCCAGAGGGATTCTGCAGGTTGACCTCCACGATGCTCACTTTGGATGCCTGTGGCATTAGTGCAACCTAATGAAAGGCTACTGTCAGGCTTCCCAAATGGCCACTGAATTCATTAGCTTCTAACCTATTCCACAGGGAAACACTTAAACACACATATAAGCAACTGTGCAAAATACAACTTTGAGGATTAAAGCCTCTAAGTTATGAAGCACTATTCTTTCTGGTGACTTTGTTTAGTTTTAGATGTGATGCTTAATGAATATAATTTAGACTATTCTTAAGTTCAATATTTACAGTTTCAGTTTCACATGGAAATGTTTTATCATTTTAAATATATTAACAAGAGATGGATAGCAATTCATGCTAGTGGCTAAAGAGAGAGATTTTTTTTCCCCTTTCTTCAGTTATTTATTTACACATTCATTTGAAAATACTAAATAACCACATTCCACACTTAGTTTTGTCCTGAGAATGAGGTGAACTTGAATGAAATGACCCTACTCTAAGACAGCTTATCATTTAATGAATTCAACTCAAATATTGCAAAAGAGCTTTGTTATTTGGAATCTTAAGATAATTAGCCTTATGCTAATTATCACTGCTCTTCCATTTTAGACCAAGAGTTACTCACCTTTCTGAGCCCTGTAAATGGATGAAGAAGAGGAAGTAGGAGAGTTGGAATAGAAATTGCAACTATGAACCCTGTTTGCTTCATAGCTTTGCCCTGGACACAGTACAGTCCAAGTCAAGGAAAGAATATGGCACTACTCCTTGGAAATTTGCCTGAAAACTTCATTGCCTTGATTGATCAGATTTTTCCTCTCCCTGGATTCCCCTTAAACCTGTGAGGTGAATCTCTGCCCAAGTGACTTCAGATCCAGCAGCCACTATAGCAACACAGGCAAACGCAGAACCCAATGAACTCCTCCATGGAGCCACAGGCTCTAGAGCTCCACTACCGGGATATACAATTTGAACTACAGACGTTCAGGTTTTGCCATCACTGTCCCGGTCTTTCTGATCGTACTTGTCGTCTAACAATCCAAGCTCTCATTTTAACTGACACAGGGAACTTCCAAATTATTCCTCAGATATTCCTCATATATTCCACACTGGTCAAGAGAACACACATACCCATGTATATAAGCAAATTGAGCCCTAAGAACCTGTCTATAGACAAATGCAAATTAAAATTTAGTTAAAGTATATTAAGCAACAGACATCTTTAGAATGCTATCTTCAGTTTTTAAAAAAACTTTTCATTTTAGACTTTTATCAGCTCATAATTCCATTAAAAATTGTTTAACTATTTTACTTTCTATTTTTTGTTGTTGTTCAGTAGAAAGACATTCACGAGATTAGTTAATGGAAGGATAGAAAAGCAGATGATATAAAACCTGGAAACTTCAATTATTTTTTTTTTCATTTACTTGTCTTTAAAAATATTTACTCTGTATTACTATAGCAACATCTGTTTTTGCAGGATTATAAGGTATCACATTATATAGTTTTACATCAACATTCTGGTAAGCACTCTGGCTCTTAAATGAATTGAATGCCTCTAGCCTTATTTCTAGTGGTATTTCTTTTACTCTGAGAGGAAATCTGTTATCAGCATGTTCCTGATCCTAAAGTTGCACTGCTTGTAACACTTTCTTTTGTAAATATTGATAAAATTACATGAACTTAAGGATCCTTATAAAAAGTCATATCTAATATTCCAAATTTTCCGAATGAGAAGTATAACCCCAAGTAATACAAAGTGATGACTTGTCCAAAGCCACAGAACTGGTTAAGTGTCAGTATAGTTCTGCTAATCCCTGTTTTACTAAGAGAAAACCAACTGCACTGAATATCTACAACAGCCCTCAGGAGTAACTACAACTAATTAATGCAAATACATAAAATATGGATTTATTACAAGAAAGAAATAGCAATGGAACACTAATACCCCTTCAAGATTGACACAGACAAGTAGCACTGATAATACACAGTGTTGACCAAGTCAGGTGGGAGGTAGGCAGGACAGACAACCTTACAAACTACTGATCGGTGTGTAATGCATAAATATGTCTTTGGAGAGCAATAAGCACATTTTTTTTCAACTTTCAGCAAGCGATTTCACTTCTAAGAACTCATCTTCAGTAACATGCACAAGTGCTCAAATTCTTGAATAAGAATGTTCTTTGCAGCTCTGTTTGAAACGGGAAAATACTGGAAAACATGTGTATGCCCACCAATAGGGATCAGGTTATATAAATGATGGAATAGCCATAAAGTGGAATAGTCCGTAGCTATTTTGAAATTACATGTAGATATAACAGCTTACTAGTATCAGTTAGTAAGCTACTACCCAAAGTTGTTTACTCTTCATACTGGTCACAGAACTAGGCTCTATTTTCAGATTACCTTGGCAGGCAGATGTGGCCATGTAGAGGTCAATGGAACGTGGGCAAAAATGGTATGTGCCTTTGCACAAAAACCTCCCATATTCTACCTCTATGTTCTTTTGATTTAATGCAGAGGAACATAGGTACCTTGGAAGCCATGTGTTCAAGATCAAAGCTGCTAGAGAAAAGGCCAGGGAGGAAAGCTGGCTACTGATAATGTGAGTAAGAGATACGCCTCTCACGAGCCAAGCCACCAAGACTCCAGCATTCATCTGCTGAAGCAGCTAACACTACCCTCACCAAAACAGTACACTCATTTAAGAGATACGCAACATATTAAGGAGGAAAGGAAAGTATGGGGTATCACAAGCAGTATTTCACATTTCTGCCTTAAGAAATATGCATAGATAAATATTCTACGTGCATAAACGGCTTATTGAGAGTTTAACATGGGAGAAAATAGGAATCCACCTTATGTTACTGTCTTCATGGTGCCTGTTTCCATCACCTCATAGCTTCTGGATCACTTTTAATGCAGGAGGATACTCTTTAAAAAAATAATGATGACTCATTTTTCAGATACCTATAAAATCTAGTTCATTCTAAATCCCAACCTAATCCCAATCTAATGCACCACTTCTTTCCCATTCTCCACCTCAGGGGTGGGCTGTGGCTTGGAGCCATACAGTGAGGGTGGGATGCTGGGTCTCTTCTTCCACTCCCCCTCATTGTTCTGTCACACCCCATCTCCCTCTGCTGCTCCTGGATGACCCACACTGTCAGAGGTCGGGTCGGAAGAAAGGAGGCTCAAGTCTCGTGTGATTGATGTAATCTGGCCGTATCTACTGTCAGTAGAGCAGGCAGCCAAGTGCTGGATGTAATTTAGGATGGATCATGGCTCTTCCAAGAAAACCTCCATAATCCATACTCCCTGATTTAGGTCTCTCCCAGCCCCAGTTGAGTTCTCATGAAACTCATTTGCTGCCTCCAACTGATATACTCCAAAGACACCCCCCTTACTAGAGTCCTCTCGTCACCATCCTTAGTTGACTTCTGGGGAGAAGTTTACCAAGATGCTTCAAGCCAAGTTACCATCACTAGTGCCCATTTGGCTTGTGATTAACATATGTCTTCCCACACCAAGTGGCAGTAGTACAGGTCTGCTCTGTTGCTGCCTTCTCTCCTTACTCTGCTTTGAGGATGCTTCAGGCAAGAAGCAGGCTTCTGTGTCTATGTTTGTGAGCTCCCTCTCTCCAAGGGATACACGGAAATTTGCTCCATCAGCATTCTCACCAAACTTCATCTTGTTGCCATGGCTGACCCAGGTCCCAGCTGGGAAACACCCAGAAGAGGAGAGAGATGCTAACCTCTCCTTGAGAAGACCCTCCCTAACAACTAGGAGAGGTCGAATAGAGACATATATGGGTTAGGCTGAGAAAAGTAGGGTCCCTTTATCTCCCCTCCAAGCAGGGAACAGAGAAAAGACACATCACTCTACACAAGACTCAAACCTGCCCACTCTATCATGCATATTTTCTTTATCACCTACCAGATTTTAGTTCCCTTTTATATACCCTGAAGGTGGGGGGTTGCAACTGATAGTAGCTAGAACATTAGTTTTAGTAATCAAGTATAGAAATTATAGTATATATCTACAGAAACCAAATATACTTTATTTCAAATTTTTTTAAATCAAAAACCACAGGAAGAACAATTCAATATCCAAATACGTGTGTGTGCGCGGGCGCGCGCATGTGCGCGCATGCGCACGCGAATGTATAGAAAAGCTCTTACAAAATAAAATGCTTTGGGGAGGGAGGTCAGACTCTAAGGTGGGAATTATACTCATTTTTCACTGCAAATTCTTTTATCGTGTTCATTTTTTAACTTTAATAACCCAGTATTTTTTTAAATAAACAAAATTAAGACTTCACTGGAACTACTTTTTACTGGGTAGTAGGAAATGTCCTTGGCCATTTTATCCAAAGAAATTGAACATTTGGAAAATTATTGCTGTATCCAAGGCTTTATTTAACAGCAGATTTTTTTTTTCCACCAAAACTGGGTATGAAACTGAGGTAGTGACTGCAAAGTACCAGAACAGTCCTATAATTTTGTGGAAAACATCAGAAGAGTCCTTTGAGATTCTAGCCACCAGAAAATCTGCCAAATGCATTCTCCTTCCCGGCCAAGGCAGTGCATGCTGTTTCTGAAGGTAATAGCTTATTGTCTTCATTCCCTTCTACCAATTGTGCCAGGCCACCAAATAGTAAAAGTGGCACCAATAATTCCCTTATCTGGTGCCAAAAAAGAACTCACACAGTAAGCTGTCACCAATTTTGAACAACACATGTGACTGACTTTTCCAGCTAGAAATAACATATACTTCACTCTGAAATTTGAAACATAGTAAAATTTTGTTGATAAAATAAGACTTTGTCATCAACTCTACTAGGAGATTCAATTATTTTCTTTCTTTTCTATTTACTGTGTTATTGTAATGTATCCTAAAAGTTATGAAGAAGTATGTGTATATACAGATGTATATGAATACACACACACACACACCCCATAATCTAATTTCTACTTGTATAATAGTGAAAAAGCCCCACAGTAGAACTTTCACTTCTCAAGAGAATATAACTAATAGCCAGCAGGCCCCAGGCAGCCTCAAAAATAATTACAAAGATTTAAGAAAAGGGCTTAAAAATAACACCAAATACTAAATCCGAAAATTAATCCATTGCTCTAATCTGGGTGGCCGCTGAAGCTGAAAAGCAGGAAAGAAAATGCAGAATATACATACTTAGAAAAGAAGGCAAACACATTTTGGGGTAGCTATTAATACCTGGTCACTCCCAAAAAATAATGATGCAGGAAAGTGGACCCCAGTCGCTGGTAGCTGACCACTGAATCTTAGGAGAGTCTACACCAGGCAAGAGCTGGGGGCAGGACAGAGAGAAGACTCCTAGCTCTAATGCAGGCTGATGGCTGTACTTGTTTTGCTACTCCAAAGGGTACACATTGCTAGCCAGCAAGCCAGATGTGTCTGGCTCACACAGTGTGTAATTGTTTATTTGTTGTTTGGCTGGTTTAGCTGTCATTTACACATCAGAAGTTCCCATTAAAAAATTGGCTTCACCATAAAAAAAGAATTGCAAGACCTTTTAACATCAAGGATCCCACATGGTCACGAGAAACTGAAACAGATGAGCTGTGCCTGCCTCAGCCTCCCTGATGTGGAGACTCAACACTTGTGTAACCTTCTCCCCAGCATTTTGTCAGCAGCTGAGCTGGAAAACTCTGATGAAAATCTAATGGTTTCAAGTAGGACTTTATAAAACTGTACAATGATGTTATCTCTAGAAACTTATTGGGGTGTTTATGATGATAAAAGGCAAAAATGGCACATACCATTGACTACTGCATTATATTTGGCTAAAATAATACATGGAAAACAGTAATGTAAGCAAAACTGAAATGCTTTGTCAATTCATATTATTAGAAGACATGTAAAGGCATTGCCAAAAATGTAGAAGTATCAGTATTCAAAGTACGCGGTGGGAAGATTGATAGGCAGCTGGATAAAAATATAATCCTTCCTAACAACTCAGCTTCTAATATTTGCCAAACTCTGTCTCCACTGTTCTTGGAGAAATTCTTTTGTGAACAACTATCATAAAGATGTATGGGAAAAGACATGATCAACAACAAAAATTTTTATTTTTAATAGAAAATAAATAATGCATATGAAAAAAATTAGAAATACAACCAATGATGAAGTAACTGCTCTGACACACAGACATACATCAATTAAAAAGAAATCCATGGTAAGTTTAAAGAAAAGTGCTTACAGAAAAAATTCATTACTGCATCAGGCACAGCTAAAACATTAAGTTAAAGATACAGAATCCAGGAGTACCCAAAGTCTTATGGGAGGACATCAATTGGTTAATTTTATATATCTATAACATTAGATACAAGGCTAGTTTTAGAGTTGGATGAATTCAGTGACTGAGTTCATTCCCCTGCATTTTTCTCCACTCCACATTTCTACAGCTGTTGACAGTAAGATGGATGCAGAAATATAGGTCATTATGCCAAACAAATGACAATATTCAGAGACATTAGAGACCAACTATTTCAATGGCTTTCTCTTTGAAATAAGGGATTTTTACAAAAGTACATAGTAACTTCCACTCTGGTCCCATGTTATAAATTACATCATGTATCCATTCTTGACCTGTCCCCGTGGTCAGGACAATGATGTTACTAAGGACTTAGGCAAGACAGCTTGAGCCAGAGGAAGGTGATACTAAAAGTTGCCTGAGGTTGATTGTGTTCAACTCTTGCTGCTCTTCAGACTTACCTGGAGTCTGGAGCTTTTAAAGCAATGTCCCGAGCCAAGACACAGAAACAACCTAAATGTCCATGACAGATGACTGGATAAAGAAGGGGTGGTGTATGTAGACAGTGGAATACTACTCAGTTGTTAAAAAGAATAAAATAATGCCACTTGCAGCAACATGGATGGACCTGGAGACTGTCTTACTAAGTGAAGCCAGAAAGAGAAAGAAAAATACCATCTATCACTTATATGTGGAATCTAAAAAAATGACAAGAACTGATTTACAAAACAGAAACATACAATGACAGAGAAAGCAATCTCAGGTAATTCTAATTTGCAGCTAGGACTGAGAACCACTGGCTTATACTAATTAGAACTCACCACTGGAGGTGGAATTAGCTACCAAACTGCATGGTAACTGTATCAAGGGGGAAAAAATGGTGTTTGAAAATTAACCTCTGTATCCAACAAAACACACACAAAGAAAACTTTCACACATTTCAAATAACAGAACTACAGATCAGATTAAACAAAGGATTGCCAAATTATGTGAGGTTTAGGATAAATTATGTTACATGAGTGTCCTAGGTAATTAGTCAAGAAAGAAAACAAAAATGCAATTACACATAAACCCTCCAGAGAATAATGAGTATCAAAAAGAACGAACTATAAATGAATTTCATATATCTGAACTTGATATTGGTGGATATATATTTAAAGTTCTAAGCTTACTGCTTTGCCAAAAAGCAGTAATTTTCCAACATGATAAAGCATTTGCATTGTTTTCTCCTTTTGTCCCCCCCCCCACCCCTTTTCAGTAGAAGCTTTATAGAATCTTTGTGTTTTACATTTAGGACACTTTCTGTTTTCTTTCCAGTTTAGAGTAATTAATGTTCATTAGTTCTATTTTTGATAGACTGTAGCTTTCTATTCCCATTCTGAGCTATATCCATAGCTATTAGATATTAATTACGGTGGATGAGAGGAAAGGAGAGAGGGAAAGAGGAGAAACAAAAAGAGGGAGGGGTGAAAAAGAAATCTTCAGTAATTATAGTCACATGACATTGTTTTTCATTTTATTAACATTCAGTAATCCTGCCATATTCAAGCACAAAACTAGTTCAAAATTACTTCTTAGAATCTTCAGCTTTCAGATCCATGTTCTCAATGGATAATCAGTGAAATTAGCAAACACAAGTCAAGAAGAAATGAAATTCAAACCTTTGCCAAGCTGTTCTTCCCAGTAAACTCAATGACTATGTAAAAACAGTACATACCACAGAACAGACATCAAAAGAAAGTTATCAGGCATTAAAAAAAAAAGGCATTCTAAGAAGATATAACACTTCTTAATGTGTATGCACCAAATGACAGTATCAAACTCTATGAGGCAAAAGCTGATAGAACTACAAGGAGAAATAAATGAATCTACTATTACAACTGAAGACTTCAACAACCCTGTGTCAGAACTGGACAGATCCGGCAGGCAGAAAACCAGTAAGGATACAGTTGAACTGAACAACACCAAGAATCAACTGGATATAATTGACATCTATAGATTACTTCATCCAAAACAGCAGAGTACACATTTTCTGCAAGCCCCCATGAAACATTCACCAAGACAGACCACATTCTGAGCCATAAAACACGCCATAACAAACTAAGAAGAACAGAAATCATAAACCACATCTGCTCTCAGATCACAAAGAAGTTAAATCAATAACAGGGATATAACTGTATAATTCCTAAATGTGTGGCAATTAAAAAAACACACTTCTAAATAACACATGAGTCAAAGAAGAAATCTCAAGAGAAATTTATGACTATTTTGAATTAAATGCAAATGAAAACAGAATGTACTCGTGGGTGACATCATGACAACATAAGACATCTCTCATGTTATCCCCCACCCAACAACAAAAATTCAGCATCAGTCTATGGATAAGAGTGCCTTTGAGGGAGGTATGAGATCCAGGACCATATACAAAGGTACCTGGAAGTAGTGTCACTCACCCACATGGCATGTGACAGGCAGACAGACCTCAAGCCTAGTTACGTACCATGAACCAGATTGAGTCCCTCTTGGCTGTGGTCCCAGAAGCCCCTGGAGAACACTGACTTAGGAAATCACCCATGAATGAGAGTCTTTGAGGAAGTCTAAATTTCTATAGAAGAGTTTCAGCACACCACTTGAGCAAAACGAGTATGACCTCCGATGTACTGGAATAGATAAGAAAAACAATTTGACTTTACCTGCATCACCCTTCGTCCAAGGCAGCATGGCTTAGAGCTAACAGAAATCTTCCTCAGCCTGTGATTTCTCCTGTGGGGAAAAAGGAGAGTATAAGAGTAAGCATCTGACTTCTCCAGCTCTGCAGGATGCTGCTAAATGGGTTCATTTCACTCTCACCCCATTCATAGTACCAAATCATGAACTACATGACTGGGGAGTGGAAAGAGCAGAGGATAGAACACTTGGGGGACATTAAAGGAACACAGATCCTACAAATTATAAGGTGGACTCCATTAAGAAGCCCACAAATGAACCAATGGGAGTGACTCACCCATGAATCCCCCGAACTAATCTATGAGCACCCGCACCAATCTGTGTGCCTTACCCACACACACCTGTAGCTTTTCGCCAGCATCCTGATGGCAGCAGAAAAATCAGCCTTTGGAAAATGGCAGAAAGTCAGCCAAATCTGCGAGGCTGAGAGAGACCACTTAGTTGAGCTCTAGCATCATGTTTGAGAAAACAAAAGAGAAGCTGTCAGCACTTGGCCATGGGCATTACAGTAGTCATAGATGGCATACAGGGTTAAGAATTCTCCACAAGAGAGCAAGAAGCATGGAGCAGGTGTACTCATAGAAGGTCTGAAAACCTCAGATCATCTATGAAGACTGACAGAAGGTATCTCTCTCCCTACGGTGGAGAGTAAAAACTAGAGGAAGTGACTGCTACTTCAAATGCAAAGACAGCCACCCAAAACTTAAAGGAACATGAAAAATTAAGACGGCATAACACAATCAAAGGAGCACAATATCTTCCAGTGATTGAATCCAAAGACATGGAGATCTACAACAACCAATACAAGACTGCTGTTTAAAGGAACACAATGAGCTAAAAGAAAACAGAGACAATTCCATGAACTCAGAAAAACAATACACTAACAAAATGAGAAGTTTAACAAAGAGATAGAAATCATAAAAATGAACCAAACAGAAATCTGGAGCTGAAGAAAACAATGAATGGAATGAAAATGCAATAGAAAACATCAACAGCACTCTTAAGCACAAGAATCAACAAGACTGAAACTCTGAACCTACCCATTCAAAGGAAAAATAAGGAAAAAGAATGGAGAAAACAGATGTTAAGCCAAAAACAATAACAAGTGACAAAGAAGGTCACTATATGACGATTGCAGTGATAAAGGGATGTCATATCATTAGGAAGATTATCATAAATATATAAGCACCCAATATGGAACTACAAAAAATATACTAAGCAAATACCAACAGATTTGAAGGGATAAAGAGATAGTACAATAATAGTAGGGGACTTCAAAACTCCACATTCAACAATGGAAAAATCACACAGATAAAGAATCAACAAGGAGATGTTAGATTTAAACCATACTTGAGACCAACTGAACCTCTAATATGTTCACAACATTTCTCCAACAACAGTAGTCCCCCACTGTCCAAAGTTTCTGTGGTTTTGGTTACCCATAATCACTGTCCAAATTTATTAAATGAAAAATTGGAGAGATAAACGATTTATAATTTTAAATTATGCCCCATTCTGAGTATGATGATGAAATCTCCCACCTTTCTGCTCTGTCTCATCCAAGATGTGAATCATCCCTTTGTCCAGCGTATCCCACCCCATGAGTCAATTAGTAGCCATCTTCATTACCAGACTGACTGTTGCAGTATCACAGCGCTTGTGCTCAAGTAACTCTTATTTTACTTAATAATGACCTCAAAGCATAAGAGTAGTGATGCTAGCAATTTGGATACATTAAAGAGAAACCAAAAATGCTTCCTTTCGGTGAAAAGGTGAAAGTTCTCAATAAAGAAAGAAAAAAATCATATGATGAGACTGTTAACATCCACAGTAAAAACAAATCCTCCAGTCAAATCGTGAAGAAGAAAAAAAATTCAACCTAGTTTTTCTGTTGCAACTCAAACTGCAAAAGTTACAGCCACAGTATGTGATATGTGCTTAGTTAAGATGGAAAAGGCATTAAATTTGTACAAGCTATTTTGAGAGAGAGAAAAAGAGGCTATGTTCATATAACTTTTGTTACACTTTATGTTATAATTGTTCTATTTTACTGTTAGTTTTTGTTGTGAATCTCTTACAGCACCTAATCTATAAATTAAACTTTATCATAGGGATGTATGTATAGAAAGAAACATAGTATCTACAGGATTCAGTATATCCACAATTTCAGGAACACACCAAGGATCTTGGAACACAGCCTTCATGGATAAGAGAGGACACCTGTATACATTCTTCAGAAGTGCACAGGAAATATTTCCCATCATATGGTAGGTCTCAAAATAATTCTTAGTAAATTTAAGAATCCTAAAATACCAAGTATCTTTTATAACTACACTGGTATCAAACTAGGAGTCATTAACAAGAGAAATGTTGGAAAATTATCAAATATGTACAATTTAAAAAACACTATCCTGTACAACCAATGATTCAAAGAAAGAATCACAAGAGAAACAAAAAGTATCTTGAAACAAATGAAAATGGAAACGCACACACCCACACCTATGGGATGCTGCAAATGCAATTTGAAGAGGAAAGTTATAGTGACAAGCACCTATATTAATAAAAAAGAAAGATCTCACAAATATAACCAACCTAATTTTACACCTCAAAGAAAAAGAAAATGAACAAATTAAGTAAAAAGTTAGTAGAAGTAAGGATATAACAAAGATTACAGCAGAAACAAATAATATAGACTCAAAAACAAATAGAAAAGATCAACAAAACTAAGAGATGATTCTTTGAAAAAATAAACAAAATTGATAAGTCTCTCACTAGACTAAGAAAAACACAATACTACACCAAATAAAATCAGAAATGAAAGAGGAGACACTACAACTGATACCAGAGGAACACAAAGGGTCATGAGAAACTACCATGAACAACTATAAATCAAAAAAAAAAAAAATTGTATCACCTAGAAGAAATGGATAAATTTCTATAAACATACAAACTGCCAAGAAGAGATAATGCAAAAATAGAAAACATGAACACATAGATAATAAGAAGACTAAATCAATAATCAAAAATTTCCCAAGAAAGAAAAGCCCCAGACCAGATGGTTTCACTGTTGAATTATACCAAACATTCAAAGAAGAATTAATGCCAATCCTTCTCCAACTCTTGCCAAAAAACAAAAGGGAGGGAACCCTCCCAAACTCATTTTACAAGGTCAGCATCACCCTGATACCAAAGCAAGATAAAGACATTATAAGAAAGGAAAACTAAAGGCCAATATTCCAGATAAATATAGATGCAAAACTTCTCAAGAAAATATTAGCAAACAGAATTCAACAATACATTAAAATTATCATATGCCATGATCAAATGGGATTTGTCCCTGGAATAAAGGATGGTTCAACATATGTAAATCAATAAATGTGATACACTACATTAATAGGATGAAAGATTTAAATGATCTAATCATCTAAATAGATGTAGAAAAAGCATCTGACATAAAACAACATCCTTTCATGATAAAAATGCTCAACAAATCGGGAATATGAGGAATACACCTCAAAATAACAAAGTCTACATGTGTCAAGTCCACAGCTAATAACTGACTTAAATAATTTTGCTTATGTTACACAATTTAAAAAACCCTTTACACTTAAATATATGTATACACACACATATACTGATGGCAAATAAGCATTTGAAAAGATGCTTCACATCATACATCATCATGCAATAACATACCTCCACACAACTATTAGAATGGCTAAATCTAGGACACGGACAACACCAAATGCTGTTGGGGATGTGGAACAACAGGAATTCTCATCCACTGCTAGTGAGAATGCAAGGTAGTCCAGCCATTTTGTAAGACAATTTGGCATTTCTTACAAAACTAAACATACTTTTATTATATGATTCAGCAATCACACACTTTGGCACTTACCAAGAGGAGTTGAAATTTTCTATCTAGACAAAAACCTGCACATAATGTTAACATCAACTTTACTCATAATTGACAAAATGTGGAAGCAACCAACATGTCCTTGAGTAGGTAATGGATAAATAAACCACAGTACATTCAGAAAACGGAGTATTATTCAGCACAAAAAAAGAAATGATCAAGCCATGAAAAGACATGGAGAAATTATAAATGGATATTACCAAGTGAAAGAAGCCAATCCAGAAGGATATATCTGTATGATTCCAATTACATGATATTCTGGAAAGAGTTAAACTATGGATACAATAAAAAGGTGAATGGCTACTAGGGAGCAGGGTGGTGGAGAGATTAATTCGCAGAGCACAGAGGATCTTTAGGGCAGTGACACTGCTGTGTATAATACCATAATAATGGATGTATGTCGTAATACATTTGTCCTGAGCCCACACAATATACAACACCAAGAGTAAATAAACCTTAAGTAAACAATGAGCTTTAGATGATGATGATGTGACAGTGCAGGTTCATCCTTAGTAAGAAATGTATCTTTCTGGTAAGTGATACTGATAATGGGGGAGACTCTACATGTGTAGGGTCAGGTATATGGGATATCTATACCTTCCTCTCGATTTTGTTGCAAACTTAAAACTACTCTTAAAAAATTGTCTGTATAACAGTATGTACTTACTGATTTCGATAAACCTCAAAGTCTTTCTCCCTCAGCATTCAGTTAAGTCTAAATTGGACTTACTCTGGTTCTGTCCAAATTTTATAATTTGAGCACTTCCTTTGCCAATTAATTTTCACTTTGTCTCATTTACTCTTTGCCCAAATGCTCTTTTTTTCCAGTAATTTTAGCTTTTCAAATATGCAAAGATTCTTCACTGGTGTAAAACAAATAAAAGCAGATTTGCCCAATGTTGAATTATTTAGTAAGCAACATTATTTTGTATTCAGCATTTAACTGTCTTTATCTATCATACTAATTACTGAAGAAATTCATCCATGTCATTTAATGAGTATGTGTTAAATACTTGAATTTACTAATGGATAGAGTTTAGAGAGCTGAAGTTTGAGGAGGCGATTTAGTCACTCGGGTCTGCATTTTCTCATCTATAAGGTCAATGGCTGGGACAAAGCAATGTCTCAGGTTGAATTTACACTTAATATTCTCTTAGGAATTCTCTTAGGAATCTGTCTAATTTTAGCAATGCTCAGTTGTTAAAATGAAATCAACCAAGATCTAACCATTATCCCTTAGCTTAGATCTTTGTCTGAAAGGTAGAATATACTTAAAATATACCACACATGGGAAGTACATTACATTGCTTTGAAAGTAACCAGTCTAGGTAGGACAGAACAAAAATCTGCTAGGAACCACATTTAATAAAAATCTAACCCTATAAGTGTAATAAGATAACATGAGAAAATTAAATGTTATCAGGTAAACATTTTGAAGTACATAAAATTTTGAAGTAACCTGATGACCATTTTTAATTTTAAGAATTAGCAAAAGACAAAATGCTTGTAAACTTTTGATTATTTCAAGTTAGGGATAAATTTGGGTGTGAAGTTACTCTAAACAAGCTGTGGTTCCTGAAAACTTAGCATCCCATCTTCATTTGGTAACTTCCTATGTGGTTACTAGATCATAATAACCGATTTGTATTTCTTTTCTAAAAATTATAATAGCAAAATTGTATACCTTTCTCTCAATGCTTTATCACCCATTAAGTTGCATATCAAATGATGAATATTTTTGTAAAGATTTTAATTTTCCTAAACTAAAAAATTTGTATTAATCTGCTAATAGATTACAATCCAATTTAAGAAAGTTTGATTTTCCTACATTATCATAGCAAATATGCATGCAACTGTATTGTATATTAGGGTTTTTAAATTACATGTGATATACTTTACAGGTTTATAGGAAAATTAAGCATTTTCATACTTATTTCCTTGGTTCAAACTTCTTTGTTTACTGAATAAAATTATACTGATCACAAACAGTGGACTCAGACATTTCACATAATCTCGTGAAATCCATAAATAAAATATGAGAGGCCAAACATTGTATCACAGCTTTAGAAGCTTATGAAAATGAACAACAGCTAAGACATAATTTTACACAGCAATTTCCAGCAGAGTATATTTTATTATTTTTCAGACTGTATGCCAATACAGACGGAGGAAGCAGGGGTGCAAATTTTCTGGATAAGGATTTTTGTTTAGTAGTCAGAATTTTCTAAGCATAACTGAAGTGAGAGTCAATGCAACAATTCTGAAATTTTACAGTAAGTTGATAAAGGGCTTTAGGAAGCTTTAAAAAATTATCACTGCCTGGGTACTATTCATCATATTCTAATTTAATTGGTCTGAACTGCAGCCTAAGAATCAGTACATTTTAAAACCTCTGTATAACTGTGGCTTGGGTGCTGTGATGGGTAAAATACTAAGAGCTGCTACCGCAATTCACATAAAAATCCAGGTAACACTGGAATTGCTAACTCCTTGTAGATGTGTCTCAAACAAACAAATGCTCAACAACAGTCACACACATTTCTGGGATATATTCAGTTATACAGAGGTAATAATAACCTGTTGAGTACACTGTAGTAACATAGTCAGTCACTGATTTTAATCTTTGGTAAATTTTGTAAATTCTTTGAACTTTATATTTCAGTGTATGTTTAGCTGTTCATAAGAATTTAAACCAATGTTACTAAAGTATTATCTCTTAGCTCATAAAATAAATTTGGAAAAATAAATAAAAACTAGGTTTGTTATTATCTTCCATTAAAAGGTTGTTTTGTATCAATTTTAAGCAAAGGTAAGAGAAACACTGTTGCCACATTCAGCCTAAATCCTTTGACAAAATACCCAGAAATAGAAGCTCACGTCTTATTTGTCCCAAATGGTCTTCTGGGTTGCTTAAAATACACTTATTATTCACTGAAATCTATAAATAAAATAGCATTAATAGGAAATGTACAATAATCTTAATTTGAATATTACTCTCAAATAAATAACTTCAGATACACATTACTGTGTATGAAATAAATAGCCAGCAAGGACCTACTGAAAGTACAGGGAACTATGTTCAATTTCTTTTAATATTATAAATGGAAAAGAATCTGAAAAGAAAAAAACATACGTGTAATTGTATAAATAAATTGCTTTGCTGTACACCTGAAACTAACACTGTAAATCAACTACATTTCAATAAAAAAGATGTTTTTCAATAACTTGAAGATGTAATTCAGTTCTATAGAATCTGAAATTTCACCAGCTTTCACAATTTTTTCAAACATCTTATGTCTGAAAATTTTCAAAAATTTTATTTTATATAACCACTGTTTTTACTAGCCTTGAGTTCTTAAAGAAATGAATATTCTCATAGGTTTGTGCTTCTATCTTGATTACAATATTCTCAAGCAAGTCTGTACCACAAGGAAGATGTAAATCCGCTTTTTCCCCTTTGAAAATCCCAGGCATATTTATAGTCTTCTTCAGCGGAAAGACAGAAGCAGTGACAACACTTAGCTGGTTTTAAAAAGGAAGGAAGGAAGGGAAAAAAGAAGGGAAGATGGAGAGAAAAGAAATATATCAGTCACATATAATTCAGTCTCCCTGAAATAGCCAAAAAGTATATAAATTGATTACTAGTGTCTGGATTGACTAGCGAAGAACGTCCAAGGAACTTGGTAAACAGAAGTCTTGGCCACAGACATAAAGCATTGTAACCCTACGTACCCTATAATCTTAAGTAGACCTGGTAGCCCACAACTTTAGAGATCAGAACAGACTGTTTGAATCTAGCACTGTGCGCACATATGCAAGAAACCCAGAAAACTGCTTTTCCACACTTTGTGCAGAAACTAAGTTTCTCTGTAATCAAAAGCTTTGTACAGTCTGAGATGTGTTAACAGGATAAAAGAATCTATGCTTACTGAGATGGACATGAAAAATGGAACAATGCAGTGTCTTATTTTCTATAGCTTATCTAAGCGTCCCCCACCTGGGAAGTGTGGGTAGAATTCAAGTTTGAACCATTTAAGTTACAGCAGTCCTCTTCAATTAAAACCATTTCTTCCAAGCTCTTCTGAATAAAGTGTTAATGGTTTAGACTGTCATTTCCTCCCTTGTCCTCGCTAAAAAGGCTATGAGGAGCTTTGATAGCCTTGTGATGCCAGGAAAGGGAGCCCCATCTTCTGCTCTGAACTTTCTAATAACAATTATAAACAGTACCTGATCTCAAATTTTAAACATCTTATAGCACAAGGATAAAGGACATTCATTGTAGGTTAAAAGGATTATAACTGGTATATTTCTGTTACTTTCTATGTAAAGAGACATAAAAACGTCATCTGTGCTAACAAGGCACCACAGTTGTTGCATGTCATTGACCTAATTGTGCTTCAATTTATCCTACCATAAATTTAGTAGTAGTAGCAGCAATTATTATCACCCTGAAAATGGTTTTATTTCTGCCACAAGTCAAAGTGTAATTTGTATAAAAGTAAATCCTTCCATCCCCCATCTCTGAGTCACCATTGTGAAAAATAAGGTACAATTTCTCAGAACTGACTTTAAAGCTTCATGAAAAAAGGGTTCCTGTATCAAGTCACGTGGTTATCAGCAAAAGATGTGCAATGCTGATTCTAATAAATCAAAAAGTCATCACTGCCAGAAAAAGCTTTATCTCAAACAATTTCAAAAGCATATGATAGATAAGATAGAAAGTTCTGACAAACTGACAACTTGTTATGTTGAATTACGGGGAATTTCTAAACTCCACAACCTCAAAATGACAATCTCATCTGAAGTTTCTACTTAAAGAAATATCCTAGCAAGAATGAACTGGTGCAGACGAAGAACAGAAATGACATTTAATAGGCCATGTCAACATAACCCTTGGGTCAGATTAAAATGTAAAGCTAAAAATAATGCTTTTAAAACATGTTTTGCTAGCAGATTTATCGCCTTGAGGGATCGTCTTAAGGAAAGGGAGGCTGATGATACACTTATATTTGAGATATTCAATGACTTGTGGAACATCACAAAAAAACAAAAACAAAAACAAAAACAACAAAAAAAAACTAGTATTAGTCCAAGCTCTCCCACCTAGAAATCAAGATTTTTACACGACTAACATGATAACTTCTGAAAGGAAATGACAACTGTATTAATATCTTAGCATCAATTTCAAAGACTTTTCAGAAATGACGTTGAAATCAGAGTCTGAAAATCCATTTCAATTTTTTAAAGTACCATGTGCTAAATCAGTGTTTGATATTTAACTTCATGTTATAACCTTAACATGAAATTAAAACATAAGCATTTTTAGATTCTGAATTTGTAAAAATAGTATGAGTTGAACTGTTGCAGCAGCTATACTAAATAACAAAAATCTGTTCTCCTTTCACAGTGAAGAATAGCAGAGTTATGTCAGTTGTGCCACTGTGGCTGTTACTAAAGAAAGTAATAAATTCAGTTTTGTATTGGGTCTGTTTACTGTACCACACACATTGTTTAGGGAGATGATTTGTGTGTTACAACTCTTAACTGTATCTTTCACAACATTTTTCTCTATAATGAGAGATGTTTTGATTTCTGGTCTTTCTCAATCTCTCTGTTCTTTTTCTTTTCAGCAAAGATATATGTCTACGTGTATATAAACCCACACACATGCACTTTTCTGATTCCCAAAACATGGCTTATTTAGAGAAATCCTAGATCATATGCAGTTTGAAATTAAAATCCCATCTCACTTTCTCTATCCTTGTCCTTTGTGTGTCTTCTTACAGAATGCTTTGGAAGACTTCAACTTTTGTCCCATCTGGAAATTCCTATTATGTGAAGTATTTCAAAGAAAGTATGGGGAAAAGTCTTTAAAACCGTAAATAAAGACCTTGGCCATGTAAACCGATGTGCACTGACTGTATTTTATTATTTTAGAGAAGGTTTTCTTTTCCTACTCAATTTTTTAGTTGCACAGTAACCTTCAATTATATCTGACTTAAAAGTGGAAGCATTACTGATAAATCTCAAGTCCCCTATCCAGGGAAAAAGAAAGCACAGCTATTAGCACACTGGGTAGTTTTGTAAATCTTATAATTGCTTTCTATATGTACTGATATACTTTTATATGTACAGGTTATCATTTTTTATTTCTAAATCATAAGTAAGTACACACTTTACATATTATTTTTCATGTTGATTTTTGACTCAATTTGTTTTTGAAGATTATTACAAGTTAGTACAAATAGATTATCTCATGTTTTAACTTAACGCACTATCTTTCAGAATATGCATCAACCATACTTTATTTAACCATTTCATTACCAAAAAAAAGATTTTTGTAGCTTTCAAATTTCTGTCATTTTAAAGAGAAATACAATCAACATTCTCACTCATGTTTTGTGCACTTATGCAAATTTTTAATTTTTTTATTTTTTACTGAGGTATAGTTCATTTACAGTATCCTATTAGCTTCAGATGTACAACATAGTGATTCAAAATTTTCATTAATTAAACTTATTTATAGTTATTATAAAATATTGGCTATATTCCCTTTCCTGTACAATGTATCTTTGTAGCTTCTTTATTTTATGCACAGTAGACAGATGTTTTATTCTAGATTTTATATGGAAAAGTGGAATTACTGAATTCTAACTTCTGTGAAAATTTTTATAAATTTTAATAGATGATGACAAATTGCACTCCATGTTGGCTGAGCCAATTTTCACTCCCACCAACAGCAAAGACATGATGCTTTCCAACACAACTGGCAGCCCAAAGTCTATTATCTTCTCCACATTATTCAGTTTAGTACACATGGATTTTTTTTTTCCAATTAGAATGTGATTTCCTTTTGGCAGACATAGTCTCTCCAATTCACCAGAAGCACTACTTCTCCCTATTGTCTTATGCCTTCCTTGTATGTGTAATACAAGGAAGGCATAAGACAATAGCATTTGAATATTTTACCTGTGCCTAGAATGATGTCATATCCTCCAAACCAGGACACGTGTGAGAACACTACAGAGCAACAGACACAAACTTGGATCACCCTAGGCAAACTGGAAAGTATGGTCATGCTATACAGCTTAAAGAGCTATGTTATTGCTTAATCCCACCTCCCCAAATACTAGTGATGTTGAGCATATCCACATTGATTTATTTGCCTTCTGTGTTTGTTCTCCTATAACTTTTTACTACCAGTGCCCATTTTTCTATTGGTTTGTATTTTTTTATACTGAATTTTAGGGATACAACATGTCTTACTGGTTTTATATATTGCTAATTTCATTACTTTCTCTGACTCTTGCTTTTTCTACTCTGTTTATGATGGCTTACATAAAACGAAAGTTTAAAATTTTAATGTTATATTATTTCCCTTTTCTATTTCCTTGTTTGCATTTTGAATATTATGTAAGTGTCTTCTGTACCCTTCCCTCTATATCAGGTCATGAACATAGTCTTCAAGTTTTATTACAATTCTTGTTTTATTGTATTTCTTAAATACATAGATTTAACTAATTTGATACTGACTTGGGGGAATAGTTTGAGGTAAGGCTTGCCTGTTTATTGTGTTTCCTAAGCTCAAACTAATATTTTGTCCTCTCCTCCCCATAATATTCCTTTTGCAGCAATTTGAGATTTCAAAAAGGAGAAGAGATGGAGAAGAAAAAAACCTACTTCTTCAGAATATAACCCCTCAGGTAAATTATTTTCCTTGCTGAACTTTGACAGCATACACCAACATCCTTCTTTGATCTGTGAAGTAGGATTGTACTACAGGAGATTTATTAGGTACATGGAAACAAATATTTTTTGCACCCTCCCCTAGGTACTTCTTATCACCTGGGTTTAAACTGTGCTAATCATAGTAGAAAATTTAAAGGAACTTTGTGCAAATGAATAGAACATGTGACAATAAGGAAAAATGATTTTCAGTGTAAGGTGCCTGGAATTAATCTAATTACTGAGCACACTGAATGACTAATATACAGTAAAAGTTCGTATTAACATCAAGGAAAACTTTTTTTAAATTTTAAGACTGAACTTTCTGTTCCACTTTGAGTGGAATAGCTAGTGGCAGTTTACTGCCCAAACATGGAACTAAAAAAGTCAGATGAAATATAGAATTCATACTTCAAAGACAGCAGAGAGCTGAGGGAACAATGAAAACCACAAAGGTAAGACTCTATACAAGAGAAAGAAAAAGAAAAGCAATTCAAAGCTAACTGGCTTTTACAACTGATTTTCACTCTGAGGCTATTTGCCAGTTTTGAACATGAGCAAAAAGCTAAGATACTAGTACTAAAAGACTGCTGCTAGGAGACAGAGAAACTAGCCGTCTTCCAGCATTCCAGATGATTGGCAGAGACTTGAAGGAGCTCGAAGACATGGCCAGTTTTCCACTCAAGGCAAGTACTGATTACAGAGATTTGCAAGGTACACAGGTAGAAACCTAAGAACATAAAACTTTTGAAAACAGAGTTTTTTGAAGTCTCCTGAAATGAAATTTAGAACTAAGGACAGAGTGTAGGGCCTCACAAAATACATCTGGCCTTTGGTAAAAACCAAAAAAGATCAAAGATCAACCAGAAGTAGATGAATCTTCCCAAGCTGCAACTCAGCTTTGAGCCAGCACAGGTCTTTATTTGACTTGTAAAAAAAAAATCATAAACAAAAATCCCAAACAGGGCTGGGAGATCAGAAGTGGGAGTTCTCATGTCCTGCAATGATAGCAGAGTCCAACAGGAAGAAG
This sequence comes from Camelus ferus, assembly GCF_009834535.1. Lineage (NCBI taxonomy): Eukaryota > Metazoa > Chordata > Mammalia > Artiodactyla > Camelidae > Camelus > Camelus ferus. The sequence continues at coordinate 82,839,839 of NC_045698.1, read as the reverse complement.
AAAGACTCCTCCATTGGCAAGGACTCAACCAATGAAAAGCCATGGACTCTCAGTGTACTATAGCCTTCCAAGCCTCTTTTTCCTCTTCTTTGTTCTCCTTCCCTTGCCGTGGGGGGCTTGCACGTGGCTCACCATGGTTGCTGACCCTGAAATGCAATTCTCTGCTAATCCTGAATAAACCCACCTATGCAGAGAAATATCTGACAATCTGTTTGCTTCAGGTCAACAGGCTAAAGGGATAACTTTAGAAAGAAAATGAAGGAAAGATACAGAAAAATGTATTTTAATATATTTTAAGATTAAAATTTTTGTCAGAGAATTTAATTTTTAAAAGAGCCAGTGGAAACACTGGAAGTGAAAAATTGAAATTAGAAATTCAAATGACAGATTTTAACCACAAACTATTCAAAGAACAAGAAAGGGCAAAAAGCACTATATAAGATAGAGGACATTTCAATATATACAGGTTCAATCTACAAGGAACATATTACAATTCTAAATCTGTATGTACTCATTAACAGAGTTATTAAATGGCTAAAGCAAAAGCAAACAATAGTACTAAAAGGAGAAACACACAAATCTATAATCATAGTAGAAGACATAAAAACATATTCTCAATAGCATGTAAACAAAAACACAAAAAAAAAAAAAAAAAGAAAGGAAGGAAATATCCAAGACATCAGAATTCACATTCCTTAAAGCACATAAAATTGACTGTATGTTGTATGAATATCTCAACATTTTTCAAAGGTTGATTTTTTTTAGTATGTCCTCCAATACAGAATAATTACTCTAGAAATCAGTAAGAAAAAAAAACTAAAATCTGCAATTGTTTGGAAGGTATTCAGTTAAAATAATGATTAGAGGAAAATGGACAGCCTTAAATTTATGTTAGAAAACAAAGGGAAAAACACAATGATTTATGCTTCCACCTGAAGTTTTTAAGGAAAGAGCTAATCAAACCCGAAAAAGTAGGACAGAAACAATGAACATAAGAAATAAAAAATATATAATTGGAAATTTTGACAAAGCCAAAAATTGATTATTGAAAACACTAATAAAGGTGAAAAATTCATAAGCCTTAACAAGGAAAAAATGTTACCAACTTAACGCACCAAAAGGAGATTTCGCTGTAGGCTTTACAGATATTAAAGAATTAATAAATTAAAATTATGGAAAGTTTTATACTAATAAATTTAATCATTTGGATGAAAATGACAAACTACATAAAAAACACAAATTGCTAAAATTAAAGCAAAAGAAATCAAAGATAAGGATAGTTCCTTATCTACTAAAGAATTTGAATCCAGTGTTAAAATCATTCCCACAACAAAAACTCGAGGCTTTGATGAATACACCAGTGAATTCTTCAAAACATTTTAGGAATAAATTATACCAATCTTAGATTAACTCTTCCAGAAAATACAGAGAGAGCACATTTACCGACTCTTTTTTAATTAGAGCAACAAAAGTCTTAATACTAAAAGCTGGAAAGTATGTTATAAAAAATAACATTTGCACACTAAGTTTTCTCATAAATATCAATGCAACAATCTTAAACAAGATGTTAGCAAAACGAACCCAAGAATATATAAGAAGGATAATATATCTCCAACAAGTAGGGTTTTTCCATGAAAGCAAAAGTGATTTAACATTCAAACAATCAATGCAATTTATCTTATTAATAGGAAATAAGTGAGAACAGTAATACCATCATTGCATTAGATGCATTTGGTAGAATTCAACATCCATTCACAAGAATTCCCAGCAAGTTAGGAAAAGAAAGGAACATCAATAACTTAATAAAAAACTATCTTGGAAAGTGCCTACCACAAATATCTTATTTAATGATGAGTTATTGAAAACTTTCCATGGAATCAGGAATGAGTCAATGATGCCTGTTATCACCACTTATATTTAATAGTTTTAGAGTTCCTAAGCAGTGAGATGAGGCAATTGAAAGAAATAAAAGGCATAAAGACTGGGAGAAAAAAAAAAGGGAATAAAACTTTCATTATTTGCAGATGGTGTGTATTTTCATGCAGAAAATACAAAAGAACCAACAGTCAAATTGTAAGAATTACTAAGTGAATTTACTAAAGTCACTAAATTTAAGATCAGTATATAGATACTAATTGTACTTCTATATATCTGTCTCAAATAAACAGAATATTAAGATTTTTAAATGATACCATTTATAAAAGCATCAAAAAAACATGAAACACTTAAGGAAAAAAAACAACTAAGAGGTATGCAAGACCACTACTCTGCAAAAAATAAACATTACTAACAGAAATTGTGAAAAGACAATACACAGAGGGAAATATCAAGTGCATGGAATGGAAGACTCAAAAAATCATGTAGAGATTTGTCACAATACCAATTAAAGTTGTAAAATTTATATGGAAATCCAAAAGACTAGTAAGAGTATGCAATGAACAGTTAAGAACTACCAAAACTGAAGAACATACACTGTGAGATATCAAGATCTATTATAAATCCATGCTAATTAATTCAGTGTAGCATTGACACAATATAAACCAACTGACCAACAGAACAGAACATTCTACAAATGGACTCATATAGATGTGGTTACCTGACTCATGTCAAAAGTGACATTTTAGTGCAGTGAGTTGTGGCCAATTAGATATATATATGGGGGTAAAAAAGAAAATCTTTGCCTTTACTATATTCCACACACATATAAATCCTAGATAGACTGTAGATTTACAATGAAAGGTAAAACAGTAAGACTTAGAAGAAAACACAGGAGAATATCTTCATGATCTTGCAGTAAGGAGAACTTTCTTGGTTTCTTAAACAAGACACAACAAATGATATTAAAAAATAAATAAAATGTAATAAATCAGATGACACTATAATTAAAACATTCTGGTCATCAAAAGTTAGCAGTAAGAGTGAAAAAGCAACAAAGAGTTGAGTATTTTTATGGTATGTATGTGTATTCATGTATATATCTGACAAAAAACTCGCTCAAAATACACATATGAAACAGAACTCAAAAAATAGTAAGAAAATACACATTGAAATCATAATGAGGTAAATTACACACCCATCAGAACATCTAAAATAAAGAGTGAGACAAAGCCAGATTTTGGTAAGAATATAAAGCAACTAGAATTCTGATATTCTGCTGGCTGGAGTGTAAACTGGTACAACTCATTTGGAGAACTACTTGTCAGTGTCTAATAAAGCTGAAGACATGCTTATTCTGTGATGCAGTATTCTACTCCTCAGTGCAACACATGAAGCAAGTGGAAATGCATTTACCAAAAGAAATGTACAGGATAGATAAATCTCACATATTCACAAATGTAATACTGAGAGGAAAAAAAGACAAAAGAGTACATACTATATGATTCTATGCTATAAACTTCAAAAACTTTTAAAACTAACCTAAGGTATTGGAATTTGACATCATGGTTACCTTCGGGGTTTCAGGAGTCCTGATGACGCTCTGTGTCTTGGTCTTGGTGCTGTTTATATGAGTGTATTTATTTAAAATTCATCAACCCCACACAAATTATTTATGCATTTTGTTAGAAGTAATCCTACAATATAATTTACATAGAGGAAATTTTATTTATGAGGTGGGGGAGAGGGAGAGAGGGAAAGAGAGGAGGCAGGGAAGGGGGCACGGAGGTTGGAGATCAATAATTGCAGGGATACTGCTATTAAAGTCATTACATACTAGCTGTAATATGTGGAAATGGTCTTATGGGGGTGTCTGAAAGACAGAAGCAGTTTCTCCTTGCCAAGTATAGGCTGCCACTTTTGAAACAACTTTCAAAACTGTACTTTGTACTGAAATGTTGACCCATTTGCCAATTTTTCCAGTTTGTGGTAGTTAGAAGATGCTCAAAAAGTATTAGCCATTTAAAATTTTTGGGTTTTGTTCTTCGATTTTGTTTTTGTTTTGTCCTAGTATCTGAGTATGTTGGTGTGGAAATTCTTCAAAAATGATCAGTTTATAAAAACACACATGATTAACGATAGGTACATATTCAATCAGATTGTTCTTGACTCCTAAGAAATTGACTTCTAAAGTCAGTGGGTTGCACAACCATGCTCTATAGACTTTGAACAATAATTATTTTTCTTTTACTTGAAAGACTGTAATGAAATTGTCATTCCTCTGAAAGATATAACACGAACTTCTATATAGTGAAACAAAAAACCATCTACCTTCATTTTCTTCTCCGTGACAGGTTTTCCATTACAGGAAAAGCGAGAGCAAAACATCTACCCTTATTTATGTCTTCCCACCTCTTTCAGTGACAACATAATATTATTTTCCCTTTGTCTCTCAACCGATACAAAGGACTATTGATTTTCCTGGAAAATAATTAAGATGAATAACATTAAAAAGATATAAGGACATCTCCAAGTTACTCCTTTTACTAATAAAAAGATAAAATTTTACAGAGACTCACTTTCCATAATTTTTACTGGTTACTGTCACCTATAAAGATCAAATCTAAATGCTGATTATAGAAATTTATACTCCTTGAAACACTAAAGGAATCTTTCATGCAATTCTACCACCTCAGTACCTGATAAACCTCTCTGAATGAAAAAAAAAAGAAAAGAAAAGAAAAACTAAACAACATAAAAAAAAGTCATTAAAACTCATCTGTCACTTGATTTTGACACGAGATTATTCTCCCAAGTCCAGGATTCATTATAAATCCACTCCAATCCATGTCTAGGCGAAGTTCTTCATTTTACAACTTCTAGGCAAAAGGTGTTGAGGCACACCTTAATTTCATTATTAAAGGCTCTGCAAAGTACTGCTATATTAAGCCACATGCTGGGGGTATTTTTGCTCTGCACTATGAGGTTGCGTGCTGGCCCTATTCTATTGATGTTCATGCTCTCCACTAGGAATGCCTGAGGGCTTCACCTGGGCCCATGTTACTAGAATTGAAGCCCACAGACACTTCCCTACCGAGGCCAGTGCTGTGGCTGGGCCAGCCCTTGTGATTCTTATGATGATCACAGGGTGCACTTTAGCAAAAAACTATCAGGGAACTTTGAGGAACAAGATTCATGACTCACAGATCCTGGAGGGTACACAGCATGCCTGAAGACCACACAAGGGGGAAGTTAAGGATGGTGAGAGAGGAGGTGAGAAGGCAGGGAGAGGGAGAGAGAGAAAGAGGGAGAGAATGAACCTGGGGTTCTACCTTTATTAGGATCCAAGAATGACTGGGCCACTCATGGTTGGCTAATTTCAAACACAGGAGAAGAGCAAGGGCACAGGAGACTAGAGGGAGGGTCACTCAAGCAGTGGGTTACCTATGTTACCCAGGGTTCTCTGAAAGGAGAACTTCATGGAGTGGCTGGTCTAGTTCTTTACCTGGTGGTTTACCTAGCAGCTGTGTCATACAGTTGGCAATGTTTATTCAAGACTGAAGTCTTTTGAAATGGCTGCCTTGGCAATCAAAAGCTTAGTGGCAGGCACTTCACACCACAGAGATAAAGACCAAAGCAGATACTGCTTGTGTACCTTGACGAGTACGTTTCAGATATTTCTATTTCTTCACCCATAAAATGGATATAATAATTCAAATATTGGTATAGTAGAGGATGGATGAGATTACATACGACATAATTTAGCAAAAGTTGATTGCACTGTATCTTACACAATAGCTTAAGATTCAATATTAGCTTTCACCCTCATAACAAACTATCCCAGTACTTAGCATCTTAAAACAATAGACATTCATTATCTCACAATCTCTCATGTGGACTGCAGCTGAGCTGTTGGCCAGGGCTGTAGTCAATTCACAGTTTGATAGGGCTAGAGAATCTGCTTCAAACTCAACTCATGTGGTTGTTGGCAGGCTTCAGCTCCAGGATGGCTCTTGGCCTAAACCTTCAGTTCAACATAGAACACTCTCTAAAGTTTTCACAGGACAGCTTGCTTGAAAGGACCCAGAGCGAGAGATCTAACAGTGAGTGAGAGAACCACCAAGACAGAGGTTGCAGGGTCTGATGCACATAACCTCAGTAAGTGACATATCAGCACTTCTGCCGAATGCTAATGGTCACACAGCCCAGTCCTCACGTACAATGTGGAACACTACATGAGAATGTGACCATCAGGAGGTGAGGATCACTGAGGGCCACTGAGAAGCTGATGTGCACAAAAAATAATCATTTATATTATACCTAATAGCTATGTACACCATTTATTGAGCATGTTGGTGTTGGTGCTTAAGTGTATTAATTCATTTAATGCTCAATTAACTCTATTAGATAAGTATTATAATTTGGTTTTTTCAGGTAAAAGAAAATTTTAAACGTCTATTACCATTAATAAGTGGCAGAACATTATGAAATTAATAATCTTCTAGTTAGTGCGTCACAATGGTATGAATAAAAAAGCAAATTTTTCAAAAATGATACAGGATTTCAGAGAAGGTTGGCCTGCCTTTGATAGCTAATTCTGATTAAAAGTATGATATTTTACTAGTAAAATAAGATCCAGCCATCATTTAAGCCATTACTTAAGCCAAAGAAATTACACATTACATGAAGTATTTTTTAAATATCTATAAATTGTGGAATATCTTATGGGTAGTATTTGTAAATGTTATATTTATACATATTTATCTCTACAATTAATGTTTTATATCTTTCTTTTGTCCCCTGAATTGAGACATTTTCTCATATTCTTGCCTTCATTTTTATTCTTTTAAGTTTTCATTCCTTTTTTAAAATATATAAGCCTATCCAATTATATAACATTCTTCCATTTCCTTATCACCTATTTTCAGTATTTTAATGGTGTAGAAAAGGCAGTAGTATTCTTTAAGAATATCCTAACTTACAGAGAGTTTTTCTCTGTGTAAAGAAAGTAATTACCAGATAACAGACATTGCAAAAATCTCTATAATTCAAAGTCCTGAGTTTTTCCTTAGAATTCAATTTGTGTGTGCGTGTGTGTGTGCAGCTAAAACAAATCATTCTTTGCTAATTCACCAAAGGATTTTTAATGTGAAAATAATTTTGAAAAATACTTAAAATCTCTTTCTAAGTTTATACCAAGAAGATGAGACCCACGGGAATTCAGAGAACCTGTGAAAGATGTAGGAGTAAGAGGAACTTAAGAAATCAGATGTCACAAGCTGACCACTGCAACCTACCACTGCTCATGTTGCTTTGCTACTGCTTTTGTTTCTTGCCATTTTGTTTCATAGTTCCTTTTCAGAACTAAAGAACTTCTCTTTAAACAATATGTAGAACTTAAGTAACAACACTTGTATTTAATTAATATTATTCTTTCCACATCTTGGTCACTCCAACTGAAACTATCAAAATTCATTTATGTATTTTAATAGAAATGTTAGAAACTCCTCTGTCTCCTACAATGCTTTGTTAAAGTTAAATTTTAAGAAAACTAGAAGCACAGTCCAAGGAAGGCTGATCCAAGTAATAAAGCAGAACACATTTATCCAACTATGTTGCAAATACATGGGTCAATTATAAACATCAGTGTAAGTTTTCCTAATTTTTTACATCATCTAAATTTCCCAAGATTAATTAAAACCACACTTATGAAATGTTCTGAAAGGCAAAGGTTTTCTGTTCTCATTTTTGTGAGCTTGGAGTAAAAATCTTAAGTCTTTGCAGTCCATCATATATAGACAGTGAAGCTACAAGAATCTGGACTGAAACAGACTGCCTCGAATATGTTCCTAGTATTCCAATTACTGTCTGTTACTTTGAAAGTAACATGTCAGGATTATTCCCACCAGACTGTTCAGGACGGAGGCTATTCTATTATAGTTTAGTTGCCCTATTTCACTCATCAACTTCAAAGCGTGAGGCCTAAATAAAATCCCAAAGTACTTCTGCAAAACCCACTATATAAAAGAACTTGGAACACAGAACATTTAAACTTCTATGAAAGAGTTTCACGAGTATCAGTTGAGTTAGCTGAGGAATATTTATTTCATGGTCTTCTTTGGGACAGTACCTATAAGTAAATACTAAAATATATTGTCCAGATTTGAAATATTTTATAAAACACTCAGTGGAACGGTAAAATGGACGAACCTTCTGGAAGACAATTTGTCCACAATATCAAGGACCTTAAATTTTTCCATTTACACCTTACCTAGTGTTAGAAATTGGTATAGAAATAAAACTAACAGTAATTCTATATGGTTTATTTTATAATAATAACTAAAATAATCTATAAACTATGACATTTCCATATCTTGGAATATTTGGGGGCATTGAAATTATGTTTCATCAGTTAATATTTAATTACTTGTTAAAATGTTCATGAAAGGGGGAGAAAAAATTCATAAACAGCATATTTAAAATTTTGTTTAAAAACACTAGTGTACATTGTGTGTAAATATATAAATTTTCTGGAAGCATATATATCAAAGTATCAACTGCAACTAGTTCAAGCTAGTAACATAAGTGGTTCTTACCTTATTTTTTAATATTATTATTCTTTAAGTGTCTCCCTATCCCCCCACCCATGTTCTCCCTATCCCATACCCCCTCCCTGCCCCACGTTCTGCTGAAACAGACTTACAGTTCTTCAGATGCACCACAGTCACCTGCTGTTCTTTGTATTAAGTACCCTTGCCATTCTTCCCCACCCTGGAAAATGCCTATGTATCCTTGCAGGCCCAGCATAAAGCATCACCTCTATGAAATCTCCCCTGCTCCATCCAAGAAAGATCATCTAACCTCTTCTGCGTCACCTGTAATTACAGCCTACTCTCCTGTGTCACTTATTGTGCTGTATTGTTTTGGGGTTTTTTTAGTCTGCTTTACTGGAGGGTGGGCACCTTAAGGGCAGGAAAAGGAACTTTATCCATTTTTGCATCTCCATAGCATAGTTTTTGGCATATGAACACTTAATAAATGCTTGTTGAATTAAAAAAAAAACCCCGCTATTAAAATAAACATATTCTGTTTTAAAAATATTAAACAATCTAGAGATCCTAGCATTTAATACTGTCTCCTTACACACTACTATCCTTACCACCTGAAGATTTCTACCTGAAATCATCTCATCCAATTCACTAGTAAATATGCACCAACTAAGACTCTTGATCCACTTGAGGACATCAAATGCAACATCTGCCTTCAATCTGCGGTCATCAGCAGTCTTCTCTCTGTGTAATTTCCCCTGCATTTCTTCCCAGATAATGCTTCTTGCTCTGGGGTCTCAGGATTTCAGTATTTTTTTTTCCTATTAAATCAGCCTATCTCTAACCTTATTTTCCTCCAGTAGAAATAACAACACATTTGTTGAATCTAGTTTAATTTATCATAATTATTTCTCCTCAGATGAATTACACTAGAAGGCCAAGTGTTTCCACATTCCTACTTTCTCCCTCTCCCTCTTTCTCTCTCCCACAGCTCATTCCATTCCATCACCATAGTGTTAGTAATCTGAGATTATGGAATCATGTAACCCCAAATCTCAATGGAAACAGCTGTATCCATTTCATGTAAAGGCAGACACTACATTTTACAGCTAGCTAAATTAATTGCAAGCAGCCAGACTGTGAAGCAAACACAAATATTCTTAATCTCTAACATTTTTTATATATTTGGGTACGAAAGCCAAATTAATTATGAAAAACGAATTTTCCCAGCTTGATGTCCATTTTAAATATAGCTATCTAGCCACATAAGTAAGTTCAAGGTTGGGCTATCTACTTTTGTTACAGTAATTCAACAAAGGGTAAATGTAGGAATACCATGGAAACAAGGATTTATTTAATTCTATATCCCAATCAAACCAATCTTGAATCATCTAATGTATATACACCACCTGCTGTACTGACAAATTTCCTTCAGATACATGGAATTAATTCAATAGCTTTTCAAATGTCATTTGCCTTATCAATCCATCAGTCATTCTGGAGAGATGTAAACAGCAAATTAGTAAGCATTCCTTGGCATCATTTATATAGAATCTGATTCAGAAAAACTGCTCCTACCTATTCTATCTTGTGGTGATAAATTTCTAGTAAAGAAAACAACCAGTAAAATTCATTTATCACCATGGCCTTATAATGAAAAATGGCAACCCTAGGAAAAAAGTTTATGAAGAATGTGATTTCTGTAATTACAGAGCTACATCTAACAATGCAACCTTTGATCACTTTTCTCTACCCAAGCCTTCTAAACTGAGTTGAAAGTGATAATATCCCTCATTAAATTTTCTTGGAACTACAGTGTCATGGACCCCGACCACACACACAATTGAAATCCTGAACTATCTGGATATTAGGGACACTAAGGTGAAATAAAGATCTTCCTTTTCAGCTATTTGATTAACCTCTAGATATCTAGGGACATGACAGTGCTGATGTAATAGAATTCTGCAACAAATCTTGTCCATTTGACAGCAGAAAGTAATTAGGCCCAAACTGGACATTATTGTCCCTTACCTCACTAAAAAAGAGGGGGGGGGGATAACATGGAGTTGGAGAGAAGTGAGCTGACTCTCTATCATAAGTAACCATATACATAAAGATAACTTATCAGATTACCATTAACTGTAGTGATTTAGTGTTTTATATAACTGAATACACGTTGTCAAAAACCTTAAATAGATTAAGAAAAATTCTCAATTTCCAGACTGTAAGCCACAAATGTGTTATTTACAAAGGTATTTCTCCATTAAACAAACATTATAAATGATGACTGAGCCCGCAGTGCATTTGAGGCATGCCTATTTGAACCTCAACGTATAGACATCTATTAGAAAAAACATTCTACAAGCTATCCATCACGCGTAAGCACGTTTCTCTTTAGGAAGTATATAAAAAAATTTCATCTTGGACAACCAGAAGTAAATTTTTATTTATTTCCCCATCTTCCTAACCTGGTCAACACCTGAGGCCAATCAGAATGACTGCTAAGCAATGTGGCCTGATTTTTAGGGTAATTTAAAGATGTCATTTACCTGGACGCAGTACAGAGGTGAGCAGTATAATGGCTGGATAGGTGGAGAGGGGAGTGAGTTGATGAGTCTGAAAGAGCTGAGACTGCTGTACCTTGGAAGAGTTTCAATAGCACAGGAGAGATGAACTACTCTTTCCCATTCCTTCTCTCTCTCCCTTTATCATAAGTTGGACACACACATTCAGTAGATCTCAATGGAATATTTTAGATTCATCTATATTGCTCCATAGTATTTATAATATTATTAAAAAAAATCCTGCAGCTTATCCAGAGATAAATTAAATATTTGTTTATATGTCACTTAGTAATGATTCAATTAATGTATAATGGTTTACAGATTTGAAATGTTCTATATAAATTTTGTATTCACTCTGAGTAAATAATGAGCATTTTCCTATGGGATATTCTCCTAATTTTAAATTGTGTATAATATTCTACAATATTTCTTTACTGGGCATTCCCCATTTGCACTTTACAACATTACTGAGCATTCTTTAGTGTACTGTCGAATTATATTCTGTTTTTATTTTATTTATTCTAGTTTTATTCTGATATTATATCAGAAACTTAGAAACCATGAGTCATTGCATTTTAAAATTGTTCATATATAAGTGTTTCTCAGTCCTGGCTGCACACTGAAATTATCTGGGGAGCTTTTAAAAAATATTGGCACAAATGCTCTTATGTGCTTTGGTCTTAACATGTATCACCAACACGCATATTCAAATGGCAAAGAAGGGTCATATGGCCCCCATCTAGGTACAAAGGGACCTGGAAACGTGGTCTAAGCGTGCAGAGGAAAAAGAAGAGACATGAGCATTGATGGGCAGTAGCAAATTTCACAGGCCCATCAAAACATTTTCCTAAATAAGTAGGGTTGCCTCTAGAAACAAGTTCTCATTTCAGCTGTTAAGAAAATGATATGCTACATTGAAAGACATTTCACACTCTGAGATTACAAAAATATTCAACAATATTTTATCTAGTTGTTTCATTATTTATATTTAAATACTGATACTCCTGGAATATATTTTTAGATGCAGTATAGATCAAACTTCAGTCCAAAAAGCTCACCAATTATCCAATACCATTTGGTGATTAATCTAATTTTAGCATGTGACATGCTATCTTTATTATACAATGAGAGAGAGAGAGGCTCTTAGATATCAATTTTATTTCTATACTTAATTACTGGAAAAATTACAGTTGACCCTTGAACAACGTTAATCCAAGGATTACTTACTGAAAGCCCTCTCTATTTAGGGTTCCTCCACATCTGTGGATTCAACCAACCCTTGACTGTGCAGTACTGCAGTATTTACTGGCGAAAAGTATCTGCATATAAAGTTGACCCACATGGTTCAAATTCATGTTGTTCAAGGCTCTACAGTATGATTGGTATTATTGTAGCTTGATCATTTATTTTAATATATACCATTAAAATAACCTTTATCATATTCAATTATAAAATTGTTTCCTCTTCTGCTTATCTTCCATATATACTTTCTATAGGTCAATTTTTTTGTCTGAGTCATATTTCTTCTGCTTGAAGAATTTCTTTGACTATTTCTTGGAGCATAGGTCAGCTGGTTATAAAGTCCCTCCACTGTTATATGTTTGTCCCCTTAGTCTCTTTTATTTTTTAATGTATTTGCTTTTGTTCACTGGGGGATGTTATTTTGTTGTATTCTTATTTTAAACTGTAACTGAAGATATTTGTAGATTCACATACAGTTGTAATAATAACACAGAGAGAACTCTTGTACACTTTGTCCGGTTTCCCCCAATGATAACATTTTGTGAACTATAGTACATATAACACCAGGTTATTGACATGGAATACACTGCACTGATCTTATCCCGAATGCCTCAGTTCTGCTTGTACTCATTTGAGTGGGTGTAAGTATGTATGTGTATTAAGTTCTATAAAATTTTATCAGCTGTGTGGGTTTATGGATTTCTCTTCTATTTTTGAAAAGTATTTTTTCTGGATATAATTTACGTTAAAAAAACTCTTCAAGGTATCACTCCATTTTCTCCTGGTTTGTCTGGTTTCTGATTAGAAGTCAGCTAGTAATCTTGAATTTTTCATCTGTATTTAATGTTTCTTTTTTTCCCTGCCTGCCTTCAAGGTTTCCTTAATGTTTGACTTTCAACAGTTTGAACATGACATGTGTAGAGGCATGTGTATATGTGTGTGTGTTTATGGAGAAGGATAAAATCCAAACCATGGACTTTTGAAAGGAACAGAAATTCATAAGTAGATTTAAGTTACTCAGAGGAATAGAAAACATCAAAGCTTCCCACTGCGAGAAGACTCATTCTCTGGCCAAATTGCAAATGGGGCCTATAAAAGAGGAGGTTGTATATTTTGTAATTTGGGGTTTATTTCACTTCATTATGCTTTACTTCACATTCATCACTATCACATACCTATTCTTTAGGGGATTTCCTTTCACTTCATCATGACTACTTTTACCATAAGAGATCTACCCTGGAGATATTGCTATTTCCTTCTTGTCTTGACAAGACTAAGCAACAGCCTATACGTAATGATATTCTTACATTCCCACTGACATTCCACAGCTGTACAAGTAGAGAGTACAATTATGGACTGATGAGTGCATTACATTGTGATTAATGTTTACTATACAAATTTATACTTGTCATTTTCATCAGATATTCAAAGTTGCATTCTAAAGCAGTTCACAGTGACTACGAATCAAAGAAATACAAAAACATTCTAGTATAAATGTTCCTAGGTCTGTAGTCAAAACAATAAAACTTAGCAATATCTGATACCAGTGACAATTTTCAGAGAACCATAATGAAGCCCTACGTCCTAACCACCCACACTCTCATAGAGATTGCAGGAGATACTATTACACATAACACTCCTCTGGTGGGAAGAGTGATCCAATCCCTACACCTTCATTTCCAACAAATGTCATTGTAGTTAGGAGTTAGGTATTCAGTAAGATGATTCATAAGAAGCAGTGGACTGAAGAGCCAAGTGCCTGCTCCCATCAATTTTACATCTACTAAGAAGTTTCCATGAAACTATTAAGCAAATACTTAAGTACGTACATTTTAGTGACTCTGTTTCTCTGCTCTTCTACTCCAGAGCAATGACACAAACCCAGCCATTCTAACTCCCAGTATTTCCCTTCTAAAAGAATATATGATCTTGGTCACCAATTCCTTCCATCTGATCATCACATATATAGCGATCCCCATGCAGCAGTGGCCCAGTGGGCAGGATGGCGGAACAGTGCCTGCATCTTTCTTTTTGATGTCTGCTTTAGTATATGTTCTGTGGCTACCTATCTGCTGAAAAGGGTCTAAGAGGTACACAAATAAGCCAAGAGGAGAAATACAAAACTGCTGCCTTGGGAAGAGCCTGATGTTATACAACAAATTCAAATGAAACATTTTAAACCCACCCACACTGCATACAATTTCAAATATCCTTAAGAACTCGCGTTTACAAACTAGGAAAAAAACTGTTCTCCAATGTCCCATACATACTGTAAATGGAAAGTGCTCGCTAGAGAAGTGCTTTCAAACTTACCTCCTTGTTAGCAGTGCCGAACACACCTATCGGGGACTCATCTGGCTTTTAGGGCCGTTTTTTGAATCATTTTCCTCCTCAGAAAGTATGCATGAAGAGTTTAAAATAGCATAATGGAAAATGCCTTTAGTTGTAATTTTGCGATAAACAGTGCAAATTACATTTGATTATTATTTTAAAACTTTTTTACACATATCATTGACTCAGTTAAGTATTATAATTATCCAGTGAGGTATTAACTTTCTTAAGATATGAGAAATGAGCTCAGATTAGTCCAGCTATTTGTCTAAGTTTACATGGCTAATAAGTAGATGAAACAGGATTTAAAGTTATGTCTAATTTATACTGAAAAAGACACAAATGGAAAGATATCCCATGTTCATGGATTGAAAGAATTAATATTGTTAAAATATCCATACTCTCCAAAGTAACCACTAGATTCAATGTAAAACCGATTAACATTCCAATTCAAATGGCATTTTTAACAGAACTAGAAAAAACAACTTTAAAATTCATATGAAATCGCAGAAGAGTCTGGAAAGCCAAAGCAATTCTAAGGAAAACAAAGCTAAAGTCATCACACTTTCTGATTTCAAAGCTACAGTAAACAAAACAGCATAGCACTGCCATAAAGACAGACATATAAACCAACGGAAAAGAACTGAGAGATCAAGAATAAACTGACATATATACAGTCAACTAATATCTGACAAGGGAGGCAAGGATACAGAATGGGAAAACAGTCTCTTCAATAAATGGTGCTGGGGAAACTGGTTATTTACATTCAAAAGAATGAAACTGGATCCCTATCTTACACCACTTACAAAATTAATTCAAAATTATTAAAAACTTAAATTTATGTTCTAGAAGATCTCCTCACAGAAAACATAAAGAAAAAGCTCCTTGACACTTACCTTGACAACAATTTTATGGATTTAAGACTCAAACCACAAGCAACAGAAGCAAAAACAAACAAGTGGGAAAACGTCAAACTAAATATCTTCTTCACTGCAAAGTAAACAGTTAATAAAATGAAAAGGCAGTCTATGGGATGGGAGAAAATATTTGTAAACCACATATATAATAAGGCATTAATATGCAAAATATATAAGGACCTCATACAATTCAATAGTAACGAAAACAAATAATTTGATTGAAAAACTGGTCAGAGTACTTAAACAGACATTTTTTCAAAGAAGATATTCAAAAAGCCAATAGACACATGAAAAGGTATTCAACATCATTAATCATCAGGGAAATGCAAATCAAAACCACTATGAGATATTACCTCACATGTATTAGAATGTCTATTATCAAAATGACAAGAGATAAGTGCTGAAGAGAATGTGGAGAAAAGGAACCCTGTATACTGTCAGTGGTAATATAAATGAGTACAGCCACTCTGGAAAACAGCATGGAGGGCCCTCAAAATATTAAAAACCACCATATGATCCAGCAATCCCACTTCTGGGTATATATTTGAAGGAAATGAGATCCCACTATCTCAAAGAAACATCTGCATCCCTATGTTCACTGCAGCATTACTTACGAAAACCAAGACAGAAACCACCTAAGTGGCCATCAATGATGAACAGATATAGAGAATGTGGTAGACACACAATGGAATATTATTCAACCATAAAAAAGAAGGAAATCTTGCCATTTCTGACAACACTGATGAACCTAGAGATCATTATGCTAAGTGAAATAAGCGAGACAGAGAAAGACAGATGCTGTATGAACTCATATGTGGAACCAAAACAAACTCATAGGAAAGAGAATAGATTGGTGGTTGCCTGGAGGTTGAAGGGATGGCAGGAATGAAGGTGGTCACAGGATGCAAACTTCCAGTTATGTTCTGAGGATGTAATGGTCAGCATGGTGACTATCTAACAATATTCCATTGTATATTTGAGACTTGCTAAGAGTAGATTTTAAAAGTTCTCACCACACACAAACACACACACACACACACAAAATGTAACTACGTGAGGTGACAGATGTGATAACTAATCTTATTATGGCAATCATTCTGCAAGATAGATAAAGTCACTACATTATACATTTTGAACATAAAAAGTGTCATTTTAATACTAAATATTTTTTATGTTTTGCTATTTATAGAGTTAGTATTTGAAAGAGAAAACATACATTTGGTTGGGAAAATGCATTAACTGTTGACACCCCACACATTTGGAGCCTATCCAGCAGGTAATCTGGGATGCTGGTGTGGACTCCATACTCTGGTACTCAACCCAAGAAAGCCCCATTAGAGCTGTGGTCTCCATCCAAGCTAGTGGTAAGTACAGCCTCTTGAACCAGTAAGTCATAGCCTGAATATCATCAGCTTACCCAAATTTCAGGGTAACCAATTACCCAAATTGTAGGTCATGGTACTCCAAGTAAACAAACAGCCTCAGTAGCATAATTCAGTAAACACAAATGTAGAAAATTACAGTAAATTACACTAGTAATCTTGAATTATTTTACATAACATGCAAACTTACTGAGTGCCTCATGGGAATAAACCCCAGGAAAAGAGTCCTGATCTTCTAACGGCCAGGCTGTGACCTCTTGGGAAGAGGGGCCAAACCCTCCTTTCTGCTCTGAAGCAGGATTTCAAGCATGTTATGATTCTAGTGAAGCATTAGTCATTCTGTTTGACAAAGAGTAAAGCCTAGTCACAAACCCAAAGCATATAATGATTTTAAGAGTGGATGGCTTGGCAACAGAATGATGGCAAATGATGAAAGATGAGAGTTAGAAAGTTGAGACTTGACTTAACCCAGGAACAAGGCTGGGTTGTTTACACTGTTACAAAGACTGCCCCCAAAATTGAAGAGTGGTACTAATCTGTTAGGGGCTAAAGATGTATCATTTCTGTATGTCTTTTTTCCCCCAAAACAATCATTTCCTACCCAGATTAACTCAACAACCTCCTATTCTTGCCTCCAGTCCTGTCCTGCTATATTTTCCACACTTCAGACAGTGAACTTTCTGAAATGTAAATCGGATCACATCTTTCCACTGCTTTAAAATTCATAATTGGCTCCCTGTAGCCTGGAGGATCAAGTCCACACTTTATTGTGTCTTGGTCTGAAACAAGTACCTGAGTGCAGTCTGGTTTTTTGGAGGTAATTCCTAGAGGCATACATGGTGGAATCAAAGAAGTGAGACAGGGAAGGGAGAAAAGTCTATAAAGGGATGTGGCGGGTAACAAGCAGGTTAGCTCTGTAGGTAACTGGGGCTCAGTTCCACTGAAGACTCTCTGTATGTGGACATCTTAAAACTGTATAGGGACTAGGGCATTTACTCATTAACTACCACCCTCATTTGCTGAGAGGGCTCCAAGACAGAGCAAACCCCTTTCCAATTTGAACTGCTTGAAAGGGAGCCCTCTTCCTTGGTAGAGACGAAGATCTCGGGCACAAAAGAGAGAAGCAGATATTTCTATGATTGAAAGGCATCAATGTTCCAGACACTGTCTCATTTTTCAGGAAAGCTGAGCAGAGATGGGTGAGACACTCACGACTTTGTTTCCCAGGGCACAGCAGACCCTCATGTTCTGGCATGGAACTTAGCCAACTTATCTCTGGCTACTTGATCCTGTAATTCACCTACCCAAAACTATCTGCAGTTTCTTGAATGGACTACACCTTCCCAAAATTCCCAATTCACAGTTGTACAACCTGGATCGCTTCTCTCTGTGCCCCCTTCAGCTGGTTCATATTTTACGAGAGTGCTTATCTAGCATCATGTGGCAGTAACAATTTACATACCAAGTCTATCACAGCGAGTGGCATAGAAGGAGCACTCATGTGTTTGTTGAACAAAAACAAAAAGAACAAAACAATCCCTGGATGGTGGTGACATTGCTGACAACAAATGAACATGCTTACCCTAATGGGATCTTGTAGAATAGTCCCATCTGCAAGGGAGGCAGACAAAGTACTAGTGTATTGAAATACAATGTTTCAATATTGCTGGATGATACTGTGACAGGCAGACAAACCAAATCCTTAAATTTGGCTAAGAGAAACAAGTTCGGACATTTTTGAGCTCAAGTTGGAGGTTTGCCCTGAGTCTGAGGTTCTTAGAAGGACCCAAATGATTTGTTTCTTTCATTTAATGTCTAAAGAGATACTGTTAAATACCCACCCAACTGGATGTATTCTCCCCTGGGAGATTTGGAGAGTGGTCCAGGGAGCCCCACTGCTACTACTACTTGGCAAAGTTATCACTTCTGCCTCCATAAACATACAGTGAATTAGGGGGGAAAAAAGACCCTATCAAGAGAATTAAGTGCTCAGATTCATTGAAATGTCACAGAGGCAGGATGTTGGGTGAGATCTGTAGGGGACTCAAGAACCTGTTGACCTTGCTTCTAAATCTAGGGGCAGGCTTTGTTTGAGCTCATCTGCATCTTATAATTGGCCTAATCCCTTTAGGCTGGTGATAGGTCTTGGTAGGATACTCATCTGGGAATCAAAAGTTGTCACAGGACCCATCTATTTCCCTTTGACCTACTCAGGAGGCATGCTATAAATCTGTAGGAATAGGATATGTAGGCATCACTGTTTTGTGAGGGTAAAAACAGATTTTAGAATTGATGTATCTTACATATACCTTCAGCAGAAGTGAAGGCAAGCTGTCAAAGCCAGGCTTTTTAGGCAAAAAAAGTGGATTTCTTTTTTTAATTTTCTATTTGGAACTAAAACACCCTTTTGCCACATAGGTATTGGTGTGTTCACAAGTAGATAACTTGGGGTCAGGGTCCTGAGTTATCCCCTGGAAAGGTGAATCCAAGATTTCTTTGAGCAAACAGAAGAATAGCACCTGGACTCTTTGCAATGGTACATGTGAAATACGAGTTAACTAATGAAACACTCTGCTGAAAACAAACTCCCAATGCAAAGCACCCACAAGCAAAACAGAACAGATGAAGGTGACAAAGAGATCCATGGATGGCTGAAGAGCCAGGCCCAGGTCTTCACACAAAATGAAATCTTTTATTCAGACACAGCCTGGATCAGAAGGTAAAAGAGGAACAAATAATCTGTTGTTTGTGCTAACAAATGACAGAACACATTTAAAAAAAAAAATTCAATGATTACTTTTCCAGCTATGGAATGTTTGAGAGCTATAGTCCAAAGGCCAACACAGAAAATTGTTTTAGCAATATGCCTCTTACCAAATGAATGTTAATCATCCTCCTTTATAGAGCCTCATAAATGCATACAACCAAAAAGAACAGAAGGTGTTAATGACTAAATTCTGACTCATTTCTTTCACTCTGTACATGAAGTCTATTGCCAAAACCTATTGTTCCTTAAATGTCTCCTGTAATTATACCTTTCATATTTACTATCTGTGTGGTTTACAACACACATACATGATGTTAGTGGAGTCACAACAGCACCAGGACACCATTTTACAGATGCAAAAAACCGGCCACCAGCAGTATTAGGGAACTGGTTCAATGTCACCCAAATAGTAAAAGGTATAATCTCAATTCCTCAGCTGGACAGTTGTCTTTAAGGCCCCATCTAGCTCTAAAATCCTTCTCTTCATTTGTCTGCCCCTGTCTCAGCATCAGACTTGACCATCTCTCACCTACTCAACTACGATTTCTTTTTTGTCTGACAGCAGTAACGTCGGGGAGCAAATCTTTATTTAAGCCTCTCAGCCTGTCACACTTCTCTCTAAGGCATCACAATAGCTCTTTTGGGTCTTGAGTTCATAGTCAAGATGTTCAGCCAGTAAAGACTGGATTATATGTCTGGTGTCACCCAACTTGGGCCTGGCCACTCCTACATAGTTTATCACGGTTCCATTTACAGATTCCCCCCTTCCTGATCCCCTACTGTGAGATTTCCCAAAGCTGATTTATAAACATATGCATTTGACTTCACTCCACCTAACTGCCTACAGCTTCCTCTGCTTCTGCCTCCATTTAATCAACACTGAAAGTCTCCCTCAAAACAGCAGTTATGCCAGCTCCTGGCTTGGCTCGGCCTAGTCCTGTGTGAAAGTGGAAATAGCATGTTAGTGCTATCTGCCTCAGACAGCAAACTCCTGCAGGGCAGGGACAATGCTTAGTTATCTGCACTTTGTAGAAATCAGAAAATTAGCCCTCAAAATGTGTTAAAGAGAGGAAAACAAACACTTTTATTTTTGTTGCCATTTGATATTTCTGTATGTCATGTTTTGAAATTATTTCGTTTAAAATACAAACAGGAACAAATCTCAAGAGGCTGTTACAAAAGTCACCCTAAAAACCATCCCCATTCCCAGAAAACGAAGCCTCTGGATATTTTACTTTGATGACTCAACATTTAAGGGAAATTTGTAGAAAGCGATGTTATTTTTTTAACATGTTCATACATGTTCTTTCCATTTTCCATTGTGGGTTTGTGTATCACAAAATACAAAGTACAAACAATCTTCCATTGTAAAAGTACAGTTACATGATTTTTTCCCCCACCATTATATCCCTGGCACCTCGACAACTTACAATAAGCCCTCAATAAATATGAAATTGAACTTTAATAAAATTGCATTTTTATTTCTAAGTCATGAGCACAATCCAAGGTTTAATTGTGTAATCTCAATTCCATGCATGATACATTTTCAAAGGTGGGGGTGCTAATTTGAAGGTGGTTGGTTCAGACAACTAGGTTCAGCCCTGCCTAAGAGTTTACTCAACTCCTGGAAACAGAACTGAAGTGACTCATGATTAAGATCACACAAAAGATTCCACAGCTGTCTTAGGGATACACTTCTGATTCATTTCTCATTTCCAGTAAGCTTCAAAAGACAAAAAGTTCCTTCACAGCCATTCTCTCCTTTCTAATCCCACAATCATCTGCCTGACCCAAGCCCCCAGCTTCTCAGAGTCACAGCAGCAGACTTCACAGACTTCCCTGACCCTCGGATTTAGCAATCTGGAAACATTATTCCCAGTACTGCCAAACACATGGTTCTTAAATAAGCATACTCTGTCACTACACTTCCCCAAACTACTGTGCTCCATGAATCTCCTCTCCATAAACTCAAACCCTCTCCTCTGACTTTTAGTACTTTCTGTAACCCAGCTGAAGGAATTCAGGTAGAATTCTCAGCTTCATCCTTCTCTTGCCAGCTCCCCTCCTAAATTAAGCTCTGACCTACCACCGAGTCCTGTCTCTTCTACTCTCAAGTCCAAGCTAGTAGCATCTCTCTCTCTTTCTCAGACTACAGCAAGCCTGTATCATTTCCTGGTTTTTACTTACAGGACAACACAGTGACTAAGGGCTGTTGCAGTTCAAAGTCTAGTCTTGCTGTCTCCCAGTAGTGTAAACCTGGTCACAGTAACTGACCGCCTAGTGTCTTCCCACCTTTATCTCTAAATTGGGGATAGTAACAGTACCTACCTCAGTGGGCTGTTATGTGTAGAGTGCTTAGAATACTGTATGACACATAGTAAGTGCTATGTAGGTAGTAGCTTGGTGATAATGGTGATGAGTGATCTGCCCAATTTACTGTATAAGAACCAGAATAATCTTACAGATATATGTCATATGTGATAATAATTTTGCTTAAAACTCTCCATAGAATTTCCATTAATGGCTCTAAGAACAAAATCCAAATTCTCTACTCTGACTTCCAAATGTCCATCATGATCTGGGTCCTTTCTATCTGTCTAATTCATCTTGAGCCAGTCACCCCTTCCTTACTTGACTCCAGGATCTAAATTCCTGTTAGGTTTTAGAACCCATCAATCTCCTTCTGTGTTATCTTTCCTCTCCTCACCCCTTTACCTACCTGGTTCCATCTCAACATTTAGATCTTGGCTTGAAAGTCAACTCCTTAGAGATGTTTTCTGTCACCACCCCTCTAAAATATCCTCCCATCGCCAATGCTCACTGCTGCAGCATCTAGCTTCTACCTTCTTCGTCATGTTAGTAGTATTAGTACTACAATTACTTACCACAAACTTGTTTCTTGTATTTGATTACCTGTGGTTTTGGGGTTTTTGCTTGTTGTACCCAACTAGAATGTAAGCCACATGAGGGCAGTGTATCACATCTGACTTGTCCACAACTGACTCACCGGCATTGGCTAGAACCTACTACACAGTGTGCATACCATCATTAATTGTGGAATATTCTATCAATGGCTTTAACTTTATTCAACTATTTGTCTCTACTCCCACATTCTTGCTCTCCACTGTGTTCAGTACAACTGCCTCCTCTTTGTATCAAGGTACACTGTTTCCATCTCTGAGATTTCACTCTGCTCTCTTGACAGGAATACTCAACCCTTCCAGTTTGGTCTGTCAAAACTCTGATGATATCATCTTGCCCTTACAGAGCTTTTGCTCCTTAGCATTTCTGTATCACTTAAAATTTCTCCACAAATTATAATCCTTATATATACACAGCAATATTCTAATTTTTTTTAATATGTATGACCATAATTTCTTCAACAAAACTCTGAATATATATGTTTGTATATATACTTACCTATCCCTAGAGTTACAAAGTCAAAAAACAGAACATTGATAAAGATTTAGAATTAGGTAATTTTATATTTATTAGATTTATTAGGTATCTTCGATAACTTTAAAAGGACCTTAAAGAAAGCTAAGACCCATCTGTGTATACTAAAATTCCAAATATCCACCCCCAACAAAGCTTTCATCTTTAACACCTTAACATATATTTTTTTAAAAAATAAATGTATTTCTCCAACCCAAAAGATACTTTTGTAAGTTTTATAAGAATTTGGTTTTGCTTGGGTGGTGATGACACCTAAGCTTCCCAAAGTATTCCAGACTCTAAAAATTGCAAGAACAAAACATACTGGAGACCATATGGAAACAAGTTCTGCAAGAATTCTGTGTAGTTAGCATCTGCTTCTGTCAAAATTGGAGCAGAAAATGATAAACCTGGCTTTTGATTTCTTCTCTTAGGCTAATGCTTCAAGGATAGTTTAATCAAAGAATACTACTAGAAAGTGTTTTGCCACTTGCCACGATCTTAATAGCTGAGTCATTTATTTTTTAAAGTTCAATGATCACTCATGCTTGGTTCTCATTTAATTCAAACTGGTTAACTTATTTTATCAAGGCCACAGTTTCAGTACAAACACCTATAATTCTGAGTATCAGTGCTACTGACTCATGCATCTTTGTTTAACAAACTCAGAGATCAAGTGTAACAGTAACTTTCATAAACGTTCTTAACCCTCAAAGCCGAAGGAAGGCTTAAATTTGTGACCAGGACTGTTTCTGAATCTCTGCATAGCCTCAGCTTCTCCTATGTACCAGTTTTGCTCTAGGGACCACTTATCCTCACACTCAACAAAAACACAGGCAGCCAGCTCTTTGCCAGGCATTGTTCTGGGTGCTACAGACACTGAGGTAAAAGACAGGCAAGGTCAGTGTTCTCCAAGGAGCTTTGTTGCATTCCACTGGTGATCTTAGCTCATTCTTCTCTGACTGACAATCATACTTCAAGATCTCCATTTCTTTTTCTCATTCTTTACCTCTCTCAATGCTGAAAGACAAAATAAAATCTCCTTTTTTGCTATCATTTCCCTCCTTTATTCTCTTTTTAATTTATAATTTTTTCTTCTAAATTGTCAAATCTTTCTCATCAAACCATGTTTATAACTCTAAGATGCCATGAATTATGAGAACATGCCATTTCATGTACCACTAAGAGCAAAAATGTCTGACAATTAAATTATGTCACAATTTTTATCACTTACAATTTTATGTTTACTTTTATTTTTATTGAAGTATCATTGATTTATAATATTCATTTGCAATTTTATATTACAAAAAAGTTCATTTGAAATTATTTAGATATAAATGTTTAATAAATCACTGATGTTTATACGAAAATATAAACATAACAAATTATCTCTAAATTTTCTTTACATTTATTCCTAATTACTAATCGATTCAGTCATTAAGGTCTATAATTTTCCATATAGAATAGTCCTCTCTGTCATCAAGATCCATAGTGAAACAGCGTTTTTTAATTGCGCTTCATTATTGTCTTCAGGATTCTCTTGCAAGTCGCAGATCAGATGAGCATCAGTATCACTATACAGATACATATCTGTATATATACAAATTTATGCCTATGTATAAGCAGTAACAAATACATCACAATTGTTGCCTAAGTGAAAGCAATTTCATGACACATTTTGACCTCACACGTTAAAATGTAAAAAGAAATGTGGTTCTTAGAAATGATGAAATATATGTAACACTAAAAATGTAAGCCAATTTGTTTACAATATGCATTATAGCAAAAAATTTTACAAGAAAAATACTCCTGCTGCTCCACATTGAAGAGCAATGTTTGTCTCATGCAGGTAAGCAATAAACAAAGGGTGAGTTCCAAAGCTATGTTAAAAACTGCCCAAATGAGATCATTCCCATCAATTCCAAAGGTAGAAACAAGAAATGTGTTCCCCTTCCTAAGTGTCTGCTGTTTGCTCTGTCTGAGGAAATGGCTCACAAGTGAAGCGAAGATCTGAGACTGCCTACAGAATCAGCTTTGCCAAGAACCTGAATTTAGCACTGTAAAATCCTAGATCTGGTAGAGCATTTGTAGGATGTCTGGTCCCAGTATCCTCCTTTGGCACTGAGGAGACCCCAGCCTGCAGTCACAGAGACAGACACGAGATCTCAAGCTCCCTGGGTCTTGTGCCATTCCTCCTTCTCCCACACACTGCAGGCCTTCTCTGGAAGTAATTCAAGCACTTCCAGAAAAGAAGTGGTACCCCATTCACCCTCCTCATGTGATACTGTTTGGCATTGGAAGGACACTGCAGTATGGCTCTTCTGGGCGTGACTGACAAGGACTGAAAGCAGCTTTTTCAAACATTCTTAAAGCAGAATTTGAAATGATCTAAGGACCTCTAGGAAAGATAGAGCTGACTGATAGTAGGAATCACAAATGTGGAGCAACAGACAGGGAAACTGGATCAAACTTTACCTGCCACCTGTTTTTGAGAATAAAGTTTTGTCAGAACGCATTCACATCCATTTGTCTCTGTACTGTCTGTGGCTGTTTTCAAGCCATGACAACACTTGAGTAGTTACAACGGAGACGACATGGCCCAGAAAGCCACAATTATTTACTATGTGACTTTTACAGAAAAAGTTGGCCATCTCCTTAACTAGAAGAGAGATTTTTAAGAACAGAGGGCAGGTGTAACAACAGGCTGCAGCTTCAGGCTCCAGAATAGATTTTATGGGTTGACAATATGGCAACATACAAGGAACCAGGGCACTCACTGCCCATACCTCATATTCATAATCCATCATCCCATAGAACAGAATTCACACACACATAACATACATACACACACACACACACACACACACACACACACAAGCACACTTTCAGGGAAAAAGGAGTGGCTTTCATTCAGTTATCTACCATGGCCAACCTTGTTGTCACACTCTAATTAAATGATACATTTATTTCTTCAGGTAAAAAGAATTCTTCAGTTAGCCTCTTGATTCATTTACATGTTTCCCAAAACCCTTTTCCAGGGAGGTTAAGCTCTGACTCCAAACTTCCAGTGCTCCCACTGCTGAGTCCTCCAAAACTGCCATCTGTACCTCTGCCTTACTTCTACAATAAAATTCAACATCGACAGACATCGATACTTTACCATGTACATCCTGCAGACAGCAAATCCCTATAAACATAAACAGGCTACAGAAGTTCTATTAATAAAAAATATTATAAATTAAAAATACTGCTTTTATTTTCATCCAAAAACTTATGAATATGTATGAATTTTTAGAATATAATCTTAACAGTTATCAAGAGCTGAGGCTTTTGGTATAACTGCGCTCCTGACATAGCACACAAATACCCACTAATGCTAAGCAAATCAAGGAATCGCCTTGATGGTGAAAACTCAACAGGACTCTTTGAGCATTATCAATATAAATGAATCAAGAATTTAGCTCACAAAAGAAGAATCACTGGATTTTTTAAATTGACATACTCAGTTTACAATGTGATAATTTCTAGTGTACAGCATAATGTTTCAGTCATACATATACATATATATATTTGTTTTCATATTCTTTTTCATTATAGGTTACTACAAGATACTATAGTTCCCTGTGCTATACAGAAGAAACTTGTTGTTTATCTATTTTATATATACTAGTTAATAAGAAGAATCACTGGATTTATTAGTAAATCAATGCAGAGAGTGGCTGTAAATAAAAAGTAAAGATTATTCTTTAGAAAATATTGTGGGACTTATAGAATTAGAATTTGGGAAATGGTGCAACCTCTAAACTGATGGGGTAATCGGCTAGATGGAAAATACATACCTAAATAAATGCCTCTTTAAGTGCACAATTTCCCATGGCCTTACTGTGCCACCTGCTAATATTTCACAGGCAGTCCCTACAAGGCAATTCATTAAATGAGTCCCTCAACCACACTTTAAAAAAAAAATATTCTGAACTCTAATTGATTCTGTAAACTTTCCAACAGAGAGCTTTATGTATGCTAATAGTATTGGCCAGCAAACATCCCTAACAATTACGCCTGGGTAAGTAAACCTAAGAAGAGAGGTTGGCAGTCAGCCCCACTGAGGTTCTCCTAAGCCTGCAAGAATGTCTTTAAATCCAGCAATTGGTGAAAATACCCCTTTGGATATTCACACTTTCCAATCCCTCATTTTTCCTCCCAGCTTGATTTAGAGCATTTTGGTTCACTTGCTCTCAATCCAAATGAAAATAAACTTATTGAGGATTTAGAAGAAGATATAAAAAACCTGGGGATGCTGAGGAGAAATACAAGAAAAAGAAATACGGCAGTGGGACATAAGACAGAAACCTGCAATAGAGTTGCAGAAAGAAGGAAAATATATTTACTTGAATAAAGAAAAATAGTATCTGAAAACTAAGAAGCCGGATGGAGCAGAAGACGAGAGGGTGGGGAACAGAGGAATGAGTAAATACCACGCTCATATGGAGAACCCAGAACTGTGAGAGCCTGTAAACACTGGAATGATTTCAGTCTCGTTGGGGGAGTTGTAAAATGTTTTGTTCCAGGAAATGTTTACACAAAAGGTAGGTAAATTCATGCAGAGAAGTAATTTCGTTGACATCTCTAGATGTCCTTCCAACTCTGATTCTATAAATTTGTAACTTAAGAATGACTAAGGTGATGCCAAAAAATAAAAACAAAAGAACCCATGCTTATGTGAAGCACACGCACAAGATTTATGGTATGCCTCAGAACTTTTTTTCCAGAGTAACATGGAGTGAATTTCAAATGCATCGTCCTCTGCTGGTAATCATTTGTTTAAGTGCTAAGAGTGACTCAGTGCAATTGTGTCACAATATTCAGTCTAGACACGTAATTGCCCTTTTGGCTTTCTTCATATTTTAGGTCCAATTTGCTTCAACTCCAAATAGATGCCTCATCAGCTTTCCAACAGTCTTCTTAAAAATATCACAATTTCTACAAACTCTACAGATTATTTCCATATTCTTAATGACAGGCCTAGCCTATGTGAAACCAGATAAAGAACTTTTTTTTCCAAATTTCCCGAAGTGCTGATCCATTCTAACGCAATTTCATTCTACATTATGAGGTATGCCTTCCTGCGAAGCAGCAGCAGACATAGATTTTCATTTCCATGCGATATAATCGGTTAAATTTGGTGAACGTGGGATTATTCTGCATTTTATCTCATTTATCTGAGTTTCCATAGTATATGTACCTATTTTCCTTTCGGTCTGTCACACAAACAAACAAAAAAGTTCATGTTAATTTCTCATGATGCAAATCAAAGTGAGGCTCTAATAACCAACATGCTTCACAGTAGCCACATTCCTCAGAATCTCATCCTTTATTACTTCCCAATTTATAGGTGTCTTTTATTAGAGGTAACATTTGTATTTTGAAGGCTGACTTTCAATTACACATGGTATGCAAAAGCTTTGTAGGATTCAAACCTGGCTGAAATTTCCACCAGGATTATATTTAGACTACTATTTGCCACTATCATTTTAAGTGAGCTTGTAAGTGAGCTTTTTTTTTTTTTTTTTTTTGCCCACTCTGAATGGTACTGAACTACCCAGTCATTATTTCTTTGGGCACCCGCTGCTATTTTCTGTTCCCCTTTTCCTTTTACTCCAGTAATTACTTGCTTTCAATTCTTTTTATAGGCCAACCAATTCATCACATATATTCAGTATTTTCTCATAATTTTCACTCTAAATACTGTCTCTGACAACTCGCCAATATCCCATTGGGTCCCACTATTTCTGCTTTTATTTAAATGCTAATTATTGCAGTCTTGGGCATTTTGGAAGGATTAATCAGTACATGGGAAAACTGATGGTCCCAAAATTTTAAGGTCATTAACCCAGCTAGTCATTAACTCTCAAAAAATGTCCTTATAGGAAAGAAGGTGATTATTGTTCTTTGTAGCATCTTTAATTAAAAAAATAAAAAAGAACCTATTTCCCTGGTACAACTGGTTTTCAGACGTAATAGGATTCATGAATTCAAAACAAATTTAAGAAATGTCAAAGAATAATTTTAAGATATTATCTGTCAGAGAGCCATTTTAATTTTATGCAAGGGAAACCAATAAACATTAATTACTGACAGAAGCAGAAGAGAAGGAGAAAACATAATCGTTTGAGAAGAGTAAACCTTGTTTCTCCTCCCCTCCACCTTGGGTAGGCAGTAAGTAACAAACAGCCAATCAAAATACAAAGAAACAGTTTCACCCATTTATGGATGCTCTGAAAATCAGGGCGAGTTTTGCAGTGAGGTACATGCAACCCATCCCTGTGCAATGGCTCTGGGCTCTTTATCATATAAGAATTCCTCAGTTCCCCCCAATTTGATCAAACTCAGCTCCCAAGTCCAATTGGCCATCAGGCCCTCCTACACAGAATGTTGAACTGAACAAGGCTTGGGGAAAAGTGGCTTTCTATTAGCACGTAAACATGTGAACATAAATTGCAAAGTTGGACAAAAAGCTTACGTATGTACCCTCTTGTGTCATCATCATCTTGATGTGACTCCATGAGTTCTTGAGCAGTTTCTTGCATCTGGCATAAGATGTGACAGGATCTCCTTATAATTTCCTGCCCAGACCCAAGTCAGCCATTTCTCTAGGGACCCTCCTTCCTTTCTGTTGCAGAATTTATTTAGAAAATAAATTCTGGGCACTAGGTGTGTTCACTCCTGTAAGGGTATTCTTATTTCTAGACCTTTCCAGTTTATAGAGCAAGAAAATACACTATGCTTTCAAGTCAAAGTCAAAACCACCAGATCAGATAAAGATTTACTGTGAAGCTAATAAGCTCCTTCTAATGTTCTATACATAATTTTATATTTCTAATTTTTCTTAGAGGGATTCTCCACAATTGTATAAGCTTCAAGGCTCACAAAAACTGTGTACCTGTACCCCCATGCTCTAACACAAGGCCTGTCTCATAATCCATAATATCGTAGTCTGCCTTCTTTCACAGTGAAAACCCTGATTCCCTAAAGAATTCATTTATTAACTCACTCACTTCATCTTCCGATATACATAAAATAGCTTTGGAATTGCCACACCAGTAGCAATACCTACAACAAACCTGCTAAGTGAAATTTAAGATTTTATTGCCATTCTGCCCTGTGAGAGCATTCTACAAAAGGTTGTTTAAAGTTTCTTGAATTTTCACTTTGCATGGTTGTTATCAATTTCATAACATATTAGGCTCATTTATACATGATTCTATTTAACTTAGAGTTTAACTATTGTAATTTACTTTTATTTTAAGTAAAATATTTACATGACTCAAAAGTCAAAATGATAAAAACTAGAGATAGCATTTTTATCCTTAACCCCTCCAGTCTGTTCCTACCCATCTTCAAGCCTCTGCTCTCAAATGTCCCATTATCCCTGACTCCCGTGGGGAAGAGCAGCCATACTCCCTGTTTCTCTTTATCATACTTAACCTGCTTTATTGGCCTTAATACAATCTATCACTACAGGATGTGATTATTTATTTTTATTATCTGCTTCAACTAGAATATAAATTCCATAAGAATACTTTGTTTCATTCACTGCTACACCCCAAGCACCTAGAATAATCCTATGCATAGCAGGTACACAACACACATTTGTTGTATGAATTTCATGAATGAATAACATTTATTTGCACAAATAAGAGTCATGTTATAAAGACTGTTCCAAACCTTGTCGTTTTTACACAATACCTCCTGAAGATCATTCTACATAAATTTTCCCCTTATTTGTGGGAGGCTACATAATATTCCTGGTAAGGCTACAGTTCATGTAACCTGTCCTCTACTGAATGGCATCCAAGTTGTTCCCAGTCTTCCCCTGCTACAGACTCTGCTGTGAGGAACACTCATTCACTGATACATGAGTTCAGTTTTATATTTAATATATTTTAAATATTAATCACCAAAAGTTGGTGTATTATGGAGAAGAAAGAAAACTTTAGATGTATTTTAGAAGATAAATATGATCTCAAAGACATTTCCTACTTATGGTAGCTTCAGATTAAGCTGCAGACTTAGAGAGAGACATATTAGTTTTGTATCTTCAAAGTGGTACTGTATCTGGGTGCACATGCATGAGAAGAATAAAGTGACTTCCAAGGTCCTATGTAATCCCAGTACTCCATGGTATCGTACGCTCTTTTGGCTCTTAGAACATACCAGATTTATTTTAACCAATTCTTTCCTGATCTTTTAAGATGTTAATGCATAATATGATATAAATCTTTTGAAATAATTAGAGTATTATGGTTCTTTAATTCACTTACGTAGTCACAGAAAAAAATCATGACAGTAATGGATAACATTGAATTCTCTAAAAAAAACCTACGTAAGAAAATGACAGAGAGAGAAGAGGACAAGCTGTAGGTGTGTAAAGTGAAAGTCCAAAATGCGAACAATTTGGAAATCTAGAAGAAAGGTACGCATGTGTTCTTTAGAATTTTTCAAAAAAAAATGGCGAAACGGAAGCAAATCACAAAGATGAGTCTGAAAAGCAAGGAGCAGGTACACAGTAAGACAGAAACATCTCCTACCTCTCCCTCATCCTTTTCTCCTCACCCTACATTTCCTCTAAAAAAAATAATAATTTGCGGTAAATTGCCGCTCTAACAAAAGCAAACATAACTCTGTATATAGCTGGCTACAGATAATGCATTCTAAAGAACTATTTTATTTTAAAATACAAAATGTTCCATTTGAGGATTTCCATGGGAAGTGGAGTTGACATTTGATACTAATTCAAACATAAATGTAAATACTATAAAAGCAAGATATTTTACATGACTATTTGATGGGCAAACTGAAATACAATCCTAATTAAAAGCAGTCTCTATAGAAATGCATAGTGAACACACAATAGCAATAACTTTAACATTAGCATTCATTCCAAATCCAAAGGTGATTTAGGTAATATTACGTAACATACATTTCAGGAACATGTCCAATTAAACTAAACAGGGCTGGCCTGTTTATCCTTCATTTGCGGGCTCCTCTCCTCACTGTTAGACGATTCCCACAGCTCCAGTGGGTCGCCATCCAAAGCAGGTGTTATTTATTCACTCAATTTGTTTCTCCTCACCATGGAAAGCTTATCTCTGCCTTGTGTCTGCTCTACTCAGCCCTTGGCTCCCTGATCCCCACAGCACTGCAGAGAAACCCACTTTCTGTATCCCTTTCCTTCATCGTCCACACTGTTTGCTGGTGAGCATTATAAATCATTCCTGCTTAGCGTGTTAATTAGGAGAACTAGTTGACTGCTCCGTAAGTGTGCTAACTGCAGCCTTCAAAGATAATACCACAGCTTTCTAACACCTCCATTACATCCAAGTTATTCTTTAAATTCCCCTGTGAACCTGCAGCCCTGTGCACATCTTTGTAAAACACATTACTTAATAGTGAAACTATTTCTCTAGGTCTTTATCTTACCACAATTAGACCAAGTTCCTTAAGGGCAGATATCCTATCTTGAACATTTTTGTATCCCTACACGTAGTCCAATACTTAGCATATTATAAATGCTCAGTAAAAGACTATGGAACTTAATTATCAAATTGAAAACAATTTATTTCTGGAAACACTTCAGCCCGGATGTAGACAATGCATTTCAGAGAGAATTCTTTGTTTTGGGAAAGACCAAACTAATAAGAGGAATAACAAGCAGGGAGGCCAAAGACCAGAAGCCTTTCCCAGTTCCTGGAAAAACTCCCTGTTGTTGAGAACAGACAGACTCAAAATAGCCTGTTAGTTGAAACTAGGGTAGACTTACGGTAGGAGCATGCTTAGTGCCCAAACTTGAGATAGTCCAACAAAGAATCCATTTCCAAAGAACAGAGTTTGAGCCATTTCTGTTAAGCCCTCACTTTTACCCAGGTGATTATTGTTAAACTCGGGAAAAAAGAAACTTTATCCAACACAATTTTCAAGGAAACAAAAGTACAATAAATGATATATGACCACCAATTTCCTCCTGGAACTTAAAACCTTCATCTACTTAACTATCCTGATCCTACAAAATGCAACAATGCCTCTAGAAAATAAGGGATAAAAGAAGAAATTGCCTTTGGAGGCACATAGCAATCACGGGGCTGTCATTCATAGCACACTGCAGTAGGAACCAGATTCTAAACCTTTCAACTATGGAAAACAACTTACAATGTTACAGTTCTCTAAACTTGACAGATTCTAAGTGTGAAAGAACACTGGGGTGAAGGCCCAGGCAGGACCTGAACTCTAGACCTGGCATCAGCTCTTCTGTGCCCCCAAGCAAAGAACATGAATTACCTGCACCTCTGATTCTTGATCTGAAAATCGAATATATTGAATTTAATGTGCTTTTTAAGGTTCTTCCATGGCATATTATTAAATAACTCCATGTTAGGTTTGTTCTTTTTTTCAGAATAGAAGTACATAGGGGTGAAACAGCCCATAAACTGCATTAGTATGTACAAGTTTTGAGCAATTCCTGTGATGCGTTGCCCTGATCTCTCTCTCTCAAGACCCAAACTGAGACCTCGCTGCTTTATTCTCAGCTGGTGGGCATGCTAGCCACAGATGGCTCACAGCTGAGTCGCTCTGCAGACCTTAACTTCAGTGCAGAGGGGTGACTGGCAACAAAGACTTCTCCTCAAGGAAGAAGTAGCCTCCAGCTACCGATCAATGCTCAGCCCTCTTGCCTCAATTTGGGACAGGTTAGAATCTACAACCCTTGCTGGCTTCTACTGATGCACTTTAGAAATTCAAGGATAATCTGATGGGGATTAATCTCAAATTTAAAACTAAGTACAAAAGTCAAAGGGCCTCCTTGGAAGGATGTAAAGAGATTCTTATCTATTGCAGCCAGAGGGTAGAAAAAGCTTAAGATCAGGTTCAACACTGAACTATAAGGAAAGCAGAGGTCCAGAGAAGAGAAACTGAATTCTCAACCCCAGAAGGTAAGCCACTCAAGGAGAGACCATGAGTTTTGGCATGGGGACACCTGGGTTGAAACACTTGAGAATCCTGACCCCTCAGAACCATCTAGCCCTGTAGAAGTGGCTTACTCTTCTCAAAGCTTAGTGTTCTACCCTTGCTTTTAGACGATGCAGAACCCTGAAAGAGAACACACACACTGCTCAGATTCTACTCCACTGCCACTCCAGGCTACAAAACTAGTAAGTGAGATCAAATCACAGCATAACCCAGCCAAGCAGGTTCTAGGATTGCTAAGGGAGAAAAGGGATGCAGAAGGAGCTCCAGGACCTGGTGAATGTGATTCAGCAGTAGCCAGGAGGGTATGTAAGGGGCTGGATCCTGAGGGTGCTGGATCAGTGCGTGTGGAGCATCAAGTTGGGTAAGGGAGACTATATCAATGCAGGGACACTCTCCTGTGACACAGGAGTTAATAATCTGGCAAGAACCCTGGGATGTGGTGTTAACACACTGCTAAGATGGCTCTTGGTTGCCTAGGAAAAGCAATGGCCCACACTAAGAGAACATGAAATGCCATGATACTGGAAAGGGGCACAAAATGATCAGAAGAGGTAATATGCCAGGCAGGACATTCTAATATAAGAGAAAAAAAACTACTCGCTGGCCAACTGTGCTCCATGGATGGGCTTAAAGGGCAACCCTGTTTACTGAAGCCATAAGGAATATGTTGGTGAAAGAAGCACCAGAAACAGTCAGAAGCTTATTGGTAGCTATTCTCTCTAATACAGGGGTAATTATAGGAGATGCTGTACTGACATACTGGATAGTAACAGGAATTTTACGATCTTAAAATAATACAGGCCAGGATGCAATTGATGGGATTCAGAGAGAGCAGGCTACCCCAAAATATGCCAGTCCAGCACGTGGATCATTCTGAGCAAAACCCAACAAGGTCCAAAAGACACAGGAAGAACCTTTGAACTTTCCCCTAACTGCCTAAAAGCATGCAAGGTGGAAGGCCTGTTTCAGGAACGAGGTATCCCGATGGATAACTATAGTAAAGTACAGACTTGGTGTGGTAGACAGGAGGAGCCTAGCAAGGCCTCTTTGAAGAAAGTCCTCTCTGTGTTCGTTCTATTGTCTCTAGAAGGCCCAGCAAATATTTATTTACCAACATTAACTCTTGTCTTCTTCCTGTGAATTACCTTACCTCCCTTTGAAGTCCCAAACTTCAAACTACTTCTCCTCAGTACAGACTGACCTATATACCATATACTATATACTCTATCTTGATTTACTGCCTTTGGAATTCTTCATGTTTATGTGAATTCCCATACACACATGATAAATTTGATTTTCTCTTGTTAATCTGCCTTATGTCATTTAATTATTTGATTAGCCAAAAGAACATTAGGGAAAGGGGGAGAATAGTCCCCCTTCTGAATACTTCAGAAATAAGTGGTATGCAATTACCAAACTGAGTGGCAAGTTGGAGTTGTCAGGTGCCAGCAATTTTAAAAAGATTTCCTGATCTCCATTCTGGGATGCAATTAAATTGCTTTAAAATGTTTGATCTTCATAAGGATTTCTTTAAAACTTTGTTAGGAGGGACCAAAGCAGCCTTTAGTCTAGAGTTAATTTTGCTTCACTAATGAAGCAACAAATACCCTTCTGAGTAACTCATCTCACCCCACCCCCACCCCAATGTGGCTGATGGGAATTCCAACAATTTCTGGCCCTCTCTGTGCTGAGGGGATTGTTTTGACTGCTTCTTTTTGGTGGTTCCTTTCCCAGCCTTGAGAAGTCAGCTGAAGATCCCAGATTCTCAAAGATGTCTAGATACCTCTCTCTCTCTCTCTCTTCTCCTCTCCCTCCCTCCCTCCCTTTGGCTCTCTCCTCTTGAGTACAGTACTCTTCCCTGAAAACTCTAACCATATCGGCCCTCCCAAACTCCCAAATCTGTCTCCTCAGCTCAAAATATTTACAGGTAAGAAAATAAGACTATATTAAGAAAATGAAGCATCATGATCAAATTGATCAAGTTTATGTATCAATCCATGCAAATCTGTGTGAATTTTCTCAGAGAATTACTAGTTGGTGTGTTCCCCTTTCCCAGAAATCCCAGACATATCTGAAATATAGAACAAGTACCCTTCCCAGGAAGTTTTATGAAGATGTTTAACTAACAGAGTATACTATAAAACACATACATATAACTGTAAAATTTTCTGAGATGATTTCAAACTGCAAAACCCAATACTCTTAACACCCTAGATAAACTGCCAATACCTCAGGTCCCAGCATTCTTTCTGTGGCCTCTCTATGGCATGTATTTGCAGTAAACAAAGATGGAATTCCTGGCCAACAAACGTCCCTATTTTCAGAGGGCTGTTGCTCTCCTACAATTGTAGGTCCCTGAAGTCATGTTGGAATCACACACCCTTGTGCCCACAGGAGTAGTTAAAAGTCAAGATAAGCCCTGGGAATTCTCTACCTACCAGAAATTTGGAATCAAACCAAGAAATACCAGTTAATCTCTTTGGTGCCTGAACTGAAAAGACCTTTACAATTGCCTGCAGCTGTCACGTGGAAAAGCAGAAAAAGTTGGTCTACAGAGAGAAGAGAGAAAAGATGAGATGCAAAGAGAAACAGATGATTCGAGAGAGAGTAAACTAGGTTATAATAGCTTTACAATTCTCAGTAATCTCCCTGTATGAGATGTAGCTCTGTTGGCTGATGCTGAGTTACAATAAGAAACCATTTTTAATAAATTCTCCTTTTTCACTTAAAATAGTTTAGCAGAAAAACTGACCTACCCTGCCTTGCGGGATGTAATCAAAATGCAACTTTGTCTACCATTATCCCTTGAAAATTTATTGAGTGAAAGAAAAATTTTTCCCTTGCTCTTGGATGAAATTTTTTCTCTTGTAAACCCCCTAAGATTTTGTTCTCATTTAAAGCATAAAATGCCCTCCAGTCACTTTAAAGCCCCAAAACTGCCTCAGTTCTCTAAATTATCCAGGGCTAGAGAATCATCTAAACTCAACTTTCCTCTCAGGCTATTACTGAAGGTTGGCAACTTGCAAGTGGAAAGGAAGAGAAGCTAAGGGGAGACATTATCTTTCTTTCTCTATTCCCCTGCCATGTCTCGTCTGCCAACTGCAGTTTCTGATATCCCCACGGTTGGATCCAGGTGGGAGAGAGGGCTTGGGGTCAAGACCAGTCACAGACAGAAAGCACAGGGATCATCTGGCAATGGGCCCTCTCAGTGACAGATGTACAGATGCTGGCCTATCTCATCAGAACCTTTAAGAACTTTACAGAGGAATATCCCTCTTACCCCCTGCTTCATTCCTCTGGTCTCAATTCCTGCAGTGTGACAAATACACATATTTTGGGGAGTCCTTTCCTCTTAGATTCCCAGGAATCCAGGTAATCCACGCCACCCAAAACTCCCTCTTGGAAAACCCAAACCCTCTAGGAGGTTCTCTTGGGCAGAACTATAAATGGCTTCACCAACTGTGTCTTTCCTGTGAGGTCTACCCTTGGTGCATGGGAAGAACATGTTATCTGCACAGCTGCCACTGGAAGAGGGTTACATTTCAAACAGTCCTCTGTTCCTTTCTTTGCCCTGCGACCACCAGGTGACAGCAACAGCCTCTCATCCAGACCAGGAAATTTAGTTTATGTTTTCTGAGCTGTCCTGTCGAGGTAGCACCACCCTCAACTCTTTCTCAGAGAGAAGTGGGAATCAAGGCAAGAGTTCACAAATCCCTTCTTTTTTCTTCCCTGGATCCTTTTATGCAATTGGCCTGGGTCATGGTCCCTGAGAGAGGTCCAAGAGTCCAAAGATAAATCTGCCCAATTTTTCATTTCAGTATAGGACCTGTAGTAGGGAATAACAAATCTGACTCTATATTGGATCTGTTTCTTTAATTTTTTTTGTTTCTATTGTTTTTGCTATCGGTTAATCACTAAAGGGAGATTGCCTATAAGCTTAAATTATGCATAATGACTCATCTCTGGGAACCCTGTTTCCCAGGTAATGAATGTTAAGCTAAAATACCTTTGATTAGCTCACAGGAAACATCCTGAGCAGGCCCATCTGTGAATGACTACAGAAAGGGAGAAATTAACACAGCCCTTCTGGAGGCTGACTGGAACAGGAAATGTTTGACTTTATTCCCTCCCCTTTTAGCATAAAAGGAGCCTGAATTCTAACTCAGGCAAGACAGTTCTTTGCGACATTAGTCCACCACCTCCTCAGTCTTCTGGCTTTCCAAATAAAGTTGATATTCCTTGCCCCAGCAACTCATCTCTTGATTTACTGGCCTGTTGTGCAGCAAGCAGTACAAGCCTGGACGTGGTAACAGATCTCTTTGTGTGTAGCTCCCATTGTATCCTGGTGCCACAGGTAAAGTTAAGTTTTATCCTGTAACATTACCATTAGTTGTTTTCTGTTACCATCCCTCTCACCCCTGCCAAAGAACCATTAATAAAGCACTACCAGTGTTCATAGTAAATAACTACATTATAGGCTTTATGAACCTGAAGGTAAATTTCACTGTTGAATGACTGTGAATGTTCATGGAATGTAACAATTTGCTGAGTCGAGAATGTGAATCACATTAGCTTAACAAATGAGCTAGCAAACCATTCCACATCCTTATCCATATGTGATCTTGATTTTCCTTACCCTGAGTGGAATAGAAAGTAAATCTGGTGAAATGGTTTAAGGAAAAGATCATTCTTATTTAGAAAACAGAAGTTGTGAAAGTATCAAAGGCTGGGAGTGTGGAATATGACTGTGGCTTAAATCTATGATTATTAGACCCAACCAAATAATTCATTCATTGAATAAACATTAATTGGGCACCTAGCGTGTGCAAGCCATTGTGATGGGTGTTAAGTATAAACGCTGAATAAAATGGGCATGTTTCCTGTTCCTTTGAAGCTTACTATCTATATTTGCTCTAGCTAAGAACAAGAAAAAAAAGAAAGGATTCCTGAAATTATTTCCGCCAATGCCCTACTTACTCATCAAGGGAGGAAGAAAATTGTGATGAAAGGTAAAATCTGCTTAATTTATGGTGTGAAAATATGCACAGGAAACATGTGCCTTTAGTCAAAAATGTGAATCCTTAGAAAGCCAGGTGCCTGTACAAGTTATTTTCATGAGGCAAACAGAAATGAACTGACCTTTAACAGAGTAATGGTAAAGAAAGTTAAAGACATATTTTTGCTGTGCATAACATGATGTTAACAGGAAAAAGGATAAGGTAACCACCCTTCTGCAGAATTGTTCTCCCCAATCTGAAGAAACTAAAGGAAGATGAAGGTTGTAGCCTAGAACAAGTACGCAGCGTCTCTGAGGAAAATGCCTGCAGATAAACACACACACACACACACACACACACACACACACACACACGTCATATGCAGTGCACAGAACAGCCCTCCTCACTGATCAGCACAGCTTTCATCTGCTTTTGTTCAAGGGGGATGAAGGTTGATAGTATAATAACGATGAAATGTAAGATACTATAGGGTTTATTTTGCTAGTAGAAGTCTGATTTAAAATTTTATAAACTACCTTATTCCTCTATTTATGGGGTGACTTGGACATTTCATTTACATTTTGCTTTATCAGAGAGATATACATAGGACAGGGACTGTGAAGAATTAGCCCTAAGATTGTCACGAAGCCTACTAGTCATACATAAAGCCAGCTGACACGTAGTCCTGGCTTCCCCCTGTGCTGAGACCTAGGACAAACCGGTAAATCATGAAGATTTAGAAACCTGCTTTAAAATGCTTTATCAAAAATGAGTGCTGGTAACCTGCACTGTTATTTCTGGATACTTTGCATGCACTTTGCCAGGGTCCACTATGATTTAGTACTAACTGGCAATTCTTTTCTAGATTTTGGGAACCAGAACAGTCTCCTGAGGAACAGCTCCCTATCAGGGCTAGTTTATAATCCATCACAGGACACTCTTGAAATCAAAAGGAGGGGCTATTAACAAATGTGCCATAAGTTCTAAACCAGCAGGCAACAACTCATGGTCACCCTAGCTGAGTTTTCAGACTACTCAAATACAGAGATGAGGATATTTGCTTTTCTTGAATAGATGAACAAAAATGCAACTCGAAAGGAAGCAGAGATGTCACAGTGTGAAGAGATACATACAACATGCGGAGGCTCATGGCTAAGCCATGTGCATCCTCAGCTGCTTAAACTGCTAAAGATAGTAGCAACGGAAAAGAGGAAAAAGACTTGATCCGACACCTCACTGCCCACACAGGGTCCACCTCCCCCAGATGGTGGCCAACGCACAGGCTCTCTCAATTAATAACGAGAGTGTTCAGGGTGAGTGGGTATGACATCAACTCATGAAACATGCAATCCCACAGTATGAACAATCGGACCATGTGGGAGCAAGAGCAGATCCCAAACAGCAAATTTTGCCAACTCACTTATCTAGAAATTATGACTTTACAGGATTGCTCTGGGGAAATTTAGACTAGTAGAGTTTGCCAATTATTTGTCTTTAAATATAATTTGTTTTCTATATTACTATCTCTATGACAAAATCTTTTATGTCACCAGGACTCAGACATTAGTGTTGTTTATCTAACTCAAGGTAATCTCTCTGATATACCCAGCAGGATCTT
Organism: Camelus ferus; assembly: GCF_009834535.1. Lineage (NCBI taxonomy): Eukaryota > Metazoa > Chordata > Mammalia > Artiodactyla > Camelidae > Camelus > Camelus ferus. Next base: position 82,799,141 of record NC_045698.1, on the reverse strand, counting down.
AGATCACCTCCCATATCCAGACTGTTACAAATAAATGCACTTTTCTCACTAATGACCTCTCAGAAATTGCTAGGTTATGCCAAGTATTGGTGTTTCTTCCAGGGACAGAAAGGCATACTGTATTTGAATAAATAATTTCAGGGAATTATCTTTGCCACTGATCCACTCTCAAATGGAAAATCCTCAATTCATAACACAATCTTTGGAAAATCATGAATTTATCACACATTCTTTCTACCTTTTCATTCATTTGTTCATTCATTCACTTATTCAATCAACATCCGTACCGACTATGCGCTCAGTACTGTGCTTGGTTGTAAGGACATAATGATAAGGAAAGCACAGCATGGCTTCTGCCTTTATGAAGTATTCCACTTAAGTGAAGGAGACAGACCACAAACAAGTAAACAAACCAACAGGTCAAGGCTACAGTCTGAGTCACCAGAAAATAAAAAGGGGATAGACGGAGTGGTCAAAAGAGGCCGTTGGGGAAAGCACCATTCTTCGTTACTACCTTTAGATTCTCTCTCTCTTCACTTTCTCAAATTTCTAATCTTAAGTGACATACCCTTATGCATTTGTTTTGCTTCTCACCCATATTTATTTGGTTTCCTTATTCATTTATTCTACGCTTTTACGCCCTCTTATCTCGTGTATGTGGTCTGTTAGCAAGGAATTCTTAAGGAAATTCACCATTTTCTCTCTGGTATACAGAAATTTAAGGCAAAACTTTACTCATCATTAACCTCATGTTCACAACTTTCTCACGTTATACTAGAAAATACTGTTTAAGATGTGAAACAGGGTCAGATCATATTCTGTTACTTTTTATTTGAAATTTCTTCTATGATCAGAATTGTTTTTGCTAGAAAAAATAACTGAATCAGTTAGTGAGGCTACTTGTCCCATGAATGTAACGGGTTCTTTTCTTCCTCCCTCTGGCTCAAAATTGTTACGGGAGACTTCTACACACTGACAAAGCCTCTGCCACATCAGGTCGAGGTATAAGAAGGTATTTCTAATTATTTTATGTAACCAATTCAACAAATTCATTAAACTGCATGCAGTGGGGAACAGAAGCATTGCTTTGTCCCTCTGAGCTCATGGGCCAGCAGAGCAGAACAATTTGCTTTCATTACTATGTAACACAAATTTATCCAAGTTTCATTCATCTACTGGTAATAAATGAAGTTCGTATTAACAATAATAACTAATTATTTCTGATTGCTGAAGCATGATCTTCACCTCCATGCTGAGCCCCTACTAATATTTCTGGTGTCTGCCAGGTACTCTGTTCTGTCCCCTCCAGGTGGCACTGGTGTTCTGCAGTTTCTGACAGGTACCGCAGCTCTCACACCTGGAACATGGTACCTTCAATGTTTGTTTACAGCCTGCACTCCTCCTAGTACATTGTTATTGACCTGGCTTATTGTGCCTGGATCCATCTTTCCTCAGCATATGTCCTCTCCAAAGGGGCACCTAAGGCCCCACGTAAGCAGCTATGGGCTCTCAGGTCATCTACTCAGTTGACTAAATCCAGCATAGATGGTCTCTGTTTATTTGGACCACAGCACCCCTGGGCCTTTTACAGCTGTCATCTGGAATTAAGAGAGGGCAGGGCAGAGTGATACTCACCTTCTTCAGTTATTAATCTCATCAAAGGGGTTAAGGTAGAGCCTCCATATTGGGTATAAATTTGTTCCCCAACCAAATGACTGGAATTTATTATGTCTCCTCTAGATCTCCTACCCACTTTACCAGAGGTCAAGAGGAAGTCTATGTTATGAGACTAAGACTGCATCTCAAGATGGCTTTAAATACAAACAACCACCTACAGAATGGGAGAAAATATGTGCAAATGATGCGACTGACAAAGTCTTAATCTCCAGAATATATAAACTAGCTCATACAACTTAATGACAAAAAAAATCAAACAACCCAATCCAAAAATGGGCAGACGACCTAAACAAGCAATTCTCCAGTGAAAATATACAAATGGCCAACAGGCACATGAAAAAATGCTCAATATCGCTAATTATCAGAAAAACACAAATCAAAACTATGAGTATCACCTCACACCAGTCAGAATGGCCATCATTCAAAAGTCCATGAATGATAAATGCTGGAGAGGCTGTGGAGAAAAGGGAACCCTCCTAACTTTTGCTGGGAATGTAGTTTGGGGCAGCCATTATGGAAAACAGTATGGAGGGCCCTCAAAAAACTAAAAACAGACTTACCACATGATTCAGCGATCCTACTTCTGGGTATATATCCGGAAGGAACTCTAATTAGAAAAGGTAGGCCATGCGCGGGAGCCCCCGGCCCCATGGCGCGGCCGTCAGGCGAAGACGTGTGAGGGTCCGGGCCCAGCCGTCGGCGGCGCCATAAGGTTGCCCTGCTCCCGCAGCCCTGAGGGACGGCGGCCGCGCCGCTAGGGACGCCGGCGCGGAAAGGGCACCCAGCCCACACCTCCTCCAGGCCTCAGCCTCAGCCTCCCAGGCCCAGGCGCCCACGACGCCTATGCTGACGGCCGCCTGGACGCCGCCACCTCCGCAAACTAGCGCCGGTGCCTGTCATGCCCGTCATGCGCGTCCCCGGGCGGGTGCGCTCTTTCCACCACAGCCCACACACCACCTGCTGCACGCAGCCTGCAGGCCTGCACGCGCCTCCCACTTGCCGGGCACCTGTACGTGTACGTGTACGTGCACGTGCACGACGTCCGGGCGCGCTGGCCCTACGGCTTCACCCGCTTCCTGCTGTACTTCAGCGGCAGCCTCTTCACGGCTGCGCTGTGGGGCGCGCTACCGGCACTTTTCCGTCTGCAGCACCTGGGTGTGCCCGTTCTGCTGCCCTTGTAGCTCCAACTGTCCGTTCTGCTGCTGCTGCTGCTCGGCCTCCAGCGTGTGGGCTTCCGCCTCCTGAATGAGCTACTCATCTACTGCATCCAGGTGACCATGCTGCTGGTGGCAGGGCTGGGCTCATGGCCTTGGTGGACATGTGAGGACGCTGGTCCTGGCCCTGGAGTGGATTATTGTGTCAAAGCACCTGCATTCTGTGTGTGTGTGTTTTAGGTCCAGTATCCCCTGGTCACCTGCTTATGGTTCTAGCCCGCACTTTTCCAAGATATGCTGTGTGGTGAGGCCCATGGGTCCAGTATGCACTTCAAGGGCCTGTGTCCCTGACCCCTCTCCAGGACACTGGCATCACCAGTGGTGTGGGAGGCCCCTAGGAGGGGTGCTGCCCAGGTGCAAGTCTGGAGGGCGGTTCTGGACACACAGCCCACTCGGGTGCACCCCCAGTTCCTGCCCCAGTCTTAGGGAATGTCCACAGCTGATGCACCGCATTGCCACAAAGCTGTTCACTTCCTCCCTGGGCCACCCGAGTCCGGGCTGAAGCCGCAGACCCTCCTCCATCTGTCTGCGAGGCACTGGGGTCCTGAGTCCCACGCTGGGCTTCAGTGTCACCTCGGTCTGCTTGGCAGGTTCCTAGATCAGGGACCAGCCCAGGGGAGGGTCCAAGGCACACCTGTCTTCCTCCTGGGCAGGTCTGTTGAGAATGTCAGCCGGATGCTGTCATCTCTTCACGTGTGGGTTTCTGGGGAGGCACCTCAGTTTCCTTCTGGCTTTGGGGCGACTTTCAGTCCCTTCCCGTGAGGGAATATCCAGGACTGAGTCGTGTGTGTCGGGAGCAGAGTCAGAAGAGGCTCAAGTGCAGAGAAGCCCCTCTTGGAGTCAGGGGTGCTCCAGGGCCGCACCTCTGAGGGAGGGGCTCCACTGCCCCTCTGTTCCTGCCTCAAGCTATTAGAGCAGCAGGGAGTGAAAAGCAGAAATGATGTGGGCCAGGAAGCAACCCTGGCCTGGGGGACTTACAGTTGTAGAGAGAAGAACACACCAGGGGGCCAGCATCTCCCCCAGACCGCTCACCCTGTCCTTCTCTGTCAGAGGAGGACAGGCTGCCTCGGGCCTCGCTAGCAGGTGAGAGACACTCTGAATGATTGTGCTGGGACAGCAGAGGAATGTATGGGACATAGGGCTCCATACTGGGGTGACAGGCTGATACTGCTTCACCCCAAGTTGTGTCCCCACATGCCCTGGGCATGGGCAGGTGTCCCTTCAACCTGTCCTGGCCAGGCAGCCCCATGGCTAGGGGAGCTGTTGGGACAGCTGGAAGGAAACCTAAATCAGAGAGAGAACGCAAAAAAATACTTGGCTATAAACCATGCTCTTTAATTTGTAGCCAGCTTGTGTCCGACGATGGTACACTTGAGGTCCAGGGGACTGCTTGGAGGAGGCGGCCTGGGGGTGGGTCTGTCTGAGTTGCCAGGAGCCAACCAGAGTAGACCCACTTCTTGGCGCTGCAGAAAATCTTTTGCACTAAATCATGCTGTTTCCTAAAAGCTTTATTTTGTGTTAATTGATTCATGTTATTCAGATCCTCCCAGGCGCCCCCCCATGAGGTAGACACGTGTCCACAGGGGCTGGGGTGGCTGGAGGGGTCATGGTTGTGCAGACACAAAGCTGCTCGGTGTCTTGAGTGCCTGTGAAATTCTTTATGAGACAAGCCACCTGCATTAAATTTATTTTTTTAACATGAAAAAAAAGAGAAGATATATGCACCCCAAAGTTCATAGCAGCACTATATACAATATAGCCAAGACATGGAAGTAACCTAAGTGTCCATCAACAGATGACTGCATAAAGCAATTGTGGTATATTTATATTGGTGGTATATTTATACAATGGAATACTACTCAGCCATAAAAAGAATAAAATAATGCCATTTGCAGCAAGATGGATGGACCTAGAAATTGTTATTCTAAGTGAAGTAAACCAGAAAGAGAAAGAAAAATACCATATGATAAAACTCATATGTGGAATCTAAAAAAATAAAATTAAATTTAAAAAGGACAGTATGAACTCACCTACAAAATAGAAACAGACTTGCATAGTAAACAATCTTGTGGCTACCAGGGAGAGGGGGTAGGAAGGGATAAATTTGGGAGTTTGAGATTTACAAATGTTGGCCACTACCTATAAAAATAGATTTTTTTAAAAAAAGTTTCTTCTGTATAGCAAAGGGAACTTGTAATAAATATCTTGTAATAAACTCTAATGAAAAAATATTAAAATGAATTAATGTATGTATATGCATTACTGTGACACTGTGCTGTACACCAGAAATTGATATATTATAACTGACTGTACTTCAATTTAAAAAAATTTAAGCAGAAAAAATATGTATATCATCTTGACCCTTCATCAGTGGGTCCAAGAAAGTACCCCAAAATCTAAACACTTCCTGTCCCCCAAACTCACATCCTTTCCACAATCTTTATTAATTCCAGCAAGACTAATCTCACTATTCCCTTTATTCTTTATAATGTTACCATAAGAAGCCAGAATCCCAGGATATCATCCATTACCTGAACTCTAATCTCCACAAATCACATCTCTTAATTCCTTCCCCCACCTCCACCCAATCTTCACAAACTCTTCCACTGTGTCCTCTGAAATTCACCATTCATCAACAAAATCTGCCATCTTAGTATTTCTGAACATTTACTTCATTTTCCAACTCTAACAAAAGACTGATTATCCCCTTAGGATACTCCTTCCCTTGTAACCTTGTAAGCATTTCAAGTGTTGGATTTTTTTTTTTCTTTTTTCTTTTTTCTTTCTTTTTTTTTTTTTTTTTTTGTTTTTTTTTTTTTGTTTGTTTGTTTCCCCCAGTCTTTACAGTACTGGACTTGGAGATTCTCCTGGTTCTTACTGCCACGTCTACATTATTCTCCCTGTGACATCCATATTAGTAAATCTAGCACTTAGTCTTCATCTCATGTCACCTCTCAGCCACACTTGATGGAGTGAATTACTTCCACTCCCTCAATGTACTTGTTTCACTTGGCATCCAAGATGCCATCCTCCATTGGTTTTCCTCCAGCATCACTGATCACTTCTTCCCCATTTCCTGTGATAATTCCCTTTCTTCTCACAGATCTCTTAAAGTAGAAGAGGCACAAGGTCTCTTGGTGATTTCACTGAGTTTCATGGCTCTACACTGTTTATGTGAGATATATGTATCTCTAGCTCAGCTCAGGTCTCTCTCCTGAATTCCAGTCTCAGATATTCAATAATCCTCTCAACAGCTTCACCTGGTTGTCTATCAGATATCTCAAAATTACTATATCCAAAGTTGAACCATTAATCTTACCCTCCATACTTGCTCTATGTGCAGCTTTCTCAAGTGAGGACTCTTCCATACCTTTGGTTGGTCAGGTCAAAATTCTTGGACTCATAGTTGATTTCTTCCTTTCTTTCACACCCAATATCCCAAATACATGGTAGTCCTATTGGCTCTACCCTCAGAATATAATTAGAACCTGACCATTTCTGAACTCATTCATTGCTACCACCCTACTTCCATTTTGTATCATTCCTAGCATGGATTTCTGTTTTTCCTTTGCTCTCCTACTTTCTATTCTCAACACAGCCATCAGAATGATCCTTGTAAAATGTAAGTCATATAATATGTCACTCCTCTGCTCCAAATCCTCCAATGGTTGCCTTTTTTTCCTCAAAGCAAAAGCCACTGTCCCTGAGGGCCTATAGGGCCTTACATGTTACAGCCTCTGCTGTCTCGCTGACTTCATCTCCTAGTTTTCTCCCCTTTGTTATAAGCCAGGCACACTCAAAACTAGGGTCTTGGACTAGCTGTGTCCTTTCCTTAAAAATTCATCCTCCAGATTGTCATGTGGCTTATACTCACTGTGTTCATGATTTTTGCTCAAATTATCTCCTCAATGAGGTCTATCTTATTCATTCTGTTTCTCATTTAATCTGTGCCCCAGCACCAGCCCAGACTCCTGCTTTCATTTTTTTATCTTTCTCATACCTTATCATCTCCTAACATACCACATAACTAACTTAGTTATGGTGTATTATTACTTATTATCTGTCTTCCCTCCCAGAAGGGCAGGAATTTTTGTTTTGTTCACTGATACATTCAAAATCCTCAACACAATGCCTGACATACAGCACATGCTCAACAAATACCTGTTCGATTGAATTAAATCTGGGACCCAAGGAAAGTACAGTAAAATGTGATATGTATTTTCAAAAAAGGGTAAGAAAGAATATTCCAAGGAAAAGAATGGAGATTTTATTTCTCCTAGAAGCACTGAGTAACACTTTATAAAGAGGTAGAATATAAGATGGAGTTTGATGGATAAGTCAGATATTTTGTAAGTGGTGACGATGGGAGAAGGACATTCCAGAATAAGAAAAAAGATTCATCAAAAATTGGACAACAAAAAACACAGAATATCTATATGAGGTGGAAAGTATTTAGGGTTGGCTAGAGTATAGATTTTGAGTGTAGTAAAAATGAGACATACAGCTGGAAAAATAGAATAGGATTTAATAGTCAATGGATTTTAATATCACAAAGTTTAGACAATATTCTATATATATCAATATGGAACTAATAAAGGATTTTAAACAGGAAAAGAATAAAATTGGAATGGGATTATGTATTGGAGTATGGAAAAAAGAGAAACAAAGAGACTATTCTGGAAAGTTGTTGCAACTTTCCATATGAGAGATTATGAGATACTTAACAGTAGGAGGGAAAAAAGGCTATAAGCTTGATTCATTCAGAGAAAGTAGAATTAACAAGTCTGGGTGATAGAAAAAAATAATTAGAAAGTATGAGAGAAATGGAGATGGCAATGATTCTATTCTGAATGACAATGTATAGTCAAGAATGCAAGGTAGAGAAGAGGTATGTATGTAAGATCTCTGATTTGAAAGCCTATTTGAGAAATCCAGGAAACATGTTGGAAATACGTGTTTGTAGCTCAGGAGAGAAGTTTAAACTGGAACTATTTATTTGTGATTTTATGGTTAACAAGCACATCTATGAAGTATCTGACCACTAAATTCAGAATTTACAAAGAGAAAAAAATAATAACAGAAGGAAATGTCTTGGTAACATTCCGAGAGGTGAGGGGAATGATGCCATAATGCATGTGAAGAAGAGGAGGAAGAAAACAGAAGTAGGAGAAGATAAGAGTGGTCAGAGATGTAGTGTCAGTGTTCCAGATCTTTGGTTAAGTCGAATCTGAGCTATAGACAAGTTCACTATGCGGAATAAAGAATAGATCAAGATCATTAGAGAAGAAGACATAAAAGATTGATGAGATCAGAGTGATCGTGAGTCACTAACATGAATGCTGAAGTCTGAAGGAACAATGGTGGAGGTTTAGCTGAAGAGAAACCTACATATTGCAATGTATTAGGGGCTACAAATTCAGAAGTTACCAAGCAAAGTGATAGAAAAATGTGATTTATTTCTGTGTAATTACTTAAGCAGATGACACAAGAGTATCAAACAGCTTTTACATTTTTAATGATCTGACTAATAACTGGTGGGCCTCTGAAAGGGTTGAGGGCCCTATAAAAGTACATGAGAAAATAATAAATTAGCTACCTATAGAATCAGAAGGAGAAATTACCATCCACTGCCCTTAGGGTGATGATATAGTCAAAAGTCAGTTTTGCTTCATATGATTTAATATCTTATTATGTGGTGTTTTATTTCTATGAAATAGTTAGACTTCCTTAGTGGGATAGCAATAACTGATATGACTATTACTATAAAAATAAAACAATAAACTTGATAGTGATCAATACCTTCCAATACATTCAGAACTTAGGTTCAGTTGCTGGCTCAGGAGACAGAAGCATACAAGGTCTACAAAAAATGAACAAACATTTTAATATGTTTTAGAAGTCCTAGATTTGCATTTTATGAGCATTTCACTGGTACTTCACTTCTCTATCCTTTTTCTATAAAGATTTTTTTAAAAATCTTTCACCATTGTTCTCTATGAAAGTCACTGGCTAAGGCTGGTTTTTTTTTTTTTTTCAAATCATAAGTCTATTTTCTATTTGATATCTTGGGGTTCAACCACATGATTCCCTATACAATGAATGATGATTTTATAGCTGAAGCTTGGAACCATCTCTCCAAAAGCACATCTCCACGTTAAATATTAAGACATCACATCACATTAAAAAGGTAAGGGACACATGCAGCAGCAAAGATAATTAATGTGACAAGGAAAGAACTAGACAGGAAAATAAGTGATCAGAGAATGATTCAGAGTTGTCAGGAATTTTTTTTAAATTTCAAAGAATAAAAAAATCCAGGTCTTTTTTGGCACTCATTTCTCTCTCCCTTTACTCTGCTGATCTAATATCTGCTATCAGTCCCTTGCACTCAAGGCAATCCTTATACCTCAAATGAAGGTGTACAAAAGTTCTTTAAAACTTCCGTCTGTGATTACCTTGCCTTCAGAATAGAGGAAATGGAAGTTGCCAGTTGTCAAGTATGTTTATATAGGAAATGTTTTGTTTGTGAATATCTTGCCTTACAAAAAGAAGAGATGGGAGTTTTGAGTTACCATGCTGATTTTCGCATTGAATATACTGCTTTAAGAAAACAAGCATAAGCTTGCACTTGTTAGCAATTGCTAATAATAAAAATACGTCTGTTTCTAGCAGGGCTGTATTTTGTTTCACTAAGAAGTGAAAAGTTAAAGACCTGATTGAAATAAATCTCCTACTTTTGGTGACTGGAAAAGAAAAAGGCACTCAAAGAAGATCAAAATCAATGAGACGAACAAAACCTCACCAAAGGGCCCATCCTGTTGTTCTGGAGCTTGTTGGAAACTCAACACAACTCCCTTACCCTTGGGTGAATACCATGACCCACTAAGACAGGTCCAGTCCAGTGAAATCACTGACCATCACATCCACTGCCATCCACCCAGATGCAGACCACTGACCCCTGCTTGAAACCAGATTCGCTCCTGTAGGGGAAAGAGCAAAGTAGATAATCCAACCTTGAACTCTGTATATTAACATCCATACTCCAGTAGGAAAGGGTCTTATTCAAATATTAAGAAAACTGAGTGAGCTTGAATTTGCCTAAATCCCTTAGTTTAGGGAGATTTAAAGAAAAGAGGCTTCAATGATTGGAATATTCACTGGGGCACCCTCTAAACTCCTTATCAAGACTGTGACTTAATTTTTAGTAGTACCCCTCAGAGAGGTCAGCAGTACATTTAGTTCCCTTAGTCTAACAGATGGCAAGTGACCACTAAAGAGCCCTGTATTCCCCAAGGGGTTGCTATTGGTGCATAAGGCTCTGTAAGTAATAGGGGCTAACTTCAGAGATTGCAGAAACTATTCCTATCTTTGGCATGTCTGGAGGCTCTGTTGGATCAGCCTCTGACTCTTATTTACGGACTGGCTTCATGTTCTGACAGAAATCCCTTCGTTTTCATAATTTATTCTTGAAACCTAACCAGGTGAAGGGGCAACTCCAACAACCAAGTTCTGTCATTAACAAGAATTTTTATTAACCCCTTCTGTCTGCTCTTGCTAAAGTCAGAAATCATATTCAACTGAGAATTTAACACTTTTTTCTAATTATGAAAAAAAAATGAAGTATTCGTAAATCCACAGAATTAAGAACTCTTTCAAAGGGAGAGGACACAATGTTTCATATCTGAACATTATTTCATTACACCGCAGTGTTATTAATCTTTCTTGCTTCTTCACCAAACTTGAGTGATCAGGCATCCTGTCTGTTGCTTCATTATAATGTGTTCTTCTATAGTGAGCCAAAGATAGATGTCAAGCTTAAAGTAGAGGTTCATTTACCTTCATGTACTTTGCGAGGAAAGCTTCTGATGATTATTTAAGATGCCATCAGAATTAATTATCAAATGGATGAATGAATTTTAAAATGTTATAATTCATTGACCAGAGTCTTGTTCACCATTCTTCAATTAGGGTGGGCCAACTCCATCTTGGATTAACATTCTTCTTTCTCCTTAATTGATCTCTTGTCTTCCTTGAACAAAAAGTCATTTGTTAGTGTAGGAAACAAAGTTAAACAAGGAGCCCACTGATGTTGAAGGATGCGCCTCATAGAAAACATGGCATGCAGGGTGCTTGCAATGGATAGAAATGGATCACACACACACATACACACACAAACACACCATGTTGGAATTATGTTAATCGGGGTTGATACTCAAAATATGTAACAACTGGTACAGTATAGACCCAACCACCAGAATGAATGAAATGCCTAATCAGAATGAACATGGCATAACCCACTGGTACAGCCATATTTATACATTTTGATTGAATATTAGCTTTGGAGGATATGATTTATCCTCCTTATCTTTAATTTACTTTAAAATTAAAATGTCATTTATAACTCTCAAGCAGAAAATTCTGTAATTCAGTAATCTTCATTGATATATGCAGTATAAACTAGGAAATGCAACCTCATATGCTAAGGGGCAAAGCAGGAATTAAAAGCCAGGAAGTACACAGAGAGCTGAGAGCTGAGAGGGAGTGGCAAAGCATAAAACAGGAGAGTGCATTCCCCAACCCAAAATAACCAAATTCAAATGTTTATAAAACTTCTGGCCAAAAAAACATGGTCAGATTCTGTCACATGTTCAGACTTAAGAACATTCCTGAGTCTAATATCTTCAAATGCTATAATGTTTTCCAGTCTAACCATCTGTTTCTGAAATACATTGCATTCTTCATGGTGGACTATGTCTTTTTGTCAAGAAAGCAGAACCATTTATAATAAAAATAAATAAAAATCAAAGATAAACGTTTCCTTAATGTATCTCTTCGACTATGAACTGGGAGGTGAGGAACCAACTCTTACATCATCCTTACACCTAACATGGTGTTCCTTATTTTATATGTTATCCAATGCAGAATGAATGAAAATTTTTTATTAGTTCTTTTAATATTTTAAAATAAGAAGGTTTTCATTTTTCCAAATGAATGATAATATAGTAGAAATATAAAACAACTTCACAAAGGTCAATATAAATTATGAAGGGTAACAGAAAATTGTGCAACACTGTTACTAAGTTATAGGTCAAGTTATTCAATACTTATAAAGGCTAGATGGAGAAAGAATAAATATGACCACAAATACAACCCACAGTTTCTTTAACCTCTCAGAAGACTGCCAGCTTCATATGACAAAAAGCCTCCAAGAGCATCTTTTTTTGGAAGGGATGGTAATTAGGTTTATTTATTTATTTAATTTTTTTAAGGCGGCACTGGGGATTGAACCCAGGACACGCTAAGCATGCACTCTACCATTTGAGCTATACCCTTCCCCATCCAGAAGCATCTTGAAACCTACAAAGTTATATGGAATTGGCAAAGCAACATATTATTCATCCATTCAGTAGGTTTCATGAGAACCACAGCAAATTTGTAAGAGCACCATGGAATCAATGCAGAAATTCCTTGACTATGCTTCCATCCTAAAGGGACTTAAGGAAATCCTTTCAATTATGGAATGTAGGTGAAGAAACCACAGTTCAAGAGTGACCACAGGAATAGAATACAGCATCCAGTTTTCCCTAGGCTTAATAATTCTCTAGCAAACCCTGTACAATGGGGTCACTCCTCAAGATCATGTCGACAGTCTTCCCTTCGTCTGTCTCCTCATCCTTGGTGTTTGGCTGCAGGATCCCCAGTGATACCAAAATTCACTGTTGCTCAAGTCCCTTATATAAAATGACATAGCATTTGCACATAACCTATGCAACCCTCCCATATACTTTAAATCATTTCTAGATTATTTGTGGTATCTAACACAAGGTAAAAGATATATAAATAGCTACTAGACCATGGAAATTTTAAGTTTTGTTTTTTAGAACTTTCTGGAAACTTTTCCTCAGATATTTTTGATCCACCAGTTGACTGAACCCATGGATGCAGAACCTGCACACACAGCAGGCTGACTGTATTCAGAGAAAACGGCAATGCATATCGTATATATACCAAGTTCTTGAATTCAGAAGTCTTTCATTCATTTGCTCCAAATGTCCCACTCTGTGTATCTCAAACCTCAATATTCTAATTTTGTGGCTAAAAATTAATTCAAGAATTTGAAGAAGGTAGGGTGGGAGAAACAGACATAAAAAGACAAGAGGATTAAGTTAGCATAACACAGTGACATTCATACTTGATGATCACACCTAAAGGTCCTTGGACAAATGATAAAAATAAACTGCAGACCACTAATGGGAGATTTCTCCAAGGCAACAGCAATTAGAACACTGACCTCATACCAAGAAAATGCATCAAACAACACACTTTGTAAAGCTTGATGGCACAGAATGAGAAACTATACCATATACTACTTAGAGTTCACATTTTAAAATGTATTTTGAGATAACACTTTTCTGTCACATTAACAGATGACAGTTCATTTCTTGCTGCTATGGCAGCTTATATGTGTGCAAGGTGATTAAAGAACAGCATCCCCCTGTTTTGACATTTGATGGAGTCTGAAAAATATTACTTAAACAGACTGTGTAATAGCAACATTAATCAGCTTTTTAAATCAGTTGGTTCTCAAGATGATACCACAGTTTTTTATCTTTCCCTTGACTATTAATTTCTTAATGAGAAGAATGCCATGTAATGAGCAAAATGTATGTTTATGTTTCTACTCTTAAATAGCTTCCAACTTTTAAATGCCTTGATATAAGAGAAATTATTAATTGCTTCAAGAAAATCTATCTCAAAGATAAACTTCCAGCTAATAAAATGCAGGATAAATCAGAGAATAAATATATATATTCCAAAAATATTAACAAAAATCTACTGAGAAGTCCTGTCATATCCTGAAATAGATATACATACCTATCTTCATAAAAATCATTACTCAGATTTATTTTTATTGATGTCAATGAATTCTGTGCTTAGAAAAAAATCTTCACATACATTCTTCATTTAAGCTATCCAGAATGTGATTCTATCTTTGTTATTTAAACTAAACAATAACATGATAATTCTGGTATAACCAAAGTTTTTACAGTCAACCCTATTTAATCTCTTGAACATCTGTGGATTGAGTAAAGCAAAGATTTCTACTATCTAGACAAATGCAACACTGAAAGCAATTTTTACAGACAGACTACCATCTAAAGCTTCTAAATGAAAATGCATCCAGCCTTGAACATTAGATAGCCTTGTGAGCCCCTAAACAGAGGACCCACTTAAGAAATGCCCAGACTTCTGACCCACAAACATTGTTAGACTAAAATGTGTATAGTTGTAAGCTTACCTCAAGAAACAAGAAAAATGTCAAATAAGCAACCTAAACTTAAACCTAAAGGAAGTAGAGAAGAACAAATAAAATCCGTTAGTCGTAGGAAAGAAATCATAAAGATCAGAGCAGAAATAAATAAAATAGAGACAAAAAATAGAAAAGATCAATGAAACTAAAAGCTGGTGATTTGAAAAGATAAACAAAATTGATAAACCTTTAGCCAGACTCATAAAGAAAAAAAGGGAGAGGGTCCAAATTAATAAAATCAGAAATGAAAAAGGAGAAGTTATAATATGCCAATAAAATGGACAACCAAGAAACAATGGAGAAATTCTTAGAAATATACAATCTCACAAAACTGAACAAGGAATATTTACAAAATAAAAATAGGCAAATTCCAGTAATGAAGTTGAATCAGTAATTTTAAAACTCCCAACAAGCACAAATCCAGAGCCAGATGGCTGCACAGGTGAATTCTACCAAACACTGAGAGAAGAGTTAACACCCATCTTTCTCAAACTATTCCAAAAAATTGCAGGAGAAGGAACACTTCTGAAATCATTCTGTGAAGCCAGTATCACCCTGATACTAAAACCAGACAAAGATATCACAAAAAAAGAAAATTATAGGCCACTATTACTGAAGAACATAGATGCAAAAGTCCTCAACAAAATACTAGCAAACTGAATCTAACAACACATTAAAAGAATAATCAAGTGGCATTTATCCCAAGGATGCAAAGACTTTTCAATATCCACAAATCAATCAGTATGTTACATCACATTGACAAACTGAAGAATAAAAATCATTCAATAGATGCAGAAAAAGCTTTTGACAAAATTCAGCATCCATTTATGATAAAAACTCTCCAGAAAGCACGCATAGAGGGAACATACCCCAACATAATAAAGGCCATATATGACAAACCCACAGTTAACATCATACTCAATGGTGAAAAGCTGAAAGTATTTTCTTAATATCAGACACAAGACAAAAGATTTCCACTTTTATTGAACATAGTATTGAAGGTCCTAGCCACAACAATCAGAGTAGAAAAAGGAACAAAAGGTCCCTGAATTGGAAGGGAAGAAGTAAAATTGTCATTGTATGCAGATGACATGATACTATATATAGAAAACTGTAAAGACTCCACACAAAAATGATTAGAACTGATAAACAAATTCAGCAAGATAGCAGGAGAAAAGACTAACATGAAGAAATCTGTTGCATTTCTTTATACTAACAATGAAATATCAAAAATGGAAAGCAAAGGAAAAAAACCCTTTTAAAAATCACATCCAAACAATAAAATATTTAGTAAGAAACTCAAAGAAAAGTAGGTGAAAGGCTTATATGCTGAGAACTATGTAACACTGATAAAGGAAACTGAAGATGATTTAAAGAAATGGAAAGCTATCCCATACTCTTGGATTGGAAGAATTCATATTGTTAAAATGGCCATACTACCCAAAGCAATCTACAGATTTGATGCAATCCCTATCAAGTTACCCAGGACATTTTTCACAGAACTAGAACAAGTAATCCTCAAATTTATATGGACTCATAAAAGACACAGAATTGCTAAAGCAATCCTGAGGAAAAACAACAAAGCTGAAGATATAACCCTCCCAGATTTCAGACAATACTACAGAGCTCCAATAATAAAAACAGCATGGTATTAGCACAAAAAGACATATAGATCAATGGATCAAATAGAGAGCCCAGAAATAAATCCACATACCTATGGTCAATTAATCTTCAGCAAAGGAGGCAACAATATACAATGTGAAAATGTCTCTTCAGCAAGTGGTGTTGGGAAAGCTGGACAGCCACATGCAAATTAATGAAGTAAGAACACTCCCTCACACCATACACAGAAATAAACTCAAAATGATTTAACAACTTAAATATAAGACATGACACCATAAAATTCCTAGAAGAAAACATAGGCAAAATATTTTCTAATGCAAATCATAGCAATGTTTTCTTAGGTCAGTCTCCCAAAATAAATAAAAGCAAAAATAGACAAATAGGACCTAATCAAATGTAAGCTCCTGCAAAGCAAAGGAAACCATAAACAAAACAAAAAGACAACCTACAGGCTGGGAGAAAGTATTTGCAAATGATGTAACTGACAAGGGCTGAATTTCCAAAATACACAAATAGTTCATATAACTTAGTAACAAAAAAACCAACCTAATCAAAAAATGGGCAGACGACCTAAATAGACATTTCTCCAAAGAAGATATACAGATGATCAACAGGCACATGAAAAGATGCTCAATGTCATTATTAGAACAATGTAAATCAAAACTACAATGAGTTATGACCACACACCAGTCAGAATGGCTGTCATTAAAAAGTCTACAAATACCAAACACTGGAGAAGATGAGGAGAAAAAGGAACCCTCCTACACCGTTGGTGGGAATGTAAGCTGATGCAGTCACTATGGAAAACAGTATGGTGTTTCCTTAAAAAACTTAAAGTAGAGTTACCTTATGATCCAGCAATATATCCAGGATCCAAACTCCTGGGCATATATCCAGAGAAAACTCTAATCTGAAAAGATGCATGCATCTCAATGTTCACAGCAGCAATATTTACAGTAGCTAAGAAATGGAAGCAACCTAAATGTCCATCAACAGATGAATGGATAAAGATGATGTGGTATATTTATATAAAGGAATATTACTCAGCCATAAAAAATAATTCCTTTTGTAGCAACATGGATGTACCTGGAGATTATCATACTAAGTGAAATAAATCAGACAGAGAAAGACAAATATACGATATAACTTACACATGGAATCTAAAATATGATACAAATGAACTTTACAGAAACAGACTCCACAGACATAGAAAACAAATGGTTTTCTTATGGTTACCAAAGGGGAAAGTTTGGGAGTGGGTATAAATTAGGTGTTTGGGATTAGCAGATTCAAACTACTATGTATAAAATAGATAAACAAGTTTATATTATAAACACAGGGAACTGTATTCAATATTTTGTGATAAACTATGATGGAAAAGAATATGAAAAAGAATATATATATTCTGAATCACTTTGCTGTACATCAGAAACTAAAGACAACATTGTAAATCAACTATACTTCAATTTTTAAAAGAAGAAGAAAAAGAAAAAATACATGGAATTACACCTCTTAGGAGAGGTTTGGAGGCTAGAAAGCTTCACTGTCAAATATAACCAGAGGCAGTTCAAGTAAGAGAAACAAAATACTTGTGTGATAATGCCACCTACCAGAAAATCAAGGAAAGAACTCTAACTCTTAGCCTGTCATTTAATTTGAAATGCTCCAGCAGAGGAACAATTTATCAAGCAGCATGAAGAACCACAGTAACACTATATCTCTCTCTCTCTCTCTCTCACACACACACACACACAGACAGTTCTCCAAAGACCAAATATAAAATCATGGAAGACTGCAGTCTAACTGCTAGAGAATTCAAAATAGGTGTCATGAAGAAACTCAGTGAGAAAAAGAAACTTTAGATGAGCAGTTTAATGAGCTCAGAAATAAAATTAACAAACAAAAGGGATACTTTACCAAAGAGATTAAAACTCTAAAAAAGAACAAAACAAATTCTGGAGTTGAAGAGCACAATTAATGAGAAGAAGAATACATTAGAGAGCATTAGAAATACAGTAGACCATATCAGAGAATTAGTAAGCCTGAAGATAGAAATCTAGAAATGATACAAGTAGAAGAGGAAAGAGAAATAAGATATTTAATAAATGAAGAAATCCTACAAGAGCTATCTGAACCTTTTAGGAAGGCAACGTTAGGATAATGGGTATCCCATAAGGAGAAGTGATTCTTTAAAGAAATAATAGCTGACAACTTCCCAGGCTGGAAAAAGAAACTGCATTTACAAGACCATGAAGCTAAGAGAACACCTAATTACCTCAATGCAAAAAGACCTTTTCCAAGACACAAAATACTAAAATTGTCAAAAGTTGATAACAAAAAAAGAATTTTAAAGGCAGCAAGAACAAAGAAGGGTAACCTACAAAAGAACCCTCATTAGGCTATCAGCAGATTTCTCAGCAGAAGCCCTATAGGCCAAAAGGGCATGGAATGACATTCTCAAAATACTGAAAGAGAAAAACTGTCACCCAAGAATACTGTTTGCAACAAAATTATCATTCAGATGTAAAAGGAAAAAAAAAAAAAAAGATTTTCTCAAACAAAAGCTGAGGGAATTCATCAACACTAGACCTGCTTTACAAGAGATGTTGAAAAAAGCATTTTTTTTTTACCAGAAACAAAACAGCAAAAAACACAGAAAACTCTGAGGAAGTTGATAAATAGAAAAAAACCATAAAATTGTAACTCTCTATCAGAATAGGTTTTTAAACAGTTTATCAGAGTATAAAGTTTAAAGGAAAAAAGAAAGCAGAAAAATAGCTATAGCTATCTCAGTTTGGTAACAAACTCAAAAAGATAAAATAGATAATAATTTAAGACAACAAAAACAAAAGGGAAAAGGAAAAGAATGAAACCCATACAGGTAATTGAACATAAGATACTTTCAGCAGAAAAAGGACTATTTTAGGTATGAGATGTTTATACAAACCTCATGGTATAAATCTAGAGCAGAGACATGAAACATAAAAAAAGGAAGCTGAGAGAAACATAAAAAAACACAAACCAAAATGGCAGACAGAAACATAAGGAAAAAGAAACAATGGAGACAGAGCAACCAAAAAACAAAATATAAAATGGCAGTACCAGGTTCTAACTTACTGATAATAATCCTAATGTCAGTGGATTGAACTCACCCATCAAAAGGCACAGAGTGGCTAGATGGATTAAAGAAACAAGACCTAACCATGTGCTAACTCCAGAAGACATACTTCAGCTCTAAATGCAAATACTGGCTCAAAGGAAAAGGATAGAAGAGGATTCTCCAAACAAATAGCAGCCAAAAAAGTGTGGGTCTAGCCATACCCATATCAGGCAAAATAGTCTTCAAGCCAAAAAAAGATACAAGAGACAAAAGAGGACAGAATATAATAATAAATGGGACAATTCATCAAGAAGATTTAACAGTGATTAATATATGAACCTAACATAGGAACACCAAAATATATAAAGCAATTATTACAGACCTAATTATGTTGTGATAGCAACACAGTAATAGTAGGGGACTTAAACACTCTACTTAGACCATTCAGACAGAAAGTCAACAAGAAAACGGCAGCCTTAAGTGAAACATTAGACCAGATGGATTCGATATATTTGTACAGAACATTCCACCCAAATGCAGCATTCTTCTCAAGTGCACATGGAATTTTCTCAAGGATAAACCATATGTTGGGACACAAGATGTCTCAGTAAATTTAAGAAGACTGAAATCATCTTCTCCAAACACAATGGAAAGAAACTAGAAATCAGCAGCAAGAGGATAACTGGAAAAATCAAAAATACGTGGAGACTGAACAACATGCTACTGAACAACTCTTGGGACAATGGAGAAATCAAAGGAGAAATCAAAAATTACCTAAAAACAAATTAAAATAAAAATAGAATATACCAAAATCTATGGGATACAGCAAAAGCAGTACCAAGAGGGAAATATACAGCATATACAAGCTTACCTCAAGAAACAAGAAAAATCGCAAATAAACAATTTAACTTCACACCAAAAGGAACTAGAAAAAGAAGAACAAATACAGCTAATAAAGCAAAGTTAGTAGAAGGAAGGAAAAAAGATCAGAGCAGAAATAAGTGAAATAAAGACCAAAAAGACAATAGAAAAGATCAGTGACGCTAAGAACTGGTTCATTGAAGAGATAGACAAAATTGACAAACCATCAATAAAACAGAAAGACAGCCTACCAAATGGGAGGGAGATCTGCTGATGATGTATCTGATAAGGGTTAATACACAAAATATATAAAAACTCGTATAGCTCAACAGCCCAAAAACCAAACAATCCAATTAAAACATGGGAAGAGGAGCTGAAGAGACATGTTTCCAAAGAAGACACACAAATGGCCAACAGGCACATGAAAAGATGTTCAACGTCTCTAATTATTAGGGAAATGCACATCAAAACCACAGTGAGATATCTCACACTTGCCAGAAAGGCTATTATCAAAAAAGCAAGAAATAACAAATGTTGGTGAGGATGTTGGGAAGAGGGAACCCTCACCTCATGTACTATTGGTGGGAATGTAAATTGGTGTAGCCACTATGGAAGACAGTATGGAGATTTCTCAAAAAATTGGGAATATAACTACCATACAATCCATAAATTCCACTTCTGGATATTTATACAAAGAGTACAAAAACATTCTAAAAAGTTATCTGCACCCCCGTGTTCATCTCAGCATTATTTGCAATAGCATATATATATATATAAACCACCTAAATGAATGAAACAACAGATGAATGGATAAGGAAGATGTGAGATATATATAAAAAAGATGAAATCTTGTCATTTGGAACAACATGGATGGCCGTGAGGGAATTACGCTAAGTAAAATAAGTAAGATGGAGAAAGACAAATACCATATGATTTCACACATATGTAGAATATAAAAAACTAATAAGTAAACAAATAAAAACAAAATAAATAAACAAACCTAAAAAACAACAAACACTTACATACAGAGAACAGAGTAGTGGTTACCAGAGGGGAAGGGGCAAGGAGGAAGGCAAAATGGGTGAAGGGGATCAACTGTATGGTGATGAATGGTGAGCTCGGTGGTAGGCTATACAGAAGTAGATTTATAATGTACTTGTGAAACAATGCAATGTTATCAGTCTTACCTGAATAATTAATTAATTAATTAATTTTTAAAAGAGTTGCAACCCATGTGCAACCGATCTTAGGTAGCTTTAAAAGTTTCAAAAGTCCGTTCTTTATATTTTACTAGGAATTGCTTCTGTCTGCAAAGTGAAGAGGCTCAGGATCCATCCCAATGACATCTCTGATTCTTCCATCTCATTCCTACCGCTTCAAGGCTTAGAGTCAACTTTTATTTTTTCTGTTTTTGACATTTTTTTTTCTTTTCTTGACTCATCTTCTCTCTGTCAGTGTATCTCTATTTCCTCTTCCATTACCAAACTTGAGACTCTAAAATTTCACACCTGAATCACATCAATACTTCCTTACCTTCCTAAAGTCCTTTTTTTCTTCTAGGACATTTAACAGAGTACTGCCAGGTTAATATTTCTAAAATGCTATTTCTAAATATTAGCAAAACCAAATTATGTATCAGCATTTTTCCCCAACCTGGGCTCTTACTCACTTTTTCACCCTTGGCGGTTTCCCATGCTCTGAATACCAGGAAATAGCCCAAAAAGCCTAGCTAGTTTCTCTGGGAGATATTTTTTAGAGGGAAATTCAATCCAACTCCATAATTTTGGATTTAACTAAAATGTTTGAGTTTCCTAGTCAATGCCACACATCATGCTTGACACTGGAGAGCAGCAATTTGTAAGACATGGCCCTGCCCTTGAAGAGCTGACTATGGTCAGGAGGAGAGCTTAAAGCCCACCGCCACAAAACAGGAGGCAATTACTGGAGAGGATTATGCATTAAATGCTGTTAAGAACACAAATGAGCGGAGTAGTGGATGTAAGATTAGAGAGAATGACCTAGGAAGACGATGTAGTAGACAGTTCACTGGGTCATTTATTTATCATCCTGATCAGGAAATTATGGTTTTCATTCCTAAATAATGTTCAAAGCAAGAAGGAGAAAAAAGGCTTCCTTATAGCATACATAAGGTGGTTTCAATTGGAAGATGATGGATACCTAAATTGGAGAAAGCAAAGAAGGAAAGGTGGAAGATAAACCCATGTAACGAAGAACTTACAAGACTGTGAATAACAATACAGGAGAGAGAATGAGAGAACAGGATTAAGTTGCGCTCCAAGTTCTCAGGTCTGAGTGCTGAAGGCAAAATAAGATGATCAGTGACAAAACATTCAGAATAGAACCAGGGCTGGAGAGGTGGGGAGAGAAGTGTGGCATTTGAGATAGACTAATTGGAGAGAGATCTCCACTTGAAGCAGGCAGTTATAGGTGACATAGGAATACAGTGGTGGTGTATATTCGGTAACATGAAAAAAACATTAAGGAAGTGGTGCAAAAGAAAAGCGGCGAGCCAAGAATGCACTGTTAGGATTCATCTTACATTTGAAGTCAGCAGGATCTGGTGAAACCAAGTAAAGAAAATAAAAAGGAGGAAGTCAGAAAATTAAGAAGAGAAACTCAACCTCATCTAGGACCTATCAGTCTTTTTAGATACTGCTCTGAAATAAAGATTATGAATTGTCCTCTGCTCTAGCAAATAAGACTGTTTTGGTCTTTATTTATTAGTGGTCATGGAAATTTGAGTTAGCTTTTGAAAATTTATTTCAAAATATGAAGCAGGGAATCTTTACAGTATGTACAAGGGTATGTTTTTAATTATGAAGTAACAATATGACAGAAAATCTAATGAAATAAACTACAAGTCACTGAGAAAAATGGAGACACATGGCTTCTCTCCAGCTGATTTGACTGCTCCCAATAGCCACTCTGCTGTAAACTGCCACCAGCAAGCCTCATACTTCAAAACCATCAAAATAAAAGAACATACAAAGTTCTACATAATAAATAGTAGCCTGTATTTAAAGCCAATGTGTTTTACATTTTTAGTCCTAAGCAGAGGTCTCTTATATTAACATTGAAAGGACCTACCAATAGTTCATAAATCCAAGCCTATAAAACTGCACGCCTCCCACTGATACTCAATATTGCAGGTTTTTATAAGCCCTCTCTGGGGTAGAGTCCTCAACTTCACAGGCCACAAAAGGATGCTGACTAAAACTGGCCTATACCTAAGGGATAAAGAGTTCAAATAAATCTAAGCCAAAACATTAGTACTAAACAATTAAAATGTAATCTAACCAACCTACATATCAGACTATTTTATGACTTTTTTTCTTAAATGGGAACCAGTAGTATTTGGAGTCAGACAGATGGTTATCCAAATTCTAGTTCTGCTACCTAATAGTTATGTGACCCTTGAAAATATTAGGGAATCTCACTTTCTATACAAGAGAAATGGATGGTGTGTATCACTTGTAGGGTCATTGAGAAGGTTAAATGAAGTAACATATAAATTACCTAGAACAAGGCCTGGTGCATATCTGCACTATGTAATTGGATGAGGTTAGTTTTAAAGAATAACATTAATTTTGTTTGATCTCCTTTCTCCACTGTAATTTGATTGACTGGTATTCATAAAAAAAGAGCAGCATTTTTGTAATCTGACTTTTTCAAGATTCCACATGATTTAACATTATTTCCAGCAAACTGTATTGTTAATTTCTCTAGCCTTTATGACCATCTATGATTAATGCTCTCTTAGCTAGTAATAAATGTGATGTTATGAGTTCTGTAACTTGAAGCATTATAAGTAGGGCAAAATGAGATGATTTGTGCAATCAAAGACAGGTGGGACGGTTCATACTTGACCCTCACTCAGGAAATATACAATAATTTATGATAGGAGTACAGGACCATTTAGGAGAGAAAAATACATCAGGCAAAGAAAAAGATACTATATTTTTAAAAGATAGTATGAACCTTAAGTTAATTATGCAATACAGCATGATTATAAACAACTTGCCTTCTTTTAATCAGATGTGCCTTGGCTAAGTCACTGACGTTCTCTGTGCCTCAGTCTCCTTGTCTGCTAAATTTTTTACCTCATAGAGTCTTAAGGTTTAAATGAGTTAATAGTGTAGAGGGGCAGAATTTGGCCACCACAAAATATGTCTCTTTGGCATAAGGATTATTTATGCTGATTATTTTTTAAGAAACTGCAGACATAGGAAAAGCCCTGAAAACTGAAAAGAATTTACCCTTTCCTAAGGGACACTTGCATGTACAAAAGAAATTTTTATTTATAAGGAAATCTCCTTGCTATACCAGGAAGAGAAGGATGACTCCAAATCTCCAGAAATTCTATCATGCAGAAAGCAACAACTTAAATTTGCATAACAACTTTACCCTTATTTTCTGTGCTTTTCCTGGTAACCTCCATTAACTGACTCCCAATGTCAACATCTCCTTTTTTCTTTAACTGAAGATGGTATAAGATCTTCCTTCATTTCAAAGAGTTACTCAGTTTTTCTGGGTCTCTCCCATGTACTCAGGAGGTATACATGTTGCTAAACTTTTATTTGTTTTTCTCATATTAATCAGTCTTGTATCAATTAAATCATTAGAACAGCCAAAGAACCGAGAAGGGAAGAAGAGAACGTTTTTCCACTTGTACTATATATATATATCTCGATATATATGTAGATATATTTATATAGTACTATCTGGATATATGTATATATATATGGTGCAAAACAGTCAAAAATACTTATTTTTCAATAATTGATTGTCATTATTCTTTCTGGAATTCATTAGGGTCCTGGAAATAAAGAGTAAACACACTCTGCTGGGATTATGAAAAGAACTTAATATTGGTATGATTTTCAGAGGTGTGGGCAGGGATAGGAACTGTAAGAAATACTGAGGCACCCAGGGACTTGCAACAGTCAGAAGCCATTATCACAATGAGGCCTGCAGAGGCAAGCAGGGGGAGGACAGTGTTGGAAAGGGCAGGGGGGAACCATCTCTATTTTCAGCTGACCAAACTCAACAGGAAACCAGTGGGCAGGGGGGTCAAGGTAGTCAAGGCAAGTGTAGTGCAGAGGAGTCAGCCCCCAGGGCTCCAACAGGGCAGAGAAGGTCAGAGATAACCTTCCATGGAGATGAAGGTTAAACAGAAACTACCCAGCCCAAATCATAATTAAATCATTGAAATAAACCCCTTATTCCTTAGAAATAGTTAGTCTCAGCCCAGAGCCTTTATTTTGCTCACTGCATTTCTTCCTCAGTTCCTCAACCATGTCAAGTCTGTTTTTAGCTTTAGGAGAGAGACCCACTGAGACAACAGTGTCACATCTGATATCTTCTGGGGTCTGAATGGTGGAGTGTCAGCCTTTATTTTGAGACACATATTTCTCTTTTACTATTCTAATTCATAGTCAAAAGGAAGAAAATTATTGATAATTTTAAAAAAGCTGTTAAGTCTGATAAATTTAAATTGTCAATTTGTGTGGAAGACAGAGGTGTCAAAAATCTAATAAGTCTGTTACATTTTTGGTGACTTCTTAACAGAGCAATGGCTCACTTTATGTTTGGTTGTGTTCTATATTCTATTCTATAGAGTGATTCATAATTATTAGACTCACTTTCAGCCAAAGATTTTACATTCAATCAGCAAACAGTCTAAATGAATCAGCCTAAATCTTGATATTTGACAAAGACTCTCTCCTTAACCAAATGTCAGTTGGGCTCTTTGAAGTTCTCTTTTTGACTAGGACTTGCCCTTGGGCCCTATCCTTGGCCTGCTTAGTCCAGTTTATCAAGAATCCAGTGCAGTTAGTTTAACAAAAATTCCCTTCCTTTAATACCTGATAAAACTCCTCACTGTTGACCGGTGGTATCCAACTGCCCTTGTTACTTGATCAGTTTCTTTATTCTCCACCCTGGCTGTCTTATCACTGTTGGAGTGTGTGTCGAAGGGATTTTCCCCTTCTCCTTCTGGATTCTTTTGGCTAGTTTAATAATATGACACAAGGCAGATTAACAAAAGAAAATCAAAGTTAATTTTGTATGTGTGGGGGTCTTATAGATATAGGACCTAAAGAAATGACCAAAGCAGCCAGCTTTCATACTTTTTAGACAAAGAAACAATACATTTATGAGGTACTGACAAGGACAAAAAAATTTAGGCTTGGGTGCTTAATTAGTAAAGAACCTACACAAGATTTTGAGCTTGGAGTACAAAACTAGTAAAGGAGTAACAAGGTCTGTTATACAGGCCTCTTAGCCTCGGATTCCCTATCCATGGTTATTAGGGTATCTTTCTGCCCCCTGGTACAGGGAGAGCACCTTTCACAAGGGAGATTTATTTTGTGATTTCAGGGAGGCAGAGAAGAGGGTCCAAGTGCTCTTACTGCACTGACTAACTTTAAGTTAAAGTTCCTCAAGTAACTTTAACTTAAAATAGTTAATATGTCACTTTGTCATATTTTGGGGAAGTCTGCCCTAAGACCTTCCTGTGAAATTTCCCTGGAGGTTCCACATATTAAGATCTGAGCTGGTAGACTGCTCTATTATTTTATTCAATCAGTTTCTTAGTTCTGAGAATAGGTCAGTTCAGTTAAACTCACTTCAGGAGACTCCCAAACTCAGTCCCACATTACAAATGCAATCAGGTATTTAATAAGAGGCATGCCTACGGAAATAAACAAACAAACAAACAAACAAACAAACAACCCCAAAGGTTAATGATTGGAACAGACAATAAGCCAGTTTCTGAGCCCAGGGGGCAGCTAAACAAAAACATTTCTAGATATCAGAGTCAAAGCTTGTTTTGTAGTTTGAAATGTCTCTGATGATGTCATCAGATGTTCAGGTAAACTTTTGAGTGGCCCATACAGCAACAGGCATGAAGATTGTTTAAACATGAGCTGTTGTGGCAATTTCTCTGAAGTTTATATAAAGTCATCTAGCTTCACTTTGCAGGGCTTCCGTGAAAAGAGCAGATTTAGTTCTCGGTGATTCCAAATCAAAAGGATGTTAGAAAATTGGAAACACTAGTTTGGAGAGTCATAGGCAGGTATTAGAAGAAACTATAAAAATTCAGGATCCAGTCTAATTTACAGGTAAATAACAAACCTCAAAGACAATTAATAGAAGCAGAGTCTGAGATCCACTTCTCAAAAACCTCTCAAGGCAGATATATAGGAAAAATTTGTAGAAGACTTTGAAATGTACTGAAAATAATTAGTGAAACCAAACATTTTTCTAGGGCACAGTATTCCTAGTTCTCTAATTCCATTGGCTCTATGCCTTTCCTTGACTTTAAGCTTTTTACAACTCCGTAAGTTGTAAATAACTGACTGAAGTGAAAATGATTTTTGACCAGAGACATGTAAATGAATTCTTCCAGTAAGGGAACAACTGACTTCCCCCCTCACTTGTGGAAAAAGCTAACATTGCACCTATTTGTAAATTCATTGAAACATTCCTGGCTATGTATATCTGTGTGGTATTTTGAACCTATTGTAGCATCTTTTAGGTTTCCTCAATAATGAATGAGTAAATAAAATCTTTGACATTTTATATCTGTCAAGTAAAAATTGACATTTGCCATCTACCTCTACAAGGATTAAATTATAGTAGAGAATAACCTTTGTTTTGTTGGAGGTTTGCAGGGACACAGGACCTAGCCCCCGGGGATGGCTACAAGAACAAAGAATGCCTGCAGCAAGGAGATTACAACAATCAACCACACCCTCTCCCCTATTTTTCCTCCCCCTCCCTTATTTTTTGTATAAAAGGAGCCTGTATTCTGACTGGAGCAGGATGTTTCTCCAAGACATTAGCCTGCCATGCTCTCGGTCTGCGGGCTTTCTGAATAAAGTCGCTATTCCTTGCCCCAACACCTCGTCTCCCAATTTATTGGCCTGTCGTAGAGCGAGCAGAATGAGTTTGGACTCAGCAACAAAATCATGAGCCACTGCAGTCACTGACCTTCAACTCTCTCTGAAAGGAGTTCAGGGTGGGGATCAGGAATGAGGCACTCTGTGCTCTGGGAAAACTGGCAAAACAGGCCTTCAGATAGTTAGACATTTTCAGGAGAAGATTCATGAGCCCAAAGTCTTGCATCTCCTCATATTTGGAAAAACACTAAAATCATTAATGGTGACATCTGCCCCTCATGACGAGCAGCAAGCCACTGCCAAAATATGTGCATGACTTCACATCCCCTCTTCACTGAAACCGTTTATGATATTGATCTTCCCCACACATACCCCTTCGGAGCAGTTCCTCGGAGCTATCTGAGATGCTGTTTCCTGGGCTATCGTTCTCATTTTGCCCCAGATAAAACTTAACTCACGTGTTGTACATTTTTTTCAGTTGACATATTTGTACAAGACTCATGATTTTACCTTTTCAGAAAAATTATTCTTTAACAGTTATTACAGTTGGCTCTTGAACAACATGAGTTTGAACTGTGTAGGTCCACTTACATGCAGATTTTTTTCAATAGTAAATACCAGCCTACTACACAATCCAAAATAGGTTTGAGACAGGATGGAAGGGGCAGGGCACAGCCATTCAAGGAATGACCGCAATTTAACACCAAAATGGTGGAAGATTCACCAAAATGGTGAAAGATTCACTCCCAGTTGGCCCTGAGGATTAAGAGGTTTGACTTCTAGTAGACCTTGAGCTTCATTATACGCTCATGGTAACAGCCTGATAAATAACACGCCTGCAGGCGCCATGACAGTCCCAAGGCCAACCGCAAAATGGCCAAAGAATGGGCGGAGGCCCAGTTCCTGGGAGTCTCAGCCCTTTCCCCAGGACAACTGGAATGGTCCCACTTGGAGGCGTGTGAAGCTACTGAGACCATAAAAACTGACATCATCACACCTAGTGGCCCTTTTCACTCCCTCCCCTTTGGAGATGGCCCGCACTCTATGGAGCGTGTACCTACTTTTACTTTAACCTGAGCACCCAGTTCCCACACCTCTTTCCTTGCCTTTCTCTTGCCTTACACTCTATGCAGTATGTACCTCTCTAAATAAACCTACCTTTACTCAAGGTGGCTCACACTTGAATTTTTTCCTGCGCGAAACCAAGGACGAACACTTGGCGGGGCACGTTCCAGGGGCTCAGTCGAGACTGGGACACGGCCCTCCTCACACCCACATCCATTTTCCTGCATCATCTTGAACCTATAGCTGTGGAGCTACAGTTTCAGAGGAACCACATACCCAGAGGAACGGCATACACAGAGGGTGGATATAAGTTATACATGGATTTTCAACTGCACAAGAGGGTGGGCACCCCTGACTCCACAGTGTTCAAGGATCAGTTGTATTGTTATTCCCAGTTTTAAGATGGAGAAACTGAGGCTCATTAAAGTTAGGTAACTAACCCACAGTGGCACCACTAACAATCTGACTCATGATGGTTGAAGTCAAAGTACATACTTTTCTCCATACACTATAATTGTATTAATGTAAACAAAATCACATGGAGTTTGTATGCTGGAGCACTTCAAAGAACACTGAATCATATGCAGCATGAAAACTCAGCCAACTAATAATTACTACTGATTAGATAATTAGTTACTAGAATTGCTAATTAGATTTCAACATAGTTGCTATATGGTAATAAAAACAAAAACAATAGCTTAGTGAAGCATACACAAAGTAGCATTACACAAACTAGCCATCAAACATGCCAGTAAATCATTTCAATTAGAACTTAAAGAAGTCTCAAGTATATTTTTCTTCTCTTCACTGATTCCTGGAATTAGCAGAGCTCATTAACTGATTTTGAATGGTTTCTACATAATAAAAGAAAAGAAAAAAAGAGGAAAAGAAAGCTGAGGAAGATGAGGAACAGCAGGTTTCAGCATGTGATAAGCTAAAAATTATTTATTTATGAGATAGAAAACTGTTTTGCAATTCTGTGACACTGGGCAAGTTTTAATCTGAGTCAGGTCCTTCCTATATAACATGAGTTTAAGACTACCTACCATTAAGCTATTAAGATAAAATTGAGATAGTTACTATCAACCATCTAGCACATAAGTTAAGTCAATACATTTTAATTCCCTTTGCTCAATCCTAGCCCTACCCAGATCATTCCATAATCCTCAAAACGCAGTAAAACAGTACACAAGAATTTAAAATCCACTTTACCACTGACTAGTGCCAAAGAACACACAGCGAATCTAAATATTCAATAAGATTTTGTTTCCAAAGTGTACCTGTAAGATATAAATCATTAATGACAATTTACATAACAAGTAACTTCAAGACTTATCTTATGAATGTAACGAAAAATGTGTTTGCCTTTAAAAAATGTAAGACAAGCAAATGCCATATGACTCAGAAGTTCTGATTGCCATCAAGTAACATCTGAGAGGAAGATTCATAGTGGTAGAAGTGTGACATCCTGGAGGGACAATTTTATGTCACAGTTATCTTTGTACACAGCTGAAGTGACAAGCTAATATATAGCCTTAAAGCCACTTAAGATGATAAAATGCTCTGCGTTTCCTCACTCAGCTACAGTTTTTTGAGGAAGAAAAGGATGGGAGAGTGCTTGTTTGAAATCACATTCCCAGTTTAGTTCATGAAGGATAATTGGCAAAACACTGAAAATACCAGTTTTTATTTTGCCAGCTTTTTATATCTTCCTCAGTGACCTCTCTAGTTTCTCCTTCCCTCAACTCTTCCAAAATGTTTCACCTTCATGAATCCTCTGAATTAAAAATACACAGAAACTAAATATAACTCTAAACTTTCTACCAAAAACCCAAAGTGATCTTCATACTCTAACCTAAATATAAAATATAACTGTAAATAAAAAATACTAAGTAAACAATTTAATTTTTGAGTGGCATATTCATAATTAAAAAAAAAAACCTTTATAAGGTAAATCATAAAGAGGGAAAGAAAATTGCCTTAAAGAGAATACAGAGGGAGAGCATAGACAATGAGCCACTGTCTGGGTCTCTGGCAACCAATAACACATTAAAAAGCTATCTTCAACACTGAGATATTAAACATGGAACATTTTCTTCTGAGCAGAGGTCTGCTTCAGGTTTGCTGTGATTCAACTGTTTGGACATAAAACCGTGAGGCCTCCATAGGACAATCTACAGGTATGTACAGACAGAATGGCCTATATGTTATCTCTTTAGGCATTCTTGATCACCTGGAGAGTAAAGAGAATTAGTCATATAGTTTCATCATCATCAAATGCCAGGAGCCAATACTCTGTCACTGGCACCCCTTTCCTAAGTTACATTTAGTACCTCAGCAATTTCACATGGGCACTTACCCTGATGCTGATTAAACTTATAATGTTTTTCATGTAATCAGTTGATTCAGATGAAACTATCCCATCTATACCCAAAAGAGCTGTGTCTCATAGATGAAACTTACCACAGTAAGTAACTGAGATCAGAAAAACCAGAAGTCCAAGATTTAGAAAACAGCTGTATCTCCTAAATGTGTTGTAACTCTCAGTTAACAAGGAACGGGTCAGTGGGTAGTCTGGTCATACATCATTCCTTTTGGGGTCTTTTGTTTCAACCCCAACTGGTCTAACATCAAGTAGTATACTGAAAATCACTTCTGACACTTACTGTCTAGAGTTTGTGTAGACCCCACAAGTTAAGGGCTCAGTCCTCTGAACACTGCCTCTACTTCAGATGCCAGCCACAAGTTCAAGTGATTCCCAGGTCACCCACACCATTAACAAGTTGCAAATTTGAGAGTTCCTATGACTCTTCTTGCATTTGATAATTCGTTAGAACTTAACAGCATTCAGGAAAGCACTATACTTACAATTAGGGCTTTATTATGATGCATACAATTCAGGATCAGTCAAGTTAAGAAACACATAGGGCAAGGTCTGAGAGTGTCCACAACACAGAATCTCCATGCCACAGAGTTTCACCAGCCAGGAAGCTCCACTGAGCCTCCTATCTAGAGTTTTTACTGAGATTTCATTATACGCTTGGCCATGTGATTGAAATCAATCTCAGTCATCCTCCTCTCCCCAGAGGTAAGGCTGGCTCCAAGTCCCAGGCCTCTACCTAACTGACTGCCTTATGACCAGCCTCCTTCCTGAAGCTCCCTTGGGGACCACTGAGTCTCCTTATTAGCAGGAATTCAGGAGTGATCCAAGGGGCTCATGAATGACAAAGATACTCTTATGACTCAGGAAATCCCAAAGATTTAGTCTCCCTCCCAGGATTCAGGGACAGAGGCCAGGCAAATTTTTATTATTCAAGACAGGGACAAGCATACATGTTGCAATATGAAATGAGCCAAACACAAGGCCTGAATGTGGAACTGATGACTGAATAATGTCCTGGGAGACATAAGTGACTTGTCTCTCCTGCACCAGAACCACAGATCAGCTTCAGTGCTTAATTAAAACTGTCAGCTCTCTTGTTTCTTATCCTATTTTCAGAAAATAATGGGCCTTGCAGCCTGAAATTGAACCACCCCAGGGGCACTGACACCATGTGGGTTAACCTGCATAATCTACAATGTTTAGCACTTTCATATTCCTATTAGGAGTATTTAGCCATGTAAAAAATTCTCGACATTTCCCAAAAAGCACTTCCTCCTTAGGTTCTGACACGCTTAAATGATGCTGTCTATTAGCATATCTAATCTGAAATAGCTGATGCTCATAGCAAACACCTCTAGATCAATGCAGCTACAAAATCTGCAACAGAGAGGTATCCAATCATCTGGTCTCTCACTGTACCGCAGGATGGGCACGATGCCAATCCTTCTGAGCTATTATTGGTCTCAAGTGCTTTCAGTACCCATTCTGGAGATGAGGTCTGTGACAGTGTATCCTGTCCAGCCCTCCAGTTCAGATAGAACATAAAACACTGGTGCTGAAATTGGCCAAACTAAAAGCTAAGGATCAGCTAGACCATTCACTTTGCAAATTTTACTTAACCTTTCCTGTACTTAAGATTAATCATGTGTAAAATGAGGATAATGACAGTACCATAATTACATAGTCATGATAAAATGGGGTAATACATGTATAACTTTAAGGCACTTTGGAAGACAAAGTTGTTAAAACAGGCAGAATTCTAATTTATGTTCTGACATCATCTTATTCAACAAAATTTTCATTGGCTTTTTTTCTGATAGGCTGTGCTTTGGAAACAATGAACAATTACATGCACATCCACACAGAAACACACACAAGCATACATTGATCTCTCGTGGCTCTAACAAAAGGCCACTTAGATACCCAATGTGCATTCAGTAGCCACAGCATCATTTGGCAAGGTAGATAGAGATGAACAATAACCTGAAAACATTTCAAAACCCTGCCAAAAGGAATTAAAATACTACACAATGCCCATATTTTGACCCTGCCTACAGCTCCTTTAGCTTAGATTTATGCAAAGATAAGTGGCTCTCCATGGTAAGTCAGATCCTTCCATTTGCATTCTAAAAGTGCCAGATTTATCCCCCATTCCCCTGATAGCTAAAGTAAAACATTCAGCAACACCAAATACCTTTATTTAGAGCATTCTCCAAAGATTTCAAGCTAGCATTGACAGCCCAGGTGGTTCCAATCAAAAGACTGGATAGGGCCATTCATATATAAGAATGATTGTCAATCAGTGTGTTTTGATCTTCTTTAAATCATGCCTCTTTCTATGCTTTTCCCCATAATTTCTGTGTGTTCATACCTATCAAAGATAGTTACAAAAATCTTTGCTTTCTATTATTTGCAAATTATTTTCATTATATATTGAATAAGCTAGTTCAAACTGCACACACTGTCTCCAGATACTTCCTCTCAGAAGATAGGCTATTTTCCAAAATCATTTCATCTCCCACCATTTAAAATTCACTGGAGTCTCAAAATTTCAACTACCCTTTCACCAAGTAATTCCTAAAGCATATGATTTTTATCTTCTAATGAAAATGCTTCCACAGATTTGTCTTTTAAGTTCTTATCCACAGTTTCTATGATTCTTGAATTTTTGTTGTTGTTGACGTATAGTAGATTTACAATGCTGTGTTAATTTCTGGTCTGCAGTACAGTGATTCACTTAAACATATACATTCCTTTTCATATTTGTTTTTATTATAGGCCATTACAATGTATTGAAAATAGTTCCCTGTGCTATACAGTAGCACCTTGTTGTTTATCTATTTCATATATAGTAGAAATCCCAAACTCCCAATTTATCCCTCCCCACTCCCTAGAATGTATATTCTTATTCTAACAGTCATACTGCATATTTCTTCACTCCTTGAATACTGTGTGCCTAATAGTGACTGGCACTCTGCTAGGCATCAGGGCGCCATGGTGAAAAGAAATGAATGTGGCACCTGCCTGCATGAACCCACTTTCTGTTGGTAAAGATATACAGGAAAGAAAGAAAGAAAAGCAAGCAAAGCAAGCAAGCAAAGAAAGAAAGAAAGGAAGAAAGAAAGAAAGAAAGAAGAAAGAAAGAAAGAGGGAAAGGAAAGAAGGAAAGCAAGCAAGCAACTGCTGTGAATTTTTTTATTTTTTTTTCCTAGGTTGGGGACAGTATGCCAGACATGAACGTCCACTGGAAAGGGCTGTCTCCAAGGTCCCTTAAGGCAACCCACACAGGCAACAGGCTGCATACACTACCGGGGAGAATACTGTTTGCAGCCATTGCACCCTGGGCCCCTTGAGGAAAAGAGCAGTCAGCTTAATTGGCTGCAGTGAAATAATTTAATTCCAAAGAGGTACTATGAAGGAAACAAATGGGGCTGGAATAGAGAATAAGGAGGCATGGAAGCTATCTTAGAAAGTGAAGTTCAGGAAAGGATTGTGTAAGGACGTGAAGTTTAGGCTGAAGAATAAAGGATGAGGAGGAGCTGCTACTGAAAACTAGCCAAGAGAAACTGCCAGCAAGAAGGAACTGTATGTGTAAGACTATGAGATCAGAAACAACTAGGGATGGTTTAAGGCTGGGGGAGTTCAGTGTGGTCAGGGAACAGGGATTGAAAGCAGAGTGATAGATAACGATCTAGAAGTGACAATGAGTGGTTAGAGGTATAATGAAACTATTTTCAAGCCCAGAGATATGGGGATGTGAGAGGGGAAACTGCCTCTATTTACAAAAAAACCCCAGCACATTCTGAAGATAGTCAGGTTTCATTTAGGAAAGGAAAACAAAGGAATGCTTTGTGACCAACTACCTGAGGATGAAGAGAACTTGTTGACAAGCAGGAAGGCATTCCGGAGGCATTGTGGAAGTTTAGGTACCCAGTGGGGGTCAGATCAGGGTTGTGCAGAGCAGTACAGGGAGAAGATTCCAGGTGGTGAGAGATGGCAGGAGGCTCGCACTTCTGTGGTAACTGGGATAAACAGGGATGTGAGGCAAGAGGGACTTGTCCTTATAGAACTGGTGATGAGAGAGGACAATCAATATAGCTATTTCCCTCCATGGGGAACCTCCAAAGACAGCTGCCCACAAGACTGGACTGCTTCAGTGTGATGGGGCTGGGGGCTACAGCTACCCTCTGCAGGTTATACCATGTGGTGAAATAACGCACCCTAGTGGCAGCTCCCAAAATGTACAATGACCCTCAGCAGTGCTGAGATGGAGGAGGCAGGAGAATGGGGAGGTTCAGTCAGTGAAATGTGACTGACCAAAGGCTCACATTTTACGTGTCTTCCTTTGACTGCAGGCCAGCTTTTAAAACTATTCCTGTAATTTGATGATATCAAATACATACAATAAAAACATAAATATTTTTGAACTAACAGAATTCATCTACCTGCATGCTTTCAACTGTGGGCCAACAAAGAAATTAATAAAAATTCAGTGGGATGGAAAAATTTACCACCTAACAGCAGTATCAGTGGCCAATTTAAAGTCTGAGAAATGGTTATGAAATATAGTCATAATTGCAAACCTCCCCATAGAAACAAAGAAAACACTCTGAAGTTATGGGGGAAAAATACAGTCAGAAACCATCATGATTGAGGGAAATGGTGAGGCTGTAGTTCTGGAAATTTCAG
This sequence comes from Camelus ferus, assembly GCF_009834535.1. Taxonomy (NCBI): domain Eukaryota; kingdom Metazoa; phylum Chordata; class Mammalia; order Artiodactyla; family Camelidae; genus Camelus; species Camelus ferus. The sequence goes on along the minus strand of NC_045698.1, from coordinate 82,763,296 downwards.
CTCCATTAGGATGAAAAATGTTTAACAGCACATATATCATTCGACAGTTACACTATATAGGTCTCCTTAAAAAAAAAATCATTCCGTTCCCATGACCCAGAACTTGTTTTAACATATGTTTCACACATGAAAGTCTCTACTCCATGATCAACTCTTCTCATCAGTTTTCTAATATTGAAAAAAAATGGGAAAATATGTTTTCACTCTTTAATTTTGTGTATTTGTCAAGTTAGGGAACCTCCCACGACTTTATGTGTATATAGGAGAGCCTACCTAGAGAACTAACTCATAAACCATAAATGCGACATCATTGTGCGGCTCTTCTGTTGGCGTGGCATTTGGTGTTAAAAAGAGAGCACAGGACACATTATGAAGTTCGAACAGGGGCTAAGCATGCCCCACATAATTGAGGAAGTAATTCGCTGAATGCCTTCCTCAGCAGTACACATTGCCTCTGCCCTATTTACATTGAGAAGCAAGATCTTCATGGCATTTACTTGGCTTGCCACTGTTGAGTATTATTCCTCCCCTGTCCTGGTGCTCCATCCAAAACTCCATCATTAGGAACTGAAGCAGTCAGCCTGGGCTAGTCTACACTAGAGAAGACCTACATGCAGCCAAAGAACTGCATGCACAGCACACAAGGAAAGATGCTGAGCTTGGCTACTAAAGCTGCACACTGACCAGATGGCGTTTGCATCATTCAAGAGGGAGAAAATTGAAACTAGGAGGCTGGTGTCTCTATAGAGAGATTGACAGGCATAACGTGGCTCCAATGTGGCAAGGGGCATCAAGACACACTCCAGAGTACAGAGCTCTGATAGTATCACTTCCTAATTACCTCTACACTGGTGAGACATTTGCCAGCTGCTTCCACAGAGAAATCTTCAAATATCAACTGGGGAAAGTAAGATCGTCTCCCACAGCAGGTCAGCCTTACTGAAGTGATTGGTAATTAAAAGGAATCCTAACCTCTGAGCTGCATGTGGGCAAAGGGTAGGGAGAAAGAGAACACCATGGCAGCTGAGATACAATGAAATCAAATGGTGTAACTGCAAGAGGGGAGCAGAACTGATGCCCTGAAACATGGCTGAAGGCTTACTGGATAACCGTGTCACCAACAGACTGTGCAACAGCCTCTAGAATGTGGGTGCCTCTTCCAAGACAAGCTTCAGGTCAGTTCAGAGCCTGAGCCTTAGAGTCACACACATATGGTAAGCAAGACTTTAGGGACTGAAACATTTTAACCGCAAAATAAGCTTCAGGTACACAGAGGGAGGAAGAACAAACAAAAGTAACCAGGAATCATTAACAGTAGCCTTCGTCTTTGCAAATGAAAGAGAGAAAAATGATCCAAAACAATGCTGCTTTATGATGATCTGAAATGCTGCCAACACCACCATCCAACAGAGATAAAAAATAACTCTCACTTTCAAGAGTGCAATAATTAGATGAGGTTGTTGAATTGCAGAGGTTCAATTTTTAAAATATAGTTTCTATTACTCTAAAGGAAATTAATGTTGTTAGAAAAATTATAAAGTTCCGATAAGTATAAAAAAAAAAAACTTGTAATCCTACCTCTCAGAGGGCAACCACTATTATTTTGTCATTTTCTGTTCTCTTTTCTATACATATTTTGACATAGTTGAAATACTAAATATGAAACGTACCCTGCTTTTTCAGTTATGATAATAAATGTTTTCCAACTGACTTTATTTTTTAATATAACTGATTTACTTGTCACAGATTTTATCTTTTCTTTAAGGTCATATAATGTGCAATATAGCCTACCTTGCAGATGTAATACCTAGTGATAAATTTTAAAAATAGTTTATGGGTTCTTACTAGATTCAAATCACTGAGCTAAACAGAAAAATCTAATTTGAGTGGAATTTCCGCCTGCAGCAGAATCAGAAACATGAAACTCCAGTAACACTGTTACTGAAAGCAAATTCCTGTGCCCCATGTACCATGAGGCCAGAGAAACCAAAATGTTGGCATTTGGAGCAGAGAAAGTTTATTGCAAGGCTGAGCAAGGAAGATGGGGTGGCTCATGCCCAAGAAAACCCTGAATTCCCTGAAGGGTTTCAGCAAAGCATACTTAAAGGCCAGGTAAGGGAGGGAGTCACAAGGTACCTGATCAGCTCCTGCACAATTCTCTAATTGGTTGATGTGGAGGTAACAAGGTGGTTAACACTATCAACCCCTACGCACCAGGTCTAGGGGCCATGAGCTCTCCATCATCAAGTATTTAATTTCTTCCCTTTGGTGGTGGTTTTTAGCATCTGAAAAACTCAGGAAATAAACCTGGGATACTAAGATCTGGGTACTTCAGAGAGGAGCTACAGCAACAGATATGGGGGAGGGTCTGTCCTGGGAAGGCCCTACAGGGTCCAGCTCAGTTACAACACTACCTGTAAATGAAGAGACGGGCAGAGGCACAGGGACCTTCCAGCCTTGCATAGGGCCAGTCGTCACTGTGGTTACTATTTGCAAATGAAAGAAAGCAAAAGATCTAAAACAACTCTTTTGTGACTGCTCCTTCACTGGTCTATAATCTCCTAGTGTCTATTAAGACCCACTTCAGAATTGAATTTCCACAACTCTCCCTGGTTCCCTCTCCTCTACAAGACTCCATTGCTCCCCATTTGTGCTTTCATGGAACATCAAATACAACTCTATAATTTATCACATTTAATATATTATTCATTTACTGTAATTGCTTGACCACTTCATGGTCTCTGAACTATCTGAAGATAGAAATATTTTATATTTATTCTTTTCCTCACAATCTAGCAATGACTAACAGAGAGCAAGAGCTCAATAAATGTATTTTTGAGTGATTGCAATTGAATAAATTTAAAGTGAAACATTTTTTCTAAAAATTTGGTAAAGTAACACTGCACTCTTCATTGTTAATAGTGATAATCAATTTATTTGAGGTCTAAAGTTTTAAAATTATGCTCATGTTTGAGCTTTTATAGAATTCTCAAATCAATATTTAAGATATCATCTCTTTCACTTTCTGAAACATGTAAAATGCATAATAATATTTGTTTCCAAAGAATGAAAAGCCTATTATTTTTGTGAGTATATCAGCAACTTGGTACTGTGATGGTTAAAACTACAAATAGAGTTGGGTAACAACAGAAGCCACAGGAGACACAGACAATCTGCCGCTTAACAGAGGTTTAAGAAGCTTTCCCTTCAAATCAAGAGTGCCAAGGAGAACTATAAAATTATTCATCCTCTTTTTCAACTGTCAAACATCCATGTCAATAAATTCTAGGGGACAGCACAGGAGAACAGAAGACAGCTCAAATGGTTTATCCACAATCATGTAACAAATCAGAAAGGAAGTGATAATCCATGATTATACAACATTTCCTCACAAGGATTTGGGACATCTTGAGATTATCTGAAAAGCTTTTTAATCCTTGGGGGGAGGGGATCTGCTCTAAGAGTTAGTGGGAAAGATTCCAATATTGTTTCTTGATTCCTTTTTTCTCTTTTTCTTTTTTCTAATTTTATTTCACTTTCTTTTCTACATATTTTAAATTTATAGAACACAGAAAAATAATTTTATATAAACTGCCATATATTACACATGTATATTTTATAAATAACATTAGAATGCTGGAAAATTAAAATAAAACATATACTCAGTAGGTATGACATACTGTGCAGGAATACATGAGTTTCCTCACAGACATGAATTCAATTTAAACCTTACCAAATAAATTCAGTTTTAATTTTGCTCAGTATTGATCCCGAGTGAAGTTAGCTCAGGCTCCTTGGAGGGGAGTTATCTATTACAGCAGTCACCACCCCGGAGAACCAAAGAAGCAATTGAATCAGAAAACCTATTTGCAAACAGCAAAACAAATTGATAATTTCAGAAGAAACAGATTCTAACACAGATAAAGTATAAGCCCTATTTTTTCTTTCTGCTAATATACAGTAGTTTCTCTTCAGCCAGACAATCTGAGACTGATTGTGTTGTCATGAAAAGTCCACGTCTTTCTAGGAAATGCCCTTTCAGTCGCTCGCCCGGGGAGAACACAAACATCCCTGGATGGCCTGGTGCTGAGATGATTACTTTAGGTTACCTACTTTCCTTAGGCAAATTCCTGTTGCAGTATGATGAAGACTCCCAATCTGGCCAGAGTCACACTTCCAGGGTTCTATAAAGACACAGCTCTCCCAACGCAGGCTGACTGCCCTAGAGCAATCATTAACGTGGGGAAGCATTTGGGCAGGGCGATTGGAAAACAGGTGCTGATTACTGATTAGAGAGCCCTAAGTAAGCATGCTGGCTTGGTTTAAGCACAGAATGTTATAGTTCTACTGTAACATTTCAACAGAAAGCATAAACCAACAACCTATCATGTATTTTGTTATAATACAAAACTCCATTCTCATTGACCACTTGAACCCAAAGGTTAAAAAATTCAGCAATCTGATATAAAGCATTCAAATGTACACACCATTTTCACCACTTTTAAAAAATTAAACATATTTAATATTTAATTTCTAACCTTTCCTCTTTTCTAATGCAAAGATGTAAGGTAATAAATTGACCTAGATGTATTCTTTAACATTTACTTTTTAAATTGATACATAATTCCATAGGATAAAATTCACAAAACTTAAGTCTTCATTTTGGTATTTTGACCATTTGATGGTCCACGGGATAGATTTACACTGAGATCCAGAATACGTCCTTCTCACTAGAGTATTTCATCATGCCGCTTTTTGTTAGTCTTCCTCCCAGAGGCACCCTATATTCTATACATCTTTCAATATAGATTAGTTTTGCCTGTTTAGGAACTTCACATAAATGGAATATTACAGTATATATTGTCTTGTCTCCATATTGATGCATGTAGCAGTTAAGTTGTTTCTTTTTATCACTGACTAGTATTCTACAATATGAATCTATCACAACTTGTTTATCCATTCTTCTGTTGATATATACTCAGGTTGGTTCCAGTTTAGGGCTCTTATAAATAATATTTTTTGTATGATCTGTTTTTTTTTTCAATTTTAAAAACTGTGTTTATGGGGGATGGGAGGTATATAGCTCAGTGGTAGGGTGTGTTATCAACATGCATAAGGTCCTGGGTTGACTCCCCAGTACTTCCGTTAACAACAACAACAACAACAACAACAAAAACAAATGTTTAAAAAAAAAGAATTTTTAAACTGTGTTTATTATCTTGGCACTGATACAAGAAATTTTTGTATTTTCCAGACACAGCTCTTTGTCAGACATTTCTCACAGTCTCTGACTCAAATTTTTATTTTTGAATGGTATATTTTAATTAGCAAAGTATTAAATTTCAGGAAGTCCAGTTTGATTATTTTTAATTTTTTGAGTTACTGTTTTTTCCCGTCTGTGAAAATATCTTTGACTACCCCCAAGTGCATGAATATATACTTCTATTTTTTTCTTCTAGAAGCTTAATGATTCTAACTTTAATGTTTATGAATATGATCCACCTTAAATTAATTTGTGCATGGAATGAGACATAGGTCAAAGTTTTAAGCTATCCATTGAAATTTTAATTTGATTATTACATTTCATTGCTAAACATCTTAGTTGTATTGTTTTTAATTTGCTTAAAGAGCTTCATAATATCTTCCTATTTTTGATACACTCATTTTTTTAACATACTAAACAAAGTTATTTTTATTTTGTGGATGTTAATTTCAACAACTGAATTATTTGAGAATCTCATTCTTACCATTTGTTTCTGCTAGCCTTTGACTTTTAGGGGTATTGGGTTTTGAAATTTTTTCATTTTTAAAATATGAGCTATACTTTAATTTGCAGGAACTTGGAACCTGGGTTGAAAGTGTGTCCCTTAAGATGGAATCTGCACTTGTTTCCATCAAGTGCTCAGGGGCACTCCTAGTCAAGTGTGATCTAAAATAGCTTTAGATGAACGTTTTTGTTCACAGACACATAGCATGAATTTTGACCTTAATCCCACTGGGGACAGGATTTGGGTTACAAATTTTCTCCTTTGTATACTATCATGAGTGAAATCAGAGAGTTTCATTCCTGTCTCCTTTGGTGGGTAAACTTTTCCCTTCACTGAGGATATAGCTTTTTGGAGTCCCAGGTTTGGGCAAGAGTCTCTTTTTAAATTCCCCAATGTGTGCAGGCTAGTCTTTACATTCTTTCCCTCAACCTTTTTAAAGATGTTTTAAATTGGTCTTCGGGGTCATTATTAATTGATAGTTGCTCCAGGATAAACAGCTATTTTCTGCTTGCTTAATTTTCTGGATTCCAGTTTATACTCTGTTTGTAGCCATGAATATTTTTTCTTACTTTCTCATTAGCTCAATGATACATTTAAAATATAGCTAATATTTTCCAGTGTCTTAATTTATTTTGAAGAGGTTTGTTGATGATTTCTGGTCTGTTATATTATCAGAAATTGAAATCCTGTATTTTCTTTCAAACTGTGTTCAGCCTCATCAGCTACCAATAATGCAATTCATATAGTTGAAAAGACAAAATTAAAAGTATACTGGGTTGATTAACAGTTCACTAATTTTGGTCTACATATCTTAAGTTCTAATTATCATGAAGGGTATTTTAAAAATAAAGGATCATTTTCTGCATTTAGTATATTCAGAGATGATATTCAAAAATGGCAAACGTACCAGTTGATTAAGCAGAAGAGAAACCAAATCAAACAAACAAACAAAGCAAACAATAGTCATATTGGTACATACTTGCTGAATGAGAAACTGAATACATGAAGTACCATGGTGGACCAGGGTAATCAGATATTACTGTTGATTAAAATATTAACACTGCATTTGATGCCTTAAACTAACATAGAAATGAACAGACACCATTTAATATTTTAAAGTAATGGCCTCTTACCGACCTGAATGCAAGGATTTGCTGGAAAGTCCCTGCTTTTTTAGACTTAATGCCCACTACTGGAAAAGAAATCAGAAGAATCAAATATCCTCCAGAAATAAGCAAAAAATTTGGTCAGTTTAGGATTATAGATCGGTGGCAAGGATGTCTCAAAGGAAGAGCTTTGGCAGAACTATTGCTTCTGAATATCTCACTGAAACAAGCCATTGACAATCAAGTGGTTCAAACATTTCAAATTAGCCCAGTTAAATTTACGTAAAAAGTGTTATCAAGTTCTTACCAGTGCTCATGTGGTAGCGATAATGTCAACACTGCCTGCAGACTTTATTTTCCATTTTTTCCCCAAGTTCTGCTGGATAGTATGTGCTTTCCAGAATTCAGTGACTTAGTAGACTCTATTTCAACTAAATGAGCACAAAACAGAAATATAAACATACTTAGACATGTATTTTTAACCTTTTAACAAAACCTCTAAGCAAATATATTTTGTTTATACTTACTACTTAAGTATTTTGAAGTCTGTTTTATTGATTGTCTTTTTGCTGCATATTCTCTTTGGAAAGTTGTGCCTCTTGATGTTTCCCTGGGGCAGTAATGCATAATGGGCAGATCCCTCTCCCACCTGGGTGTGATCTCCTATCCAAGAAAGGGCTATGACCAAACAGCTTAAAAATGCTGCTTTAGACCTCGGGAAAAATACTGAAAAAGTACTCATTGCTTTGGCCTATGTTCTGCTGATCTTCTGAATTCTGAGACCACTAGGGCCAAGTTTAGGATGTAAACCCCGGAAACAGAAACATGCCAAAGAGATCTGTGTTTATATCAAGCAGGAAGAAACACTATTGGTTCACGTGTGTGTCTGCCCGATTCACCAAGACCAGGGGAGTCTTCTAGGTCTTTGGAGTCAAAGCCCCGTAGCAATACGTCTCCACTGGGGGACTAGAAAGTGAGGAGGAACGTGCTGCCCGTGCACCCACTCCCCTCCAACTCCAGAATTTCTGACCACGTAAAGAATTCCTGTGTTCACATGTGAATAAAAGTCAAAGAAGAAACACAAATGAATAGTAACTTATCCCGAAGCCTCCTTTTCACATCCCAGGTGAACTCAGAGAGGAAGTAGAAGATTGACAGAGAATCAGTAGCTTCAAGGTCCAAGCCATCTCCCACTCCTTCACACATATGCTATGTACGAAAAGATGACTCATGGTGATAAAAAGGACCAAATAAAATCATCTTCATTGAATTATTCTGCACACAGTTATTCAATACATATTTTAATTCATAGTTTTGCATTTATTTTTGGTTAAAAATATTACCTTGGGTGATTAGGACAATCAATACCCGAATTTTTTAAAAATGGTACAATGTGATGATTGTACCTTTTTTAAAAAATTCGGGTATTGATTGTGAAAGGATTTCTGTCTCAACATCCTAATTTTAAAAGTCCCAATTCTCTTCATGTGTTACATCAAAAAACAAACAGACTCATCTTACTGTGCTCTAAGATGGTCTCAAAAGAAACTATCCCCAGTAATTTCTAATCATCAACCAGCTCACTATTTACAGTCAATTAACGTTTAACTCCCATGAAACGCTTAGCACCAAGATCACTTTCAGAGATACACTCTTCCCATGCAGGCAACCCTCAAGGCTTCTTTTGTGCCTTATTTCATTTCTACTAACAGGACAGAAGTTTGGGGAGTTGCCACATTCCAAGAGGAACCTGAGCAGGGTTAATGAGGATTTCTCACAGTAACCCAAACTCCAGGATACCACTGGACCGCATCATCATTGCTGAGAAGCCAACACTAATTATGATCATGCTGCTGTCCTTGAAACCACAATATAGACTAAGCACAGGATAGCCATCAGTGGTCTCAAGTGCCACCTACAGGCTATCCATCTATTTAATTCTTTTTTGAGGATAAAATTAAAGGCAATATACCAAGAGGGGTGGTGAATTACACTGCTCACCAGAAACTAAGGCTGATTCTTAATCTTGGGCCCTTCTGTAGTTTAATTTAGTGGCCCACAATTACTTAACAATGGGCATAATTTAAAACATAACAGAAACCAAAGTTTTTACATTATTATCAGAGGAAGTGAATTACTTATCTATCATATGATATTGTGATGATATTACAAACTGGTATGTTTAAAAGATGACAAATTAGTGTATTGGCATTAATATTATTTCCTTCCTGTGCTTTTTAATTTGCTTAGATCATTAACCTTTGATGGTTCATATAAAATATCTCATTACATGTATGGACTATCTACACAGTAGTCAATGAGGTGCTTAGACAGTATTAGAGAAAAATTGTCTGTAAAATAATTACCTAAAACCATCAAATATTCAATAAGTACCTACTCTGAAATGGGCACTGTGATAATAAAAAAAGTCTATTCTGGAGACTTGCATTATGCAATTTGTCTATCTAACTTAATTGAAATCATTTCTATTATAAAATTTACCTATCTTAATTGAAATTAAATGATTAAAATTAAGTACATAAGGAAATATATGTTCAGTTTTTTCTGTGTCTCCAAAACTGAGCTAGTTATGAGCATAACAAGGAAATGGAAAGCAATTGTCCCTGTTGTCAGATTGCTAACAATATAATCAGGGAGAGGACACATGTACAGATAAAAATGTAAAGGAGAGGTCCAGGGACTAGGTGTTGTAAGAACTGACAAACATAGAGCTAACATAAGAAGTAGGATTTTAAGCTTAGAATGGATAAATTGAAGTGGACAATAACAGGGGAAAACTGAAAAAGAGGTATGGCAGCATAAATGCATGAGGTACATGTGCTCAAAAAATATGTCTGGTCAAACTTATATTTCTTTAGCATCTGCTGTGATAGAACTTCTGTATGCTCCTTTAGTTCTCACAGTAACACTGTGAGGTGGCTACTATTATTATCCCTATTTTAAAGATGAGGATACTGAGGTTGAAAGAGCTTCACTAATTTGATCAAAGTCATTAAACTGATAAGTGATAAAATCAGAATCCAAACCCAATACTTTACCATTCCCAAGTGGGTATTCTGAACCACCATGGCAATAATAAATAAACCATCCGTCTTTAAAGAATGCAGTGTGTGGCCTGGGATAAATTTAGGAAGTAGAACAGCCAGGCGGCAGATGGCACATTCAGATTGGGTTATGCAAGTTGAGTTTGATGCAGAGATTATTTACAAAGGTGTGTGCAAGGTATAGGGAAGTCACAGGAATAGGACAGGATTCCAGCATTAGTAAAACCCCTTCCACCCCTCAGCCTGAAAGGTGGAATGGAGAGCGACACTTACCAAACCCCAAAAGGACAGAGTCTTGTTGAGAGAGATGGCAGATAAAATGCACGACTTCTAGTAGCAAGGAGGAGAATAGGGGAATAAGTTCCCTGACTTCATTCTCCTTCCTTCCTTTTCCCACCAGATTCTACTGATGTAGTTCATGTAGATCAGCTACCAGGGCCACAGAGTAGTTGAAGAAGGGTGGAGAATGCATCTGGAGAAGCAAATGGAAGAGAGAAGGCACCAGAGTATTCTATGAGTAATAGGCTAAATTTTTTAGACTTTGTTCTGTTGCAGATAAAGGATCAATAAATGTCCAGGGGTGAGAACTGCATATGAAGAACTGCTCTACTAAAACTAAATTTTCATTGATTCGAATAGAATGAAGGCTGGTGGCAAGAACCCTTTGGAAAAGACTTTGCAAGTTCTGGTAGGAGATTTTATGAGCCTAAAAGTAAGCAGGGGTAGCAGAAGAGGAAGGAAGAGGACTAATGAGCTGTCTATGATGTTTAAAAGGAATGGACTCCCAATCACACAATGTGGTCCACTGATAAGAGAGTCTCTCTTCTCTTTTCTATGTTGTCCATCTTGGGATTTATTTTAATGGATTCATGCCTTTCCATCCATCATCAAAGCCATTATGTAACTGATGTCATTTATTATAATAGTAATATAAGCTGAAGGATTAAGACAATAGATCTCAGCAGTGATGAGCTTATTCGAGGTGCCAATGGGGAGCAGGGAGAGAAATGAAAGACAACACATACTGAAATCCTACAACATATTACTGTCTGTGCTTAGCAATTTTACATTTACTTTTCCCAATTCGTCTTGGAGGTAGATATTATTATCATTTTACAGAAAAGAAATTTGTTGAAGTTCACATAGATAATAATAATCATTATAAATAACAATAAGTTATATACAAGACTTTAGAATATGTAAATGTTAATAGAATATGAATCTGTATCTTTATTTTCCGTTGTAACTTAGTAATCCTGAAAAAAAACATCCTCAGTATCACAATTTATGGCTCATTTTAAAAATACATTTTTCAAAATATATTAATTTTATCCTTCAAACAATCAATTTGGTAAGGTAATATAAACAAAAGAGGTCCAAGAGACAGTGACTTTCCCACAAACGGAGTATGTCAGAGCCAGTATCAAACTTTGCATCTTATGCATTCTTTTTTAAAATTATTATATCAAGTTCTCTTAATTTAATATACTATGCCACTATGTGCATTTTTTTATTCACAATGAAACTAAAAAGGGATAAATGTCTCAAAATCAATGCTGTGGGTAAATGCCTATAAAAGCAGCTTAGCTTCACAGATATTTCCTAAATATATACCAAAAAACAAGAGACTAATGGAAGTTGAAGTTGAAAGAGAAAGCAAAAAGTACATTTCAGAACTATAATCTTTACTGCTTCCCACATTTCTGACTGATGCCACCAAAGTGAAGAGATTGCTATAAAGGCAAGTAAAACAATAGAAACTGAGTGGGCACAAACCTAATAGGCTGAAGTGCTATTCACTAAATTTCACTGTTTTGGAAAAGTAACATTGCTAAGAAATGAACTGAAGGGAGCGACACTTGAATAGGACACCTAAACAATATTTTTAGTTCAAATTCAGCAAAATTCATCCGGTGTCAGAGAAACTTTTGTTTGTAGAGATAGAAACACCCATAATCCAAAGAGATCAAAGCCTGTTTAGGATAATCTAAAGGGCGGGAGTTTTGAAATCTTCTATGTATCTAAGTGAGTTTGTCCTTTAATTGAGGGCTATTGCCATCAAACAATGGCATTTTTTCTGTACTTTCATAAATTATCTGTGTAATTATTTTTAAATGCGATGTACATTAGAAACCAGCAAAGTAAAATAATGCCTTCATGCAGGCACCTAACTTCCTAGCTGCTTAGGGATATATCAAATTATCCTTACTTTTTAATTCAAGAGTTCAGGGCACTCATTCCCATACTCAGAATATTCAGAAATGGTTAAATAAAATAAGTTATCCCTAGTAATCCAATAGCTGCAAGATATAACCCAGAAAGAAAAAAACTGAAGCCCATACAATTAGAAGAATGACATGGTTAGGTAACAAATGATGCTGCAGAGCTATTGCTAGGAAAGCTAATTAATACCAATTCTCAGCAATTCAAATTTGACAGCTTTTTCTCTAAGAAGCAGAAGTACCAGGAGAGAAAGGGGATTTCTCAACAACAGAAAAGGAATGAAGTTCTCCAGATTTCACCCAAAAAGTGCATATTTAAAATACCAATTAAAATTACTCACTAAGAATCACCTTCAGAAGGATGCAACAGGACACTGATTTTCTCCCATTTTGAAAGAAATTGATAAGGAATTATCTTGTATGAAATGTCATCACCTCTAGATAACTTGTATACAAGAGACTGATAAGGCAAAATATTTTGCTTTTTAATGACATATGTCTATTGAAAGTCTGATTTGAATATTAGTGTTTCACCTATACTAGAAATTCTGAAGTCTTATCAAATGAATGCTAACTGTGCTTACAGTGTTTCACTCAATCAGGTTTAACTAGTAATGTAGAGAGATAAAAAACAAACAAGAGTTCTTGCTTTGGGGGATTTGAAAATTAAGTCAGCAAGTTGGGCATTTAATCCCATAAAAGAACAACCAATGACCCGAAAATTTCAATAACATATATATTAAGAGAAAAGAAAAAAACATTTCATTGACCTTTTATGAAATATTATAAAAATAAGTATATTTGTGGGACTGATAAATGGATGAGTCATTTATTTAGAAAAGCTGAAATTAAATTCTTGATAAAAGAAATTCCCAGCATCTTGTGTCTTGTCATGGGAAGACTGGAGGCTGGACTCCCAGAGAGCAATTTCTTTCCTGGATCTAGAGATTGAAATACTCTCTGGGTGCAACAAATCTAACGTGACAAAATTAAAAGAAGGTGCAGATCCAAAACCATGCAAGAAAGATGTGATTCAAAAAGTAAGGAAGGGAGCCTAGAAAGCCCCCCAGATCAGATGAAGTCAAAGGCAGACACGAAAGCTCAGGCACAGTAGTAAGCGTCTGAGCCCAAGCTGCTGAGAGCACAGTACTGAGAAACGAGTGGTGTGGGGAGGGGGTCCTGAGCAGTTGGTCGAATGGTTAGGTGGGCTTCTCTCTAGATATCTACTCTGTGTGAAATGTGGTGCTTTCTTTACAGCAGGTGTGGATGTGGGAAGAGACTTCAAGAGGACTTAGACACATTTACCAAATGCTTAAAGAGGATTCTTGGTCTGTTTTTCCAGGAATCAGGGGAAAGAAGGAGCTCTCCAGCTGTTTTCACAACCTGGCACAGGCTAAGTTTGAAACAGTGTATAACATACACATTCACAGAGAATTGTGTTCTCTGCAGAAAACAAAACCAACATTTCATATAGGATATATGGTCTGATGCAGTCTTTCAATTACTAGGGCTATTTATACCAAATTTTCTTTCTCTTTATTGTAAGGATAAGTGGACATTTATTTCTAACATGAGCTGGTTATACGCAAATACAAGTGAGTCATGGCCCATTGCTGAAAAGCACAATTTATGGAAGTAATGCATGCTAATTACAGTACTTACTGAAATCACCATTCTGACAACTATAATTTTGCTACCACCTTTCCAAATCCTAAACTGAAAAGTATCTTATAGCAAATATATTTAAATTAAAATATATTTTGTTGCAGCTCCTAAAAATCTCTGAGGTTGAATCTTCTTTTATGAATAATGTTGATCGCTCAGGCAAACAAAATAAATCATAGTAAGGGATACCATACGACATTTTCAAAATATTCTGTTGAATAGTGCAACTGCCCAATAATTATTTTATTTTTAAGATTAATACCTCCTCATGGTGCATATAATAACTATTAATAACAAACTTTAATAAAATAATACCCAATTAATATTTATTGAGGGCAAACTACATGCCAGGCATTGTGCTAAGCAGTTTGCATGCTTTGAAGCATTTTCCTTTCTTTATACCTACCTACCTCTCTATCTAATTTACGCATCTAGCCATTGGGCCAGACTGTATAATTGTGTTCTAAATTCTACTCCTTTCAACTAACATTATGAGCAATTTGAAAAGAACCAAAAATATAAATTAGAGAAAATAATCTAGTTCCACATAAGTTAACAAACAGAAATTCACTAATAAAGACAAAGTTCAAACAACTCAGTATGTTCAAATATGCCACGTTTACTTGATGTAATGATCATATGATAATAAACTATACCTTATAATCAATTTCAGAATACTATAAAATAATTTTGGGGAAAGTGAATGTGTTTTGCATTCTTATAATTAAGGATTCATTCTAACACCAAATGGGAAAACCATTTTTAATATACATTAAAAAAATTAAATAAAAATGCGGGGGAGTAATTATTTATTAAGTTGGGTTGGCCCTTTAGCTTCTGTTCAAAAGAAATACCCTAAAACTCAGTGATTTAAAACAATGAGCATTAATTATTGCTTATAAATCTGTGGGCCAGTGAGAGGGTTCTACTGAACTGATCCAGATTCGGCTTATCTTGGCTGGCTCGTTATGTATCTGCAGGCAGCTGAGATGTTGGCTAGTAACTGGTGCTGTAGGAAGGCCTCAATCACACTGCAGCCAATGGCTTTAGGCTGGAAAACAGGGCTGTTAGGGTAATGTGTCTTTAGCATCCAGCAGGATACCTTGGGCTTTTTCACATGGCATGGAAAAGAACAAAACTGCCAGGGCCCTTGAGGCCTCAGAACTGACAGCATTACTTCCAATGTCTTTAGCCAAAACAAGGCACAAGACCACTCCAGATTCAAAAACACTCCATTTCTTGATGAGAAGAGCTACTCAGTCACACTGCAAAGGGTGTGGATCAGGGATGGGTAAAATATGTTGCCATGTTTGTAATCTATTTTATCACATGGTGAATGAAAATAAAAACAATGTTGACGTTTTCCTGATGTGTAATGTTAACATAGGTCATATAGGGGTGTACATATAGCACTTTTCTCTGAGAACTGCCCACCCCAACTATAGAGGTATCCCCTAAATTAGCAAGGACTTTTCTTCTTTTGTAAAGGCATCACGGCCCTCTAGCCAGAGATAGCAGAATAGAGGGACACATAATTCAGAATAAGTCAATCAAATCAGCACTCAATCACTGAATTGGGTAATTTAGAGACTGATATTTGAGATTAACAGCTGAGTCCAAGAATCAGGGAATCCTGTGCTGAGATTCACGAATCTGGTCTAGACTTCCTCTTCCATGAGATCTACTTATTAGTACTTCCTGAGGTTGTGTGGCATAAACCAGGACCATTCCCATCAATTCCCTTTCTTGCATAAGTTTAAGTGTTCACATGTTGATATGTAAGTCCTCCAACTTTGTTCTTCTTTAAATTGTTTTAGCTATACCAACTACTTTCCATTTTCATTCAAATTTCAGAATCAACTTGACTATTTTAGCAAAGACAACTGTAGTGGTTCTGATTGGAACTGTGTTGAATTTATACACCAATTTAAGAAGAATTGGTATCTTAACAGTACTAAGTCATAAACATGGTATATCACTCAATTTATTCAGGTCTTCATAAAATTTATCTCAACAATGTTCTTTAGCTTTCATTATATAGGTGCTGGATATATTTAATTTGGCTTAAAGTTTTTTATGCTTTTTGGATGTTATTGTGTTTTTTATTTAATTTCTAATTATTCATTGCTAGTATAAAGAAATACCATTTTATTCTGACTTTGTATATTTCAGCCTTTCTACAATCACTTGTTAGGTCTAGTAATTTTTGTGAATTAAAACAATTTAACTCCATTCTTTCTTAATTTCACATTAAGTTTCTTTTCAATAATTACTGAAAATGCTACAAGCACCACTACATTATAAAACTCTTTTTTTTATGTTTTATGTACTGAAAAATAGCAGTTAATGATCTATACTGATGAAAAATAATTTTGGAAGGAAGATGGGTGTTTATATAGACTGATTTTTAAAACTCTTCCATATCCTCATCCAAAATATATACATACAAATACACAATGACCAATATGTTGTTTAGTTTCAACACTGTGGCATTAGATTAGTTTAGTCTTCTGTCAGGTCAATTTCCTTTTCAAACATTTTCAATTAATATCTATGCAGTCTGATAAATATAGAACTCTGGAGAAATATTTATATAAATTAAATTTAGCAGAGATCTGACCTAAAATCAAAGCCACTCCTACCAACATAATCACTTCTGCAATGAGTTGGAAACTGGTTCTATATTTCAGCATGGAGTCCTTGAACCTTTCCCATAACCCTGTGCGGTATATTCCAAAATGTCTAAATGCAGCCTAATCTGATACAACATTGTGTCTGATACTCTAGAGTTGAAACACTCTTGAGCAAAACATATTTGCCTCAGTAAGCAAAGTAAATCAAGTAAAGAACTCATAGAAAGAAGGGTTATCTAGTTAAGTACATCCCCCTGAGATTTTAAGTGGGAAAACTGAGAAAACTTGAATCCAGGATATTACTATTCCACTCCACTTTTTAATAAAATGTTCATCAGACAGCACAACTTTCTTTGGCATTTTGAAGAATAGGTCTATTAACAGCAACATGCAAATTTTTCCTCCTCCCAATGAATATTTTGAAAAGCTTAGTCATTACACTAACGGAAAATACCTCCCAATAATCAGAGAAAAATGGCTTTTGCAATGACAAACTGCTTAAAGCAAAACTAAAGTGTTTGTATAATATTTCTTAAACCTGACAAATATTAGGCAACTTGAATATGCCAATACAAAGTATATCCTCTGATTTTAAATTTTATTTTATGGCTAGAAGGAGGAGATTTTAGATGAAATAATGACATTGTAAGAATGAGACTACCAATTTGATAGAAGTGCAATTTAGCCGGGGTCTAAGTTTAAGTGCAAGCTTTTTATAAATGCTGATTTTGAGAGTATAAATGTGTTATTTACATTAAATTAATTCACAACTGTGTATATTTTGATCATGCTCCAAATTCCTAAAATTATCTAAAATTTATTTTGTTTGTAATCTACTCACAGATCTTAGAAATTGAATTATTATATAAGTATTGATTTTTGGTGTCTTTTGAAACCATGTTCTTCTAGCTCTAATCTTGTGCTCTGTTTCCCTGTGCTGAGTCATGCTGGTTCTGCATCTTTTGTAAAAGAATGTTGCCTATAGCCTGAAGTACAGAGGATAGCCCATTCTCAAGGCTCTGACCTTTAAGAGTATAACACTTTTTCCATTCATATAGAGATAAAAAGTTGCAGAACAGAGAATAACACTTGTCTTGTTGGAGGTTTACAGGAACATCATGACCTGACCTACGTGGACAGCTCCAAGAACAAAGGATTCTAACATCAAGAAGTTTGCAACAACCAACCACACCTCCTCCCCTTTTTAATATATAAGGAGCCTGACTTCTGACTTAGGTAAGATAGTTCTCTAGGACATTAGTCCCCGATCCTGTTCGTCTGCTGGCTTTCTGAATAAAATTGTTATTCCTTACCCCAACACCTCATCTCCCGATTTGCCTGTCATGCAGCAAGCAGAATGAGTTTGGACTTGGTAACAAACCTACAATTATATTCCCAGAGAAAAAGTGACCACTTAGTAATGAAGCAGAAGTCTCAAGAAAAAAAAATTTGTTTTAAAGACAACCTTCTTTATCCTCTGTTTATAAGAAAATAAATTTTAAAATCATACAATTCAAAGATGACATTCTTCTAAAATTTTATGACTCACTGAGAAATTATAATTAAAAACAAAATATTTTACAATTGAGTCATAATGGAAATACTACATAAAAATTTGTAGGATGCAGCTATCATAGAGATGCACTAAAATGTATAGTTTCAAACACTTCTATTAGGAAAGAAGAGAGACTGAAAATTAGACATTAGGCAACCACATTAGGAGATTAACAGATAACTAACAATAGCCCAAAAAAAGTAAGAAGAAATGAAATGACAAATGTTAAAAGGAAAACCTAACAAAATATAATATATAAAATAGAAAGGATAAACAAAATGATAATTGATTCTTTGAAATCTATAATAAATTTGACAAACTTCTGACAAAACACACCATAACTAAAAGGAAGCAAGGCACAAATAAACATTAGGAGTGAAAAAGAAAAATTCACGTTATTATGAATGTAGCTGATATTAAACAGCTAATAAAAGTATATTATGACTATTTTATCTCCATAAGCATTGAAAATGTAGATGAAATTGACATATTGTTAGAAAAATTTGTTTTTTTCAAAATTTACTCAAAAATAAATAGAAACCCCCCAAATCCTATAAGATTAAGGAAAATGAACTAATCATGTAGTGTTTCCCCAGACAATTTTACCTGTGAATCCAAAACCCCAAAGCCATATTATTGCATTTTTATATATGCTATGACAAAATATAGAAGAAAAAGTAAACAATCTCCAACTCATTGTAAGGAACTTGATAACAAAGCTTAATAAGTAAAGAATGAAAGGAAAATTTGAGGGAAATATCACTCATGGATACTGATGCAAAAATCCTAAAAATATAAAAATGAAACTAGCTTAGCAATAAATGAAAATAACACTATATTGTGACTTAATTGGGATTTTCCCAAGAATGCAGCGTTGGTTTAAACATTAAATGAGCAATTCCTGTAACTTACCAAGTTAAAAGACTAAAGGAGAAATAGTGATTAGTCTTATAGATGCCAAAAAAATACTTAAAATTCATTCATGATTATTTTTAAAAAGGAGATTTGCTTAAAGAATAGCTATAAAAAGCTACCGCAAATAACATAATGTTGAAATGTTGAAATTGTGTCTTTTGACCTCAAACATAGTATTAGGTACTACTATCACTGCTTTTTTTGTCTGTCTCCTTTATGTTATTGAAGGATATTGATGTAAAATATTACATAAGTTACAGGTATACCGCAGACTGATTCACAATTTTAAAGGCTGTACTCCATTGACAGTTATTATGAAATACTGGCTGTATTCCCTGTGTGTACTTGTACAGTGCCTCCATATATCTTATTTTATACATAATAGTTTGTGTCACTTAATCTCCTATCCCTATATTGTTCTCTCTCCTTACTGGTAACCACTAGTTTGTTCTCTATATCTGTAAGTCTGCTTCTTTTTGTTATATTCACTAGTTTGTTTTTTACAGTCCACATAAAACTGGTATCATATGATATTTGTTTTTTCTGACTTACTTAATATGCAATATTTTTATATATTATAGTATAGTATATTAATAATAAAAATAAAGAGGTTATGAGGAAACTTTTGGAGGTGAGGGATGTGTTTATGTCACAGATTGTGAGGATGGTTTCACAAGTGTATACTTATTTCCAAATTCATCAAGCTGCATACATTAAAAGTGTACAGGTTTTTATGTGTCAATCATACCTCAGTTAAGTGGTTAAAAAAAAGTCACTGTGAAAGTATCAGTATTAGACTAACCCTCTCACAGACAACAACTGTAAACTATATTCAAAAAAAGTTTTTTTGGACTATTTGAAGGCACTGGAGAGTAACCAAAAGCAGAGACTCTAGAAAGAATCTGATGCTTGAAGGAAGTGAATCATTCAAGTGAGATGAATGTTTATATAAATGTGGGCTTTATTCCTAAGGATGCTCACCATTTCTTATTTGCAGAGGTTAGAAGTCAAGCTTGAGATACCAGAGGATGGATCAATGGCTAGAAACTGAACAGGAGAACGTCAGAAAGCAAAAAAGCACAGCAGGAAACTAAAATCTGCATAGGCCAGGAGAGACTCTGAGAACATCAGTGGAGAACAAGAAGCAAGCTGAAAAAGGTCAGCAGAGATGCCGGCCACCACTCATGCCAGGAGTTTGGTCTGTGATTTCCAGCTCAGAGGGGGCTTGGTAAACCCTTCAGTTTCCCTAGTAAATCAAAGTGTGATCCATTGTCAAGAAAAAAATCAATAGGAAGGGAATCTGAGATGACCCAGATGATAAAATTAGCAAGAAAAGAGGTTTTAAAACATCAGAAAAGCTGTATGTTCAAGGGCGTAAAGGAAAAATGGTCATAAAGTTTAAACATATAAGGAATCTCAAAAGAGAAAGAAAAATTATGAAAATAAACCAAGTGGAAATTCTAGAAATGAAAAGTACAATAATGGAGAATGAAAATATCACTAGACAAGATTAATAGAAGACTATGTATGGCAGTAGAAAAGATCAATACATCTGAAGTTCAATCAATTGAAATTAGGCAATTTGAAGGACAGTGAAAAAATGATTAAAATAGATGAACAGAACCCAGTGAAATTCTGGAACAATATTAATTTGTCTATCATACATGTAATTGAAGTGCCAAGAGGAGATGAGTGAGACAGAAAAGCACATGAACAAAATAGGCTGATAATTTCCACAATTTGGTAAAAAGCATAAACATATAAATGCAGGAAGCTTAGCAAGAAGGAAAATACATAGAAACACTTACCTAGGCATATCAGTCAAGCTGCTGAAAATCTAAGACACAGTGTTGAAATAACTTTCCAGGCCCAAGATGGAGCCACTCCTGCCCAAGGTGCCACGTTAGCAAACCGAATCTTAGGTAACATTCATGTTCCTGTAAGAGTTACATTTAATCAGAAACACAGTGTATCAAATCAGCCAGTCTCCAAACACCAAGCCAACTCTGGCCCACTTGCCCTAAACAAGACTGACTATATGGCCCCAGCCAATGAGATGTTTTCTATTTGTCTCTTCCTCGTTCTTTATTCTTTATCCTATAAAAGTTTCTTGGCTTCTACCTCATTTTACAGTTCTCCAAAAGGAAACAGTCTCCTTCACAAAGGTTAAAAGTTTATATCACCTAATTTGTCTTCTTTAATCTTTTTTTTTTAAACAAGAGAAGATCTGAAATCCAACAAAGATCAAAAAAGAACCACCGAGAATTAATGATATGAATGATTACAGACTTCTCATCAAAAAGTAAGGAAGGACCAAAGACAACAGAATACCTTTATAGTGCTGAGAGAAATAAAAACTGTCAACCCAGAACTCTATCTTAAAGGGGAGGGGGTGGAGGGATAAATTGGGAGATTGGGATTTGCAGATACTAACTACTATATATAAAACAGATAAACAGCAAGGTCCTACTGTATAGCACAGGGAACTATATTCAGTACCCTGTAAGAGTCTATGATGAAAAAGAATATGAAAAGGAATATATAACTGAAATATAACTGAATCACTATGCTGTACACCAGAAATTAATACATTGTAAACTGACTCTACTTCAATAAAAAAAATGGAACAAGTAAAAAACAAAGACATTTGCAAATAAAATAAAGCTGACAGTTCATCACTAGCAGTCCTGTACTATAAGAAAAGATAAAGAAATCCATCAAAAGACAAAACTCAAGAAGAGAAATATTACTAAAAATTAAGAAGAAAATATCTCAATAAATAATAAGTTCTTAGTAACATTCCTAAATGTATATGCACTTTAGTGAGCTTCAAAATACTCAAAGCAATACCTGCCAAAACTAAAGGAAGAAACAGGTAAGTGCATAATCATAGTTATGTATTTTAACACCTACCCCTTTGCAAATTGACTAAACAAAATAAATCAATAAAGATACAGAAGATTTAAACACTCGCAACCAACTGCAACGTGTTTTCAAGAAACAGAACAGGTTGACATTATCTGAGGACATTATGAAATAAGTATTTTAAGTAAAGTGCCCAGAATTTAAGGGCGTGAGTTTCCAAATTGATAGGGCCTATCATTTCTCCAGCACAATGTGTGAAAAAACACCCACACCAAACAATGTCATCATGAAACGTCAAAACCCTGCAAACAAAGACATGTATCCAAAAGTTCTCAGAGACAAAGCAAAGAAGAAATAAAACAAAAACAAATGCCATACCACGAAATGGAAATCTATTTAAATGCATGGTTCCAGACATGACGGAGTAATTGGTATTGAACTTGCCATTCTGCTATAAACAACATAAAACAAAATATATGAAGTCACTATTTTGAGGGTCTAAGCAATCGTAATATAAAGCAATAATTCTGGAGAGAAGGGGAAAATGTGAGGTGAATCACATTCCCCCTGGGGGCACTTCCCATGCGTGCTGCAGAGAAGTGGGGCTCAAACAGAGTAGTTGTCTTGCTGGGCAAAGACTGGAGTTCACTGCTGCTGCAACAAATCACCACACACTCAGTGGCTTAGAACAACATCCATTTATGATGTCATAGTTTCCATGGATCAGATATCTGGGCACAGCACGGATTTCAGCCAATTCTCTGCTTAGGATCTCACATGGTCAAAGTCAAGGTGTTGGAAAGGGCAGGATTCTTTTCTGCAGGCTCTTGAAAGAATGCCCCTCCAAGCTCATTTCCTTAAGGTTAAAGAACTAACGTCCTCATTTCCTTGCTGGCTGTCAGCCAGGAGCTTCTCTAAGCTCCTTAAAGTCATTGGCACTCTTGCACACATTGCCCCTCTCCCAGCTTAAAGGTCTACTAGGGTATGTCAAGTACTTTTCAATCTCTATGACATCCCCTTCTGGCACATCTATCTGACTGATATTTATATTATGCATAATCATCTTCAAATAAGATACTGGTAAATTACATCTCATTCTTATTGAAGAAAAAGCAAGAAATACTGGTGAGCATTATCCATGGGTCTATCTAAGGTCTATGTGTTAGAAGTGCATTCGGTGGTGAATAAAAAACTCATGCATACACTGTGGATTGCAAGTAATAATGGGATAAGAAAAACATTTAATTATCTCACCCAAGAAAAAATCTGGAGGTAGACAGTCTTTTGTGATGTCATCAAATCCCCAGGCTCCTTCTATCCTTGTGTTCTACTATCCTTTCAAGAATCTGCCTCTCCCATCATAGTTGTAAAATACATGCTGAATCCCCAGAAATTAAGCCCAGTTCACAGCAAAAATAAGAGAAAAGTGGAAGACATCAGATGTCTATGTCCCTTTTATCAAGAAAGTAGGTATTTTCCAGAACACCCAACAAGAGCTCTACTTACATCTCATTAATACAAAGTGTGTCATATGCCCTCTCCCAACTGCTATCGAGACCAGGAAATCAAATGTTGAGCTGTATAAGACTCTTATGTGGAGGGAGAAAAGAGGAGAGGCATTTGGGAACAAGTCAACATTTTGGTTTTCTGGTCAACAGCGTCTGCTATAGGTACAGCACCTTTATCTCTGCTTTTGGGAGTTTAACATCCCAAGCCTCAATCTTCATGTATAGAAAATAACCTCATTCTCTTGGGACACTTAAATAGTAAGATACAAAAAGAGCATTTAGAATAACATTTGGCACATTTAACACTCATGAGATACTAATTTTCCCTCTTTTCAAAAGTAAAATTCCCCTTTGTTACTTACTAGCATGGGCACATAATTGTTTGTTACATATTTCTCTTTTTCTAACTTAAAAAATAACCTCTCCATGTATCGTTATAGTTTGAAACCTGAACTAAATGAACCCCCATGGACAATTATAGCCTAGACCCCTGAGTGTCTGGAGTGGGTAGATCTACTTACAAAATATGGCCTTAGACAGATTTACTACATGTTTTTTCTTTTCCATTGCTTCCCCTCAACACTCCCTCAAATCTCGATACTGTTATTATTAGGATCCAAGTTAAGTACATATGTATTAGTCAGTACATTCCAGCCATAAGTGATAGGAACCCAGCTCGAACTGGCTTAAATAATTTAAGTTTAAAAATACAGACCTAAAATCACTCGTGTAACTTAAAATCCAAGGGGACAACAGCTTCAAATAATGTCATGGAGTCTATCTCTCATCCCTGTTTTTCTCTGTTACTATCAGTCCCAACAGCCTCTCCATTCAGAGATGGCTGGATGATCTCTAGCACCTGAAGATCTGCCTCCTAGCAACACAGCAACCCCACAAAAAAAGTAAAGGTCTGCTTTCCCATAATTCCAGCACAATTGTCAGAATTGGACTGACTCAGGAAACATGCCCTTGGTACTAGAGCTAGAATAACCAAGTAGGTTCATATCGTGACTTAGCATCCCTTTGATCAAGTCATTTAACTTCTTTGAGCTGTAATCTCATCACCTGTAAAATAGTACTGACTTCTGGAATCAACTGGAGGATTAAATTATTAATATCATCTGTAAAACAGTATCTATTTCCTGGATCACTTGGGGAATTAAATTATTTAATACACCTGAAGCACTTGGAGCAGGCCTTGGCAGCAGTACTTGCTGCCTAAGTATTTAGGTTCTGATGTTCTCTCTTAAACAATTCCTATCACTAGGTGAAGGAGGGTAAAATATGTTGAGTGATGTGCCCATCTTGGAGGAGGTGTGGTTTCCCATGGATGCACAGTTCAAAAGGAATAGTGTCCCTAGAGAAAAGTCGAGATGCTATCATTAGAAGAGTGAGAAACAGATGCCCTTTAGGCAAAAAAAGAAGAGATCCACTATAGTCTAAAAGCTTCTATGTAGCCTTGAAAAAGATTATAGATCTCTGCATTAGGATCAGTAACTGCTCCTCAAAACACAGTGAAATTTTGTATTTCCAAGTGGGCCTCGGCCAGTACTTGTCTACCTATTTCTATCATATTAACATATTTAGGGGCACCACTGAGGAACATTAGCCATTAAGAGTAATCAAGGAATAGGAGCTATTTTAAGGCTCTTGAACAGAGAAAATCTTGAGAAACATACTTTGAAGAAGCTCCTGAAGAATGTCGGACTCCTTTGAGTTATTCCGTGGAATTTTATATCATTACCATAAGCTTAGATCACACTCTATAGCAGAAGCACAAAAGACACTCTTCCCTTCATTCAGACATTGGAAAAGTCTTCAATGCTTTTTGTAAAGCAACCAGAATCCATACCTGCAACGCTGGTCCCTGGACGTTAGTAGTGATGGACACATGTTGCATGTTTTCTAAAAAGGCAGTCAGCAATTCCTCAGCCCTTCATCTGGTTCCCCAGTACCTCCTCCCACCCCTACTCACCCTCACCACACACACATCATTATCATCGTCATGCACAGAGAACAAAAATGTTTTGTTTTCTTCTTTAAGAAACATGCATGCATATGTGTGAATGATTTGTAGTAAACATCCAATAACTAAGATGAATGCTCTTGGTTATTGTATGAACTCTACGATCTGTGAGCTTGTGATTGGTGAACATGTTGGAGGGGGTTTATATCAGGGCTTCACTGGGCACTCATGTTTTATTGGGAGTATACCACAGAGATGCTATGTGCGTGGTGTGCAGTGTGAGTTGGCAGTATTGTCCTTAAGGCAGAAGAATGTATGTTACAGTAAGTTATCTGAGAAGTAAGGGTGTGGCATATGAGCAGTTTCGAATGAGGTGGGTTTGTGTATGGGGGGTGATAGTCAAAGTATTTAATAAATATTACAACCCATTCACTGACCAATTGGAATGAACTACTGACAAACTGAAGAAACAGAAGCAATAAACAACCTACACTGCCTTATCAAACCACACTAATTAAGTATCAGTCATGTGTGTTTGCACATATCTCATGGTAGACACACAATAAGAATTCAGCATATGCTATGGTGTTTATTGAGGTTCTTCCACATGTTGGACCCTATTATGATACTAGGTTGTGGAAAAACAAATAGCTGTTTTTTTTGGATGTACAGTCACAGATGGCTCATGAATATATCTGTGCCCCAATCTGTCCTCCACTCTCTCTGGCAAAAGGCCATGTCAATATGTGGTCCCATAACTCATAGGGAGGTCCCACAGTCAGCAAGTCCAGATAAGTAGGATTATTTTTTGCTCATTTGCCTTTGCTTATTATCTCCAAAACTGTCTAACATATTTTTATTTCCAGTTTATTTCTCTCTCCCCCATTCAGGGCACTATAAGCTTGTACTCAGAAAAATGTATGTGTGATTGAACAACTGAAGCCTTAAAATCAGATTTCAGCCTCTTTTCTCAGTTTGAGCCATGCCTCCATAGCTAGCAAAAAGTTGTCACAAACTATAAGTTTCAACTGTTATCTCATTATATTAGGATGGCAATCCTTCCCTGTTTTTTATATTTTATCTTTAATAGCTGGATTTCAGGGAAGGGAAGTTAATTAACTCTATATGCACTCTCACGCCTAAGACTTTCAAGTAAACAGAGAAATTTTAAGTACTTCTGGACTCTGATGTAACATCATGAAGTGTCCCTCAGTCTTGTTCAAGAGAAAATAGGACAACAGAGCCATCTTAAGGATCTAGTATGATAGATGTATACAGTCAGAATATCATTATTTCCCTTCTTTCTGGTACAAAATTAAGGGGCTTCAGTGGCATTCCTGTGTGGATATTTGAATATATCACAAGCTGTGATTTTCAAACTAGTGAGTAGCCCATCTACAGGTCTGCGTGGGGGCCCTTCATTAAGGCGTGGAGGCTTTTTGGTTTTTCCCCACAAAAGCATTATAAACAGGCTCTATTATTTTCGCAACCAAATATCCGACTAAACTACATGGGAAAACTCTCAATACTTAATAAAGTCAAAAGCAGTTTGTGCCTAAACTATGAGATGCTGAAGATGCTAATATGTCTATGTCTTGATCAACAGGAGTACATACAGTTTATAGTGTTAGTTACCATATCCATAATAATATGTTCCATTACCAATTTCCAGCACAAAAAGATTCCTGTTGAATAATGCAAAAATTAACTTAGTTCTATGTCCTTGCACAATGTTACCATCTTAGAGCAAAGTTTTGAATTAAGTCAAGTGTTATCACTAATTATAGGAAAACCATGTCTAACGTTGCTTACTGATTTTGAGGACTTTTTTCTACATAGAGAAATCATAAATTTGTGCTGTTGCGTGCTATATGAGCTTCAATCTGCAGAAGTGTTTTGTTCACAACAAAATTCTCATTTAAGACAGCAAATAATTGTGGCTAAAGTACAGATGCAGTGAAGGGAAAGAGGGGGAGAAACAAGTTGCAATAAACACTAATAACCACAACTTTTATGTAGTTTGTCATATAAATCGCTCCCTAAGTGAGTAATAATATTTCTGCCTAGACTTATACTCATAAGTGATTTTACTAGTTAGGACACTTAACTTCTGCTCGACTAACAGACAACCTTGTATATGATCTCAAAATCTGTTTAAAAACATAATACCCAAGATATTTTTTTCAGTGAATCTGTGACTTCCAATCTGCCCAAGATAAAGTAACAGGGATCAGATTTACAGTCTGACTTAAAAAAAAAAAAAAAAACCTGAGAAAAATATATGAAACAAAGGTTTTTAAGACATTGGACATCAGGCTATGAAGAAGAGATGTGAAACAAGAGTCTGTTGGTGACTGTCCCAGCTAATTGCCTTGGGGGAGTTTCCAGGCTGAAGCACAGAGCAGGGGAGCTGGAGCAAACTCACAGCATTCCCCGAGATGAGGAGGCATGTCTGATAGACCAGGAAGACCAAGACACTAAGTTGTGCAGGACAGAGTACCGAAGAGAAGAGGTATTCAGAGAGAACACTCCAGAGATTTGCATAAACATTCTATGCAGTGTTAAGCAGAGTATAATCAACTGATAACGTGGGATGGGACTACCAGATAGTGGGGAAAACAACAGAAAGGTTGGAGGGAACAAGAACAGGCACTCACACAGGAATGAGAATAATACCTACTATCAGGAGCCACACTGGGGCACTGGGTAGAGGATTCAGAACAGTCTTGCCTCAGATTTGGAAAATAAATATCCCTAGGCTAACTGCTGCTCTGGTACTGCCTAACAAATATTAAAGGCGAGATATGAAAGGCTCAGACTGTTTCCAAATAATTCAACCACATTCCAGAACAAAATTCAACTGTAAGAATACAGAATTTTCAAGCACCCTACAAAGTAGAAAAAAATCAATGTCTATCACCCATTTAAAAATTAGCAGGCGTGAAAAGAAGTGAGAAAATACTGCACATAATGAAAAGAAAAAATCAATCAATCAAAATGGACTGACTACTGACACAGATGATGGAATTAGCAGACAATAACATTAAAATGAATATTATAGCTGCATTCCATGTGTTCAAAAAGCTACAGGAAAGATTGAACATGTTAAGTAAAACCTTAAAGGCATGCATGAAAAATACCAAATTGACTCCAAGATTAAAACTGCCATGAAATAAGTGAGATGAGATAAAAATTAAACATGAAAGTAAATACGCACTTGATAGGATTAATAAGAGAGGAGACATTGCAGAAGAAAATATTAGTGAACTTAAAGTTATAACAATAATCCCAAATGAAACCTAGAGAGATTTTTAAAAAAGACATAAGGGGGGAGGGTGTAGCTCGGTGGTAGAGTGCATACTTACCATGCACGAGGTCCTGGGTTCAAGCCCCAGTACCTTCATATAAATAAATTTTTAAAAAAACTTTAATAAAAAAAATTTTTAAAGACTGTAGGAGGTAATTAGGTCATGAGCGTGGAACCCTCATGAATAGGATCAATGCCCCTTATAAAAGGGACCCCAGAAAGCCCCCTCCTGCTTTTTCCACTATGTGAAGAAACAAAGAGAAAGAGTCAGTCTGCAACCCAGAAGAGGGCTGTCACCAAAACTCACCCATGCTGACACCCTGATCTTGGACTTCCAGCCTCCAGAACAGAGAGAAATAAATGTCCGTTGCCTATAAATCACCCCGTCTATAGTACTTTGTTACAGTAGCCTGAACTAACTATGCCAACTACTTTGGAAAGTCTTTTAAAGTTTCTTAAAAAGTTTAAATATTTGTCCAGCCATTCCACATCTCAGCTTTTCCTGAAGAGACATGAAAGCAGAAGTCCACACAAAGACGTATATGTAAATGTTTATACCAGCTTTATTGGAATAGTGAAAAACCAGCAACAAATCAAATGTTCATCAACAGAAGAATGGATAAACACACTGTGGTATGTATGCACACAGTGAAACACTAGTCACCAATAAGAAGAAATGAATTGTTGATGCAATATGTATAAACATCAAAATAATTCTGATTATGAAAGGAGCCAAACAAAAGAGCGTATACTGTATGATTTCATGCATATAAAACTATAGAGAATAAAAACTAATGTGTAGTGACATAAAGAGAATATGTGGTTGCTTGAAGACAGGCAGAGAAGAAAGAATGGATTACAAATGGATACAAGGACACTTTTCAGGTGATAAATATATTCATTATTTTGATTGCCATGTTGGTTTCACAGGTATATATGTATGTCAAAACTTACCAAACTATGTAATTAAAAATTTGCAATTTATTGAACATGAATTATACCCCAATAAAGTTGTTTTAACAAGTAAAAGGCTAAAAATTAAAATTTAAAGGAGAAAAAAATTCAGCTATATTTCTGTGTCAAGCTAAATATACAGGCAAGTTTAAAGGTATAAAAATAGTTAATATTAGAGAAGTTTTCCAACAGAGTAATGATATTGACTCATTATCTACATATGTATAGTATTTGCTATTAACTGCTGAACAGATATCTAACATCTGCTGGGGCTTTTAGAAAAATATCAAAAACACTATGCTGAGTCAGTAATCCCACTCCTGAGCATGTATCCAGAGAAAACTCTAATTCAAAAAGATTCATGCACTGCAATGTTCACAGCAGCACTGTTAACAATAGCCAAGACCAGGAATCAACCTAAATGTCCACTGACAGATGATTGAATAAAGTTGTGGTATATACATACATACATACATACAGCCAGCCATAAAAAGAATGAAATAATGCCATGGATGCACATACAGATTATCATACTAAGTGAAGGAAGTCAGATGGAGAAAGACAGATATATAGTATCATTCATATGTGGAATATAAAAAATATGACACAAATGAACTTATTTATAAAACAGAAAGAGACTCACAGACATAGAAAACAAATTTATGGTTACCAAAGGGGAAGGCGGAGGAAGGATTAATTGGGAGTTGGGGATTAGCAGATACAAACTACTATATATAAAATAGATAAACAACAAGCTCCTATTATATAGCACAGGGAACTACATTCAATATCTTGCAGTAACCCATAATGAAAAAGAATATTAATAAATATATGTGTGTGTGTGTGTAACTGAATCACTATCCTGTACACCAGAAACTAACACAACATTGTAAATCAACTACACTTCAGTTAAAAAAAAACACTGTATAAAGTCTATATATGCAGTTTACCTACATTACTATTAACAGGCTTCATTTCTACCAGGTAAGGAGAAAGATTTGTGTATAAATCTGTATCCCATAGGTGAACTCACATGCCCGTAGCAGAGGTGGGAGACATGAATCCATAAGCCACAACTCAGATGCATATCTCTATATGCTTCTAATGTCCTCATTATCGAGAACCTCCACACCACACCCATAATTATATATTGCTACACAAATAATCACTTGCCTTCCCTTATTTCAAACACAACAAATTGACATTTTTGCATTTTTTTCAGTTGTTATTTTGATTGGTTGGGAGAGATGCCTCCAATTTCCCTTTGTTTAAATTATTAACTGCTTCATTTTTCAAAAAAGTATTTTAATGAATGAATGAATATAAAAAACTTCAAGTTACTTTTATTATATAGGCCATTTGTCACTTAAATTCTTCAATATTATCTAGCAACTTGGGATGGTCACAAGTGAATTTCAACCATTTAAAAAAATGTTTTCTAGCAAAATTACTATACAGTTCTTTTTAAGTTATAGACACATCAAAAGCTTATCTTTATCAGCTTTGGGCAGTAAAAGACATTATTCTTTCCCAGAGAAAAGGAAATATGTGCTGAATAGGCAGTTGCTACCCACCAACTACATTGCTATATAGTATAATATTACTACACTGATTAATAGTAATTAAGGTATTTAAGAAACTGACTTACTGCAGTTATTTGTTCTAAAATCAGCATCGACCTAAGCTGTTAATTATTTCCACCATGCCTAACAGCAATTCCAAAGGCACTAACTGCAATCAAAGAGCATATGTAAATGAACTTACCAAAAAGGCACTTTAACGATGCATATTAAATGCAATGAAAATGTGAGAGTTGGAAACTTAAAAATAAAATTAACACAGGGAACATTACAAATTAAGGGTGCCCACACAATTGCTGATTTCCACATTATGCATATGTCAGATTAAAGGAATGAAATAAGTATTGCTTAGCTGTGCAGTAACTGAGAAACTTGATCTGAATGTATAAATCTGTGAAGGGCACAAAATTCAATAGAAAACATTATTGAATATTATTGGGAGGTGAGGTATAATTAGAAACATTAAGAGGGCACGTATTACAAAAATTGATGGGTGAGTGTAAAGTTCTAGACTTTTTTAAAAGAGCTGTCAGCAAATCCATATTGTTTCCAGGCTTCTAAGAAGCCCCCAAACCACAAAGACTAGCAGTAGGCTCAATGGAAGGGCACAGGTTTTGAAGTCACAGAACATTGGAAACTCTAGCCTGGCTTCACCATTTACTTGCTGTGTAACATTAGGCAAGTTACCTAGCCTCTCGGATCCTCAGTTCCTTCACCCATACCCAATAGCAATAATAAAAAAAAAAGTACCTACCCCCATAGGATTGTAATTCAGATTGAATGAAATAATACACACAGGAAGTACTGAACACAGTGCTCAACAATAGAGCTTAGTAAATGGTACCTGCCCTTATTAAGCTTATATTGTTGGGCTTTTTTCCAACTTTCAGAAACGCACTGTTGAGCCAAATCTAGAAGATGACTGGATTTTCTAGATCCACTTTCTATCCTGTAATACTGAAATATTTAAATACAAGTGCTCATAGACAACTATGTTTATCATTTAAACTCACTAAGGAAAAATATCATTTCTTATACTTTTTTGTAGTCCAAGAGCAGGATACTTCGCACAAATTAATTTCTTAGGAAATTTTGGTGGGTTTTATTCCAAACAAATTGTAATTGATCAATTCTCTATAAACAAATATTCCTCCACAATTTTATGAACTCTGTAACAGGAAAATATCTGTAAGATGCTACAAGAACATATTTTACAGGTATCTCAGGAATTTACTGGAAATTCAGACATTCAAAGATAGGTTGGGAATTCTACAATCCTATCTGTTCGAGCATCAACACACAGTTTATGTATTATAAAACATTCTTGATTCCTCCATTGTCTTTGCCCTTACATCCAGTCAGTTACAAGGTCATAAACATCTCAGACTCTACCCACTGCTCTCCAGGTCCACTGCCACTTGCCAGGTCAGGACCCAAGGTTTCCCACCCAGATTTCTATTGTAGCTTCTTACCTAGTCTTCCCTTTCAGGCTTCTCTGTCTCATTTCAATTTTATATGTATCAGCTGGTATGATCTTTTCTAAAATGCATGCCATTTCTCCCTCTAAATCACTGAAGGGCACTATTTCCCTCAGACAAAGTTATGAAGATATTAGCACTGCATATAAAGTCCTCATAGTGAGCTGCTCTGTACTCAAGCCTTCAGCCACATCTATTGCCACTCTCCCACCCTGACTCCCTGCCCCAAATATAAATCACACTCCAGTTAGAATAAACTGCTTCAATTCCTCAAACACACCATTCTTTCCAACACACTCATTTTCCTCCATCTGGAGCACTCTTTCTTTTTCCTCATCAAGTTAACTCCTACTCATCTTTTAGGTCTAGACTTAGAAGTCACTTCTTTTGAAAAAAATCCCTCCAGAGCCACTAAGTTTGGATTAGTTCTTCTCTTGTAAGTGAAGAGAAGTGATTTATTTAATCACCTACTCCCTCAAGGAATGTTTCTTGAGTGCCTACTACTTACAATCTCTAGGCATGGGGATTCAGGAAAACAGATAACATCCAAACCCTCCAAAAACTTCTAGATAATGGAATAGGCAGAAAATTTTAAAATAAAAAACATCTATCAGATGGTCATCAGTGTCTTGAAGCAAAAAGAAATCTGAATAAGTGGAATAGGACATGTCAAGTTGAGTTGTGATGGTTGCTGATAGGATGTCAAGGAAAGCTTTAGAGAGAAGATGACATTTGAACAGAGACCTGAAAGAGATGAGGGTGCGAGTACGGTACTTTGAGGAAAAGGAGTGGCAGTCAGTGGGAGGGGCACACGGTATGCCCCTCAGTAGGAAAGGACTTGGCTGCTGGCCTAATCTGAAGAACAGCAAGGAAGCTAGTGAGGCTGGAGCGGATTAAGAAAGGGAGAAGACATGAGGTCAGAGAGAGAACTGGAGGAGGGCAGATCATTTCAGGCCTCAGAAACACTATAAGACCTTTAGATCCTCCACTATACCAAATGGAAAGCCAAATGAGGGCTTGAAAGGGTAAGTGGGCCACATAACCTGACTTATGCTGTAGAGTCATGAGTAGAAGCAAGGAGACCCGTTAGGCTGTTGCAATGCA
Source organism: Camelus ferus (assembly GCF_009834535.1). Classification (NCBI taxonomy): domain Eukaryota; kingdom Metazoa; phylum Chordata; class Mammalia; order Artiodactyla; family Camelidae; genus Camelus; species Camelus ferus. Next base: position 82,729,605 of record NC_045698.1, on the reverse strand, counting down.
CACGATGAGAGCTGTCGGTGACTTCAAGTAGCAAGGAGTAGTCAGATTCCAGATGTATTTTGAAGGTAGGACCAACCAAATTTAACTGACAGATGAGATGTGAGAGATGAAAATCAAAGGTGTCTCCAAGTTTTTTGATTTGAGTAACTAGATGGATGAAATTCTCATTACCGAAATGAGGAATGTTGCAAAAAAAAAGGGAGGAAGCCTGGGAAAGGCGAAGAAGACAAAGTGGATTACCTAAACGTCATTCAAGTGGTGGCATCAAGTCAGCAGTTGCATAAAAAAATCTGCAGTTTGGTGGTGAATTCAGGATACAGATATTCAATATGAGTCATGCAAATCCTGTATGAGATCACCTAGGAAGGAAGGGAAATAGGAAAGAGATGAAGCCCCAGGACGGAGCCCTCATTTGGGAAGATGTGGAGAAGCTAGCAAAAGAGATCAAAAAGGCATGATTGGTAAAACAAATACAAAGAGTGTGTGATCTCCTGAAAGCTGAACAAAGGAATTACTGTAAGCAGAAGTGATCACTGTGTCAATTGAGGCTGATAGGTCAAGCAAGGTAAGACTAAGACATAACCATTTAATTTGGTGATACACAGGTCACTGGTGGTATTTAGAGGAGGTATTTTGATGGAGATGTAAGGTGAAAACATGCTTATATACAGTTTGGGAAAGAACAAGAGAGAAAGTGGAGTCATTGATTACTGGCCAGTTTTCCTGAGGAATTTTTCTATAAAGAGGCACAGAGATAAGCACTATGGCTGGAAGAAAATGTGGGCTCAAGAGAAGGCTTCTTTTTAAATGAGGGAGTTTAAAAATGTTTGTGTGCTAATAGGAAGAAATGAATGAATATTCTGTAGCAAGAGGATCATTTACGATATTTACCAAAGGGCTTACTAAGACTGAACATCTGTGGTTATGCCAAAACTAAAGGAATATTCTGCAATCAACCTTTCAGAACAAAGGTTTTCTTTGCAAAACAGTAATTGTAAAACAAACAACAATAAAAGGGACCAGACTTACAAGTCATTTCAAACATTTGTATCTGTTCTATCATCACAAGGATTAAATGGTTCATTTTTCAAATATTAAGGCAATATAGTCACAGATTTCACTTCTGCTAAAATTTTCTTTAAGACCACGAAGAACAGAATTGGCGTAATACTCTTTCCTGTCTTCCATGAATATTTTTAATATCTACACCAACGACTTGGGGACAGAAAGAGATCAATGGACAAGGAGATTATGATACAAATATTCATTTATCTTTATCTAATGCTTTATTCTTCCTAAAGATTTTTTAGTGATTAGCTTACAATTTTGCTATGAATATCAGCAGACATGTTTTTCTGAGAACCCATACGGTACTTCTTATAGGAATAAAGGTGAGAAGCAGTAAGGGACATCTGGGACTGGGAATAACTCAGTTAATAGAACAACAGAATGACAACCATAACCTCAACAACTACCAGTTACCAAATACCTGATATCTGCTCCTTGCTGTGCTTGGTGCTTTCCAAGCATTGGTTCTACTTTTCACAAAAATCTCTGACTTCCGTATTATTATCCTCATATGAAAGATGCAGGGACTGATATTTAGAGAGAATATATAACTTGAGGAGTGCTTCCAACTAAGTAAGATATAGAGCTGGAGAATCAAACTCAGAACTGCTTTGTTCCAGAATATACCTCTGTCCAACACGTACTTATCAATGTTCTGCAATTAAATAGGTTAAATCTATGTATAATTCTAAAATAGTTCTCTCTCTATATATTTTACCCTACTATCCATATTTTCCTAAAAACTATTCTATCATCATTGCAGATAAATATTAAACAAGTATACCAACCTCTAATAGTAAGTATCTATTCTTCTAAGTTTCCATTGGCTTAAATAGAACAGTCTAACGGCAGCTCTGTCTCACACTTGACCCAAACAAAACTGTGATGCCTGTAAAGGGTCCATAAATCACAGTTCTCATTAGTATGCTATGTATCCTTTGTTTAACTATTCTGAGTTTTTCTTTCTTACATAATTGCATTCTGAGAAAATGTAAATGTTAAACATGAGCAAGCATCACATTGCTGTGACAATAAAAGACATTTTTTGATTTGGCGATGAGAGAAGTGGCAAAGTTAAAAACAGGAAGGTCTGAGTGGAGTCTTTTATAGGCATATAAAATTTAAATGACAGAGCCCTTTATAATCCTGCCAAAATGTAAATTCTTGAGTATATGAAAGACCAGAAGCTTTGTCTGTTTAAAACTGACAAAATACATCAGACTTTAATTGGCAGTAGAGTGATAATGGAAAGGAGATGTAGCTTAATTGGAGTTCTCTCCCTGAAAAGACAGAGCTTCGTGGTGTCACTTTAATTACTTCTAGCCATTAATCCTGCAATCATATATTACTTTCTCCATTTATTATACCAGGAAGCACTCTCTGCTGTAAATGCTATGATATTTAAAAAGCAAATGCCCAGTGAAAACAAAGAGAACCAGACTAGATTCATTGTCTCAGCAAACTGCTCTGGAGAAACATAAACTGACTTTTAAATCATGAATGATCAGGATGAAGAACATGGCTAATTTAATTATTAACAATGAACACTCTGGATTCAGACTACCATTTAATCTAATCATTACTCTTCCCTGTTGTATTAATTAATTATTTAAGTAGTTAATGTGATACTTGAGAAGTTTCCTTTTAACATGAGTCTTTGATTGCTTCTACACAGCGGGATAAATATATCACTAAAAACATACTACAATAATGGCCCCTGGTAGCAACTGTAACTGACAGTTTTACCCAGAATGGGAAGTACTCTAAAAGGAAGACATGGTCTTAAGCCTTCCATGAACCATTCATTCCATGTATAAGTCATAGTAATTACATTGTTTTCCTTTGCTTTTCGAAGGACCCATAGATGCAACAGATTCTTTTTTTAATACATTCTTCTTTAATTTTTACTGCTTGTAATTATATGCACTGTGTAAGATTCTGATGCTCACTGATCTAAATGTAATTAATTGACACTGAAGTCCATGTATTTATCTAATTTTAGAATTCCCATTTCCCACCCATTTTTCAGAGGCTTAAATTTAATTTACAAACAGTTAAATTTATATTTTTAGCCATTTTTAAAGGTAAATGTGTCCAATCAGTATTTTACTTCCAATCATAATTTCTAAGTATCATGCTGTAAAATTAAAATCAATAAATGAACCATTACAGCCTAGCCCAGAAATATGCCAAAAAGTGTATTTTAGTGGGAATCAAATATAACCTCAAAATAAAAATTATCTTAATTTTTCAAATGCCTGCTCATTCCTCCAGTTCTTTTTGTAGAGATTTCCAGATTACAATAACTCTCTGTTATTACATTAAAAATTGATGTTTATTGAGTTGCATAGAGTTGGCTGATTTTTCCCAACTGCTCCCAAAGCAAAAATGTATTTCACTGTCTTCAAATTTGGGCAGAAAACCAAATATAAATTGTTGATGGCCATTTGAGATCCTTTTAGGACTGGACAGCACGTAACACTGAATTAAAAATATAATGCCAGAACATATCTAAACAGGACTATCCTCAAATATTAATGTTTTGTAAGACCTCTACTTTTAGGAGAAAAATATTAGGAATTAATTTTAATAGCCAGTTTCCAATATTGCTGCTGGTGTAACAAATTCACTTATTTCCTGTATGTGTGGCCTTCTACAGTAAGCATCTGCCTAGACATGAACCTTATATAAACTTTCTGCCTAGACATGGAAGAATCTTCAACAAAAGCAAAACTGAGTTACGCTCAGAGAATAAGGCACGAAAGTTAAATCATCTTACAGAAATTTCTGACAACTAGGACTAAAGACAAAGAGGATATTTTCTGGCCAACTAGTCACAACCATGGAATAGAGAGGTAATTAGGAGTATGTGCTCTGGAATCTCAACACCTGAGTTCAAAGTCTGAACCATCACATGTTCGCTGTTTAAACTTAGTAAAATAATAAACTTTCCTCTGCAGCAATTCCTTCATTTGTGTAAGAGGATAATAATTATATCTATTCATAGGTTTGGTGTGAGCATTAAATGGAATAATAAATGTACAGCACCTACAAAAGTTACTAGCATATAATAAATTTTCAATAAACGTTACATATTTATAATAATAATTATTATACACTTTTCTTTTACTCAATTCATTCTACATGTACTCTGACTACTTTGATCTAGTATATGGGTGTGGTACATTGCTGGTCTATATACAATTCTTGCCATTCATACTTCTGGAAAAATTAACCCATAACACACTATGACGCCTTTTTATATTCCAAAAGTATCTTGTAAACATTGGGGAAAAAACACATAAAGAATTTTCCCATCCTCTGTCTCCCCTTCTATTCCTTAGACGTAACCAATATGATAAAGAGTTTGGTGTACATCCTTCCAAATATTTTTCTATGCTCTTCATTATCTCTAAATACCTTTTCTAGATTATGGTTTGTTCTACAAATAGGGAGCAACTTAGATTATGGGAATGTTATGTGTTGGGCATAGTTTATATTTTCATGGCTTGACTTTTTCTAATCTTCAGTCTTTTTTTTCATCTCTTCACTGTGACATAGATAAAATAGTCTAACTGACCATGAGAGGAGGTTGACTGGAACAGAGGAATGCAGAAAGGCTGGGAAAAAGTAAGACTACATGATATATATTTATAATATGGATGCATATTATAAAGTGAGAGCCAAACTATAAAAGCCAGAACTTTTATAAATAGATGATGTGCTTGTGAGAGGGACATAGTTCATAATCACTTCAACGCACTTCATTAGACATTTAATAAACACTCAACTGTTCTATTAGTACCAGGACAATGAACAGGAAGAAAATAGATCATCAAGGAGGAATCACTCCCACAAAATGAAATTACCAGCATAAACTTGATTAAAAGATGAAATACTGCAGCACAAAGCTGCATAAAATCGATTATTATGTGACTTGGAAAATTCATTGTAAGAAAGCAAAATGGATGTTGAGTACTTGAATTAACAGTCAGTTGTCTGATTTCAAATGTCTCTGGCAAAAGAGACTGAACCCCAAGAACACCTTTTAAATATCTCAAGCTACAAGTGCTTACAGAACAAAGGCAACTTCAGAATTTGCCTTTATTTTAGCAAAGGGAGGAAATTACATTTGAAGCTCACAATAGTTTTCATTTTAAATGCATTCATTAAACATGTATAAACTATACACACATTTGCTTTCAGTGAAATACGGTATCTATGAACTATTTTAATTAGTTACATAACACAATGCTCATCCTACAGAAGTGAAATTAATCTTATTGAGCATCTACTTTTCATTCTCTCCCTGTAAGGTTTAGTTCCAATATGTGCCTTTATAAACTCTCGAACCTTGTGTGTCTGATTTAACTCAGGAAAAGAAATCTTTTGAGAAGATTGAGTAGCATTTCTTATAGTTAAAAATTTTTTAAATATTAGATTCACATATAGTTTCATGAATTATGACAGCTAAAACAAATGATAGAAAAGCATTCTCAATGTCAGTAAGTCTTTTTTTTTTTTTTCAAGTTTTGATAAACTGGTTGAACTAAGCAGTTTTAAAGTGGTATGAAATTGGGAATTTTAACAAATCTAAGAGGTCCCTTCATGCTATACTTTAAGGCTGACCTCCCCAAACTCTGAAAGTTAGTAGGATGAACACAAATAGTATTAAATCTGTTAGTTTCAAAAAAAAAAAAAAAAAAAAAACAAGTGCTCTCCACAAAATCTCACACAGCCAGGGTTTTTTTTTTTTTTTTTTTTTTTTTTAAAGCAGATTGATTATCCTTAAACATGCATTATCTTTCAGCCCATTGGTATTCTATAATAAATTTAGGCATTGCTGCATTTAGTGAAATAAGTGATTTCTTAGTAATTGACAAGATCAAGGCCAAAACATTTCATGTTTTGCTACTAAGAAGCAACCAAGATGAGAATCATTTATTGGCTATCCAGGATCATCTAAATAAAACAAACAAAACACTAATTTTCAAAGCACTGAATTTGCTCGGACACCAGGCTCTCTCCTGCCATAAGAGTAGGATAAGATCTCCTACAATATCCATCCTTGCCTCTTACCTTAGAATTGCCCCCAGATGCCAGCTGTCCCTCTGATCCCCTGATCCACTGGGTACTGTTTGCCTTTGCTGTGCTATTTCCAAGACATGAAATGCAGTTGCTTTTTTCTCTACTTTTTCTTACTGTGCTTGTTCTAAGTCTCAGCTCAAAGTACCGTCTCCTCCAGGAGGGCTCCCACATTTCCTTCGTTGCCTCCTATCTCGGAGCACAGAGCTCACTCAACACCTTGTCTATGAATCCACAGTTCTTTGCTCATGGTACTCTTCAAGAACACCAAGGATTTCTTTGCACAAAGACCCACAATAAAATATTTTTTGATTCTTTCAAATGGGGGGAATAAAGACTGGTCACGACATAGTCACCAGTTTATCTGCTTTGAGTTGCACACAATTTGAACAGAGTTGGGTTATGGATTGGACAGGTCAATGGCAGAGGAAGGAGAAGACAACTAGCAATTCTTCAGCATGAACTTTGTGCCAGGATATAACCTAGCTAATTTTATATCTATTAAGAGCTGTAATTCTAAAAATAACCCTGTATATTAGGTGTCTTTATACAGCTGACCCTCAAACAACCGGGGACGGGGGTTGGTGGGGTTGGGGCATCCTCCCTCTGCATAGTGGAAAATACCCCTATAATTTAAAGTAGCCCCATATACACAGGAGCCTTCGTACACACGGGTTCCTCCATATCTGTTGGTTCCTTCTTATCCACCAGATCCTCATCTGCGAATTCAACCAACGACGGGTGGTACTATATTTACCACTGAAATAAATCTACCTATAAGTGGACCCTGGCAGTTCAAACCCGTGTTGTTTAAGGGTCAACTGGGCACCATTTTCTTAGTAGAAAGTTGGAACTCAGAGAGACACTTGCTTTGCCTACCCCAGTGGTAAATCTGAGTTGCTAATCAAAGTATAAATCAGTTGACTCAAGGCTGATAGGCAGTATGGCACAGTAGCTAAACGCATCTGAAATTTCGAAAGCAGACAAATTTAGGCTTGAATCCCTATTCTGCCAATTATGAGCCAAGAAACTTTAGACGAAATCTATATCTCACTCAGCCTCAGCTGCTCCAGGTGCACTATGGGGACAATAGCGATACCAACCTCTCAGGGGTTCCGTGTAGGGTGTCAGATACCCATGAGATGAATGGCACAAGTAATGTAGGGTCAAGTCCATCTTCTTGAAATTATACTATTTCCTTCTTGTAAAACTTCTTCAAAGAAGAAGTTACAGTTCTAAAGTGTGATTTACTGTTTATGTATGTGGGGTTTTAAAGGACTGTGGTCTATAATGTTATAGACGACAGGCCTTCTTTCTTACTAATTCTTGCCCCATAACCTCCTTCTCATTTCTTAAGCCAGATGTAAAAAGTTCTCTCTGGATTAAAAATAAGATTGGTGAAAGCAGGGTGCAAAATGTATACTCCTTAGAAGAGGGGACGGATTTATCTGAACTGACTTTATGGGGTTTCTTTTAAGCTTTAATTTCAAGTAGTGTTAGTCCTTTGCTCCTCTCAAGTCCAGAAGTTCACTCTTCAAGAACTACATTGCCCATAGGCAAGTTGAAACAGGAAGCAACCCAGTAAAGAGTAGCTGGGCTCCAAATACAGTTACCTCACACTTGTCTCCAATGTCTAGGATAGTAAAGAAGAAGGCACATCAGAGGCTGCCACCCTGACACGGGATCCATGGAGCACCAAGGAAACAACAAAGTTTAATCCAAGGGATGAAAATGTGCTCACGCCACCAATGCAAAACCATGAGTCACTCATTTTGAAGCCTGGCTGTTACTGAGAACTCCCGAATGATGCCCTTCCATCAGCTCCTCACTCTGACTGACTTCAAGAAAATCCTCTTCTGCTCCCCAGCTTCCCTAACTTCTTCAATTTTACAAAGATTTTATGGGTAATAATGAGACTGCCTAGGTTGTGTTTTAGGTTTCTTTTTCTTTTGTTTTATATTGAAGTGTAGTTGATGTACAATGTTAGTTTCAGGTTAGGTTTCTTTTGTATTCCTTTAGTATTGTTAAAAAATAAATTGAGGCATATTAAATTTTAAGAAAATTTGGTTAGTGCCAAACTAGTAGCAATTCAGAGCAAACAGGAACAAGGAGAAAACTTTCATAGAGAAAAAGTGGAAGCAAAGTAAGGAAATTATGGAATGGCTATAGCTTAATACCTAGTTGGCTATTTGTGACTGCTTGTCTTTAGGCTTGGATTTCATAACCCTGAGGCAAGTTCAGGTTTAAATTTTGCCTTGTTCAGGTAGGTGCCAGGGCATTAGAGACACCTCAGTCTAAAGCTTTCCTTGTTTAATTATTTTAACATATTTAAAATATGTTTGCATTTTCTAGTCATATTACATGAGACCCAAATTAATTTTAACAAAATAAAAATTTACAATCAGGTTAAATAAAAAACAAGAATTACTTCCAAGAAATAGGAAAAAAATGTGCCATCCAGAGGGAAGTACATAATAAAGAAAGACTGAACTTAAAATGTCTTGGCTTTTTCATTTTTTAAAATAATTTTTATATAATTTTTAAAGGTTATTTTCCATTTACAGTTATTACAAAATATTGGCTACATTCCTTGTACAATACATCCTTGAGCCTATCTTATACCCAATAGTTTGTACCTCTCACTCCCAATCCCTATATTGCCTTATCCCCTCACTTCTCCCCACTGATAACTACTAGTTTGTTCTCTGTACCTGTGAGTCTGTTTCTTTTTTGTTCACTAGTTTGTTCTATTTTTTAGATTCCACATGTAAGTGATATTATACAGTATTTGTCTTTTTCTGTCTGACCTATTTCATTTAGCATAATGTCCTCCAAGTACATCCATGTTGCTGCAAATGGCAACATTCCATTCATTTTTATGACTGAGTAGTATTCCATTGTGCATATATACACTACATCTTTATCTATTTATCTGCTGATGGACACTTAGGTTTCTTCTCTCTCTTGATATTTACATATAATACTGCTATGAGCACTGGGGTGCATGTATCTTTTCAAATTAGTGGAGGGATTTTTTTTTTTGGATATATACCCAGGAGTGAAATTGCTAGGTCATATAGTAGTTCTGTATGTCCTATAGTTTCTTTATAATATTAAAAGAAATATTTTTATGAAGAAGATAGTCAGTTGGATTTGTTCACTTTTTTATCTATTTAATCATGGTCAGAATCTCCCTTTCACTGTCCACTCTTAAGTATTCAGTTTTCCAAGCTCCATCTGAAACATAAACCATGATCAGGCTAGTACCTTTCCCCTACAATTCATCCAAGTTTTAAGTTATTCAACAACTGTCATATTAATTATGTCTATCTGTTAAACTACTCCCACAAATCCTATAGATATTCTTTGAAATGGAGCATCCATTTTATATTTATGCATATTTCATTATCTTCTGGAACATTTTATTAAGAAAAGCAATCATAAGGCTTGACTTATATGATAAATCACCTTATATTCACAGTCCTTCCTTTATGCTTGCTTAGTCACACTCATCTTCATCATGTTATACGTTGGAGAAGAGGAACATTGTTGCTTATCCAGTTTGCCAATATTCTGCTAACTTTGCAACATTTTACTCTCATTTGAAGCTACAGCTAGGTTAACAAATATAACTTTTAAAATGCTATTGTTTAGTTATTTACAGCATAGAATTAAATTATAGAGAAATGTAAAGCGACCAGTTGAGTCTATTTTTGGAGTATTTTAGACACATGGTACTTCTCGTATAGTTCTTTAATGGCAGAAGTGGCAAAAAATTTATGTGTATATAATACACATTTACATTATATAATATATATAACATATATATGTGTGTATACATATATATAAGTGTACTTATTTGTATATATTTATGTATGTATGCATATAGGTGCTTAAATTAAGGTTACCTGAAGTGAAAAGATATGAGACCTTTCACTCATTTAATCAGTATTCACTTAACTGTTACAGCTTGCCAAGCATTGTTCCAAGCTCCCAGCAGAGAGGTTACAGAGTTGAAGAAGGTGCACCACCATGACACAGATACGCACAGGATACTTGGGGAAACAAATTTTTAGCCCAATTCTTTTAAAATTCTTTTAGCCAAATTAAAATTCTTTTAGCAAAAGGAGTAAGAGAAATTTTCCAAGGCTCTCAAACTGAGATTTAAAGTTTAAGTAAGAGCTAGACAAAAAAGTCTAGGAAAGACACTTACGGTAAGGAAGTATAAAAGTGCCCATTGTTTTTAATCTCAAAGTTGTCAATGGTAATTTGGCAAAATCAAGAATGCAGGCAGAAATCAGAATGCAGGAAAGTGTGTGAACAGTGAGGAAGAGGGGACAATCAAATAAAGACAACTGCTATCAGAAGCTTGGATAGAAAAAGACAGACAATGAAGATTAAAAGAATGAGAAGTTTTGTGTTTTTCTGTTGAAGATGTGTATTACTTGGATGTTGTTCTATGCTGAGATGAAAGAACCAGTAGAGAAACAAAGGTTAAAGAGATTGTTAATTGATAAAGGTCCCAAGGATTAAAAAAAAAAAAAAAAAAAAAAAAAAAGAATAGAAGGGGATTGAATAATTTGCTTTAAAGGAAAAGGAATAGTCCTCTTCAGCATTTGGAGAGAAGACAAAGGAGTAACTGTAAATAAATAAACTTAATCACATAAAGAAAGAAAGTTAAGGAACGCAAGAGATCATTTTTCATTTTAAGAAGAGGCAGAGTTGTCTCCTAAGACAGAAGGGAGATTGGGTGTTTAAGGAGTGTTGTGACAAGGAACAGACAAGAAACCTGAAGGATGAAAGACTGTCAGCTAGCACTAGGGTCCCAAAGAAACTGAGGTAGTAAACCATGAATTCACAGGGACACTAACTTTCATATTTGGGTGATTTCCTCAAGCTAATTTACAGCTCAGCACATGATCAATAGGGTGGATGCTCTGAAAAAATTGAGGAGTTTAATGTTAAGGCTACAGTAATATAATGGTTGAACTCATCAAGGAGACATGGGTTGATGGAAAATAAGTAAAGTCATGAAGAAACTGATGGCTCCAAAGAACAACAAGTCCAACACTGGAGATCTTGATGAGGTTGGTGTAGAGCTGAAATGACAGAAGTTCATGATGAAAGTCTGGTGTGTTGGAAGAGACTTCAGTGGTGATAGGATATGAGTGTTATGGGCTGTTTTGTGTTTGTATGTTGAAGTCATAGCCTCTAAGATTTTAAAATGTCACTATATTTTGAAAATAAGTTCTTCAAAGAGATAATTAAGTTAAAATGAGGGCATGGGGGGGGTTGGTTAATGTAATATGACTGCCATCCTTATAAGAAAAGTAGATTAGGACACAGACATGCACAGAGGAAGACCATGTGAAGACAGAGGGAGAAGACTGCCATTTACAAGCCAAGGAGAAGAGGCCTCAAAAGACATCAACCCTGCCAACACCTTGATTTTGGACTTCCTGCCTCCAGAGCTGTAAGAAAATTAATTTCTGCTGTCGAAGCCACCCAGCCTGTGGCACTTTGTTATGGCCATCCCAGCAGACTATTACAATGAGTAACAGGAATTCCCAAAGCAGTGATGAGGAATTTATCCAAAAAGACCCTCCATATCTCCTGCCTCCACAAGCAAGATGAGAGACATCTGCAAAAGCAGACGTGGTATAACAAGGGGTGCATCAGCTGGACATTCTACTCATTAACGTAGTGTAAAAATGTATTTTCAGCTAAATATAAATCAAATTTGCAAATCAAATTTGCAAATCAAATGTGTTAATAAAACTTTGGGCTTGCATGCTATTTTTTGTTTATATATCCACCTTGGTTATAAATCTGGAAGCTCCTTGAGAGCAAGGATTAGGTGTTACTATCTTAATATTTCTGATGTCTTCAAAGTGCCTGCACATAGGAATTGTCTGCAAAAGTTAAAGTTAAACTAAAAGATACACTGCTTGGAATATAAAAGACAGTGTGGTGTATTTTGTGATACAATCCTAGAAAAAAACACATGCAATAATACATGATAAAGAGTTTATACATATAAAGCTTATTATCTAAGTTCCTTTTGGCAGCAGGTATAGGCAACAGAGGCTGTAAATATACAATTTGATATTGTAAATTGCAATCAAAGAAAATTTAAAAGATAAGTTGGCTATCATAATCACAAAGTCAATGTATGTATTTCTTCATTCCTTTTAATGGCAAAGACAATAAGAGAGATGGAATGATGAAGTGGTACTTTCACTGTTGGCATGTTTCTAGGCACCTTGGATAATATGCCAAAGTAACAAGGGGCAGATGCTATTAAAGACACACAGCATAAAATCACAGCAGAACTGGTCATTAGCTAGAGTGCCTGGAGACCACATAACTTTCTGAAAGATCACATATAATACTTTCAATCTCAAAATTTATAGCCAAAAAGTCCTTGATCATATTAGCTCCATTGCTTTTTGTCTGTGTTTCACTGTAATCATGATGGATTTTCTTAAGATACATGTTCAAATACAAATAACATAAGATATGATGAATGCTTGGCACTAAATTGGATTTTTTTTCATATGCAGGAAAACACTCGGCAGACAGCAGCCACATTAACATTCACAAGAGAGTGGCTTTTTCAAGGAATCAGCATACAGTAAAATACTGAAAATCTAGTGCAGTGTCAAGTTCATATGAGCGAATGAGAAAGTAGCTGTCTCAGCCGAAGTCTCATGGCTTTAAAAGTGTACTGCTGCTGTCTGCGATGCAGTCTGAAAGTTACTGCTGTAGAGGGGAGCTATGAGCACTAGATGAGAGGCAGGACCCCTGGACACCCCGAGTCTCACTCTGAAACACTCATTTAATGTCTAATCCCTGTATTTACAGTAAAGGTGCCCACAACGAACTGTCTGCTTCCTGGTAATTTTATCAAACCACTGAACAAATCAAAACAAGAGCACATACAACTTTAGGGTGCTTTTCCTTCCTAGACTTGATTCAAACCTAAAAATAGGAAGAATCAATAAAATTATTTTGGAAACGGAATTTGCAGAAATTTTTATATAATCATGGGATTTCAGCATTAGAAAATATTTTAAAAGACACTTAGATCCTACCTGCATCCAAAGGTCAAACAAATCCCCTGACATCAGGGATTCTCAAACTTTTTGAGTTGTCTCAGAATTACCTAGAGGGTTTGTCAAAACACTGATTGCTTGGCCCTCCCCTCAGAGTCTTTGATTCAGTTAAGTCTGAAATGGGACTGGAGGATTTGCATTTCAAGTAAGTTCCCAGGTGACAGTGAAGGCACTGGTCTGGGGATCACACCTGGAGAACTTTATGACTTTTAGCCTTTGTTTGATCATCTTTAGTGGTGAAGAATCACTAACTCAGTTCAACAAATAGTAATCAAGGTCTGGTCTACGATCGGCATTGTGCTGCAGTGTACAAACAATAGAAAGCAGTTACTGATCTCGAAGAGCTTTAGTTTAGTGGGAGAAACAAACAGAGAATTTCAATATAATATATTAAATAACACAAACATAGACACAGGGTGTTATGAGAGTAAAAGGAGGGTTCAGGGATGCCTTCCTGGAAGGCATGTCACACGAACAGCAGGAGGGAAGGCACAGAAATGGGACATAGCTAGGTATGCCAAGTGTAGGCAACAGAGGTTATAAACTTACAATTCTGTATTAAGAATTATAATTTAAAAAAATTTTAATGAGTTGGCTACTGTAAATATAAAGGATCTATATGCATTTCCTTAATTCTTGTTAATAGTACTTAAGAAATCAAATACGACAGGTCCTACCTATCTCCATTAATTCTACATATGATTAAATATTTCATTAGAAAAATCATCTGTTTATGAGAATAAATTTACCATGTTTACAGAGCACTTACTGTATGAATGTCCCAAAGTCCCAGAAAATTCCTTTCCACTTAAGGGGACATGAATATTGTTTTTATGTTGCTTTCCCAAAGTAAGGCAAAAGCATTTCATCTTGTTTTTAAATGAAAACAAAAAGAAAGGTGCCTTCCCAGAGGCACTTTCAATACAACATAGAATTGACCCTTGAATGAGAAGAGGGTTAATCTGAGTATAATTTATAGTTGGCCCTTGGTACCCATGGTTCCTCCGCATCCACTGAGCCAAGTAACCAGGGATTGCTTAGTACTGTAGTATGTACTATTGAAAAACATCCACATATAAGTGGGCCTAGGCAGTTCATACCTCTGTTGTTCAAGGGTCAACTGTGATTGTACTTGGGTCAGCCCACAGGGGCCCTTAGAAGTCAAGTAATAAGGGGTCACGTATCCTCTTTGTGAAAGCTTTTAGGAGCGAAGTAGGCCACAGAGCCCCTCCACCCTCATCACCTCCATCAGGCTTCCTCCTGCCCTGCTGGAACCCCAGGGGAGGGCAAAAGGGCCTCTTCATCCATGAATTTCAGCGCCACAGTGGAATGTGTTGTGACAGAGCATGATAAAAGAGCAGAGAACTATTAAACGACTAAGATGTTCTCCGGGCCTGAGGGAAGCCAGCAGTCAGCCCAGTTCATACTCAAATTCAGCATGCTGGTGTGACAAGGGGAGAGCTTGTAAAGCATGCACAATGTTGAGTCAAAGACTCTAGATACCACTGCACTTATACCAAGATCAAAAATAAGCATAACTAAACTATAGAGATATCAGAATAATGGGTTACCTCTGGGGAGGAAAAAAGGATCGTGACTGAGAGGGGGCAGAAGGATGCTTCTGGGGTGTGGCAGCATTCTATTCCTTCACATGAGTGGTGGCTCCATGAGTATTACCTTCTGACGACTCATTGAGCTGCAAATGTGCTTTGTATACTTCTATGTGTGGGTTGTACTTCATAATAAAAGAGCTTTAAGAGAACAAAACCAACTTATGGAAACTTCCCTTCCTCTTACTTAGTCAGAAGCTTTGCTCCTAAATAAATCAACTCACATAAATATGGGCCACAGTGCGTCTTTATTTGGGGTGAATGGTCTGTTTTCCAAGTGAAACAGAAAGCTGTTGTTTCCATTCAGATAAGAGATAATTAGGGACAGAATTGAAGCAGAGAGGTGGGAATAGTGAAACAGGATAAATTCAAAGAATTCACAGAATAGCCCTAACAGGACTTAGTAACTAATTAAAAAGTGGTCAGGGTAAATGTTCCAAATAACTCTAAAATTTCAGACTCGAGTGGCCATGTGCTCAGTGATGCTTTTGACCAATAGAGATAATCTGGGATGCCTGTTTTCCTTTCTAGTCCGTATTACCTGCTAAGCTAGAAATGTGCATAAGGTTAAATATCTGCTTTTTCAAGGAAAGATTCCATCTTGCTGTGTTCCTGCCTTAGTTGAAAAACACAAATTGACTGTCATCCAGGCAGAACTTATTAATGCTTTAGCAATGGTTAAGGAGTGCTTAAAGAAATTTTGCTTTCTTTTGTTTTTCATTTTCACGTTTTTCAAAGCGATGTGCTCACAGGAAGATATGAGACTAATTTAAACATGAAACTAAGGTAAACCAGATCAGACCTGGCCGTTAATTGAATAAGGAGAAGAAAAGGAGGCAGTTAACAAACAGTGGCACTGAAATTGGATGTGCAGTCTTTCTCTTTAAAAATAATGTCCTGCCTGATGCCTGAAGTTTTATTATTAGATATCCATTTATGCTCAAGAATTTTCTTCTCCCTGATATTTTCTTTTAAAGTTCAAATTTTTATGGAAGTGAAGTGATGACTCTATCATATGACTTTTACCTTTCATGGGCAAATTGGAACAAACATATACAAACTTTTGTGAAAATTAAAATTAACTTAAATATTATATTTAGCATAATGCAAGGGATATGGCAAGTGCTAACTATCACCTCTAGCACAGAGGTCAAAAAGTAGCAATCACAACGATTTCCTAAGTTTGAACTCCTTAAATTCATTGCCAGAATTGTTTGCATGACTTCTTCCTCTGGAGAAGTTGAAAAGAGTAAGCAACTGCTATGCTTATGAGATCAATATCCAAGCAATCTCAGAAGTTGGGAACACCAATCATTTGTTCTAAGCTCCCACTCACAAAAATATGCAGTAAACCCTTAGCTAATTAGAAATAACTATTGAGAAGTCACATTAGGCTGACATAAAGATAACAGCTAAATAAACACCAAACTAGTTTGTACCCTGGCAAACTGAAATATATTGACAAAATCTCTACAGGGATCTTTGATTCCGACAGAGACAGACTAAATTATACACCAAAATTTTGAAGACTAAAGCAATGGTTCTAAAACTGCTACACATTAAAATTACCCGGGGAGCTTTTCAAAATCCCAATGCCGAGTAACAGCTAATACCAATTAATTCAGAATGTCTGGGGGTGGAAACTGGGCATCAGTATTTTTTAAGATACTCAGTTGATTTCAGTGTAGAGCAAAATGTGGGAGCCACTGGAGTAAGGTATGTTTTATATCCAGTGCAACTGTTTAAAAAGCATTAGAAGATGTTCATTAGAAGTTTAATTTGGAAAGGCAATGGGAATAATACTTTGAGCCCTTTCTCCCGCTAATCCATGACCACCATCCTCCTCAGCCCATTTCCTTGACAATCCAATGTTACCTGGCTGTTGGGAGGAGAAGAGAAGTGAGGAAGATCTAAAAAACATCAGAGAATTTGCAGTCATTCAGCATTAGGAGACTTAGGTGTTGCAACACTCTGGATGAATATTGGTACCATCTCCTCTTGTCTCTGATCAAGGTCAAAATGAGAGGCTCTCAGGCACCAATGGCTGCCTACAAGCACAACCTAGACCCCGAGCTCCAGAAGAGACGTAATTAACAGTACAAGGAGCATGCCTTCCTTCTTGCTGCATCTCAAGGGTCTAGCTCCCCCTTCAGTCAATCACTTTCTCAGGATCAAGAGCCCCTCTTCAGACTTCTGCTGTCTTCATTGTACCATAAAAGCCTTTATTTTTGTTCTCCTTAACAGCTAATGGGGACTTCTAAGAAGATGCAGAGTGAGAATCCAGTTTTTTCATTTCTGAAACCCTTTTCTTAGCTAAACATGGTTAACTCCTACAACAACAGCACGTATAAAACTGGATGTTACACAGTGAAATGCATATGTCTCTGTCTCTGAAATATGTTCACCCTCTTCTGACCTTTAAAATAAAACTTTACTTATAGGATCTGAGGATATCCCATGTATCTATTCTAGGTTGTATCCATGATTTAAGCAAAATAACTCTACCCTCAAGAAGCAGATCCTGGTAGAAGAGCTGATGAGAAAACATTAAGCATCCATGTCTTTAAGCAAAGATAAATAATACATACTATGCTACACAGAAACAAGTGAAGAAAATAAAGCAACTCATATTTTCAATACTTTAAAAATGCTACAGCTACAACTGACTAGGAGTAACACTCCATTTCTATTGCTTTCTGGAAGAAGTGCATAGATAGTATATATGCAGCATGATTAATAAAATTTTCTCTTTGGAGTTGGCTGATAAAAACATATCACTGCAGACCAAACTAACCAATACTCACATACGTGACTTATGTAAAGTTTCTGTTCTGATCCCAGCTTTATACCTAATTACAGGAGATTCTTTTGAATGTCCTCAAATATAAAATAATAATGGTTATTACTCCTAACCTTAAGTCTGAAAATTTTAAGTGGATTTTAGTTACTTCGGTAACTTACAAAGTCAAACTTAAAACTGTTCTAGAATCATGTGGATATCAAGTCTATGGAACTGATGTTTTAACATTTAAAACTTACTTGGCCTTCTGATGTTTCTATTTTTTTCTCAGGCTAAAATGGCTCAAAATACATAAAATCATGCTTTTTCTACCGGGGGGGAAAACATGATGGTTAAAGAAGGAATGTCTAAAAATACTTTGAAAATCATAGACGAAAGTTATTGAAGGATAACATAGATATTTTTAAGACTACACATCAGATTTTATCCCAATAAAAGTCACAAAAGTTGCATTATTGTTCTAAGAAAACGATTTTAATAGTTACCGATATAATATTAAAATGTAGGAAATCAGTGTCTTTAGATCATATATGCTGATAGGAATATTATTTTATGGCTATAAAAATCCAATCAAATATAACTACTAAGTATAGAAAAAGTTTATTCCACTAATATTTAAAACAATCTGGTTTATAACTTTGTTTTTAGTAGCATGTTTGGTTTATTTTAAAATTTGAAGGAGGAAGGACTTCTAGTTTCATTGCTAATATACATAAAAAGCCTGGAAGTTGTCACTCTCATCTCACAACAAGAAAAAGCTGAAAATCAATGCCTTTTCTTGGATCTCAGAGAACGTATGGTCATGGGGCAAACTGCCACCAGAAAATCTGACGAGACAAGCGCAATTAAAGAGACGCAGCCAAGGTCTGCTCACCTGGAGGAGAAGCCTCTGGAGCCAGAAACTGACAAGAACAGTTAAATGTTAATTTATCTAGCTGCTGGGTCCTGAGTGTGGACTACCTACAGAGTAAGAAACTCCTAGTCAGCACAATCTTGGGGGGGGGTCCCCACAATTTTGGGGCCTTGCTGTAGGAGCCCCAGCAGATTATCACAGTGAAGAACCTAGAATGACCCCTCTGTGGCTCTGTCAGAGGGAGAGGAAGAGTAATCGTTGTGAAATGTGCCCAGACCTTATTCAACAACCAAGGCCTCCTCTCCAGGAGAAAAGTTATTGCCACGGCCGTATCTGAGCTGGAGGAAGAGAATTCCTCCTGCTCCATCCCCCTCTGGTATTGCTGCCTTCCCAAAGAGGAAAAACAAGTCAACAACGGCTGGGGATTCAATGAAACACACTGAAAATGCTGCATCCAGGGAAGTAGTAGAGAAAAGGGGTGGGGAACATCCACCCATCAGAGTAATACCACTGGAGTAACACCACTGGAGTAACAATTGTGAAGATCGCAGTCCTGAGACACAGGTGCACTAAAAGACTGAGATTTAACCAGGCAAAAATTTTTAAGGCAAAAGTTTATGTCCAACATGCCCAAAAGTTGTGACTCATAACTATTTTTAGGTATTCTATGTTTCATATTTACAGAAAAAAAATGAAAACATCACACAGCAAAACACCTAAAAGTTATAACCTGAATAAAATGCTGTAAAAGTGAATTTGCTGCAAACCGTATGGCTTGTAGTTTGAATGTCAAAGCAGAATGTAGTAGCAGTTTATTCTTAACAACTCCGTATCTTACCAAGTCCATCAAAATAATCTAATTCCCTGCCTCTTGCACCATTCACGAGATTAATACAATTCAGCTTCCATATGTTGCTTCACATTAGCTCAATGTGTTTTCACTGTAGATATCCAAGATCTATCTAAACACCCTCCATACCTGGAAAATTTTCATTTCATCCTCTCCATATTATATATCTCTTTTTAAAAGATTAGAATTTAAAAATACGAATTTTTTAACACTTGTATTCCCATTTCTGTTTTGCTTTATGTAAATATAAAACCAATTACTGGTATGTAACAATATCAGTTATGGGACATTGTTTCAGAATCATGTATGTTTTGGTATCACAGCCAAATAGAAGTTCCCTGCCTCCTATATATTCTCTGTGCACCTACACACACACACACACACACACACACACACACACACACACACACACACACACAAACATATCTTCAGAGATCCACTGGGGACCTAGAGCAGATTATAAGGTAAAAAAGGCTATCATTAGAAGTTACAATTTTGTTTTGGTTAAATTTCTGCCATGTTCCTGTACATATCTGAGAAAATGTTT
This sequence comes from Camelus ferus, assembly GCF_009834535.1. Lineage (NCBI taxonomy): Eukaryota > Metazoa > Chordata > Mammalia > Artiodactyla > Camelidae > Camelus > Camelus ferus. The sequence goes on along the minus strand of NC_045698.1, from coordinate 82,709,677 downwards.
CTCAAATTGGTCTGTAAGTTCTTCCTGGGTACTTTGTGGTATGTCTAAATTTTTTTTAAAACCCATGGGATAAATACATGACATTTCTATAAAATGTGGCTCGTTTTACCTAACGGTAATACTTTTTAAATGTGGATACATATAAAAAGTATAACAAAACCAAAAATCTATTACATAAAGCTAATCTATAATGATATAAAACAGATCAATGTTTGGCTGGGGCTGAATTTTGAAGGAAATTAACTGGGAATGGTGAGATAGAACTTTTTCAGGCAATACAGATGTTGCATATATGGATGGTAGCAGATTTAAATGGATCTATAAATTTGTCAAAACTCATCAAAATTTATACTTAAAATTTTATATATAAAAACTTACATTTATTGCATGTAAATGACACCTAAAATAAAGTAGATTTTTAAAAAGAGAAATGACAAGAATTTGCAATCTGAAGCCTGAAAATTTTCCTTCACCTCTGAATCTCACTTCTTCACTGTTGAGTTGAACTATTAGGCAGTATATAAAAATTATCCAAAATGATACATTTCACATTGAAATCAGTGAAAGTAAGTTTCCTTTCCTGCTCCTTTAATAAATGTTGTCACTTAAAATGTAAGAATTTTAAAACTAAAATTCCTGCAACAATATTAACTTAGTCACAAATGAGCATTTCATTTCCTACACCTTACTCTTTAGTGCAGATTTAGCAAATGAAATGGTTGACTTCAGAGATAATTTCCTCATCTACCTAATCCATTTCATCCTTTAAGACTGCATTTAGGAGTCATTTCATCTAGGAAGGCTTCTCTCACCAACACCACCCCTCAGTTTTTTCCAGCCAGGAGAGTGTAGGTGTCTCCCTCCTCTGCTTCTGATATCTTCCCACTTAAATAACATCATATTACCACCTGACTGTTGCCTAACACAGAGCCTAAGACAGGGACTATTACATAGGAGATCATCACAAGGGTGCTCTCAGAAGAAGTGGAGTGAGTGAAGAAAACATGATAAGGCAGAGGGAAAATAATGCAAGGATTTGTCTTGGGTCTCAACTGGAGCCTAGCTTTTCAGCCCACTCCCCTAGAGAATTCCACAGCACTAACTGCATCACAGGGTTGATCTCACCCTAAAGCAAGGGACCAGCCTCTTCCCCCTCAGCCACCCCACCCTCCTGCCTTCCCCCTCACTCACCCATCAGTCAAGGTCATTACCCCTGGGCTGTCCTGAGCAGGGGCATCATCTCCCTAGTGAGGTAGCAATTCTTAGAAGAAAGAGGCAGGTGTTAGCTGCTAGCAGCCATACTCATAGCAACAGGGGGAGAGGGTACCTGGCCAGTTAAAGGGATCTGGCTGACACCAACCGTACTCACTACACCACGTAACACTTGTCACACTACAGTATATGTTTAAAGTATTATTTAAGAACATGAGCTCTTGAATCAGATTGCCTGTAGATGTGAATCCTACATATAGCCGTGCATCTTTGGGCAAATCACTTAACTTTAAACTTCAGTTCCCACATCTATAAATAGGGATAATAATAGCAGTATCCACCTCATAGGGTTGTCATGACAATTAAACAGTACATTAGATTTCCAATACAGGCCAGTGCCTGGAACATAAGAATTTAATACATGTTAGCTGTTATTGCTATTACTGCTGCTCTTACTGATGTGCTGCTGTTTTACCATCATCATCATCACCAACATATGAAGGGCCTGTATTCCCCTCTAGACAATGAATCGGGTAAGAAAAAGAAAAACAAACTGACACACAAGAACTCACCTAACACTAGCAGCTAGGTCTAGGAGCTATTATGAGATAGCCTGGCATTCACAGCTAAATCATGGCATTCTTTTCTTGAAACGAACTTCACGGAGCATCGACATCAGACGCGGTAGCTCTGTGACATTAATAAAGTGAGATGAAAATGACCATTCTATGATCTTGTGAGGACAGAGACAAAACAAGATGATGATATGAACAATAAAAATTACCAAACATCCTCCTCTCCTGGCGAACATAAGTAACAACTGCTTCTTTGCTGGTTATAGGCTTAGACTCACATTATTCTTCCTGCCTTCTAGAAAGGTTCACTAAAATACCCAGTCAAAAAATCACCCTGTTCCCTAACAGCACCCAATCCAGAGGCAGTCCCACTTCCTTGAACCTTCCTCAAAAATCACCTGACACAAACCCAAATTCTGTAATAAATACACTCAACAACAGAAGTGAAGCACCATGTTTCTCCATCATATGTGGTCTCCCTCAGTGCAATAAACCAACTAATTAAACTTCACTTGACTACAGATACATTTCTGATGGTCTTCGGCTGAAAGACCTTGACAAAGAGAGTATTCATCCTTGTGCTCCCAGTGCTTAAGATGTAGTAGGCATTTCATAAGAGTTTTTTGAAAAAAATAAATTAACCCTAGACACCAGTTAGTTCCAAAGATCCTGACTGTATTTAATGGCAGGTGCTTTTTACTTTTGCAGTTGGTAGAGTTACTTAGAATACACAGATACCTACTAAGCATAGAACAACAGAGGTAGGCAAAATTGAGATACACATTTAAAAATCATAGTTCTGAGGAACATGACCTGACTGACACCTTGATTGAGAAGAAGATTCAGCTAAGCTGTTCCTGGACTCCTGACTCACATAAATAATGAGATAATACATATACGTTATTTTAAGCTGCTAAGTTTGTAGCTCTTTGTTTAACCTGCATAGAAAACTAAGATAGGTAAACATGGTCTTTGTATTATCCTTGTGCCATTTCTGTACATTTGAAACTATGTCATTATAAAGAGGTATTAAAAACAAAAACAAAAACAAAATCAAAAACAAAAACAAAAACAAAATCACAGTTCTGAGCATCTGGCCATCAATAGCAGTAATGAAGAACAGTAAATCAAAGGCTCAGATAAAATTCTCAAATGACAAACTTGTAAGTAGTGCAGATTCTGCAATGACAGATGCTACTACAAATCAAAGATTCATCACTGTCTTGTATGCACTGTATAAACAGGGTTGGCCCAGGTTGTTACAGTACTCTCGGAAATCACATTTGGACTATTGTCATCTTGGAGCAATACCCTATTTTGATCTAGAAACTCCAGTAGTAACTTAAACAGGCAACTAATCCAGCTGATAGAAAATATTTTAATAGATAGATAACAACAATGTAAATGAGCTACAGAATACAGATATTTTTGCAGCAGCTGGAAGAAACTCTCATATACATATTCAACAATAGGCCTCTGTATCATTTCCAGAAGGAATAAAAGAGCTCATCCATCTTTATACTAATCTTTAAAACCCACTGTCATTTTTTTTCTTTCAAGTCTTAATAGTAGAAGATAAAATGTGATCTACATTAAAATCTGACCCCGAGCAAATTTGACTCTATGAGATTGCCTCACTGACGCTGTTACTTTTAAAAGAAATTATTTGTTTAGGTAGAAATGAGAATTATGGCCATTTTTAATCTAACTATGTCAATGATACCAACCTTCTAATGTAAGCCCACATGTATATTCAGGATAATATTTTCTTGGGAGGATATATGGAGTACTGATACGATGCCTAATTTATACTTTAAGTTGTTATATTTTGACATGAATTATGTACTTATTGTAATTTGGAGAAGTGGCAATTTTACATTAGAAATACATGATTTTTTTGTTAAAAAGTTACTAAAGAGAGGTTATAACAAAACTGAAACCATACATAAGTTCAACATTCAAATACGTCCACAGTTCACACTTTGCTGATAGTTTTCATTTTTCCTTACTTCCTCATTTTCCTTATTTTCTAAAATAGTATCTATTATAAATGCCATTTGTAACCCGAATTTTTACTTAATAATATCACATAAATGTCTTTATCTCACTAAAGGCATTTCTACACCATTATTTTAATATATGCACCCCCTTCATATTGACATTTTAGCTTCCAATTTAAAAATTTAGCTTCATTTAAAAAAATGATAGACTTCCCAAATGTACAAGTTTAGTAAATCAGCATCTCACACTCTCCTTGTAGAAATCATCTAAAAGCAACAAGGAGAGATTTTAATGCAAACACCATTTCCAGTTCAAATCGCCACTGAACTATACATAAGATTGATCATCTAAAGCAGCCAAGGTTAAGAGAGTGGATGGTAAAGAATCCTGGAATAAAATCCAGAGTGAAATTTCTGTAAGGGAGAATATACCTTAAAGTGCTCTCAAAATGCATTTGTAAAAGTGAGAGGTTCAGACTGATGTTTAAAAACTTTATCTCCTGACATGCGGGGAGTGCCAGAACTGAGTTAAAATGGGCTAGTAACTGAAACTCTCTTCCACAGGGTTTGGTGCAGTGAAGTAGAGTAAGCATTCTACTTAAAAGAAATGAAGTCAAAAGAAAAAGCTACAGCTAAATGAAGCAGTCTGCACTTTGGCAAGAAAGGAAGAGAACTTCTGAATTGTGAACAAGAGTAAATCTGGGACACTATCTTGACCTCCATCTGACTCTCTCAAGTAATTTCTTGAAAAGGGCTGATGTAGGAAAAATCAGTTCATTCAATGATAAAACACAGGAAAGAGCCGTAATAGTATCAAGAACACATACCGTAGACTTTTATTTCTGACCAAGATGGAGTAAGAGGGACCAGATTTTCTCACCTTCCTCAATCAGAAAACCATATGAAATATACAAAACAATGGTTTTTCAAGATACTGGACATCAAGCAACAAAAAGCAGTGACCCCTGAGACAGGAAACAGAAGAGATGAGCCCCGTGGTTTACTGCCCAGTTTACTGCGCCGAGAGTCTCCAGGCACAGAGAAAACAAACCCAGAAAGAGACCTGCATATCCCCAAATTAAGGAGACAGAGTTGGGGTGCAATGATATCAAGGCAGGTAGAGTTCATGAAACAGAGTGCTGCAGAGGAGATAGCCTCACAGCAAAAGGACTCCAGAGATCTGTTTATGTGTGTAAGGAAATTACCAAGGCTGAGAAAGGAGTCACATGGAAGAATTAGAGGTAACATTGCCTAACTCACAGAATCCAAGAACGGTGCCTATTCATACCAGCCAGAATGGAAAGTCTCAAGATTCACTGGGGGGCATTGTGTACAGTACACACAATGGTCCTGCCTCAGTAGTGGAGAATAATTCACCCTAGAACAAACATTGCTCCACCAGCAAAGCTTCCCACCTAACAAAGCTTAAAATCAAGTCCTGAAAGGATGAAATTCACAATGCCTAAAATCTATTCAAAATTTACCAGGCATGAAAAGGAAGAAAACATGATCTATCACAGAGAGAACAAAAATATCTATCATAATCAACCCAGAACTGACACATATATTAGAATTAGCAGACAAGGACATTAAAACACTTATTATAACTGTATTCCATATATTCAAAAAGTAGAAAAATGTAAGACATAATAAAGCCCAAATCAAACTAATAGAATTGAAAAGTACAATGTCTGAGATGAAAAATACAATAAAAGGGAATCCAGCGCTGACAACCATCGACCTATTTACTATCCACACTTTTGTCTTTTCCAGAATGTCACGTAAATGGAATCATTCACCATGTAGCTTTTTTGAGCCTGGCTTTCAAGATTCATTAACACTGTCACACGTATCAGAAGTTCATTCCTTTTATTGCTGAGTTATACTCAATTGTACAGATGTACTTAAATTTTGTGTATACGTTCAGCAGTTGAAGGACATTCAGGGCTTTTTTCCAGTTTGTACAATTATGAATGAAGCTACTATAAACACTTACATAGAGATTTTTGTGTCAATCTCTATGCAGACCTTCATTTCCAATAAATACCTAGAAATGGAACTGCTGGATGATACAGTATGTGTATGTTTAACTTTATAAGAATCTGCCAAATTGTCTTCCAAAGTGGGTGTACTATTTTATATTCACAACACTAATGAATGACATCTCTAGTTGTTCTGCATATTAATCAGATTTTTTTGGTTGTAGTTATTCTAAGAGGTATGTGGTGATTCCTCCTTGCAGTTTTAATTTGCATTTCCCTAATGCAAAATGATTTTAAATATGCTGAACTGATGTTGAGTAATGATGCTGAAAATCTTTTCATGTGCTTGTTTGCCATTCATATCTCTTCTTTGATCAAGTGTCGATTCAAATCTTTTACTCATTTTAATTCAGTTTTTTGTTTATTTTGAGTTGTGAATGTTCTTTGTTATATTTATTAAAAATCTTTTCTCAGTTTTATGTTTGCATACATTTTCTCCAAGTCAGTTTCTATTCATTTTTTTAACATTTATATTACAGAGGAAAAGTGGGTTTTCTTATTTTGATAAAGCCCAATTTATCAGTATTTCTTTTTGTAGTTTAGGTTTTTTGAGCCTTGCCTTAAAAAACTTTATCTCATCCCATGCCACAAGGTTTTATCCTATATTCCCTTCTGGAAATTTTATAACTTTATCTCTTACATACAGATCTCTTATACACTTTGTGATAAATTTTCTATATGGAGCAAGGTACTTGTCATTCTTCATTGCTTTGCATAAAGACATCCAAATAGTTGGGCATTATACATTAAGAGACTATCATTATTCCATTAACTTGCCTTGATGTCTTTATAAAAAATCAATCAACTATATACCTGCAAGTCTATTTCTATACTCTCTATTCTGATTCATTATCTACCTCAAGTATCTATCCTTGAAACAGTATCACATTGATTTCATTATTGTCACTTTATAATAAAAACTGAAATCAGGTAATATAAGTCCTCCAACTTTGCTTCTGTTCAAAAACAATTTGGTTATTCTAAGTTCCTTTCTTTCCATTTGAATATTGTAATCAGCTGGTCAATTTTTAACCCCCCCAAAAGCTTGCTGGCATTCTAATTAGAACTTCATTGAATCTACAGATTTTTGTGGAAATCAACACTTTAACAACACTGTGTCTTCCAATCCATGAAAATGGTTTATCTTTGCACATACATTAATCTCTTTTGACATACAGTTGGAATCACTGTTTTATCATTTTCAGAATGCAAATATTTTACATATTTTGGTAGAATCATTCCTATTTTTCATGATTTTAGTGCTAGTGAAAATGATACCATATTTCAATTTAAATTTCCAAATGTTCATTCCTAGCACATAGAACTAGATAGAGTTAATTTCTTATATTAACTTTGCATGATTTTACCTTGATAAACTCATTTATTAGTTTTAATATTTTGCACATTTTTTGATATTTTCTAAGTAGTTAATCATGTCATCTTCAAATAGAGATTTTATTTTTCTTTCCAATATGCATGTCTTTTACTATTTTTTTCCTGCTTTCATGCACTAAGACCTATATTATAATGTTGAATGGGAGTGGTTTTTGATAGTGGACATTTTGGTCTTGCTCCTTACTCCGCAGAGAATGCAATCAGTCTTTTACCATTAAGTATGATGCTGGAGGTAGGGTTATTTGTAGATTCCCCTTGTCAATTTGAAGAAGTCCCCATTAATTCCTGATACACTGGGGGTTTGTTTTATTTTTGTAAGTATGCGTGGGTGTTGAATTTTTTTCAAATTTTTTTGTATCTATTGAGATGACAACATTATCTCTAGTCTAGTGATATGGTACATTTCATTGATTTTAAGTTAAACCAGTCTTATATTCCTGCAATAAACCACACTTAATCATGATGTGCTATCGCTTTAGTGTATTGCCAGATTTTATTTGATAAGATTTATTAAGAGTTTTTAAAAAGAGTTTTCTGAGGTATATTGGCATGTAGTTACCTTTAATATCTTTGAGTTGATAAACAGTTCATCTTCTTCAACTTCTGGAAGAATTTATGTAGAATTAGTGTTAATTCTTCCTTCAGTGTTTGGTAGAATTTTCCAGTAAAACCAACTAAGACTGCAGTTTTCTTTACTGGGAGTTTTTCAAGAACTAATTCATTTTCTTTAATAGCTATAGAACTGTGGCAGGAAAAGTCCTAAAATGGCCCCCTAAATTTCCTTCCCCTGTGGTAAATGCCTTATAGAATCCCCTCTGTGTACGATGATAGCATGCATATGAGTGATTATGTCAGATTGTATGACAACTGGGAGTTTATCCTGAGTGGCCCTAATTAAAACCAGTGTTTTCTCCAGCTGGTCACAGAAGAGGAAAGCAAAGAGACACAATGCAACTAGTCTGGAAGAAAGCAAATATTCACCCTGTAAACTATGGGAGACATATGGCAACATCGAGGAGCTGAGATTGGCCCCAGCCAGTACAAATCTAGCAGGGAAATGGACACCTCAGTCCTACAACCCTATGAAAATGGTGGGAGCTGCTTTAGTTAGAGTGGTCAGGGATGTTCTCTCTGAAGACATGACATTTGAAAGAACACCTAAGTTATGAAACAGAGGCACCCACAAAAAGGAAAAGGAGTAAATCCAAACAAAAGAAATGAGCATTGTGAGCAGGTACAGTAAGTAAAAGGGAGGATGGAGATTGACTATGTCAGACAGGCAGGCAGAAGACCTGAAAATACAGGTCAGGGTAAGAAGTATGCTTGCAAATTTTATTCAGGTTGCAAAAGGAAACCACTGGAAGATTTTCAGAAAGGAAATGCCATAATACAATTCATGCATTAGAAAAATCACTTAAACTGTTATATATCTTATGATTTTGTAGGAAAGCAAAGATGAGAGCAGAGAAATTCATTAAAAGGGTATTTAACTATTAAAACTGAGAAATGATAGAGGCTTGCAATGTGAGTATTTTTTATGGAGGTAACAAGAAGTATTCAGATTCAAGATATACTTAAATTAGATAGGTTTATCTAATTATCTAATTAAATTAAAATCAATAAGACTTACTTACACACTGTGTTTAGGATTTGAGGAAAGAAGACAGATCAAGTACAATGCCTTGAATTGACAACTGAGAGAACAATGGTGTTATTCTGAGGTTGGGAAAACTTGGAGGGAAGCAGCTGGGGTGGGAGGCAGAACAACAGTTCTAGGTTGAACATGTTGGATTTGAGCTGACTATAAAGAAATCAAATGAGACAGCCAGATATAAAAGTGTAGAGTTCAGGGGAGAAGTAAGGATTGGTGATGTCAATATGATGGACTTAAACCTATAGATAACATTTAGAGCAATAAACACGGAAGTGATCATTTAAGGAGACTATCAGATTATGAAAAAAGAAAGGCAAAGACACTTTTAAGGGGTGCTTTAATATTCACTAGTCTGGTAAACAAGAATAAATTAGAGAAGAGGACTAAAGAAGTGACCACTGAAATAGGAAGAAAACTAAGTGAGTGTGATATTAGCCTAGAAAAGCAAGTATTTTCATAAGGATGGAGGGATTACTTCTGCCAAATGATGTTGAGAAGTCAAGTAAGGTCTGTTTCGTTAAGAGGGCCTTCAAGCAAATACTATGCAGGGAAACTTGCTTTCCTTGGTCAGCAGATTATCTACTAATGCAGTTAAAGCTTGTAGATGTTGGATAATAAAGCTGGTAGATAAAAATCCGTAACACTAAAGTCGTTTGAAGTTAGGAGCCACTGCTACATTTGAACTGTAAATATTTGATAGGCTTTTAGCTCTATGTTTTAAAAGGTTTGGTGGGTTAAATTTGCTTACACCAAAGCAACTGGTGTAGTGCCTGCTTTGGTGTAGACACTAAGGACAGTCTACAACCCCTACCTGTCTGGACTTACTGAATAAGAGTCAGCAATCAGCTGGCTCCATGAAACGGAAGTCTATATGAACGATCCTCCTAGATTTAGGCTAGAAAGTATACACTAGGTCCATGTTGCTATTATTGTGTCTGCTGCCTACAAATGTTTAGAATAACCACTCATCATCTCTCTGGTCAGCAAGGCCCAAATCCTCCCTGGAGATGTAGTGAACTGTAATCTTCAGCTTCTGCAGGCGTCTTAAAAGCATTTCCTTTCATTCCTACTATAACTCAAAAAGATGAACAGCAATCATAAAGCTTATTCAAAACTTACAATCTGTGAATCTGAGATGCTAGGTAAAGACACATTCATCTACAGAAATAAATCAGATACTGTCTCCAAGTAAGGAGCTAGAAAATTATCTTTGAACTGACTAATTCAGTGAGGAAAAAGGAAAGTTAAGAAATTAAGACTAGTGAAAAAGAGATAAGGTCAATGTACTGAAGGCCTCGTGAAGGTTGGGGAACTGTTTCAAATGGAAATACTGGAATAAGGAAGCTGAAAGGCTAGGAAGTAATAATACAGTAAAATGTTTGAAATCACGATTATGGAGGCAGGAGAGTTATTGGTGATGACTATGGGAGTAGACTGTAGAAAAAGCTGGAAGTAAAAATTAGAGGTGAGGAGGTTATGGAAATGAGGGGCCTGGTGCTGACTAGATCATCAAGGTCGATGTTCAAGTTATCAAGTGATAAATGGAGAAGTCACGGGGTCAATGCGGATGCAGATAAGACAGGTGACGAGGCAGCGTGTGAAGGAGAATGGAGAAAATGGGCCTGTGCCTTCTGAAGTCACGTGATTGCCCAGGTTAGGTGAGCCTAAACTAAGGGAGTGGGGTAGCAGTGGAGTAAAAGGCAGAGGTCAATCTTGGAGCTATTCTGGGGTGGAATCAGTAGGAGTTTGGGACTAAATGAGTGCAAGGAATAAGAAATGGGAAAAATCCTGGATGACATAAGAACTTCTATTTTTGGGAAATTAGACTGAAAGCGATGCCATCAGATCACTTATAACACAAACCAGAGATGTTCAGGCCCTACTGTACAGCACAGGGCACTATATTTAATTACCTGTAATAAGCTATAATGGAAAAGAACCTAAAATATATGTGTGTGTGTGTGTGTGTGTGTGTGTGTGTGTGTGTACACATAACCGAATTGCTTTGCTATACACCTAAAACTAACACTGTAAATCAACTAACTACACTTCAATAAAAAATAAAATTAAAAAAATCATTAAATCAAGTTAGGAAGAAAATTGAAGTCAACTATCACTATGACACCTCTCAAAGTTATAATTTAATGCATCTAAACTTTAACAAGTTATGTACACATAACTCTTGATTTTGGTATCCCAAAACTGCTATATATTTAAATGAAAACTGGTATTAAAGAAAACTTCCTATGCTTCAAGGGACTGTGTCATAAATCTGGCTATTTCCCTTCCTTAATCCAACATGGCTCCATGCTAAACTGATCCCTGTTTAGAACAAGCTTGGCAGCTTGGGTTTTATAGGGAAGGGAAGAGACTCCTCCATTATTAAGTCATGGATGATGGTGATAGCCCACGGATCTTAAAAAGGGAAATGAGTTAGATTATTGATCTATAGATATCCTTTCCCTGAATTTCAAAGGAGAGTGAATTAATACTCATGAAATAGATTTCTTGACCATCTAATATAAGAAAGTTCTGTTTTAAGTGTTTCAAGAGCCTCTCAAGTATCTCACAACCTAGTGAAAACCAGAATATATGGCTACAACACAGAACAAATGTGATTTTTAAAATGAGATTAAAAGTTACAATTAGAGTTCTAGAAGTTGAGCAGAAGAATCCTATCAATAAAAGAAAGAAAGATTCAAGCAGCTCCAAACTGAAGGAAATATTTTCAAATATTTGTTCAATGAATGTGGATAAAATTCAGGCTTACCCAGATAAAAATAAAAGTCCTCTAAACTCATAGAACATTTATAATTAGAAGTTGTACCATGAAATATTTAGTTGCTTCAAGTTCAAGTTAGAAGAAATGTTTTTCAATTGAGTTTCTGGAACATAAACCACTCTGCTTTCTGGTGGGAAACATAAATGACTATATATGTTGAATATAAAATGCATGAACATCTGGAAGCTTACTAATTGCAGACAGAATGTCACATAAAACAAGAAATCAAAGAACTTCTCTCTGGCTCAAATATCTTTAGGAGGGAGAAATCACTTTCCCTGGCACAAGTACACTGGCATAATTGACAAAATGTTGAGATGGCACATTTCACCATATGCGCTTCCTTGGATCTAATCAAGCCCCATGAACACTGGAGTCATAAACGCTACATTTGGTCTAGAGCAGTATATGATAGACTCTTAAATCATAGGTAATAAAAGAGGTAGTGCAGAAGTTTAAATACAGCAAACAGAAAGGAAACAGAATTGCCTTTCCCAACTGGGATCAAGCAAATTCACGATAAAGAAACTCAAACCTAAGCACATTGAGGGGCGGGTCCGCAACATAGTAAGAGAACTACCAGTTCCATTACAACAGTGCCCAAATCACCTCCAATCTACAGATCTGTTTTAGTTGTCCAAGAGTTTTCTTCCCTAAATTTAAGCCAACATTTAAATATTGGGAAATTTTCTAGGGAAATATTTATGCTTTCCCTTAGAAATAGGAAGATCCAGTAACTCCTCCTCAGTCACAGCTTCCTGGTACGCAAAACACCTTCCACTTTGGGCGTGGCGAGGGAGTGGGGAGGCCCGTGCTCTCCAGGTCACACACTCCCTCACCCCCACATCACCACCACTCACACAAGGAGCACATGCATCCAGCACTTTGTTACTCTTTGTTTTCACCTACCTGTCCTTGGAGGCATTTGAGATCATATTCCCTGCATCCAAAAAGAGAGTTCATATTCAGAAGTCAACCATTTTTATTCTGCTTTTGATGATCCAAATCTTTCTTGTCACTGAATGCCTGAGGTTCAGTGAAAAGCTCTCCCGGCTCATTGCACAGCTCTTGCATTTACCACTCCTCCTACATTGGTTGGTATTTCTCTCTGTCTGCTGGAGTTTGAGAATGAGAATCACACCCATGTGTCTGCAGCCTCCCTGAGTTAAAACATAGACTAGGAAGTTAGGGAAATGAATATAAAAATTCAGCTTTATTGTTGACGACACTGACCTGGAGAAGGTGGTTTGGATCAGGGTCCAAATCATCCTCCTAATACATTCACCTTCACCTTAGAACCTAATCCCGTCCAAAACTGCAGACCTCTCTGATGCAGAGACAGAACCTGCCCTGGCAAACTCCAGAAAAGGGAAAACCCAGAATGAGCAAAACTGACCCTGTTCTGTGTCTTTTCCCAATTTTATCAGTTACACAGGTCACCACTTGAACCCTGGTTAGGAGTAAAGGCATGGGGAAAGAAATTATCCCATATTTTCCCTCCTGGGGATCAGAATACATACTATTTCCCCTTCATGGAAATATAAGGGGTAGGGAGTAAGTATCCCACACACGTATGCACATCCCTCTGTTTTCTGTTCTTTTCATCTACTTAGTTTAACACTCAAAGAAATGACAGTTGAGGGGATTCCCGCTTCCCTCAGGCAAGGAGAAGAGCTTCAGGATAGTCCTCCCCCTTGTCCGTGAGGCTCTTCTCCAAATGCCAACTGCTGCTCCACTGTGGCCGGTTTGGCTTTTTCCCATGAAAGACACGAATTGGGTAGGAATATTGCATTCAGTAAACACTGCAAAGTCCTATTGTACCTTAGGCTAAAAATGTACTCCCTGTTTTGTTTCCCATTCTAATTTGGGTCCAGTTCCACTGTCCATCAGAGCACACTAGAGGTTACACAATGACATCAAATAGAAGAATTACTATTCTCCAGTTATACAATGTCAATAACATAAAAAGGACCAAAATTTGAATGTAAATACTCTCCCAGTATGAGGTTCTCAAGAAGAAATTAAGGCCCCAATGGTAAGTCATCTCACTTTTAAAGTAAAATCAGTCAATAAATATTAGAATGTATTTTCCTCAAGAGCTTTCCATATGCTCGAGTAAGGGCCTGACCAGCTGGGTTGTAGTACTAGTTATGTAGGAATGAATATGGTTCCTTTAAAGCATCACAAGTTAAATTATTTTGCCTAGGAGCCCCACTACTAAGAAAGTACAAAGAGTTAATAGAACATTTAAAATTATTAGAGTCCCAGTTAAAAAAACCACCTCATTCTAGCTCCAAAGTAATTATCCCAGAAAAAAAATTCAGAAAGCATATTCCCAGAAACCAGGAAGTAGTGGTCCCAAAGATGCTCAGAGTTATCTGAGGAAAGGGGAGTAAATGCAGAAAAACTTAGTTTCTGCTCCACCAGACTCCCAATTCATCTGTCACCTGTCCGTGGTCCAAAACCCGTGAAACTTGTGAAGTTTGCCATATGGAGATTAATTAGTTTTAACAAGTATGGAGGGTGAGGGTGTCCACTTTCGCATTCTCTATCCTTGCTCAGAGAGTGCAAGAAACTTCTGGCAAAGTTTTAAAATTTGCAGTGGTCACAGACTCAGTCTCCAGGTCTTACTGAAGTTCTTTGAATCCCATTCATTATATTAAAAACTTTTAAATTTCATTTGCCTTTGAGTCTCAATTTTCTGCCCCCAGGCCCACTCCTAGTGCTACACATAAGGATGAGATGTGTCCAAGGGGCAGGCCTATTTATTCCACAGGGACTACTGCCACTTGCTCTGGAATGTCCTAGGCCTATGAGACTTGTCTATGAGGGAACCTTTCCATATTACACCCAGTTCAGTTTCTGCTGGAGAATCGCCATCAACAGGCCCTGTCGTTCCTCACCTTTCGAATGTTCTATACTTCGGGCAACACCTCTTTCTGTTACATATTTTTTTGCAGTAGAGAAGAAGGCTCTAATGTTTTATTTCTATCTGCTCTTCTCCTATTCCTAGAGGCTCAAACCAGTTCAATCTGCTTCTTAAACTGATACTTTTCCTTTTCTACCACATGTCTGGCTAGTCACAAGATCTGAGTAATCTGCTTTGCTTTTGACTTGTCTCTGTTTTGAAGCCAAATTATCTGCTCTTCTGACATAATTTTCTTCAGGTTTTGTCTCATAAGGTGTCTTAGTATGATAGGAATATAGTCAGTGAGTTCTGGTGCTGCCAGAAACATCCACTGTTCAAAAAAACTTGTTCACCCTCACCTCCTCAGTTAAATCATTCAAATCACTATCTCATCATACAAGTGTCCAACCTCAGCTGGATTCAATCTATTATTGTCTCATCTTTTTATGTATATTATCTCTCAGGTACTTTCCCTTCAAGCCCTTATTTAGTAAGTTTTTCCCCTTGGGAGACAGGCAATGTCTTCATCTCTCCGTACAATAACAGCATCATCTTGAGAATCAGTTCTTTTTTTTTAGACCGTTTTTTCAGTCATTCCCTTTCAAATCTGTCCAAGTGTTCTCCCCCCATATGGTGAGCTCTCATTAAAGACTCCTTTTTTACAACTTTAAGAGGACATCTTTCAAGAGTTTTTTGATCTGGGATCCCTTAGTATAATAATTTCAATACACTCTCAGGGATCCTGCTACTGTGCTATAATTCTATTTCTTAGGCCCCAATCACCCTCTGTAATCCTAAAATAGCTTAAAAAAATCTCTCTTTGATAGTCCCACTTCCAAGAACCATTAAGTCAGAGCTTATGTTTTTAAAATTTGTCATATCTAACTAATCAGACCTCTAAGATTTCAGTCAGGCTCCTTTCTCCCTTCAATTTAATTTGCCTGTTCTACTTTATGTTTCTTTTTTTTTTTTATTCTTCCCCAAATCTCTGTTCTAATAATAAAATCAAACCATATTTTTAAACCAGTATATTCTTCTTGAATTCCAAGTAAAGACATTCCAGAAAGAGAGTATATAAGGTACACTCTATTTTAATTTCCTCTTTAGGCTTCAAATTCACGATAATTTTTTTACTTTTTTGTACTATTCCCTATATACGAAGATTATCCATTCTTTTTGTTCTTTAGTAAATTTCTCCAACCTTCTAAGGGTAAAAACAGAATCTAAGTCTTTGAAATCAAAAACCATTGTCAGAGTTGTTATAATTAGCACTTCGAGAGCCCTTATGAGTCCATGAAGTGGGATGGGAGTAGAAAACTCGTGGTGCACAATCCACGTGATCCTAAGCACTTAGCTCCTCCACTGTTCGTTCCCTTGGTGCTGAATGCAGTTCACATAAATAGGAATGGAATTTAGGGCAGCTTATACAGCACTACATTTGTATTCCAGGCATAAAATTCATACTAGTTATTTGTAGCCCACATGGACTTAGCTGCCTTTGCAAACCATCTACAGACCTGATTGAGAAATACAATAAAAGCAGAATTTTTCCACCCATAAATGCCTATTAAGCATGTATGCTGAGGTTCTGCCTGTTTTGATGCAAGCCTTAACAAAGAGTTCTCCTTTTCTTGGATAGGAAGGAGTAAGCAATGGGCTTGAGATGCCTGGCATGTTAGCCTTCTATTCAAACAGCTTAGCAATAAATACTTGAGAAAATTTATGGGTTCATTTATAGGCATTTTTGGAGTCATCACAATGAGGGTGAATGTTGTTAAAGAGAAAGATACACTGGTCTTTCATAACCTTCTAATGCCCAAGTGATAAATGATTTTCACCCACTGAGCCAAATAAATTATCTCTCCATAAAAATAAATTCCATATCTTATAAGGATCACCTTAAAATAAGAATTTTTTTATCAAATGACATCTTAAGAAGGTAAAAATATTAGCAAGACTTTGGAAAAAAACGTGTTCAAACATAAAACTTGAATATTAGTGTCAAGGATAAATATTAAAACTCCAACCAAACAAGAAGAAAAGTGAAAATATCCCAATGGGAAAAGCAGGCAAAAGACATGAACACAGACTCCACAGAAGAAGAGACACATATGGTCAATGAATTGAAGAGTTGCCCAATCTCATTAATAATCACAGATTGCAAATCTAAGCCATAGTAAGGTATCATTTTATATATACTCAATAAACAAAAGTCAAGAACTCTAACAAAACGATTATTACAGAGTGTGGGAATCAACACAGTTTCTTGTAGAGTAACGTCAACAACATGGCAGAATAGGAGATCCCAGCACACATCCTGCCATACAAACAAATATTTGGCAGGGATCCCACAGATGCAAGTGCTTTTATGGGGACTTTGGGATCCAGGTAAGAGGTTGTGAAACCCTCATGGAGCCCAAAACCTAAGAGGGTCACCTGAAGAAGGCAGGCTCACACACAGGTGGCAGACCCAGGGACTCTGGCCCTACCTGCAGACCAGAAACATCCCCAGCCTCCTACAGTCTTGCTGCTAGCCCCTCTTGTCCACAGTCTTGCTACCAGTTCCTTCTGTCAAGGGCCCTAGGAGGAACCACACTCATCTGTACCACCAGCAATAGGCCTGCTGGCCTTGGACCCAACTTCAGTCCCTGAAGCACCTCTGTGACCTGGCTCCAGCCCTGCTGTACTGTGGTCTGGAGGCAGTCCTGCCCACCCAGAGTCCAGCCCAGTTACCCAACAAGATTACACTTAGGAACCCAGTAGAAGCTACACCCATCTGGCCTGCCAAAAACAGTCATATTTTAAAAATATGAACATTTACATACTATAAATCCAGAAATTTTACTTTTATGAATAGAACCAATGAAGATTTTGTAAATATACAGATGGCAAGATACCAAAAATTTTCATAGGAAAAATTTTAATTATATTAAAAACATAAAACATGTTAAATGCTCACAACAGGCAAACATATAAATTGTGGTAAATTCACAGTGAAATATTATGTAGTGGTAAAACAGGTGAACTCCAACTCATGTAAAAATAAGACTATTTGTAGAATAATATTGAGTAAAATGAGTTCCAGAGGACCATGGATAGTATACTTCCAAGAGGTCTGGGCTCTAGAAAAAAATTTAATATGACTAAAATTAAGCAAGATATTATTTGGGCATATAGATAAATACAAGTCTGGGAAAGCGGTTACATCAAGAGGAAAAAAGGCAGGATGGGAGAGTAATAAACAGATATATAGGAGTTATGGTTAATGTTCTAATTTTCAGGTAAGATGGTGGTTTCGTGGATGTTAATTTGTTATAAGTAACTGACTTAATTATAAAGCAAATAAAGTGGACCATGATAAATCAATAATAAAATTATGCCATGGATCAAGAATTCTGAGTAACTGAATTTTGTGTATCTGATATATAGTAAAGGTAATACATACCTAGATGTGCATATGTAATATACATATTCAATAATAAATTACCTACAATCGCAAGTAACTTTTGCTTTCATTTGAAATTTTCTGAAAACTGGAAATGAGATGTCCACATTATGTAAAACTGGATTCTTAAAAGGCTTTTAGTTAGCATTGTGCAATATTCCACAGTATGTTAGCAACAGAGAAACTCAACAATTGCCAATCATGTTTTACAATGTAAGTATTTAATCAGGAAATAAGAATATCACTTCAACTTCGAGAAGAAGCACATGGTATTAGCTGAAACAACCGAGGTATTAAATGAATCACTGAAAAGATATAGCATACTATGTTTCACCCACTACCAAGAAATTCGGGTGAACTTCTACCTGCAAGCCTTGAAAGGAACATATTTAAAATACAGTTAATTTTCTTTTTCTTTCTTTCTTTCTTTTTTTTTCTTGCTATGCTGTAGCTCTGTATCACTGGTTTTAAAAAAAGGGTGGGGGGAACATACACAGAATAAATCCATTCTCCCAAAGTCTTGATGCTGTAAAAATTAAAACTTAACAAGTACGTAAAAATAGGACAACTTTCAAAGACAAATTCATGGGTTTCACTACCAATAATGAAGACCAGATAATCTGGACCAGTTTTCTTGCTGAAAGAAAATAGAAACTTTGAACAAAACAAAATAAAATGTATGTAATGACGTCAAAGAACTCATAAGACAGTGAAGACTTAAGGGGATATGATCTAGGAAAAGAAGGAAACTCTGATTGGGTTTTTTGATTTTGAGGGCTCCTTGTGTCCTAAGGATGTTTGTCCATTTAATAGAAAAGTTTGAGATGCTGAGCAGAACTTTTATTACAGTCACAAACCTAAGACAAAAATTGAAAATCAAGAATCAACCAAGGGCAAAAAAACCAAAAAACCAAAAAAACAAGGAAATGCTATCATTACTGATGGTAGAGGAAAGATATTTGATGTTTTATCAAGTATGATATTGACTCCAGATATTTCATGGATATCCTTTGTCAGATAAAGGAAGCTGTCTTTTATTCTCAGTTTATTAAGAGTTTTCTTTTTTTTGAACAGATATTCAATTTTAATTAATGCTTTTTCTGAATTTACAGGGATGATCATATAATTTTTCTGTTATTCAGTCCATGCCTTGATATTAATTATTGATTTTATACTGATAAACCAACCTTAAATTTGTGAAAATATTATGAAATATTCTCATTCTTACATATCTGTGGATTTATTTTCTGAAATTTTGATTACAAATGTTTTATCTGTGTTCATGAAAGAGATTGGGTTATACTTTTCCTGTCTTATAAATTCTTGTCTGGTTTTAAGAATTAGTGTTATACTAACTTTAACAAATGAATTGTGAAATATTAAAAAAAAAATTAACCAAGGGCAGAGGGGTGGAAGGTGATGTACACCATCCTGACTTTGGGCTGGGACTGAAAAGTTTGACATTCTAGGAAGAGTTAGGAATTAGAAATAAAACAATTTCACACAGACTGAAGCCCCAGTTTTAAATTATTTCAACTTGATTGTAATAAAATTACCTGGAATGACTAGTGTCCCTAATTACTTGCCAAAAACAAGTATAAATTCTCTCTGGTAAAAGATAATATTATCATAATCCTCAAATCCTATCCATAATTTTTGATATGTAATATCCAGCACATGATGAAAAGAAACAGGCAAAGTGGGAGATACTGTGTGTCTAAATAACTTTAGAGAACATCGTGTTTCTAAAATCCAAGAGGAACAGCCTATCATAGAAATAGTCACAAAGGGGATCCTGAGACAAGAGCACTAAGATAAATGTATCTATATAATTAAGTTAATAGAATAGAGCAAATAACTAAAGCCATAACAAAAATCAACCACATGGAAATCCTAGAATCAGTACTGGTCTCAATAATACTAAATATGGCTATAGAGATAATTAGTGACCTAGAAAAAAGGTCAGGACAAAATATCCAAGCCACAATCTGTGAAAAAAAAGATGGAAGATACAGAAACTATTGTGTAAATAACAAAAGGTATTACGTACATGTATTTAGGGGCCCAGAAGGAGAAAGAGAAAACAAAATAGAAATAATATTTGAAGATGTGAAGAGATATTGACTGAGATGTGTTCAAAACTGATAAAAAAAATATTATTACAGATTCAAAAAGCACTATGAACACTAAGCAGGATAATTAAAAGGAAAATCACATGTAGGCACATACTAGTAAATCTACTGAAAATAACAGCAGTGAAAAAAAATTTTAAAAACAGTCAGAGGAAAAAAGAATATATAGTCTTTTCAAGTATGTAAGATTATTAACCAAAATTGGCCAGTGAGAAGTAGCACTTGATCAATTTTTTTGCTGCCCTGAAAAAGGTCAGAATGTACACCCACCTCTATCAGTTGCAGGTATTCACTCTGGGAGTCACTTGACAATGCCAGTCTAGAAGCTGATGTTCCCACAGACACGACAGGGAGGAAGACCATCTTAATCAGGGTTGGTCTGGGCAACATGTTATAACATGAATGCACAAGAGTAGTCTTTGGCTCCCTCCTTATATCTTATTTTCCTTTTATTCTCCAGCCAAAGCTTATCCATTTTCATAATTGTGACTATCAAAATCTATTTGTATTATTATATTTCCTTTATACTTGACAGCCTTTTATTCCTTAGGGCATCATCAAGGCCTACTGAGAATCCCTATATATTTCTCAAAAAAAAAATCTTTTTTTTACTTTTACCTTCTTTTCTTCCTTCCCACAAGGAGCAACTTAAATAACATCCCAAATGCTATGTGGAGTTCACACTTCAGTTGAAGATCAGTGGTGCTAATTGTTGGGAAAGAATAACAGGAGAGGAGCGGTAACTCAAGTTCTTCAGGCCAACAGTATCACAGAAACAGCGCTGAACTAGGAATCAAGAAAACAGGTTCTGTTTCTGGCTTTGACTCTACGTAACTTCAGGCCAGTTTCTTAGCCTTTCCTGGCACATTTCCTTACCCATTAAAAGATCTCTTCAGTCCCCACAAATCCATTCTATGATATAATGCATATCAAGACACTTTTAGCAAAAACATGTGATATATATTCCAAGATATCTGACTTTAAACTTTTCACTCAAGGTTATATCCTTCAATGCTAAAAGATAAATGTAAAATAGATAGCAATCAAGTGCTAAAGACAGGAGTCTGTGACCAACCTAGTCTCCAACTAGTATTTTCTAACATGGTTGCCTGAACACATAAATAATATACACTTGCTGTTCAAAGGTACTTTTATTAAGTTTCTAAAGTCTTCGAAATTTGTATCTTTGCGGTTTTTTTTCCCTCTCCCTCAACTACTCTGTCAACCTGGAAACAAAGGAAATCCCCATCTATTAATTCTTCTAAGAACCTATGTCATTTGCATCTTAAAGATTTCATCAAAATTTAATGTGTTTAACATGACAATCAGACATCGTGTTATTTTTAAATCTCCTCCTGATTAGGCCTTTGTACTGCATTAGTGACATCTAATTATTTAAACTTAACATTCAAAAATGTCTGTATTTGTCAAGTATTTCCAGAACTACACCATTACGTACACTGCTTATAAATTATTTGCTTAAACTCAATTGCTTATAAATTATAATTTCACACAATTTGGGAAAAAATAGGAATATCATTTTGAAAGATTTTTGTCAAAGAGACAATCTTTTATGTAACAGTTTCAGTGTGTTTCCTTGACAACCTTGTTGCTAAGAATATCTCTTTGAGGCCGTAAAGAATTTGTGGTAAATGATTGACGTCTATTTTAAAAATGGAAAATGTGAATACACCATATGTAGTTAAACATGTCACTATATAATCATACAACTAAGTATAGGTTGCCAACATACTAGTTAAAACAATTAAACTTTGTTTATTTTAAAAAAGTAAATTCAACAATTGTAAAACTTTGAAACTTAGATTAAATGATAGAGAAAATTCCAGAATGTCACAAGTTCTTTAAGTATAATTGATGTAAATCCCAACCTTTTCCAAATGGCAACAAAACTGTCTGAACCTGAACTTAACCATTCACTGAGGCATTCATTCATTACTGAGCTGTGAACTCTCCTAAGCAGTGAACTTTAAGTAGTAAAGGCCTCCTTGGAAAGTAATAACTGAATCGAGAAAGCAGCATCTACTCTGGGTGGTAAGTAGAGAGAATCAACATTCTGCCCCATCTCACATTCAACATGTTAAGACAGAGAGACAGTTCAAAAGATTACTTAGTTCCTTCTGCCACCGAGTGGGCTGACAATCATGTGTTTTCTATATAATTTCCCAAGAAGAGTTGTTCTAATTTTATAACCTAATATTTAATCTAATATATGTGCCTGATGTTCCATTCTACAGTCATGAAAAATAAAACACAGCTGAACTTTCCAATGGTGGCAGGAAATGTAGTAGTAATATATTTTTTAATTTTAAGCACATGCATGCTTAATCCACTACAGCTGGATGTGAACATCAAAGTGACTATGCTTCAGCACACTTTCCTCCCACTAGGACTGATCAGCTGATCCAGCAATTACAATGTGCAATGACCATCACCCCAGACTAGGAAGTGGAACTGCTGACATCCATCTGGATAATTGGGATAATGGGATAAGAGAAGATGACACTGGCTCAAAATCACAGCTCTAAAATCACCTCCAAGTGTAAACTGGTCAAGACAATGCAGGGACCTCACACTTCCTTAACCTTTTCTTCTCCAAAGAGATAGATAACGGGTAAAACACAAAAATAGCAAGGACATGGATTTAAACATATTATAGACATCTCTAACAATTTAAAATGAAACAAAATTCAAGTTGATGAGCAGGAGTCAAAGCAGATTTTCTGTGCCCTAAACCTTGAACAAAACAGTAGATGCTGGGAATAAGAGGAATTTTTTAAAATCCTCACACAAAAATGAAATGCTGAATCTCTAGCCCTAACTTTCACCCAGTTATGAGATAAAAATTCAAAACAACATTGCTACCAAACGTTGCTAGGAGCTACAGCTCATGCTGTGCCCCAGGCTTGGTGCTGCTGAACCAAATCTTCCCATGACTTTTCGATCGGCAACTGTAGTGAACTTGGTTTGGAATGGAGTCAGCAGAACTGCTGGAGGAAACTGCAAGTCCTCTAAACAGGAGGACTGAGTCCAGGAGGCCATGCATCAGCACCCATGGAACTGTGGCTAACCTGTCAGCTTGAAGGTGGGGTAAGATCCCAGCCTCTCCACAGTTCTAAACAGTCACCTCTTCATTTAGCTTATGTTCTACAGTCTTGATTTGTACTTAGTCATATGTTGCTGCCTAATGCCCTTCAACTAAAACATGCATGAATTTTTCTACCTGCCCCCAAACCCTATTTATGATATCATGAGGACCCCTTTTTGAAATAAGTAATGCTGTTATTTATTATTTTATTCAATATCACTTATAAAATGTTTACCAATGTACCAAATACTCCTTCAACAACTTTATAAAGTCACTTATTTAAGTAATAAAGGCCCTAAAGCAAGACGTCAGCACCGCAGGGCACACCCTGGGTAAGCCAGAGAAGGCTACGCAGAAGAACCCGGGGATCTGGGATGTGGGTGACTGATGGTTCCTGTAAGTGATTGTTGAGCATCTGCTACTTGCCAAGCAACTGATCAGCAAGTGGCCAAAACTATTTCCTTATGCGCATGGATAAAGAGTTACCACCAGAACCAGAGAGAGAAGGAACTCCAACCTGACACTAGAATGATTTATATATTTTTACACTTTCATCTGTAAGGAACTGAGCACAGTTCTCATTATTGGCTCATTTGTTTTCAAAAAAATCTTATGAAAGTTCTAAGTCCAAGAATCTCTCTAGGGATTTTTATATATAGATGTAGATGGGTAGGAAGAACTATACAGACAGAGCTATAGATGTGGGTATACAGATGTAGAGACGAGATAGATAGCTTGATAGATATGATGTATAGATACATAAAATAAAGATTTTATATAGAGAAATTTTTATACACAAATGGGTAGATTCAATCTGACTTTGCATCGAGATGCTCATGGGGGAAAAAAAAACAAAGTAAGAAACCACCTTACAGAAGACTGATGACATTAAGCTTATTTTTGTCTGTTTTGCCTCATGTTATAAAATATGCATTCCCTTGTTAAGCAAGATGTGATTCTGATAGCTCTCTCTTAGAATTCCATGGTAGAAAGCACTGCATAGCAACATGAAAAGAATGTTTTGTTTTATCCTAAGTAACGCTGTGTGTATCTTTTGTACTGCTATTCTACGTTTGATGCTTTCCTGAAGGATGAAATCTCAAGTTACATAAAGAATAAATCATTGTCATCACTTTTACAAGTTAATCCTCAATAGGAGTTGTTTTACATAGTAATTTCCCCTTGATCATCAAAATATATTATCAACTACACAACTCTTCATAAATACATCTATTTCACAAAGCAAAGTACTTGTACACAGACCATCCCAACAATCTTCTCATCAGTCTGTACTTACTTGACACAAATAGGAATAAATTTTTCTTCAGTGGAATCACTGTGGATGTTATATTCTATTGCTGTGCCTTGTTTTTCTCCTCCTCTGCCTATCATGGTTGGCTGGACCCTATATTTTATGTCTGCATGGTATATTACACGATGCTGAGTATTTAGCCAGTAAAATTCAATAATTGTCTTCATCAGATATAACATCTACTAAATACTACTAGTCAGCAGTCTGTTATTATTTCTTATTCATTCATCAATCAGACAACAATTATTTACTGAGCACACAGAAAGTCCCAGGTTATAGACAGTCACAGATGAACAAAACAGTCATGGTCTCTGCCCACAATGAGTTTGCAGACTAGTTTTTAGGAAGAAATGTAACCCAGGATTAATTTGTGATTGACTTCCTTAAATTAGCCCATTCCATCTAACAGCTAAAATTCCAAATTGTTTTCCCATAATACCTACGCTGTTTTCAAAAACACAACTGCACAATCATTAAGACCAGTTGCTTTCAACGTTTAGGAGAAAAGGCGAGTAAAAATCAAACATTATAAAACTGCCATTTCATTGCAAAAATAAACCCCCTAAGTATATACATAGACTCTGTTGACTTCTTCTAGAGCCCAATAAAGGTTTTGAAATTTTATGATTACATTATACCTCCAGTGGCATTAAAATTGAGAAATAATTGCCAAAATCTCCAGAGAGCTAAGACGAGTTATCATGACAACTTAATAAAACATGCTGTCATTTGACGAGTTTTAAAATAATCCCAAGACTCTGCCGTGGTTCTGTCTTTCACCTGAAAATAAAGCTCTCTTCCTTGACAGAAAAGATTCTTTTGCTTGAAGATACTAGCAGAAATTGAGGAAAAGATGATGTTGCATTAGTTCTGTGATGTGGCTCTCAGAATACAGCAGAAAGATATGATCAAAAATTGTACTTTAATTTATGGCTTTATTCCTGTTAAGCCAATGACCTCTGTCAGCTCCGTGTTAGTGGACAGCCTGAGGGTACACAGCCCCCCAGAAGCACTTGGACCTTCACAGTAGTTATAACCACACACATTCTAATTCAGAAGTCATGGTCAAAAAATATATTGACATTGCTAAAATCATTACTCTCAGTTGTGGAAGAGGACAAAAAGAAAGGAAGACAGAGATGTTTAAAATCCTACAGATTGCTCTTGCCTAAAAAATACAAATTGGTCTTGAGAAATAAATTCATTTTTGAATACCTGATGTGTGCATTCTCCTTCAGACTTTCAAATGAGTGCTCTTCCTAATCATAAGTTCATGACAGCATCAAATTCCTCCAAAGTCTTTTTGTTGTTGTTGCTAACATCCTATGCTGTATATCCCCTTAATTACTGTTCATGCATCCCTCAATGTGAGTCATGCCAAAGGCAGATGGTGTCTCCTCCTATAAAGCAAGCATTTGGCCAAGCAGCATGAAAATGCCAATTTCTTAAGTTGGACAGGTACCGTTTAGTCTGGTTGTATCTCTGTATCATAATTTTTTAAGCACATGATATCTTTTAGACCATTTTGTCAGATTTCAGTTTGTCCCTCACCTGGAACCAGCACCGTCTCATAAATACAGAAACATACTTCAAGAATTAAGAAATTCTAGCACTTTTAGTTACCAAGAAGTCATATTTATACAATGTTTTATCACATAAGTTTAACATCAAACTTAGTAAAAATCCAATATAAACCAAAGAAACCACTTCTAAGGTTCAAATACAAAGAAACGTCATTTAAAGTTCACCCTGTTTTCTACCTTGCAAGACTTTAACCTTGGAGAGTACATTGTCAAATCATTTCCCACTATTATTCTTTTCTGTATTGCCATGAACTATTTTCTCTTGGATCATTGCAAAGTATCACTGTTCCTAGTGTTATCTTTTGAGATGATCATCAGTAGTACTAGTCAGTCACCAGGGCAAACTATAGTAAAAAGTTTAAAACTATTTGATGTCCTTTGTCATTTTCTAATGTAGCAAGTGGACCAATTGAATGTAATCATGTTATAACCTGGTCTGTATAGTAGACAATACAACATTCTAATAGAATTAAATTCCCATTTTGTAAAGGCAATATATGAGCCGAGTTGGGAGAGATGAATGTTTAGAAACCATAAATAATCCTTTCAAACCATGACAGGCAATTTTACTTGCACACAAATGGATGATTTTTAAATGCAAAAGAGATTCACTTTTTAGCAACTTCTTTACAAAAGATCTAGTTTATACCATCAAAAACTATTCAACTGAATATAGAAATGGCCCTTAAGTTTTCTCCATCCTAGGAAAATCTTCCCAACCAATGAGAATACTTTTTTATCAAGTGAAGCTTCTATATTTCAGTTCTCACAATTAACCATTTCTTATACATATATTTTCACATCAAAAACCTAGCCCATGAAGAAAATGCAAAATAGCGAATAGAAATGTCCTAAGAAGCAACATTACCAAGTACTCTTAATCTCTCTAACATCTCCAGTTCCAACTCGGTAGACAGAAAAGGCACTCATCCTCACCAGGAAGAACCACAGCTAAATGACAAAGAAGACAAAGACCATTTGCCCTTTACCTGTTCATATCTCACCACCTTCCCACTGTCTCAACATCCAACTTCATTGCCTTTTTTTGTTCTTCCTTTATTCCAGACCTATTTATTATGTACCTAGTATGTGTCAAAAAGTTTCCTAAGAAGTGAGGACTCAAGTGAACAAAAACAAATATGGTCTGGGCACTCCTCACAGAATGTGCGGTCTAGCAGAGAAGACAGACCTAAACTAATAAATAACACAAACAGAGGTATTATTACCATGACTAAGTGCCCTGAAGGGAAGGTAGATGGGGTCATATTAGCTCATCACAGAAGGGCTCACTGTCGTCAGGGAGGGAGGTAAATTTTCTCCAAGGCATCAGTCCCCAAGTAGACATTTGAGCTTGTTGGGGATAGGCAAATGTGGAAGGAGGGGAGGGAGGACAGATGAAGCATCTCAGGCGGAAGGAACAAAATGAACTGAGGGACAGCAATCAAGGCATAGTTTAGTCAACAAACAAGTAGAGCTGGGGAGCGGGATGAGGCCTTATTGGGAAGAGGTGGGTCCAATTATGTTGGGTCTTAAAGTTCATGTTAATGGTTTGGATCTTATTCTAAGAGCAATGAGAAGTCACCAAAAGATTTTCAAGCCAGGGGTTGGGGTGATAATATTTGAAATGAACACTCTCACTGCAGTGTGAAAAACAGAAAGGAGGAAGGAGAGTAGAGAGAAAAGCAGGGAGTGGGTCAATGTTATTCACAAATTCAGAGGCATCAAAAAAAAAAAAAAAAGTGACTTTTCCAGCTTGATTTAAACTGTCCTGTCTCATAATCATCATGACAACTACTCAGCATCTCCTCCCAGTGAGGTTATTCATAGAATTAATATTTGCCACAGCCTGCAGTTAGTTATCCTTGGGGTCAAATCTGAAGAACTTGACATCTTAATAGAAAGTGTCCATTCACTCAAGAAACATTTAGTAATCTATGTACTGCCCTGGGTGCTGGGATTCAGCATGAATAAGACAAAGTCCCTATAACCCAAGAGTTTAATACCAAGAGACAAGATGCACATGTAAACAAATCATAATGTAGAAGCAACAGCACAGCAGTAAAGTTTAGGAAAGGAAGTGGTTAACTATTTAATTCTCTGGGCTGGCGTGGGAGGAGAGAGATGGGCAGGTTGTCAAGAATGTCTACCTAGAAGAGATTTACACACACACTCCAGACTATCTTTGCTTATTATGTGCTGAAAATTTTTAACTATGCCTGTGCCTAGAGCTACTGGATATATTCCTCATAAATGTCTTACTTATTACTTATATGAGATCTACTTTATTCAAGTTTAAAGGATATTTCACATCACATCATATTTCATAAAAATTAGTAGTTTAATTTTTCTCCTGGGAAAGATGGGGGTTTCAATCATCAAGGAACCATGACCAGGCTAACAGAGCACCACACCACAAGTCAGGAAACCCGTGAGCTCTGCTCAGCCTTCTTGCTATCCCTGTGACCTTGGAAAATCACAGTATTTCTGAGCTTCAGCTTCTTATTTTATGAAATAAGAATAATAAAAGCTGAAATACTTTGATTTAAAGCAGCCCAGAATTTCTATTTTTTTGTGCAGATCATTACGCAAGATAAAAATATTTTAGAGGGATACTTTAAAGTACATAAAGCCCAAATTATGAAATAATATCAAATAATTATGAAATGATATCATACATGTGACATTCAATATAGTTAACTTGAGGAAAATAATTTAACCCAAATTTATTCCAGCTAATTCTGGGGGAGAAATTAATTATGACAAGCAATTAAAAACATATTATTTAATAATCTTTCCAAAAAGCACAGTACATAAATAATATCTGGAGTATGGTTCCACTTACTATAAAATGAAACAGACCTTTATGACTACATTTGATTCAAATTGCAATGAAAAAAAAAGTCCACTAAACTATATACCAAACTATTGACAGTGGTTATATATAAGGATATCAGTGGGCAGGAAAGGGGGGTTACATATGCCAAAAGTCAGCTGTTCATGGGGAAGTGAAGGATAAGTGGGTAAGCGATAAAGGCAATACTAGCTTTTTGTTCTATACAATTCTGTATTGCCTGAATTTTTACAGTAAGAATTATTCATGCCTCATTTATTTAAATAAGACACACTTTAAGTAAACAAGGATTCTAGGTTCACATCCCAGAATCCACATTCCATCAAAGATTCTGCTTAAATAACATCATAAACATACTAAATGGGCTGGAGTGGTCAAGATAGCAGAGTAGGAGGACTCTGAGCTCATCTCGTCCCATGTGCACACCAAAATTACAGCTATTTACAGAGTAACTGTTGATGAAAAAGGCTGGGCAACTAGAAGAAAAGCTTTTCTACTACTGAAGATATAAAGAAGGAACCACAACAAGGCAGGTAGGAGGGGGCATACCTGTACCCCCAGGTGGGTGACCCACAAATGGGAGGATAATTATAATTGCAGAGGTTCTCTCTGAGGAGTGAGGGGACCAAGCCCCAAATTGGCCCCCCCAGCCCAGGGGTCCTGCACCAGGAAGACAAGACCCCAGAACATTTGTCTTTGAAGGCCAGTGAGGCTCACTTTCAGGAGAGCCAGAGGGCTATGGGAAATAGAGATTCCACTCTTAAAGGGCACACACAAAATCTCACACACTGTAGAACCCAGAGCAGAAACAATAATATGAAAGTAACCTGAGAGAGACCTACCTGCTCACCTTGGAGAGCCTCCCAGAGAGGCAGGAGGCCACCAGTGTTCACACTGGGGACAGAGAAGTTGTTTTTGGAAGCTTGTTCTATCATGAGGACATTGGTACTGGCAAGTGACATTTGGGAATCCTCCTTCTAGCTTCTTAGTGCAGATACCCAGCTCTGCCCAGCAGCCTGTGGGCACCACAGTACTGGCATGCCACAGGCCAAGCAGCTAGCTGGAAGGGACACAGTCTCACTCGCCAGCAAGCCAACTTCCTTAAGACCCCCTGAGCTCACAGCCAATCCAAGACCTGGTTGTGCCCATCAGAGGGCCCAGAACCTGGTCCCATGCACCAGTGTGCCAGCACTCAGCCCAGGACCTCCTGGAACCCCAAAACCAGGTGTTGGGATCTGGCTCCTTCAACCGGTGGGCTAAAACCAACTCCAAGACCCCTAGAAACCTGCAGCCAAAGACTCCAGGACCCAGTTCAGCCCCTCAGTGGGCCAGCACTAGCCCCAGGACCAGCCTTACCCATCAGTGGGAAGGCACCAGACCAAGGACAACCTAGGACCCAGCCCCACCACCAGGAGGCTGACACCAGCTGCAGGATCCCTAAGTGTTGCAGCCAGAGACACCAGGACATGACTCCACTCACCAGGAGGCAGGCACCAGCACCAGAACCACCTCAGCCCTACAGCCTGAGCTGCAGGACCAAGCCAACCCACCAGAAGGTTGGCACCACCCCAGGACCCCTTACGCACCAGTGCTGCCCACCAGCAGGCCAACACCAGCTCTAGAATATTTTGAGTCCCACAGCCAGCTGCCCTGGGATCCAGTCCTAGTCACCAGCAGGTCAACACCAGATTTGAGACACTCCAAACTGCATACCATAGCCAGCCATGTCATAAACCATCCCCACCCACCAGCATCGCAAAACTAGATCCAGGACCCCCAAACCTACATCTACCCACCCCAAACCTAGCTCCAGCCACCATTGGCAAAAACTAGCTCCAGAACCCCCCAGGAATCTGCAGCCAGCTACTCATACTTTTCCCTATCCAAAAGCAAACAGCAGCCTCTAAACAAGGCAGGTTCTGGCAACCAACCAAACAAGGGACCAGCCACGCCTACTGGACCACCCTCTGCATGAGCCAGTCCCAACGGAAGGACTCATGCAGCCCACACTGGGGGCACCCCTAGCGCAGCTATAGCTCTGGTGACGAAAGGGGAGTGTACTGCTGGGGTGCACAGGACATCTCCTACAAAAGGCTACTTCTCCAAAGTAAGGAAATACAAACAGCCTATCAAATACATAGAAATAAAAACAGCACGTTAGGCAAAATGAAGCAACAGAGGAATATGTTCCAAAGAAACAAGATAAAAGCCCAGAAGAATATCTAAGTTAAGTGGAGATAAACAACCTACCTGATAAAGAGTTCAAGGTATTAATGGGAGAGATGATCAAAGAACTCGAAAGTAGATTAGATGAACAGAGTGAGAAGTTAGAAGCTTTAACAAAGAGTTAGAAAATATTAAGAACAACCACAGATGAAGCCTACAATAACTGAAATAAAAAATACACTAGAAGGAATTAACAGACTAGCTGACACAGATGAATGGATCAGGGAGCTGGAAGACACAAGAGTAGAAATTACTGAAGCTGAACAGAAAAAATAATAAAGAATAAAAAGAAATGAAGACAGTTTAAGAGACATCCAGGACAATGCCCAGCCCAACAACATTTAGAATATAGGGGTCCCAGAGGGAGAAGAAAGAGTGAAACGGGCAGAGAACATATTTGAAGACATAATGGCTGAAAACTTCCATTGCTTCCATTTGGGAAAGGAAACGGACATCCAGGTCCAAGAAGCACAGAGAGTCCCAAACAGGATCTACCCAAAGAGGACACCAAGACATGTTGTAATTAAAATGGCAAAAATTAGACATAAAAAAGAATACTTAAAAAGGGGGGAGGGTGAACAAATTACATAGAAGGGAATTCACATAAGGCTGTCAGCTGACTTTTCAGCAGAAACTCTACAGGCCAGAAGAGAGTGGCATGATATATCTAAAGCGGAGAAAGGAAAAACCTACAACCAAGCATACTCTAGCAGGCTTTTATTCAGATATGGAGAGACCAAAATACAGATAGGCAAAATACAAATAGGCAAAATACAGATAGGCAAAGCTAAAAAGAATTCAGGACCACCAAACCAGCTTTACAAGAAATGTTAAAGGGACTTCTCTGAGTGGAAAAGAAAAGAGCACAACTAGAAATACAAAAATTACAAAAGGAAAAGTCTCATTGGTACAGGCAAATATATAGTGAAGGTAGTAGATCAAACATAAATAAAGGTAGTAGGAAGGTTAAAAGACAGAAGTAGTAAAATCAGCTTTATACACAATAAGTAGTAAAGGGATAAAGAAAAGAAAAAGATGTAAAATGATGTCAAATAGTAAACATGGCACGGGACTACAAATGCAGGATTGTGAAAATGGTTTGAACTTAAGAGATCAGAAACTTAAAATAGTCATAGATAAACAGACAGACAGATTGATTTCCATATTTAAACCTCATGGTAACAACAAATAAAAAATCTATAGTAGAGACACATACAAAAAAGGGAAAGGACACTGAACATAATACTGAAAACAGACATCAAAACACAAGGGAAGAAAGCAAAAGAAGAAGGAAGGAACAAAAAAGAATTATAAAAATAAACCCCCAAAATTTATGAAATGGCAATAAATACATACTTATCAGTAACTAATGTAAATGAACTAAAAGCTCCAATCAAAAGACAGAGAGTGGTTAAATAGATAAACAAGACTCATATATATGCTACCAAAAAGAAATTCACTTCAGATCTAAAGACACACAAAAACTGAAAGTAAGAAGATGGTAGAAGGTATTTCATGCAAATGGAAATCAAAAGAGAGCTGGGGTAGCAATACTCATATCAGATAAAATAGACTTTAAAACAAAGACTGTCACAAGAGACAAAGAACAACATTACTAAACAATCAAGGGATCAATTCAAGAAGATAAAACAATTGTAAATATTTTTGCACAAACATAGGAGCACCTAAAAACATAAAGAAAATATTAAGAAATATAAAGGGAGAAATTGACAGTAACACAATTATAGTAGGGGATGTTAACACCCCACGTACATCGATGGACATATCATCCAGACAGAAAATCAATGAGGAAACACTAGCCTTGAATAACACATTAGACCAGATGGACTATATATATATATGTGTGTGTGTGTGTGTGTGTGTATATATACATATATATATATATATATATGGACTATATATATATGTAAAATATTCCATCCCAAAGCAGCAAATCTCAGTAAATTTAAGAAAATGGAAATAATATCAAGCATTCAACCATAATGCTATAAGACTAGAACTCAACTATAAGAAAAAAAAACTGCAAAAAAACCACAAACACATGGAGGCTAAACAATACACTGCTGAACAGCCAATGGATCACTGAAGAAATCAAAGAAGAAATTTAAAAAATACCTAGAGACAAATGAAAATGGACTGGTTTTCAGATTGAAGAATTAACCTATAGAAATGAACAAGATTAATCACGGTTATAGAATAAACTGTAATGTTTCCAATATGAGAAATACAAAGGTAGAGGTATAGCTGTCAGAAATTGAGCTATGGAAAGAGCAACATGTTTAAAAAAAGTGAGCAGCTCAAAAACATCTATCTTACAGAGCAGGGATTCAAAGGAGGCTACTAAAAGTGGATGCAAAAAATACACAGATGTATAAAAAACAGATAGATGGATATGATTGGAAGCTAGAAGATGAAACAAAAGAATGTTTCTATATATGATTACTTAGAAGAAATGGGAAGAAGGAAAAAAAGGAACAAAGAGGTAGGAGTTGAGCAAGAGAGATAAATTCTCACCCTTAGGAATGTAGGTGATGTCAGTAGCTATTCTCTAATGATCACAAATGAAAAAAATAAAGGAAGAAGCATATTACATAGAATTATGGAAGTAATGACCAGAAGAACAAAAAACAAACAAAATAAAGTGGTTGTCTTTAGTAAGTAAGACTGGGGTGGGGACAGGATGGAGTAAGGGCTAAAATCTTATTCATTATAAACTATTCTGCCTTCTTTATTTTTTAACGTAGATATATTTCTCTGATAAAAATAAAACTTTAATGACTTTAAAGAGAACGTTTTAAAATAAATTTTAAATCTTTAATAGTATAAGAACCCTTTCATGAGAAACCCAGTAAAAGTGCTTTTAAATGGACCTCATTCATCTAAGCGAGCAGCACAGAACCCTACCAGAGAGGGTGATGCCTCTAGGTAGTTGGTCTTTCTTTGGGTCTTTCAAATACCCAAAGAAGATAAAATAAACTTGACATATCCCTTAGCACAGTGTGTTCACTACTGAGAGAGAAAAAATAAAAAACTGCCTGTAGAGTAGTGAGAGATGATGTCCCACAGTGAAAATACTTCTCAACAAAGGACACTAAGAGAGAAAGATTAACACAGGATCTTGCCAATCGAGATGGATGAAAACTTAAGGACGGAAAAAGAAACCTAGAGAAAAGCAGTCTAAGACTGTACTCTAGATTGTGCTACAACTGAAGCAGATATTTGGGCATCAAGAATGAGGACACAGTCTTCATGCTTTAACTTCTTAAAACCTGAAGATATTTACAAATTTATAATTATGGAGACAGATTCTAATGCCAAGCCTTGAGTGGTTATTCAGGTTTGCCAAAAGAAATGGAAAAAAAAAGGGATTTAGAGTTCAAGGACCCAGATTCAACTCTAGGCTTTGCAACTTGCTAAGTATGGGACATTGTTCTAAATCATGTAACTTTCCTGCAACTTAGTTTCCTTTTCTGTCTGTATCTCTACTTCCATCTCTATTAGAGATAATTAATAATAACAAGAATAAGAGCAGTAGAAACAGCAAAAAGAACAACCATCCCAACATATCTGCTAGGTACATTCTCAAAATAATAGGGTGTGATGGTTAATATATATGTCAACTTGATTGGCCAAAGCACATCCATATTAAATATTATGTGTGGGTGTCTGTAGGAGTGCTTTCAGATGAGCTTGGCATCTGATGGACTCTAGAAGTCCAATGCGCTATCCACTGCTGCCACGGAGCCACCTGGCATTTGATGGACTCAATGAAGTAGGCTGTCCACCCCTGTGTGGGTGGGCATTATCCAATCATTTCAGGGCCTAAATAGAACAAAAGGCAGAGGAAGAACAAATTTGCCCCATTTTCCCCACCTCACTGATTGAGCTGGGTTATCTCATCTTTTTTTGGCCTTTGGATTGGGATTTATACCATTGACTACCCTAGTTCTAAGGGCTTTGGACTGAAATCTACCACAAGCTTTTCTAGAGACCCAGGAGATGAGAATTTGGTGGATCTTGGGACTCAGTCTCCATCATCACGTAAACAATTCCTTATAATAAATCTCCTTTTCTTCCTATTGCACAGGAGGAAGAAATAAATAAAATTGTGAAATTAGTTTTTAATATGTTAGTTCATAACAGGTTTTGCCAGAAAAAAAGTTATAATTGCAAGTTTTTGGTTTATGTTTATTTGGCAGAAATAAAACGTGTTGTACATTAATTCTAGGAAACGTGTCATCCAGCAGGGCAATGAGAACACAAACAAGACACAGAAACAAGCTCTACACAGAGGATTTATATTCCTGTGACCTTAAGCATTAGGTGAGTCAAGAACACAGTTGCAAGTTTAACTAATTATGGCAGAAATTTCAGTGTAATGGTTAAGGATAGGCAAAGTTATGCTGCAGGAATGAGTAAGTTTCACAGTCTCTGTGATATAATGTAATAAAGGCTTATTTCTTACATAAAGTCTGCTATGGTACCAGATAAATTTCCAAGGCTCTGTTTTCCCTATGGAGGCTCAACAATCAGGCTACTCTCACCTTGTGTCTCCATGATCAACATGGCAGAGAAAAAAATGAGTTGAAGACTCTTGCTTGACAATCTAATGCTTTGGCCGAAAGCAACTCAAATCACCTCCATTCAACTCATTTGCCATAATTATTCATATGGCCCTGCCCAACCTAAGGGAAGCCGAGAAGGGCACTTCCCAAGGTGTCTTAGAAGGACAAGAGAACAGATATTCTTGACCACTAGTAAAGCTTAAATGAATAGGCACCATACCTTATTATTCTGCTTAGAGACTACTCTCTCCCATTAATGATATTATTATGCAAATAAAGTCAATAGAAGTAAGTGGCAAAACATAAGATCTAACCAGATCAATTTGGGGGGAAGGTCTGGAGAAGAGTCTGGATTAGAGAACCCAATGGATTAAGGGAATTTCAAATAATGAGGATATATTGCTCTTTCACTGATATATCCGTGATCAATGTAGATAAACCAAATGTTCTGCATCTCCTCTTCGTCACTACCTTGAAGAAACTCATTCATGAGTTGCTGACAAGCAAGGAAACTTGGGCTTGGAGCATTCACTCAGCATCTTGCTTCTACCAAGGACCATCTAGCCCACCCAGAGGGAATGAGAGGCCATCATTTAAGAGTCGTAAAAAGAAAAAGTAAACAAGGACAAAAATGGGAATTTGAAATGGAGGATGATGTTACTTTGTACAAGCAAAGTTTGAGGGCAAAAGAATTAAACTGTATCCCAAGAAGGAAAAAAACAAGAGCTTATGGAATTTTGTGAACTGCAGTACTGGCTGTCTATTATCAGTTGCCTCTAGGATCTAGCATTAATCTCCCTGAATCATACTTTAGGAAAGAAATTCAAATAATTTAGGTTACTGGACTTGGTTTGTATTTGTTTCTGGAGTTTGTGCTTCTGATAACAAAAATTGGGGGTTTGTGGTGGCATTTTCTGTGCTATGTTTATAAATGTGACATTTATGTGCTGGTAGCCTCTATGGTAGCTTTTGATTCAAGGTCACTTATTTATACAGACATCAGTAGCATTTTGAGCTATGGGGATACACAGAAAAGGTTACAGATTACGCCACTAAATTCCCTTCTAACTCCTAAAACATGTGTGTCCCTTTTAGGTTTGGTTTTTAACATCTTTTGCAAAGGCAGAAATTCCTATTTTAAAAGCCCTTTCTAAAAAAAAAATACAAAAAACAAAAAACTAGCAACTTTCATAGAAGCGGGCTTTTTAAGCAACAGAGGGCTATTTCCCTCATGATCAGAAAGCCACTCCTTGGCCCCTAGGGACAGTTCTGGTATGGAAGAATTGACAAAAGTTGACATGAGGGACAGTAACCTAGTAAAACATGAAAAATTCCCAAAGTCACAATCCCACTGAGCCAGCCCCTTCTTTCTTTATATTTAATAGGGAAGTAGAAGCTCTTTCAAAATGAGACCCTTAGATTCCTGGCATGATAGTGAGATCTTTATGGGACCTGGGGAGGCATGATGCTCTTGATAAACCTAGTGTTTTTCACGAGTTTAGTAAACAACACCTAGGTTTGCCCAGGAAGAAGTACAAAGAGAGTATTGGGAAGGCTAGGTGTCTATGGGCACCCAGACCAAAGAAAGTTCAAGGCCACTGAACTTTAGAACATGTGGTACTTCAAGGTACCCCTAATCCTCTCCATCCTTCTGAAGGCAACACTCAGACCAGAACTAACCTCAGACAGAGGCAACAATTGAGGCTCCTATCACATCCACTGTGCTTAGTGTTTATTTCCTCATTCTACTTTTTTCCTTCTGTTTACTAGCACCAAACCTGATTTTCCAAAGGCTTCCCTACCCATGTATTCCCCCAAACTAGATCATCTGTGGAAATATCTACAGGTCCTGCCATGCATGGATTCAAAAAATTATAAAGCACATTCTAATTCTATTAAGTCATCCCTGTTTCCCCTTAAACCTATTCTGGAACTTCAAGAAGGTTATGACTTTCAATTTAAAAACTGCTGGGACTAACGAACTCCAAATCTCTTAGTATATTCAGCAAGAGTTCATTAACAACTAAACTCAAGGTTTGACAGATTATTGCCTTTATACAAATGACCTTATTAGCCAGCACAGTTAACGATATATTTGGTAGGCACTGAGCATTTCCTTAAGGAAGCTCCTATCTCACCTTATGATCTCAATTAATAGATTTCTGCTGAACTGTTTGCATGCTATTACTGGTAAATCTCATTAGCCAGCCAACGAACATGCTAAATTATCAAAACAAATAACCTGAACTAAACATAATAATTATATGTTGCATAGATGCTCTCTTCATTATAACTGGGTACTTTCAGTTAATAGAAATATTCTTGATCTTATGTCTTGCTAATCTGTAACAAATTGCTGCTTTATCTTCTATATTGCATTTGCTCATCAAGTATTCACAAAATGCCCTCCAGATACCCTTGTTTTTGCTTTACTGTTGCCTAAAAGACACATCAGTATTAACTTTGGCATGTAGTTACTTCGTTCCCCTAGCCAACATTTATCAAACACTTCTCTGGGCTGAGCACTGGGTAGCTCTTCCCTGAACAACTGGAGTCATCTCCTCACTTGTTCACCCACAGTCACCTCGAATTTTCTGAACTATTTTCCATACTGAAGCCTAAGGCTGAAGATTCCCAAGGCTCTTAGGACAAAGACCAAAATGCTTATCTTGGCCACAAGGCTCTTCATGGTCTGGCTTCTGCCTGTCTTTCCAGCATCATTTAGAACCACATTTTTCCTGACTCTCACAATCACAACCATGTTCTTTCAAATCGTCATCCTTTGCCAGGTATCCTAATGCCTCCTGGCCTTTGAAAATGTCATCTGCTCTGCCTGAAACAGCCTTCCATCACATTTCCTAAATCAACTCCTAATCATCTCTCAAAATTCAGATCAAGTACCACTTCAATAGTAAACTCTCAGCTGACCTTTCTGAGTGGGTCAATTATCCCTAGTACATGCTCTTAACACACCCTTTGCCTAAACGATCACATTTTTATGCTAACTTTATTTCTGTGATAATTTAATGTCTGTTTTCCTTATTAGACTCAAAACTCCAGAAGTCAGGATCACCATTTTGTCTCCACTTAAAAGCATAAAGACTGGCACCCAATCAGTTCTCAATAAATATGTACTGAATGAATGAATAAGCAATAAATATTAGAGTATTTGAAATGTTTGAATTTATGTGTGATTAAAGAAAACAAAAACAAACCTCTAAACCAAATGGCAGACAAGATGTGGTGAAAATCTGCCCTTTGTCTGCCCGAAGACCTTTCAGACACCCCTCACTTTCATAGTGCTCCACGTTGTTGATCCTCACCTTTCCCAGGTTGAATCCACAATTTATATTTCCCAGAATCCCTTTCTTTTAGCATGTAGACTTATAACTAGTTTCCATTAAACAGAGGCACCAACAGGAGACTTAGAAGACAGACTGGAAGATCACGAAGCACTGCACTCTTCTGATAAAAACAATTCTGCAGGCATTGGATATTCTACAGCATATATAATGGATGTTCTGATACTGGGTCCTGACCTCGTGGGCATCAAGGGACAGGGAGAGACAGCAGTGAGATTTCTACAAGACTGAGCTCACAGGGTTTTGGCTACTTCTCTTAGCCATATCACTTCCAGCTGGATGTCCTTCACTAAAGATGGTTTACTGACACTTTTCTAGAAACCATAGAAGCTAATTAATTTCCTTTCAGCTTCAGCTAACAGGAATAGACTCTTTTCTCTGCCCAGAAACCTTAGAATGATACCCTTGAAGAAAATATTTGCAATGTGTGCACAGCAAACAAAAGATTTCCATATAAAGAGCTCACACAAATGTTATTTATAAACATAAACAATGCAAAAGAATATGAATAGGCAATTCACAGAAGCACATAGGCCAAGAAACATATGAAAATATGTTCAGTCTTCAGTATAATTGGGGAAATACAAATTAAAACAATGGAATATTGTTTTTATCTATGAGACTGACAAATACAAATAGAGATTGAAATACCCATCATAAAAAGGGATACAGAGAAATGAGTACTTTCATTAACTATTCAGAAGGAAAGAGGGTCTATAGTCATATATTTAGGCATTCTCATTAAGGTACAAACAAGACAAAGATACACACTATCATCAATACTATTCAAAATTGTTCTGGAAGTCCTAAACAATGTAATAAGACTAGAAAAAAGACCAAGTGTCAATATTGAATGCATAATTTCTATATGTTTCACTTGCATATGATATCATTTTCCACCTAGAAAAGTCAGGATGATCAAGTATTCTAATTAGTAAGAGCTTAGTGAGGTAGCCATATATAAGGTAAATATGCAAAAAAAATCAGCCTTTCTTGTATTTCAGAAATAATTAGAAATTATAATGAGAAAAACTCCATCGCCAAAAGCAACAGAAGTCACTATAACACACAGAAAAAATTATAAGAAAAAATATGCAAAGCCTCATGAAAAACAAACTATAAAAATGTACTTATAGACATTAAGAAGAAAATCTAGATAAATAACACAAAGGCAAAAACATGTTTACAGATGTTTACAAAAGATTTCCACATAAAGAGCTCACACAAATCTCATTTATCACTGTTTGGGTAGCAAAAAACAAAACTGGAAATCATGTCTATCTATAGGAAATACAGTTTGCATTGTGATATATCAACACAATGAATCCTCTAAAAAAAACCAAGTAAAACAAACAAACAAAAAACCCCAAACAAACAAAAACTATGTAAAAAGAATGAGATAGAAACTCATAGAAACAGAGAAGAGAGTGGTGGTTACCAAGGGCCAGGGACTGGGGAAGTGGTTAAAAGAAGAGATGTGGGTCAAAAGGTACAAACTGCCAGCTTTAAGAAGAATAAATTCTATGGATTGTAGCTCATAGTACTGTATTGTAAACTTGAAAGTTGCTACGTGAGTAAATCTAAATGTTCTCACCACAAAAAAGAAATGGCAATTATGTGACATGATGGAGGTATTAGCTAATACTATAGGGGCAATCATTTTGTGGTATATAAGTCTACTGAAGCAATTCTATGTACACCTTAAACATCCACAATATTCTATGTCAATTATATCTGAATGGGAAAAAAGAATGAGGTAGTTCTGTAACCACGGACATGAAAAGTCACCAGTCAATTCTTTGTTATTTTTTTTTAAGATGTGGAAAAAAATGTGATCCAGTTGTTTGTTTAAAAGAAATGCTTGACTCTATAAGTACAGAATATAGACATAATTCATAAAGATATTGTATCAGACACCTCTTCTGCACATTTCCAGTCACCCCAGCACCTACAGCCATTGCTGCTTCCACACAGGCTTTGACCAGCCTTGCACAGGTACGAGGTGGCCAGACCTCATTTCAGTCCACACCAGGAACACCTAAGCTTCCTGCCCTGGGATGAAGTTCTGCAGAGCATCTCCTGTTGCTCCTTAGAATCTTAGCAAGCAAAGGGATAAGCCAGAAACTTTCACTTTTTGCTTTACACACTGTGCATAGTTTAAATGTATTATCTTTTTAAAAAGAACTCACTTTTGTAATTAATAAAAATGTAAAGCATAGAGAATCAATAGGAAAACTACAAATTCAACAAAAAGGTGTGAAAAAGGAAAGAGTCTATCTAGCTAGATGGATGATCAAGATGAATAAAAAGCTTTTGGAGCTATTGATAAAGACTGAAAACACAAGAGTAGCAGGATTGGCAGGGATGAAGAAACACAATTTTAAACACAGTGAGTTTGAGGCAACAATATCCAGGTAACAATGAAGTAGAATGAAGATTATTTTTCCAACTAGCCATATAGAAGAAGGACTTGGGGTATTTAATCATCCATAAGGAGTCTAGGTGTTAATTCTGATAACTTGTTTAAACAAGATTTAGTCAAAAGATAAATTTTTAAGCAATAAGCAAAATTAACTGTATTGTGAGATTCTGAAGATAAAATTTACAAAATGAAAAAATACAACTTGTTCTGGTTTTACAATTCTAATCTTATGGAAGGAGATCATTTAATTCTTAAGCATGATTATCACTTGGTATAGTATCTGAAACCATTGTCCTATATTGTATGGTTTAAATGCAGTAATGTTATTCTACTCAGCTGAAGCAGGGCTTCCAAAACTGGACTTCAAGGGTTTTAAAAGCTGAGTATTTATCCACTCAGTTTGACCCCAAACACCTATTCCCATTACTCCAATTACCCGGATGTTATCATTTTCTATGCGTGCCATGAAATGAAAAGTTTGAACTTGCTGGATTAAAATACTTGAAACAAACAAACAAACAAATAAATAAATAACTGTATTGTTTTATGAACCCATTCACAATATTTTTCCACTAATTTGTTTGAATAGCCTGTCAAAAATGCTACTTAGGTACCAAATAAAATATGAGGTATATATCCCACTCCATACTTATTACTTTTTTATCTATTATTTTGTAGAAGAAAATATAAACAAGTGTTTTTTCCAACATAATATCCCATAGGATCATGGGACAGGGATGATGGTTTACAAAAGTATCCCCCTCCTGGTCTTTTCTTTGTCACCCTTTATTGCAGGCTAAACTAAAAATAACTTTTCCTTTCTCATGTATATAACATTACCACCTTGCTTTGGTGTGTCGAATAAACACTTATCAGCATTAAAACTCACATTGACATGATTAAATGCTTGACATGCTTTAAAGTCATGGGAGCAAAAACAGGTTTTTGTAAATGGTAAAAAAAAAAAAAAAAGGTCGAGCATACTTTTAGTTCTTTTGTCCTATAAACTAAGTCATCACCACCACCTGTTTTCTAGGTACCTAGTGACCCCAAATACTTTCCTCTCCATCCCATCAAAATAAATTCTAGGGGCATTACCTAATAAACTCATTTAAAACAAGATACAAATTTGTTATAATCCCAATAAATTATCTCCCCAAAATAGGTTTATATTTTTATAGGAGAAAAATCATAGGAAAAAAATTTCAGATATTAGCCACAGGTTAATTAAGTATTCTAAGCAGGAGAAATCTTTCCAAATCCTTGAGTGTGCACTAGTTAGGTAGCTAGCTGACCCATCCATTAATCCTACAACTATCTACGTGTAGCTTCAGACGTGGAGAGTGAAACTACAACTAGATGGAAGAATGAACTATTATTTTCTTCAAAGAGAAAATGAATTTGTGCATAACTAGCTATTCACCTTGAATTAGCTTGCCTCCTATCCTTCCTGGTCTGACTACTTTTCCCCATGTCCCAAAGCCCCAATCCTGAAGTCCTCAGCATCACCCAGAATGGGGCGTTGGGTGCTTTTTTAATATAGGAATAAAACAGTAACCAGGACCACTAGTCACCAGGTATTCAAGAGAACTGAAAAACTAACATACCTTTCCTTGCTTCACAGTTGACCACTACTGCTTCCCAAACAAAAAATTATAAATATTCTATTTTTCACTTTAGATAACCATGAAAATCAATATGCATATTTAGTGCCATTTCTCTCTGAAATATACCACTCTTCACAAAGATTCTGTACATAAAGGAGGGAGACATAAAATTTCTGTCCCTGGTACAGAGGTCAGCAAGAAACAGAGATGCGGTATTGTCTCATGGCCATTGAAGGGCAATTCTTAGAGGTGACTGAGAAATAAGAAAAGACAGGGAAACAGCTAAACTTATTAACTCAAATCCTAACCCAGTTCTTACCCAACATAAATTTGACTGAATATTTTTCAAGAAAAAAAGTAATCTATCATAGAAACTGCAAATATCAAGTTTCGGATTTTGAGTTCTGTTTTCCCTATAAATGGTCTGCCTTTAGCCGTCTTTACGTTGAGGGAGACACTTGACATCCCACGACTTGGGCTTCTACTGGGTGGTGGAGTCTTCCACTCTACCTTCCCCCACTCAGAAGAAACAGTCAGAGTAAACAATTTTTACCCCAGCCCCTCACTGACTCCTCCATGTGGAAGATACTCAGGTTTCTACACAAGACAGAAGCCACGAGATCTGGACTTGGAAGCAAGGGGAGACGCGGCAGTAGTCACGTTCTGTCCTTGGATCCAAGCTGCAGGTTCCACTCCACTTGGCGCACTGATAAAGCTGCCTCTGCTGTTCTTTCACTCTCACTTGGACAAGAGATGAATAATTATGTCCTCCAACACACTTCTAAACTGGAGTAAATAAGAGATAATTCAAGTTTTACACTTTAGCTCCACTAATCATTACAATTAAAGAAAAACACTCTTCTAAAGGTCATTAAATGTTTTAAGTTCTAAGAAATAAGTCCAGAGTTCCCAATTCTCTGACCAAACTTATTCAAGATGCAGGAAAATCTGCTTAGCTGGGAGGTTGCCATGCTCTAAGCTCAGTAACAATGCAAAACCTATATGTGGTCACTAAAACCACTTTCAAACTGAACTGCCTGATGTCTGTAAAGAATAATGTCTTTCAAATGTCATAAAAGCTATTAAAAACTGGAGAAAACTGTTTATTCCAAGCAAATCTTTTCACTTTGTCCACAACAAAGGTTTCTGTGAGATAAGA
Organism: Camelus ferus; assembly: GCF_009834535.1. Classification (NCBI taxonomy): domain Eukaryota; kingdom Metazoa; phylum Chordata; class Mammalia; order Artiodactyla; family Camelidae; genus Camelus; species Camelus ferus. The sequence goes on along the minus strand of NC_045698.1, from coordinate 82,665,318 downwards.
CCCTGAATTGAAACAGCACACAGGCCAAGGTTACTTCCCCTGCAATAAAATGTCAGACTGAACAAAGAGAGTAATCAGGGAGCTTCATGTGAACTTTGATTCCATAAATCAGTCACTGAACTCAACAACCTCATTGCATTTTAGTGGAAACTAAAGGTAGATAATCTACTAAAACCAAAAATAAGAAATAAGGGTAAAAAAAAAATGTCGTCTCAAGGCCGCCAACATCTTCCCCATCACCCCTAAACCTCCCTACCAGCCTCCTACCACCACCTCTTCCCACCACCACCATCACCATCACACTGAGACCCTCTCTTCCTCATTGTTAGCCTCAGGCTCCAATCAAACACACAAAGGGAATTCTTCCCAGGATTTACTCCCTCTGCTTTCTCTTTCCTTCAGATCCTTTAGTTATCTGAAACTCACAATTGATGAAAACATTTGTGAAAACTCCTAATAGGGTAAAATACTACCAACCTGATGTTGGTTAACAATGACACATTTTTAATATCAGGCTGATTTAACACAGTAAATGGTCTACATATTGAAAGAATTAATGAAAAATTAATGAGCAATTCTCTTCGATTTAAAATAGGCAAGGGCTTCTCCCCAAGGTTCTGGTAATAAAAGCAGAGTGATAACTAATGTGAAAGATTATCTGGAGTTTTATCATTTCTTTTCCAAGACAGACCATTAAAGAAGTACCATATTTTAACAATACAAGAAGGAAAAAATTACATCAGATCTGTCCTACCATTGCCAATTTTAAAAATACATAAAATCTTAGTTTTAACCATCAACTGTTGATTAGGTAATTAACTTCTCTGTTTCTCAGCAACTGATCTGTAAAATGGGGACTGATCTCGTCCAGGTGCTGCATGGCAGGTGCATGAAGAAGGACAAATATAAAAACAAGAGGCTTAATTATTCCTACTGCAAATAAGAAAAGAAATTCCCTTGCCTCCCCCTTCTCTAAGCGTTTAATTTGGAAAATTTGTTATTGTAAGTACTCTCTTCTCTCTTTTGAAACATCTACAAATCCTTTTGAAAACTAGATAGGCTTTTCGTCAGCCTTCTGACCTAGGAACATCTTTCTTTAGGACCCGGGAGCCATCTCTTTGAAATGCAAATGTCAAGAGAGATAGCACCCCTGTATCCCAGTTTCCCTGAGAGGATAGAAGTCTAATTTTGGTGGATGTTTTCCTCCACTTGCAAAACTACATCCTGTAATAAAGATAGGAGAAGTTCGATTTTCCTCAGGAGAAAGCCAATTAGCTAACACAGATGGTCACCTCAATTACCACGTGAAATAAGGAAGAACTGTGTGGCAAATGGCGCTGTCCAGACGTGAACTAGTTATTGTTTACCTTCAAAACATGCGTATAATGGGCTGTCTCTGCTTGGCTACAAAAAAGTTGAGATTTCTTTCTGTCTTCTGTGATCTGTTAGTAGATTACCTGTGGTATGTTTCACATTCTGGTTTAATAAAAGTGTTTCTTCCTCCACAACCTTTGTGGAAAGGATTCCTAGGTTGGGAGAAGATTTTAGTTTGAATTATATTTCCCCAACGTGTGGAAAAAGCCACGAACCTACCCTCCAAGTGGCATGTGGTTATGGCTCATGTGGGACTCCAAAAAGAGTAAGATAACTCACCTGAGCAACTGAAGTGACCATTTTGGCTTCATGGACTCATTTGATCAATTAACCCAACTAAAAATTAGGTGCATATTCAATACACAGTAAATACCTATTGATTGATGAGAGAAGCTGTTTTAAGGGTGCCACTGTTCCTAAATTTACTGGCTTTGTTTTATTTGGCTTTAATTGATTGATCATCTTCTATAATGGCTCTCCATTAATTTTGCATGTCTATCCTTAATGGAGGGCATAAACTAGTTAGGGCATAAACATTGACAAATACAAGCTCACAGAAGTCTTTAGTTTACCTCCATTATATTTTAAAAGCATTTGAACTTGAATGCCCTTAGGATTCTGACACCTGCTTTAGAACATCCTCCTCCTCCTTAGTGTCATCAAGGCATTGGCTAATACTGCACATGCCTGCTTTGTACCAGGCATTCTTAGCACTTCTCCTGCATTCATTTCTTTAATTCTCACAACTACCCTTGGATGGGTCTTATTATAATTCCCATTTTATAGATGAGTTGCTGAGGCAAAGAGACATTAATTACCTAAGGTCATAAAATTTGTAAAATATGGAACCAAAATTCAAACCCAGTCTTCTAGCTCTGAGCCAGTGACTTCAACAATGCCATAATATTATTCATAAACGAACAAACAAAAAAACTAAGTTTGTCATACTACCTAAGGGATGCACACTTTTCCTAACTGTTTCTGGTTTATCTAAGTCTAATTCTGTTCCTACAAGGTAAACCAGCACAGGTTTCTGTTTTGGTATATTTCTGGCTTCTAACTACTAAAGACTAACATAGGCACATATTTTGAACTCTTAGAATATTAACTGCAGTCCTGGAAGGGAGAATAGAAGTACAAAGTCAGAGAAACCTGTGAATAACTGTCTTGTGCTTTAACATCTTTTGCCCAGATATAAAATTTTATGTGACCACTAAGATCTCACACTGATTTAGAACAACAGAACGATCACCTGTCCAGTGTGGTTAAAAAGATCAGGTATTTTATTCATAATGTTTCAAAAGGTAAAATAATCAATCTCCATTGCATGGTAGCACTTCTTTCTGACAATCCCTTTACCAAACTACTCAGGAAGATCCTCCACTCCTAGGGTGAGAGACAGAGATTAAACCCAGTGGTCACCAGGGACTGAGTGTTAACATCCAGGAAGGCCACAACGAAGAGATGAGGGGACACAGAGAAATGTCACAATTGATACCACAGCTGTAAACCAGGACTCACTGAGAACTATCAGCACCCTGAAAGAGAGGACTAGAAAAACTCCAACAAAGAAGACTATGGAAATAGCTTTTTTTCTGGGAAAGAGAAAGCAAGACCCTGGTGGGAAATTGAAAGCCTGAGCCTGTGCCTCACATGGGTTTAGAACCAAAACACAAAGTTTCTTCAAGGTGCAGAAAACTCTAGAGCTGCAAATTTAATGTAAACCTGGCATTATCCCTGAGGTGTTCATCAGAAGCAAATGTAGACCCATTCAGGAGTGAAGCTTCCAAAATCCAGGCCACAAAGAATTTCCACAGCAAAAAACAAGCCACACTAAAAATAATCTCACATTTTAAAATTATAAAGCTCATAAGGAAATCATTCCCTGAGATACATGAATCCTGAAACTAAGTATTAAAAATCTTCAGAGACAATTATCACTATAGAAAAAAAATTATCTGGAAATCTGATTTCTTTGATGAAAGTTTTATAAAATGCCTTATGAAAAAAACTGGAGTACCCCTCCTAGTGTTACCCTTACCCATCCCTGGAACCAATTCAAGTTGAACTTGAAGCTTACTCACTATTACTTAGAAATGTCTGACTCTAATCAAAGGAGAATGTTCCATTTCAGTTGGCACTTAGGTCAACAGAATATGAAATGGAAAGTCATAAATATTAGGACAAAGAAAATACCCTTTGTCTTTTTCTCTGAGAAAGTTGGCAGAGAGTTATTTTATTTAGAATATTATTCTTTTGTTAAAGCCGTCTCAGTTTAGGCACTTAAAATTGCCATACTTACACATATTTATATAAAAGTTCATGCTGGGTGTACCTTGATGTCCACTCAGTACGTATTCAGTGAATGTTGACTGTGTGTTTATTGGTGCCAGATGCTGTCGACCGGATGCTCAGGTGAGAGGGTAGGACTGAAGACAGTTATCATGAATTAAACTCACAAGAGAAGTAACATCCAAAGTCAAGCCTCTCACCAAATTCTCCAAGGGATGAGTAAGTACAGAGAAAAGCAGAGTCCTGAGGCACAAAAGAGTTCATGAAAAATCTAAGCTGAAGGGAAGGAGCCCTATTTCAAAGAGGAAAATGAACACACATGAGGGAGAGTTTCAAAAAAAGTGCAAAATTCAAAGTCACAACAGTGGGAGACCAGGGCCGCCAAACTTGGTGATTGGAAAATCACTTGAGACATTCATTAAATAGCACAAATTAAGATATTTACAAACAAGGAAAACATGAGTGGTAACAAAATGGTGGCGATTAGTGGAAAGCATTCATCCCAGAAATTTAGCAGTGAATACAGATGATGGCAGCTGTGGGGAGAGCAGCAGGGTGTAAGAAGATGCCTTAGAAAGAAGACAACAGTAATTTGAAAGAATGGAGTGACATAAAGTCAGTAGAAACTGATGACACTAATTCAGGAGAGGGTATCTGAGGTAACGTCCTTCTGGCATTAGAATCATAATGGGAGCAGAGGGTTAACACCAAGAAGAGACAGCTCTTCCCTGGGGAAGTTCTCACAGATGTTAAGACGTCATAAGAGGCAACACAAACTCCTGTGCGAGGGGCTTGGGCAGCACTGCAGTTCATGCCCCCTGAGGGGGAGGAGGACGGTGCAGGGGGTAGTGCTGTGGGGAGGCCACGAGGCCATACGGAGGAGGGACAATGGTCTGTGTGGTGGACCACAGCCGTTTAACCCTGGTGGCCCCCGGCCATCCTCTGGATAATTATCAATCAATCAATAAGTCAATTGACAATAAAGAACAAAGCACCATCGAGAGGGAGTGATTTAGGTCCATTAAATTGGCTAGCAGGGTGCTCTCCTAAAACTGACTTTGGCAGCTGAAAAGGAGGCCTCTCAATATGGACAAAGCAAGAAAGGCTACAGAGCCAAGTTAGCTGCAGCTACTCCTACCCAAGCAAACCAACAATCACACACACAAACAAACAAACAAAAAAAAAAGAAAAAATTTCTAATAAGCCATTCTATAACACCTCAGTAAACAGAGTATTTCTTTTTGTATATTCTGAAGAAAGTGTTATCATAAGCAGCTTTACCTTTCCTTTTACTCAGAAGAAAGACCCTCAGCTAAAAACACTTACAGAATTCAGATGTAAATGGAAAGGTAAGGAAGAGGAAGCCCCAGACTGTGTACTTGTGTCAGAAAAGTAAACCTGCAAGAGTGAGGAGCAACAGAAGGCACTTCAAACATGGTCCTCAACGAGGGCAAAATGTGAGTCTTTTAGCACCAACGATGCACTTGCAAGAGTAGACTATGCAAAAGGATGCCAATGATCAAAATGATGATTTTGGTAGGACAATTACGATGAGGCTCATTGTTTTTAACTATAACTATAATGCAGATTTAAAAAACTAACGTATATTGAAACTTTATCCCTTCTTAATTTTAAATTTTTAACTCAGGCTAATTTTTCCTACACGCTGAGTCATTTCTGAGCCATTGGCTGTGAATGTCAAGTCTTTTACCATAGACAGAAGAACTCTATGACTGTTGTCCAGACAACATTATTTTGGGCCAAGGCATGTATGTTTATTTATTTGATTTCTTTTGTTTTGCAGTGGTTGTTTTGAAATACAAAAACAGCTTTCTCAAGGAAAAGTCACCTCAGAACAAACTATTGCTTCCTAAAAATGACAAAACAAACAAACACACCTGGGTTGTTCTCTGAGGGCAGTGACTTATTTATTTTGTCCACCTTTTGCCAGCTTGAAGCTAAATATTTTATATCCCGATGCACATGTGGAAAATCAAAATGCAGCAATATGTCTTCCATTGAGACTAAGAGATAAAAGGCATTTGGATAAGTTCCCGATATACTCAATCACCTGCTTTCAGCTCTGTTTGGTATTATTTTTGAGAAGTCTGACATGCTTGTTAGAAAAGCACAACGTAGATTCAACAATGTCCCAAACTGTCTTTACAACTTCTTGTTCTCCATTTATTTATTTAATGGATTTTTAAAACTGTGCCCATTCTTGAAGTTTTGAGGTGCACACACACATACACGCACACACATAAGTTTTCAGCAAATAACTGCAATAATATCAAAAAGAAAAATTACCAGAATTATTAAAAGCATTCCTGCATTAGCTTTCCATCTAGATAGGCTCTATAGAAAAAGTAGGATTTCAGGTTCAATTGGAATCCCACGGACACAGCCTTGAGGGTACTATTCTTACATAGAGAGGGCAGCTCTAAAAAGATACAAACATGGACTCAAGGATCCCTTCTTCTGCAAAATCATCCCTAACCACATTGCAACAACTAACCATGAGAACCTGCAGAATTATCAAGGGTCATTTCCTATGGGGAGACTTGTTTTAGTTTAATGATACTTGGCATTTCACTTAACTTTCTACAGGTCATTGAGATATGAATTTTTGTCTTTGTTTTACTGTTATTACTGGTATAGAAATTCCAGGAAACAGTCAAAGGTAATTTTTCCTATTTTTCCCTGTGTAGGGGGTCCCTGAGACCACACCTAGATTCAATGATTCACTAGAAGGTTTCACAGGACTCAGCACATAGTTTAATAAAGGATCTCATATTTTATTTAATACACTATCTGATATAAGCATACAAAACAAAATCAGCAAAGGGGAAAAGCACATGAGACAAAGACCAAAGGAAACCAGGTGCAAGCTTCCAAGAGTTCTCTCCCAGTGGGGTCACACAGGACTTAATTCCTCTAGCATCGAATTATGACAAGTGCAGTGTTGTCCACCAGAGACACTTATGAGAGAGTCCATTCCTAAGGATTTTACTGGAGACTGGTCACATAGACACACTCTACCTCTGCCAAAATTCCAGGCTCCCAGAAGTAAAGCAGGTGTCCACATAAACCATATATTGTTTGCACACACAGATTGGGCACATGAGAGCTACTCTTCCATAAGGTAGGGAATGGTGGGAACACTCCCAAAATCCAAGTTCCAAACATCAGCCAAGAGCCAACCTTGCAAACAGTCCTTTCTAAAGATTGCACTCTCAAGCCTGCTACATTAACTATTTTCTGCACAAACCCTTAGAGCTGGGATGGCCAAACTTTTGTGTCTAAACTTGAAACCCTAAATAAAACCTCAAGCTTCGGGGGTTTATAGATTCATGGAAGAATATTAAGCTAGATTTTCTTTGAAGAGGAAGGGATGGATGGTGTTGAACTGAAGAGAAAAGGGCTCATCCCAGTGTGCCTTCTCTGAGATGGAAAAAGAAGATAAGGATGTCCTTTAGCAAGTGACCAGGTTCAATGTTCATCTCCAGCACAGCAAGTTTGGGTATGGTAGTATTTCTACTGGGGACAGGGGATATACATGGATACCTTGCAAACTAAACATTAAGGTTCCTAACTTTGGAAACCAAACCAAAAGAAATGTGAGTATATTCTTGGCAAGATAAAGAGCAAAAATACCTTATGCCCTTGTGGACTTGAAAGTCAAAGACCCCAAGTAACAGTCTTGATACAGTGAAGACCCATGTCCAGGTTTTCTGAACTGCATTATTTTTATGAGATGCTCATATAACTCCTAGGAAAAAAGGCTTCTCCTCATCATGTCATCAATCCCATAAGAATATTTTTAAACGAAAAAGGAACTGATATTGGGCATCTAGCCAGATTTAACTTTTTAAATGTATTTAAAAAGGAACTGATATTGGGCATCTAGCCAGATTTAACTTTTTAAATGTATTTTTAAATGTAAAGGGATGTGATTCCCTTTGGACCTCCATTGGTAGAACAAACTCATTCCAGTCAAACATTCAATTTAATAGAAACCTCATGAGTGGATACTACCAACTTACTTACTGATGAAGAAACTGAGGTTTAGAAAGATTAAGCAACTTGCTTGAAGTCATAGAACTGTTAGAAGATCTAGAGCTCAACCCTATTTTTTTTATGCCTTCAGAAACTACTCACGTAACAACTGTACTATATACTACAGTATACTTTTTTTTTAACATACACCAGAAGAGAACTTAAAAAGCTATGCATTCCCTCACACATTTGTAAGATAACATCTATTTTTCATCACAAATTAAGTAGTTATAAAGGATGAAATAATCTGTATATTATAAATACTGACACCACATGTATTATTCTTCAAAATATACTCAATGGAATCTAAATACCATTGCAATTTGACAATCATCATTCATTCAAAGAATAAACATTTTTTTTTACTAGTCAGAAGTTTTAAATCATTCCTTTTTATCTTTTACTAGTACTACCTTCAACATCACGAACAGAATTTTATCCTAACGTAATTATTTGTATTCTTAAACAACTTTCATGGACCCCTCTATCCTACTCCACAACAAAAGTATAAGGTTCTAGTAATGAAAAGTTGTTACCTCTGTGGAATGCTAGGAGATTAAAAATCCATTTCTGAATGGCCAGTTTGTTGTTTAGAATGACTTTTCTCAGATAAAACTGTTGCTCTTTTAAGGAAACATTACCATTACTCTCTTTCTCAACACCAATGCCAAGATTACAGACTGTCCTTTTGCGTGGAAGCCTAGAGATTTTTGCAACCAGAACAAAGCAACGCTGTTAAGGCTGCAGTGCAAGAGATGTTTACCTTTCTCTACGGTGGAAGAAAGGGCTACTGAAAAAGAGACAGGAGATCAGAGACCACAGCCCCACCTACACACCTTGACCACACTCTTACCACTTTAGGGCACACCAAGTGAAGAATAAAGTACAAATGAGAGCTGAGAAGCTGGAAGTGAATTGTCTTACAATAATCTCAGTGCCCAAGTGTCCCTGGAAAAATCTTCACAACCCTCTGCGAGTAACATACCCTAATTTGAAGAAACATCCTACCTGTATTCTGCTTCAATTCTAGCTCTTAATATATTACGTTGCCTTATTGGGTTAATTATATTTCCTCCAACTTCAAGTGTAAAATGGTTCGGGCAGGAGCTATGTCTTCTTTATCTTCTTTAGCAATGTCTTCTAGTACCTAGCATGGTATTTGCTACAGAGTACATGCTAATTAAATATTTCTTTGATCAATATGAATGTTGTTACAAAGTAAACAAAACATAATTGAATGTCATATGTTAATGAGTTAAAGCAGATCACAAACAGTATTTTTAGTATTGATCTCACTTTGGTCAAAAGGTATACGTAGAAATATGTGTACCTCTGTATTGGTAGGTATTTCTAGGTGGATGAATTTTGGGTCACTTTCTTTTTGCTAATTTCTATTTTCTGGTTTACCTACAACCTACTTGTGTAAGTTTTATAACATTTCATAAAATATACAAACAAAGCAGTAAGTAGAAGAGACAGAACATCTGTTTAAGGAGTGATGTCCTAACAAATGGAAGCTGTCCTCAGCCCCAAAAAAGGGAAGCTGCTGATTAACAAAGAATATTATGTCCTCTCTCTCTCTGATTTTCAGGCAAACCACCATGGTCACGACAGGGGTCTGGGCAATTCAATGACAATCCACACAAAGACACCCAGAAACTCTGGTAGACACTACACCCATGCTCAAGAAGTAGCTTGTTTAAAGAATGGCTGCCTTACTAGTTTAAAACACTGAGGACCTTTATATTTCTCAGATAACATATTGAGGATCCCCATCTGTAAACTTTCCACAACCACTTGGCTCTAACAAGGAAAACACTTTAAGTCACAAATGTTCACATCATATTGATCAGAAAGAAAAATAGATTTATCCTTAGATGCACAATGACCCAACATTCTCAACTTCACAGTATTGTACTCTTTTCAATAAAGTTAACTTGTTAAACATATAACTGAATATTATTTAATGTTGATGACTTTGAAGAACTTTTCATAGAAGTAAATTCACAAATCAAAAAAATTAATTGAATCAGTGATAGTTGCATGTTACGGTAAATATGAGTTACTAATAGTCATCTCATTTCAAACTACTTCTGAATTTACATTATTTTAGATGTTTAGGGAATTAACAGCTAAAAATATTCTGACATAGCTCAAAAATTGCTTGTGTTTTTGTTGCTGCATTGTTTCAGATTTTCTGGCATAAACAGACGGATTCTTCAATGGACTGAATGTTTATGACCCCCCAAAAGTTATATGTTGAAACTTAATTCCAAGTGTTGTTATAACAGAGAATATGACATCTCCTAACACCCTCAATCCACAAAGTAAGAAAGACAACGTAAAGATAGGAAAACAAAACATAAGGAATGGAAACTATAGGAAGATGTCATCGCATGTCAAATTTTTAAAAACCTTCAATTAGAACTTCTACCAGATTCAACATGAGTAGGACTACAGGAGAAGGTCTGATAAGTCATGTCCTGTCTCCTGTCCTGGTGAAAGAAGTCTAATAAGCCTAGGGAGTGAGTGAGCAAGACCCCAGAAGGACCACACAACTGCTCCTGCAACGAGAGATGAAGCAGTTCAAATGAAAACACGCACACACGTATACACGAATTTATCAGAAGCTGTGGAAGAACTTCTTGGCCTTAGGGCCAAGTTGGCAGAGGCATCTGAACCACAGTTTCCTGGAACATAGTTGATGACATGTTCCTAACCACTGGTGGCCAAATAAAAAAAGGAGGGAAACTCCTCTAGACAAAGAGAGGTTCTCTAGGGCAACTCGGCCTGAATGCTTTGACCAGTGCCTTCTCTCCCTGCTTTCTACCACCACACACAAACCTCGGCTTCTGGAATTCTGATCTAGAAAATTAATTGACAATGTAAAATTTCATCTTCATTTTTACCTAGGCATGTAGTACACAGCAATGGACATGGATTTCTTACCAAACTCACTTCATCTGTCAGTATGGACACATGAGGACTTCCTTCTGTAAAGATAAAGAAATAAAAACTCGTAAGTATGTGTATAGTTCAAATGAGAAATCACTCTGCAGAATCAGAATTAATCATGTCCTGACTAATAAATTCCAGGAACTAGTAACTTAGAATAGATAATATATTTTTAAAATATTTTGAGTTTTGAACAAGTTTCAAGAGAATGTTTTTTCCATGACACTAGATCAGATAGTCACTACAAAAAATAAACATGTATCTAAAATCATGTAAAACTATACATAAATAGAAACATTTACTGGAAAATTTAAAACTATGTGAAAGCAAAAAACATAAAATTAGCTACCATAAAAACAGCAAATCAGTGAAGTAGGAAAAAAGTTCAAAATTTTCTTAAAAGTTATAAAGGATGAGATAAAATGATGAAAGGAAAAAATAAGAGTTACAGAGAATAAATTTGCTAAGACAAAATCTTAAAAATTCTCATTACACACAGAAAAAAGTTTTAACTAGGTGAGGGAGTGGATGCATTAACTAACTTGTGGTAATCATTTCGCAATTTATGTGTATTTCAAACCATCATGTTTACAGACTAAACTCATACAATGTTATATGTCAACTTTATTTCAATAAACCTGGAAAAAATAATAACAACAAATGACTACCTACTAATCCATCATTTAACTATATTGTAGTTTATTTTACCTTACTTCTCTTTTCAGGAGATTTTATATTTTTTAGATGCTCACTATTGCTAATAACTCTAATAAATAATCCTGTATTTATATCTCCGTATCTCTGACTATTTCATTAAGGTAATTCCTGACTGAGCTAGAAAAAAATTAATTTAAAATTTAAATATTAATTAATTACAATTGTTTTGTAGAAAAACTAACATTTTTATTGAAGTATAGTTGATTTAAAATGTGTTAGTTTCTGGTGTACAACAAAGATACTCAGTTTTATATATATGTATGTATATATATATATGTTATTTTTCATATTCTTTTCCATTATGGTTTATTACAGGATATTGAATATAGTCCCCTGTGCTACACAATAGGACCTTCTTGTTTATCTATTTTATAAATAGTAGTTGGTATCTGCTAATCTCAAACTCCTAATTTATCCCTCCCCAACCCTTCCCTCTTTAGTAACCATAAGTTTGTTTTCTGTGTCTGTGAGTCTGTTTCTGTTTTGTAAATAAGTTCATTTGTATCATATTTTAGATTCTACATATAAGTGATATCATATGACATTTTTCTTTCTCTTTCTGGCTTACTTCACTTAGTATGATAATCTCTAGGTCCAACCGTGCTGCTGCAAATGGCATTATTTCATTCTTTTTTATGGCTGAGTAGTATTCCATTGTATGTATATATACCACATCTTCTTTATCCAATCATTTGTCAATGGACATTTAGGTTGCTTCTCTGTCTTGGCTATTGTTTATAGTACTGCTAAGAATATTGGGATATATGTATCTTTTCAAATTAGAGTTTTTTCCAGATACATGCCCAGGAGTGGGATTGCTAGATCATATGGTACGTCTATTTTTAGCTTTGTAAGGAACTTCCATACTGTCCTCCTATAGAGCATCTTTAAAATAATATTAAATGCTTCTTTCCCCTATACCTATAGGTATAATATTTGTAAATATTTTATACTCATTTTACATATAATCTGTAAGCTCTAAGAATAAAAGTGTTTGAGTTGCATGATTCATCTTATAGGACAAAGAAGATCTTGCAAGTTTAGCTACACAGAATGGTATGTAACAAACAAGGATTACATCATACTATGAATCTAGCGAGTTGAGTTTGGGATAAATTACAGAATTTTCTTTCTGCACCAAGCAATTTTCCCCAAACCTAGCTGTTATTTATGCTTATTCTGTCCTTATTTTCTGTTCATTTAATGGTAAGTTACCAGGTTATCTGAAAGCAATAATAAACTAACTTCTCTTTTGATTCTTCTTAAGGCAATTAAAAAAATTAGTTTGGTAAATATATGCAAAAGAGTGCCCCTCTGCCACTCTGAAGTAATTTTTATATTATTACTTCCCCTCTTCTCATTCCCCCAATCAAAACAGTATCCTCATCTTTCCATAAACCACGACCACTTTAACAGCATCTCCTTTATTTTCCATGAATGTCATGGTCATCAACTATAGTGATATGTCAGTGAACAACAGAAACACTAGGCCCTTAACCCACTATGGCAGAAAAGGCACTTACTGTCAAAAATATGATACATTTCAAATTGGAAGGTAGCCCTCTCCACCCCTCCAGTCCATACTTGCTCTGAATCCTGCTTGAATTTAAAATCTGCATCACCCCTGGGATGTACCTGATTCTGATATATAACAAGTCAAACTCTCTAAAAGGGATTAAAGACATAAGAAGGCTTGTGTACACCACAATTAAACAACTATTTCACAAAGCTATGGAGCATAGAGAACTGGTTTTTTTTTAAGAAAAGGATGGATACTGCAGGATCAGGATGAAAGGTCAATGAAAGTGATTTTCCCCAAGGAGGATCCATTGATGCTGAGCAGTATATTAAGCAGAATATCTGTTTGTCAGTCTGTAGCTAGAAACCAGCCAGCCTAGTACATGTCTACTGATCATCTCCCCTCTCCAACAAGAGTATTCTCGGTGAACACACAGTTGGTGCAAAAGGAACTACGTGGATTGGATGATTACAGGGACACAAGAATCACCAGTCTGTGTTTCCACCTCCACCACAAGAAATACCCACAGAGTCAACTATTAAATGATCTCTTTTCTGTGGGATCTCAGCTAAAGGAAAATTTGAGTACTTCTTATCCAGTGAACACATCTACCCAAAGTGTACAGCTTTGAGACCGTAAAAAATCAAGTTACAATTAACAACGAATTGTCTTTTAAGTATACAGCTTGATGTGTTTGATAATTTTATTAGCCCATATAACCTCCACTTCAATCAAGAGAAGGATTTCATCATTGGTAAAAGTTTTCTCATGCCCTTTCTGGTTTATTGCCCTTCCCACACAGACGCAATCATTATTCTGTTTTCTATCACCTTGAACCTCATGTATATAGAACGATACTTATGTCCTCTTTGTGTCTGATTGCTTTTGCTCACCTTAACATTTTTGAGATACATCTAAGTTTGTTGCTTTTATCAGTAGTTTATTTCCTTTTATTGCTAAATAATATTCTACTTTATGGGTATACATCATAATTTCTTTACCCATTTTTCTGTTGATGAACACTGGCTTTGCTGCCAATTTTTGGTTATTATGAATAAAGCTTTTAAGAATATTCTTGTACAAGTCTTTTGTAGATAAATGATTTTGTTTCTATTGAGTAATTCTTAGAAATGGAATTGCTGGACCATAAAGGAGGTGTGTATTTAACTTTATAAGCAACTGTCAAACAGTTTTCCAGAAGAGTTGTGCAAATTTACACTCCTACCAGCAGTGTATGGGATTTCCAGTGGTCCCATATCTTTACCAATATTTGGCATTATCGGTCATTTTAATTTTAGCCATTCCAGTGAGTATATTGTGATAACTTAGTGTGGTTCATCATTTGCAGTTTCCCTGATCACTAGGTGATTTAGAGCCCCTTTCCAGGTGAGTATTGGCCATTCTTATATCTTCTTTTAAGATTAGTTTTCAATATAAATCATTAAAAGTTTTTCATAGATGATCTACAATCTTTCTTTAGAATATATGGTCCTGAACACTTTGTCCTCAGTTTCAGAATCCAAATTACAATGAAAGCCATGAAAAAATAGTACTCAGCATCCTGCTACACCTCAATTAGCTTCTTTGACTAATCAAAATTCATCCCTAGTGCTGCGAAGAGCCAGCCTTTCCAGAGCCTGTGGCCACCAAGACTGGAACAAAATGAGAGTCTGGTAGCAAAGAAGAAGGATGAAAGGGAGGGTTGGGTAGGCAGCCGGGAGTGTCTACCACAGGGAAGGGTTTACTGGTGGCTTTGAAAGAAAATTTTCCGCTAGACAAACTGAACTAGAACACAGAACTCTCCAAGCCAATTCCTAATCATATTTAGTAGCCAAATTATAAATAGCCTTAGTCATGTGTAACATCAACATTTAGTGCACAGACATAGAAAGAAGTCTGCTACTCTATGCATCTCTTCCTGACTTTTTGGCCTTCTTCTGCTTTTTCCCCCTTTAAATTCTTTAAACTTTCCACAGCTTAAGATGGAAGAGGAAAAGGAAAAAGAAAAAGGAGAAGCTTCTGATAAGTCTGTGTTATCTGTGAAACATCTGTTCTTATCTATCAGAGATCACATAAAGCAAGAAGCCACTGTAAGTAAAACAAGCAAGGGGAAAGTAACATGTTCCTATCCAAAGTCAGCAGCAGAAAAGAGAACCGGAAGCCAGGAAGTCAACCATGGAGGGCATCCCCTTCTCCCCTTCCAGACATACTCTTCACTCTTCTCTACCCTACTTTTTTTCCCCAGCAAGCTGATCTCTACTGACAATACCACCTGGGCCCCTTGCTCTCTGGCTTCCACATTGGTTTGCTGATGGTTGGCACTGGCAGGAGATGGAGGGTGGGAGAAGGATGAGGTCAGGGAACTGACTCCCCTGCACCCTCCCTGGTGTTGCTTGTCTGTGGCTATGTTCTCGTCCTCAGGGTGGTGACTCGTCACATGGACCCCCTCTCATAACTCCAACTTTCCCCACCATCTCTTAACTATCATTTCCCTTTGTCCCGTCAGGTCCTGGTGTAGCATGCTTCACCAAAGAACACTTCACCAGTCTTTGTCAGTTCCCTTAAGCCTACTGACACCATTGAGAATTTTCCCTTTACCAAACTTCTTTTTTACTTACTTCTATGAATTCGCCACCTGTTTGCTGCACGGACTCTGAGTGATACCTCAAGTCACAAGTTAAGAAGAAGCACATATCCAAATCAGGATGGATAAAAATCCTGAAATGCAAGGCAAAAAAATTATCAAGTTACCAGAAATCTGAGTGCCAAGCTAAAAACCTGATTCTGATACAAGATCTGATTAAATAAGAAACCTCTTGTACACTTTCCTAAGACAAACTGATGCCATCAAAGTAATGGGAGAGAAAGGCAGTGAACTGTGACAAAAAAAGAAAAAACAAAACACATGTACAAGGGATTGGTCACAGGGTCAGAAACAAAGTAAAGGAAAACTTAATTCTGCTGATCTTCCTTCCACTCACTCTTCTTTCTTCCAAGTCTTCCAGTCTCTATCCTCTGACTTTCCCCCATTGTGTAATTTTATCCACTCTTCTTAAGCCTTCAACTATCACATCCAGGCAGAATAACGCAAAAGTCTTTTTGAAGTTTACAATGTTGGGTCAATTTTTGGTGTACAGCATAATGCTTCAGTCGTACATGAACATACATACTATTTGTTGTCATTTTCTTTTTCACTATATGTTACTATAAGATATTGCGCTATGCAGTATAAACTTGTTGTCTTTTTCTAACCTAAACTTTATTCTTCAGTTACAGCCCCAACTGCTTGAATATTCCCCAGAAACTCAGAAATAATTCATCCCAGACTTACCATATCTTCATCCTACCACAGTAACTGGAAACTCCCCCTGACTTGCTTATTCATACTAGGGGCATCAGCTGTCTCCTATTCCACCATGCTCACTACTCCAGGCATCTTTTTACTACCTTCTCCCACAACCCCCGTATCTAAGCCTGTTGCCAGAGAATCCAGATTGTGAGTCATTTTGTAAATTCTCATGTGGGCTTCCATCTTCCTTGCCAGCCTTGTCTCCCACCTTCTCTTCATGATTATCATCCTATTCTTGGAACATAATGCATGCCTTGCCTCTACATTATTTACTCTAATAGAAATACCTTTTACCAAATAGTCCTGTCTGTTAAAAAGGAAAAGTTTTTAGCATATGTGTCAAGTGCCACTTCCTTCGGAAACTTTCCTCTTTTCTTTTCCCCAGTTAAATACCCTCTTCTTAATAATTGACTTACACACTACTCTAATAAACAGTGTACTCTAGTATGTATTAAAATCATGTATTGTACACTATAATCATGTCCTACTATTATGTATATAGCTGTTTGTATAACTATTTTATATTGTGATAATGTATTATGCATTATACTCATCCTTATAAAGTATAGAAATATCTCTGATGCTAAATTTCAATTGTTTGAAAGCAGGACAGGTCCTATTTGTTTTATGCTCTGCAGTGTATATCTTCAGTAAATAATTTCTGAATTGTCTTGAGTTGTGCTGGATTTTCTGGTATGCATATCAAATTTTCAGGCAAAATTATTTCTAAAACTAAACAAAGACTATCAAAAATCCAAAAGCTGTGCATTATATATCCTTCTACATCCAAGCACAGAGGCACATTTTTCACCACTTAGAAAATAACTAAAGAAAACTAGAATAATTTTACAAAAAATATTTAACTTTGAAATATCAACCAAGTCAATCCCTGTAAAAGTGACAAGTTTGTGTCTATAGTTCAAGTTAAAAGGATCTGGTAACAATCCATTTTTCTCTCCCAGACAAATTAAATCATTCTGAATAAGCATGCAATATTTTGTTAGCTAAATGAAACCACTTGTGCCTGCATTGCAATTTTACTGATTGGCACATATATGAAACAGAGACTGAAAAACAAATGTTTTGCAAGGATGTTTTCTGTTTACACAAAAACACCCACTCTTACTAAGAATGAATAATTTGGACCTAAAAGTTTCCCCTAGAAAACTTTGAAAAATGCTTTCATTTAATCAATCTTCCTACATATTTTTCTAATTATCTGGGACAGCTGCATGAAAATATGTTCTCTGATTTAGCTATTCATTTCCTTAATAACCATAACTGAGTATTAGCATTATAATTTCCTGAATAATGTTCATTAGATTCTCCTCTAATGACGTCAACACCTGTTTTATATTTTTCCTGAAGCCCTACTCCCTTAAGGACCACCCTCCATCTTGCTTTTGTTTGTAACCATATGCAGTGGAACTCTTGTTTGTTTCCTTTTCAGTTTTGTTTTGTTTGCCTATCCTATTCATAGCTCATTCTTCTGTTATCAAGTCCCAATTTTCTTTTGGGCAAACTCCCTTCCCCACACCCTCAGTCCTTGTGGTCTGGGTTAGTGAAAAAGACTCCTACCCTAAGCTCTAAAAACCTGCTAAGTCAGATCACTGTATCGCCTGACTGTAGTGTTCAATTCACAAAGGAATAATGAACCAAGGAATAATTCATAAGAATCAGGCTAGAGTCCGGTGGAAACCCTTAGAAAGGTGCTCTCTTTCTACTAGGGTTGGTAAACAGACAGACTATAACTTAGATGCTTCTGGAGGGGAGCCTACCTATAGAGGAAACAAAAAAGCAGAACAAGAGGTGGAGAAACAAGAGATTTCTGGCACAACTCCTTGTTTACCTGCATTCAGAGATAACTTCTCTGGATTTTTAATTATGTAGGCCAGTACTTTTTTAATTCAGCTAATTTGTAAGTTAATAAATACTCTCCTTTTTGTAATTAAATTAGTTTGAATTGCTTTTCTGTCCCTTGCCAGTGAAAAGATTTGTACCTGGTATGCCATGGAACACTGCACGCTCTTCAACTGCCTTCCTTTCTGCCCAAAGACCCGTGTTGGCCTGGCCTCCTCTCTGCTCTGCAGCTGTCACAAGGAAGTCTCTTTCCAGGGCCCAATACACAACCTTCATCTACAAAGTCAAGAAACACTTTTGGGCTTTATTCTAATTTCCCTCTACATTACTCTACCTACCAGTGTGCTGTGCAATGTCATTTTTAAAATGTTCATTTACTGCTCCATCCCTGAATGCCATTCAATTCCTTCTGCTTCTTTCATATTTCCCAAAACAGGCTTTAAAGTTTTAAATTATTTCAAATAGTCAGAAACACAATAAAACATAGAAATAATTCACAACAGACATTTAAATGAATAAGGTAACTAATAAGGGCTTTGAGATACATATTCCATAAACTGGTGATCCTGAAATAGACAAAGAGGCCAGTATATATTGAGGAGCATTTAGAAGGCCCCCACTGCACCACCTCACTGCTTATCCTACTTCCTGTGAAATCACCATTAATAATTTCACCATTTGAGTTTTTTTAAAAAGCGAGCTGGGCAATGGTGACACTAAAAATCTATATTTAAAAATCTATATTTATGGCATGATATCCATGAGTCTATCCATGGGAAAAAACAGAAAAGGAAATATAAAAGTGTAAGTATCCTAGAAAATCCACTCCTGGTGGACTTCAAAAGATACCACCATTCAGTTCCATGTTGCACATGAATAAAACTTTCATTTTGCATGACTAACATACCTTTAGAAGACCTCAATTTTTCTACTAGAAGTTATAAAAAACTGGAATAGGACTTGAAATAAATTGCTCTGCCTTGCTCAAAAAAAAAAAAAAAAAAAAAAACAGAACTGATGTGTGTAAATTTTCCAAGCTTCATTTTCTTCATCAAGCTTGTTGACAAGGGACATTATATTATTTCTGACTTTCATCTCACTATTCAGAAAGGATGATCGAAGCGGCCTTAATAATAGATCAGTCTCATTAATAAAACTTCTGCTCTACTCCAATTTACATGAACTTCATTATGAAAAG
Source organism: Camelus ferus (assembly GCF_009834535.1). Taxonomy (NCBI): domain Eukaryota; kingdom Metazoa; phylum Chordata; class Mammalia; order Artiodactyla; family Camelidae; genus Camelus; species Camelus ferus. Next base: position 82,645,998 of record NC_045698.1, on the reverse strand, counting down.
TAATTGGCCACACTGAATTTACTGTGGGAGTCAGTGAACACTGAATACAAAAGCTCAGGGAGATTTAAGAGGAAGGCCTGATTCAAGGTTATGTATGTTGTAAAAAAAAAAAAAAGCTGAGTGGTCCTCAGAGTTGGGGAAAATAAAGTTGGGTATATTTAAAAATCACTCAACCTGAAATTAAGCTTTAAATTTCGAATAAATAAATGTCTTGCTGGACAGAAAAATCTAGGGCCCCAAACCCAATGGACACAAGAAAATAATTTTGTGACCATGTTACTGTCAGACATCAATGTCATAGTAATTGAAACCTGGTTACTGGCTGATCTGACTCTCCCTCCTCTTGTATCACCTTGTTCCAATCATGCATCTAAGGTGACTGTCAGAGCTGGGGAGTGATGACAAGGGCCCCCATCGCATCTGTGATACACAGTTAAAGATTTTCATTTCATGTGCAATATTGAACAGATCTTTTAAGTGAATGAAATCACTGGAGATCTCAGCTTCCATACAACATTCCTGAAGGCCATTTGGGAGGGGGCTGGGCTACAAATTTTGAAGGAGCAAAGGATAAGATTATAAGATAATACTAGTACTTCATCGTCCCCAATTGTATTATTGAAAAGAGATGGCGAACAACCTCCAGAATTCCCTCTAGTTGAGAGCGTACAAATCAGAAAGCTGTATGCACTCCTTTGCTTATGTAAATTGGAGTAGAGCAGACATTTTATTAATGAGACTGATCTATTATTAAGGCTGCTTCGATCATCCTTTCTGAATAGTATGATAAAAGTCAGAAATAATATAATGTCCCTTGTTAACAGGTTTGATGAAGAAAATGAAGCTTGGAAAATTTACACACATCATTTTTTTTTTTTTGAGCAAGGCAGAGCAATTTATTTCAGGTCATATTGCCAGTAGTAAGGCTCAGTGACGTATGTTTTGCCCTCATATTCTGAGACTGGAAGTTGAGAAATTTGTATATATCAGGTATTATAATCAGGACAGATTCTGAAGCTATTAAGAAGGTCTAGGAACTCAGGGTTCCACATTTACATATGTGTGTATAACTATTTTTATATATGCATGCAGATTATTCAAATCCGACCAAAAATAACACTTTGTAGAAGGCTCTCTCCTCCAACAATCCAAATTCTATCCAATCTTAAATCCCTGTTCAAGGTCTACCTTCTCTGTGGTCTTCCCTAATAAATCCAGCCCACACTCTTCCTCCTCCCTCAAATCTAACTTCTACCACCATCACACATTCACTGAGTACTTACTGAAGTGCAGGACCTTATTCCTGAAGTCATCAGGCTGTTTCTTAGCTTGAAATAGTTTAAAGCTAGCTGTGAAGACAAGATGCAGACACAACAAAGTGTAAACAACAGCCCACAGTTACTGTGGCTCACGGGGCGAGTGAACACAGAATGTGGAGGAGGATGGGCTCCCAAAGGCTGGGTCAGGCAGAGGCAGGAAGAGTTTATGAAGGAGGCAAGTTCAAGTTTGTTCTTGAAGAAAGGTCCCTCTCATAAGGCCAGAGTGAAAGAGGAAGTCCTGGCAGCATGAACAAGATGTGGAGGCAGAGACGGACCAACCTAGGACAGACGGGAAGCCTTAAGGGAAGCTCACATGTTCTCTTCATCTGTGGGTTTATCCATCACTAAAGGTGCAGCACCTGTGCTCCAGGTCAATCTCACTAACCAAAGAGTGAAAGAAATGGTATAGCGTATACTAAAATAATTTTGTTTAGGTAGCATTATGTCAGTGGAGGGGGGCTGAAGAGGGATTCGAGGAGGTGAGCTGCCCAACCGGAAAAATGTGTGAGGAGCCTTGGGGCCGCGAAACAGACCGCACGAGGAGCCCACATGGAGCAAAACAGCATTTTATTCTAGTTCAACAAGATGGCATGCGCCCACGTGGTGCACTTGTCCTGTCTTTATCCTTTCTGCCCGCACATGCGTATTGTTCATTTCTTTGTTCATAAGGCTTACAAAACGCTACTAGCGCATGCGTACATTTACTTCTTTGTTCATAATGCTTACATAACTGGCGTGTGGGTACATCTACTTCTTACCTCATACACAGGCGAGTTGTTGTGACCTTTGACCTGGGTCCCACAGCCTGCTCACTTAAGGCTGTCGACACATTAGCAAGACAGAAAAAGATGCCAGACTAGTATCCACACTGACTGGGGTCCAGTTTTGCTGGCTGTCTAAATTTGGGCCACAAGCTCAATAACAATAAGTCGTTAACTCTCACATTTGAGGGAGGAAACTTTCATTTATGACCCATAACATAAACAGTAAAAAAGGGAATAAATTTTCCTTTAAAGTCACAATTGAATTTGAAATCCCCAGCGGGGATGAACTAAAGCAACATAAAAACATAAATGAGACCTACTCACAAGCGCTAGTTACTTCCTCTTAACCATTAAGGAAAACACGCGTAGATTCACAAAGGTTTATGCTTTGTTAAGAGATACTCTGCAGAAACCCAGTTTCCCTTCTAACAGCCCAGTGAGTTTCAATCTTGGTTGCACATTAAAAGCACCTGGCGAGTTTTTACCATCCACTGAAAACAGGGCCCCACCTGATCCACTAACTCAGACTCTTCAGGGATGGAGCCCAGGCAGGTGGATTTCCAGAATTAAAAGCCACTGACATCTCCCTTCTTCCAACCACCAACAGGCGTTCCCAGTTTTTCATTCTTACTGGAGGCCACTCAGAGTACCAAGTACTTTATATATCAGACTCAGTCTTACAACAGTTTTATGACAGAGAATACCCCCGTTTATAGATGAAGAAATAAGGTTCATAATAACTAAGTGATTTTGCCTGGTATAACCTAGCTAGGGACTGAACCCATTTTCACACAGATTTACTGATTCCTGAAATATCACAAAAGCAATCTGATTCAGTTATCATATTCCACTATTATCCAAGGGCTCAGTCTATAGCCCTGAGCTGCAGTTGGGAGGGGAGGTGGGGAGATGGGGAATGGGTATGAACTGCTATGAATGACTTTTGAGTCTATTTAGTCCTAATTTAGGGCAGATATCACTTAATTTTTAATTTGTTGAGCCAGGGTTAATTTCTGACTTATTGGGTAGGCTGTTTAAATGTCATTCCGTCATTCCTGCCCATTTCAAACTGTTCTTCCCATGAGCAGCTTTCACTCATGGGCCCTGTTTGCCAAGAATTCCCATCATTTTGGGAGCAAGAAAGACTGTAACTTGTTTTTGGAGCCAGTTCTTCTCATGGTACTTATGAAACATTGTTACTTTAAAACACTGTTCCACTTGAAAAGACATGGATACTGGTAACGAGCCAGTCTGTCCAAGAGTCAACACAGATTTTAAGGTAAAGGATAATACTTTCGAGTTTCATGTAATCACTTCCATAAGCTCTTGAAAGTGTTTTTAGCATTAACAAAGCCCTGTAAATGAGGGTTTGCATTGTGTTTATAGAACAGAGAATTAAGGGACACAATCCTGCCTAACTCATCCAAAAAGGGCCAAAGCAGAGAATCAAAACCACTCCCTATGCAGAGCACTAGGCCCCCATTCTGCATGTTCTCTGCTATTTAATTTAAACCCTGGCTCACTCTGCTTTCCCATTCAAACACCAAGAGGAAACACGCCGCACAATTCCAGCTTGAAGATTAGAATGGGGCTCCCAGAGAGCACCAAAGGAAAACCCAATCCCACACTGAAGATAGGCCCTTAAAAATCCTCTTTTAGTTTTGTTTGTTGCTTGGCATGTCAGCCTGCATCTCCTAATTCATTCCAGCTGTTTCTCCTGAAAGTATAGCGTTTTCTCAAAAGCACAAAGAAATGGTAGATCATCAAATGCTGATCACCAAGTCAAAGGAACGGGATATTGCTTTTACTGAGGGAAGACACAAAAATGATTATTAGGTATTTGCAGTTTTAAAATAATAGATGAAGATTTCCCTTTGATGCATAAAAACCTAATAACCATGTCATGATTATATATTCAAAATGGCTGACACATCTAAGAATTAAAATGTAGAGGACATAATCTCAGGATATGATGTTTTCTGAATATGCTAATCTTAATTGCCAAGAAATTTGCATTTCACATAATTTGAAGTCTGAATATGAGCATATTTGATATGAATCCAGTATCACCCACAAGTTTATTTTATTATCCTCATCCCTGAAAAAAAAAAGACACAGAACTCTCTAAGGCTAAAATCATAATTCTAAAATTAAAATCACTAATTACAAATCTATCAGCCTACTAATCTTTCAGGCTTAGGAATAGATTAGTACATTTTAGCAATATTGGGTTAAAATACCATTAAGTTTATACTTTTATATTGTTTCCACTTAAATATCCACCTTTACATGCTTAGGGGTTAATTCATTTCTACTTCTTTCTAAAAAAAAAAAAAAGAGAGACAGAATGAGAAAGAAAAAATGGCAATACTTTTAGCATTACCAATGCAATGAAAATAACTGAAACAGTGAGAGAAAAATAAAACACTGTCACGCACATGTTTCAGGCTAATATCTTTTCCAAGAAAAACATTTAAAAAAAAATAAAATGAGCCACAGATTGTCTACTTAGTGTATCTTCTATATTAAAATGACTGGGAAAAGAAAAAAGGAGCAGAGATCTGATGGGTCATGACAAAATGAAAGTTGCCCTTAGTCAACTGTAGTCTGCCAAAAAATGTTAGAAGTCAGTTCTTCATTCTTCTTTGGTCTCACTTCCCTTGGTTCTGGAAATCACTGAGAGCAGCATCATGGAGAAAAAAGCAGTGCCCAAAACTGTGAGTGTTCACATCAACAAACCAATCAGCTCTTTACAGAACTGGATTTATCAGACCAAAAATGTCAACTTAGTTCAAGTTTTAAATTATTTTACTTAATTGCTTTGGAGACTGACCTCTCAAACTCGTCTGTCTGTTAGGTACAAACTGTAACTCACCTGAGTTAGAAAGTTGACAGTATATCATAACCACAGCAGCCCAATTCAACTACCAACAGAACCAACTCCACCATCTGCTAGTCTAAAGATCAGTCCTCAAGCTCTACCAGCTGGTAGAGGAGACAAAACAACAAGGAATTGCTAACACGAATTCACCAACCTGACAAGGATGTATATGCAACAGCCTAAGTCCTCAAAATGACGCACCTAGATTTACATATTATACAAAACCAAAGCCCCCTCCCTTCCTTGTTCCCTTCTTGACTTCATCCTTGTTCTCTAGTACTACCTCCCTTAGGGTAGTGATGCCTCCCCCTGATTTCCATGAGCAAATTTGCTTTACACATTCACCTTTTGCTTCATCACGCCCCTCTTGAAGTTGTTTAGCGCTTGGCTCACCAGGTTTGCTGACTGACCTATCCTTCCAGATCAGTAACCCTCGGATAACTGGTTTTCTTTCAGTAATATGAAAACAGATTTTGTTTCCAGTATAAATTGTACAAAGAATTGACACCGGTGGCTATTAAATACATCTTTCTGACTTGTCTCTATGCTTGTATTTTTGAGTTTGTTTCTTAGGACAAGTCTATTTTTTCATTAGATTGTTTAAAGTCCACTTATTTCTATAATGTTCTTTGAATTAAATATACTATGATATTTTACTGTCATTTAAATCAGTAATTTGGCTCATCAACTCTAGGTATATTGGATTCAATTTGATAATATTTTAAATGGTGAGGCTATTAAAGATCTCCTTATTTTCTGTTTATTCTTTTTTTTTTTTTTTTTGGAGAAGGGGAGGTAATTAGGTTTATTTATTTATTTATTTTTAGCGGAGGCACTGGGGATTGAAGCTAGGACCTCGTGCATGCTAAGCACACACTCTACCACCAAGCTATACCCTCCTCTCCTCCTTATTTTCCGTAACATCGTTTCTTTACTATATGGCACAAGTGAGATTTTACTGTAGTTTCTGTTACCCAGAAATCTTGAAATTTTAACAAAATTTTAGGAGACATCATGAATAAATGTAATCTAATTTAATTTAAAACATATTTATTGAGTGCCTACTATGTGCCAGGAATGGTTTTCGTCTCTGCAGATACAGCAAAAAACACAACTGATAATGTTTCTGCCCTGCTGGGGCTCGACATTCTAGCAGGGTCGTCACAATAAAATGAGCAGATATATGTCATCACACTAAGTGTTTTAAGAATAAAAGAGCATTGTAAAGAGATAGATGAGACTGAAAAAATACTCTTTATAGATGGAGGTAAGGAACATTCTCCTACTTAGAAAGGTACTTAAGCTGAGATCTAAAAGGAGGAAGTAAGCGAACTTAACAGATACGTGGGGAAGAAAATTACAGACATGGGGAGAAGCAGTGTAAAGGCCCTGAGGGGTGAATGTGAATGCCTGATGTGCAAGGAATAGCAAGGTGGCCATTGTGATGGAGTGGAGGGGAATGGACTATTGTAAGGAGAGATGGCAGATGAGGACACAGAGGTAGCAGGAGTAGAAGAGGAGAGGGGAGCAGATCATGCTGGGCATTATAAATCAAAGAAAGAGTTTTAGAAATGTGAAACCAACTGAAAATTTTGAAAAGAGAACTGACAACATCTGTCTCCCAGTTTTAATGCTATATGTAAAAGAGGTTATAAGGGCAGGGTTAGAGCAGAGAGATGCATTAACATGTGACTGCATTTCTAGGCAATAGATGAGGGTACCTTGGACCAGCATAGTAGTGGTGGAGGAAGTGAACACTTTGATTTAGTAAATACTTTGAAAGGAGAACCAAGAAGGCTATGGATAGACTATTGCATGTGAGGTACACAAGAAAGAAAGATTCAAGGATAACTCCAAAATTTTCACCTGAGCAACATGGAAGAATGAAATTAACAGATATTAAGAAAGAGAAGAAAATAGAAGAACCAATGTAGAGAAAGAAATTAAGAATTTGATTTTACATTGTGGAATTAAAGATAGAACTATTATATGATCCAGCATTTCCACTTCTAAGTATATACCCAAAGGAGATAAAATCACTATCTCAAAGAGGTATCTGCACTCCCATGTTCACTGTAGCATCAATCACCAGAGCCAAGACATGGAAATAGCTTAAGTGTCTGTTGATGGATGAATAAACAAAGAAAATGTGTTGTGTATATATACAATGAAATATTATTCAACCACAAAAAGAAGGCAATCCTTCCATCTGTGACAACATGGATGAATCCTGAGGGCATTATACTACATGAAATAAGTCAGAGAAAGACAAATACTGTATTATATCACTTATATGGGAACTTTAAAAACATTAAACTTATAGAAACAGAGAGAAGAATGGTGGTTGCCAAGAGCCTAGGAATGGGGAAATTGGGGAGGTAATGGTCAAAGGATCCAGACTTTCTGTATAGATTGATAAGTTTTGGGGGTATAATTACAGCCTGGTGACTATAGTTAACAATATTGTATGCATACTTGAAAGTTGCTATGAGAGTAGAGCTTTAATGTTCTCACCATATAACAAAAACAAAAGGGTGATTATCAGAGGTGAAGGATGTGTTCACTAAGCTTATTGTGGTAAATATTTCACAATATACGTGTACATCAAATCATCACATTGTACACCTTAAACTTACACAATGTTAATGTCAATTATGTCTCTGTAAAGCTGGAAAAATTTCGAAGTTATAAAAGGAGTTTGGATTTGGAAAAGTAAAATTGGGATTCCCATTAGTCATTCAAGAGGAGCTGTCACATACGGGCAATGCAAGTCTGGCATTTGATAGGAGAAATCGGGGTAAGAAATATAAATTTGGCAATATTATATACAGGTGGTCTTTGATTGGGAAAGAGTATATGACTCTGGAGATAAGGAATTATAGAGAAGACAGAAGGCTGCTTTGAAGATCCTTGTTTTCCCACATCCAAAAGGTGAGGGAGAAGACTCAATTTCAAATAATTCAGACAGCTAGGCTTCTTAGTGTCAGAGGGCTCTTGGATAGCTATAGACATTTGATAGTTATTGTAAGTCCTTTCATTTTCAGAAGAACCGGTACTAATGAAGCTAACATCCTCTATACTTGCTGCTAGGCATCAGCTGTGAGTCTCAACTGATCTGAATCTGGACAAAACTAGTTCAAGTAATGGCAGAGGTGGACTTCCTTAAAGGGCATTGTGCTTTTCAATAATGTCTTTTAAGATAACCCAAAGGCTCTTCCCAGCCACCTGGTGTTTGAGAAATTGGTAGGGCTGCTCTACAGAGTATTTTGATTCTGATGAAGGCTCCTCAAGGAAGCCACAAATGAGGGTTTCTATCATTCAGCCTATCAGACATTCACCCTCAAAATGAGGACAAATCATTTATTCATTTTTATCCAACGGTAGTAGCCAAGATAGGCCTAATGATTCCAAACTCCTGGTATTAAAACCTTCATAGTCCCATCTCACTCTGAATAGGGCTGACCTGTATAATCAATAAAATACTATGAAAATGATGGCATATGACCTCAAAGTCTAGGTCATGAAAAAATCAGAGCTTCTACCTTTCTTTCTGTTGAATTACTTGCTTGGGAGATGTCAGCTGCCATGTTTCAAGGAAACTTAAGCAGCTCTGGAAAGAAAAGCACTTGGCAGGAGGCTGATGCCAAAGGCTAGCAAAGAACTGAGGCCTCCTATCAACAGCCATGCGAGTAAGCATCTTAAAAGAAGATTCTCCCCATTCAAGCCTTCAGATGACTGCAGCCTTGGCCAACAGCAATGACAACAGCATGAGGCCCTCAGCATAACCACCAGCTAAGCTGTCCCCAGACTCCAGAACACAGAATTGAGAATAATAAAGGCTTGTTGTTGTTCTAAGCTACTAAATTGTGGGGTAATTTGCTACAAAGCAATAGATAATGAATCCCTCCATGGGCTTTACTTTCCTATGCCTTTTTTCTCTTGTCTACACATTTGATATGGGGGTTGATTTGGTGCTTCATTTATAGGAGGACAGAAGTTGGAACAGTGGTTCTCCACTGTGGCTGCATAATGGAAATGACTTGAGAAGGTTGAAAAATACTCACACTTGTTTCCTAACCCCCGAGATTCTGATCTAATTGGTCTGGGATACAGCCTGGGCATCAAACAATACACCATCTGATTTTAGATGAGATGTGGAGCCAATATGACCTGCCAAACTTCCCTCCAAAAGTGAAAGGTGGGTAAGTGCTTTATTGGTCAGAGTTTGTAGATATGGATTCTGCAAAGAGGGTCAGCAATTAAGGTATGTCTCCCATCATTGACTGGTGATTGACACAGAGCCAATAAAATTGTGGCAGGAAGGGCAGAGGAAAAGCCAGGTAGATCTGGGCTGCTTTCCACTGTATAAAGCTTACATACCACTTAACACCAGCTGCTGTGTGCCTACAGTTTCATGATGGGCGACCGGAACTATTTTCTTCTTTTCAGCCAAATTTCTACTGCATTCAGTTCTTCTGATGCTCCATACACACCACATTCATATTAGCTAATCTACTTTCAACAAGTGAACCCAACCCAATCAGCTTAAAAATGAAAATGTATTCTCTCAAATGATACAAACCTCAGAGGTAGGACAGTCCAGGGTTGGTTGAGTGGTTCATTGACATCACGTACCCAAGTTCACTCCCTTTGTGTTAAACTCAGGTGTTCCTCACTGGACACAGACTGCCTCAGCTCCTGGAAAGAAAAGAACAGAAGAGAGAGAACACGTTTTCCAATGTATCTTCTTTTATTAGGAAAAGAAAAAAAAACTTTTTAGACACACACACACTCACGTGCACGCGTACACACACACACATAGACATATGACTTCCCATACATCTCATTACTGTGAAAACTAAGTTATGTGTTCATTCCAACCAAAAGATGAAATAGAAGAGAAAAACACAATTGCTCAGGCTGGACACGATCAACCTCACAGAGCAAAGGATAGGCTCTTACACACATGCTTCCTTCATATTACTGACATCAATGTATTCCATTGATTAGAATACTTTTTAATTGCATATAACACATATGTATCAGTTAGCTACTGGGTGCTACAAAACATACAAACACAAAATCTCTGTGGCATAAAACAAAAATAATGTTTTTCTCAGAAATCTGCAGATTAACATGAGATGTTCAGTTCTGTTAAACTCAACTGGACCCACCACCACATATCTGTGTTTCTCAACCAAATCCAAAAATGGGCAGAAGACCTAAACAAACATTTCTCCATTGACAACATACAAATGGCCAAGAAGCACATGAAAAAAAAAATGCTCAATATCGTTAGTTATCAGAGAAATGGAAATCAAAACTATAATGAGGTGTCACCTCACACCAGTCAGAATGGCCATCATTCAAAAGTCCACACACAATAAATGCTGGAGAGTGTATGGAGAAAAGGGAACCCTCCTACACTGCTGGTGGGAATGCACTTTGGTGCAGACACTGTGGAAAATGGTATGGAGATCCCTCAAAAGACTAGGAATAGACTTACCATATGACCCAGTAATCCCGCTCCTGGGCATATAACCAGAAGGAACCCCACTTCAAAAAGACACCTGCACCCCAATGTTCATAGCAGCATATTTACAATAGCCAAGACATGGAAACAGCCTAAATGTGCATCAACAGATGACTAAATAAAGAAGTTGTGGTATATATTCAAATTGTGGGTCCAGCTAGATTTTGCCCCTCACTGCAGGTTGGGCCAAGGCCTATCGTATAAGTCTTCACTCTGAGGTATGGGCTAAGGGAGCAGAAGGTACCCAAAGAAGCTTTCTCATGTCAATAGCAGAAGCATAAGAAAGCAGGCAGAAACACGATGCCTCCTAAGGTCTAGATTCAGAACTGACACACTATTCTGTCCACCCACATTCCACTGGACAAAGCAATTTCACGGCCAAGCCCAAAGTCAAGACATGAGGAAGCACGCAACACCTCTCATGAGAAGGACTGCAAAATCACATAGCTAGGAGCTTGAATATAAACACAAGCTAAGGACCAAGGCTGGTATTTTTATCTACCACAGATACTAAATCTAGCTCTGTTTACCAAAAATAAAATTATTGGAAAAGTACTGAGGACTCACACAATTGATGGAAACTTAATGATCAGACTTACAAAATAAACATCTCTAAAACCCAAGAAGCTGGAAGCACATGAATAATATTTAGCAGTAATAATCTGCCAGGATACCACCACCACTGGACACTCTATGTCACAGCCACTCCAGTGAACCCAGCTGTCTTTTCTTGTATTTAGTAATTTAAGATTTTAAATCCTTGGCAGGAGCATCCAAACAGCTAGGTGTCAGTCATACCCAAGCAGTATTATCAGGATCAAGGACCTGACCCTTTGCATTTCCACGCTGGGGAGCAGACACTGCCTCCACCAAGACTATTCATAATTAGAGGTTCTCTCAAGGTATGGGGGACTTAGAAGTGAGAGAGAAAAGACACAATGTTAAGTGGCTACACTAAATTGAAAGATGATAGGGATTCTGTGAATAGATAAAAGATATTCCAACATCAAAACATCCCTTACAAAGGGAGGGTCTTCTTGCCCAACAACAGGAGGGTGAATCTTTAAATCATTTATGATAAATCATCTGAAGCCTAACCAAAATTAAGTAACAATACACATTCAAACAGCTTCTTTTGGATCAAAAAGGAAAGAGATCTGTTAGCCTTGAAAGACTTGAAAAGTTGAAAAACTTAATTTTAATTGCTATATGCTGCTGAATATACTTAAGGAAATTAAATATGTTTCCAATTTTACACTCAGCATTTAAATAATCTAATATACATGCAAAAGATATATGGTTACCTCATGTTCAAACACGCTGTGGAAAAACCACTGGGCCTTTCCATTTGCAGCAACATGAATGGCCCTAGAGAATATTATGCTTAGTGAAAGACGTCAGACAGAAAACAACAAATATTAATGATCTCACTTACATGTGGAATCTAAAAAATAATACAAATGTCTCTGCATACAAAACAGGAACAGACTCACAGCCACAGAAAACAAAACTGTGGTTACCAAAAGGGAGAGGGAAGAGGGGAGAAACAAATTAGGGGTTTAGGATTAACACATTCAAACTACTACATATAAAATAGATAAGCAACAAGAATTGACTGTATAGCACAGGGAACTACATCCAATATCTTGTAATAACCAGTAATGGAATACAATCTGAAAATAATACTCAATCACTGTGCTGTATACCTGAAACTAACACAATATTGTAAATCAACTACACTTCAATTAAAAAAAAAAGTTAAGACTTGACATGCCCTAATTCAAATGGTGTTTTTATACTAAGAGATCCATACTAATGTAATAGGTCTTCAGTTCTACTCACAGCTTCAGGGCATCTTTAAATTCAAATCACTGTTATTATGCTTAAATAATGTAATTGTGCTCAAGGGACAGAAACCACAGTATCAGATGAGGTCATGAGATTAATGGATTTGGAGGATCTTATTTTTTTCTCCTGGCTCACTTTTGGCTATTACAGCAATGACAAATACACTAAAGAGAGCTGGTTTAATAAACGGCAAGTTTTATTATATGTTTGTAGTAAGTCAAGTCTATATCACAAAAGAGCCATTTGGTTAGTGAAGAGAAGTGGAGAGGGAGCAGAAATGAGCGTCAGAGAAGAGATGGCCGTTTAAGGAAGAGAGTCAGGACAGGAAGGAGGAAGGGAGACGGGGAGAGGACAGGAGAGGGTGTCAGGTCCACGACCTCTCACTGCTCTGGGCACACACTGCTTCTCTAGGCTCTTCACGCCTCATTTAGCATTGTAAGATGGCCCAGGACCCATGCAAAGAAGGCAAAGTATGTTCTCTTAGGCAATTTTCTCCATAAGCAATGGGGGCACTGCCATCAGGTGAAATATTATGACTCTCAGTTAACCACGACAGCCACAACCACATTTGTAGCCCATGTCCTGGGATCCTGAGCCTACTCTTCTTTTTTTTTTTTTTTTTTTCCCCTTTTTCTAAGAATAGGCAGCCCAAGGATATCCTCATCACAGTTGCCCACTGAAATAAACTAACAGGAGTGGAGAGAAAGGAGTGCAAAAGGTAGGGCAATATTCTTAAGACTATGATGTCTCATCTAAACAACTGTCTGGGCAGCTGTGGTTTTGTTCCCATCACTTCCCTCTTAAGAGCAGGCTGTCTCTCCATAAGCTCTTTGGCCTTCTAGTTACTCCTGCCAATATGTGGCAGAGTTCCACTTCTTTTCTCTCCAGATTCTTCTACTAGAAAGCATGCCTGGGAGAGAAAAATGAACCTGTATTTTCTACACTGAAAGTGGTAGTAGACTCAGGCATCTTGAGACATATAATAAAGAAGCTTTCCCAACAAGGACCTGAAAGGTCATACCATCTAGGAAGGAGAATGAATGAAGTAAATTAATTCCACTTAGTTGTAAGAGCTGATCAAGTCATGGCACAGTTTGAAGACATCATCAGTAAAGTAAATGGCTTTCTAATTTAGGGTATTTTAAGATTCTCCATTAAATAGAAATATTTTTTGCATGTATACATTTAAATAGGCCATCTAGTTCTAATTAGATCTAAAATGAGAGTGGAGAAAATAGCTGAAATGTCCAGAATTTATGCTCCATAAGCTACAGTCATTAAATTGTCAGAACAGGTTCTTATGTAGAAGAAAACTTTCTATTAAAAATGATGTACCCTTTCTTTATCTAAAGAGATCCAAAGATTTCAAATAATGAGTTAAAGGGTCATTCTTTGTCTATTCCAACTGAAACTGGCCAGACAGAGTTTGAAATCATTTTACTTCTAGCCTGGACAACTCACCAACAAATTATGGTTTTCAATACCAGTGATACATTTTAGTTCTCAACTGTACTGGTGCTAAAAAAAAATCTTGATTTTAAAAGAAAAGGGAAAAAAAAAGAGACTTTTCTTTTTTAAATTCTGGAAAACCACTGAATAAGTACAAAATCCTTACTTTCTTAGTTTTTGGTACTTAGAGCCTCCAAAAGAACCTTTGTCATCATGCTATTCCTTAATTTTTTCTAGTAAATGTTCTTACAAGATTCAGATTTACCCAATTACTTGCATGCTTTACCTCTACTATTCAAATTCCTGTCCAAAATCCAAATTAATTCTATTCAGCATTATTTCCTATAGTCAATGAAAGGATATTGTCTAAATGCTAATCTGCTATTTATTCATTTTCCTCATACAGCTTCAGTCCCCCTGAGTTTGACATTTCAATAAATCCTTAAAAGGGATTATAATGCTGTCTTGCTATATTTTGTTTCCTCCAAGAAAATAAATTAAGAAACTTTCCCACCTTTAACCTCTTAAAAAATTATAAAGGAGCCTATCTTTCTTCCTCTAGACAACAGGCTTTGAATGTGGAATTAATTCCAAGCATCTGGAATTAAAACAAAAACAAAACAAAAAAAAAACCAGTCCCTGGGTAACAGAAGATGAATTCAATGGATTCTGGCAAAAGCTTTCCTATAATTTGTTTACTTCAAAACAATCTGATCACCCTCCTTTTCATAGGATGCTAAAGCCGAAAATCCCATATGTGCTTATGCAATATTCAAAAGATTCCAGTTTTTTTTTCTGCAGCTCTAACTACACAGCGCTTGCGTTTGCCGGCCATTGAAGGCAATCTGTGCATAGTGGATTGAAAATGCAATCCATGATGTGATTCTTCTTAACAGCACAAACTGAAAGGACAGGTTAACATTTTCGGCATGATTGGGGGAACACTTTAATATGCAGAAATTAATTAATGTGAAAACAACTTATTGAACTAAGAGCTAGGCACAGCTGACTTGCTCATATAGAGTAGTTTACTGTGAAGAACCCAAAGAAAACTTATTCCCCTTATGTACTTGTTACTACCAAATACATGGAGCAGGTAAAGCATGGGCGATGTGCATGGCCTACAATTGCCCGTGTTTTAAAGTTTATTTCATCAAGTAGTTCATACCCATCATATAGGCTAGATTTACTTCATAGCTGTCCAAAATCATAAGGGCCTCATTGCTTCTGGCACTCAGATGTTCACAAGCCACAGTCAGTATTACCAAGGAAATAAACCCCTGCAGCCAAGATGTTTCTACAGTTTTTAAGTCTGTGTTGGTCCATGCAAACTGACAAGTGCTAAGAAACTTAGGGTTTGTAGAAGGCATGAAATTGTCTCCCAGAGGACAGCTTTTGGCTCAGCAAACAAACATTTCCGTTCAATCAAATGATGCATTTCAAGTATAAAGTACCCTTTCTAGAACAGTCAATCAATTCAGGGGTCCAAAATCCAGAAGAATGTTCAAAGTAGAAATCAATTTACACCTCCAGCCCCCACGCTTGGGTCTCATATCTAGGGGAATCTCGTATGTACAAAATTAATTTTGTTTTTCTCTTGTTACTCTGTCTTACATCAATTTAATTACTAGACCAGTCAAAGAACCTAAAAGAGAAAAGGGGAAACTTTTTCTGCCCCTATACCTACAGACAATTATTTAGCCCTTCAAAGTTTAGGGAAATTAAACTATAATCAATTATTTTACAAAGGATCCTGGAATAAGAATTACAAATGGGGGGGGGGCTCTAAAAAGGTGGGAAATAATACTCTCCCAGTGTTTAAAGTTTTAAAAAATTAACATTATGTGTTATTAAACTTGTTTTGCAAGAGACACATTCAATAAATGCTTCTATCAATACCCTCTTCAGATCTTTTAGTTTCATTTTTTCTGGTGCCAACATTCAAAGCAATCATATACTTGGGTGAACTTTTCAGTTTCTGAGGCATGAGTAACCTGATAATTTTTCTTTCAGTTTTTTCGTATAAACACTTCACTGTATTCAAAAGGGCAGAAGAATAGGAGCCTGCTTTTTATTCAGTTATCATATTAGTTAAATCACCTTCTGTTGCATAATAGACGCCTTACTCATGCTAATTTGGCAAATAAAGGAATTTATTGGATCACATGGATTAAAAATCATGTATAACTTGAGCCCAGCGCTTGAACTATTTCAGCATAGCCAGGCTCTCTCCTTCTCTCCCCTCTGTTCCCTAATGGGATGGCTTATTCTCAGGTTCCACAATGAAGCAAGATAGCTAATCCACACCTTTCATGTTCAAGTCTAGCAGAAAATAAAGAGCATGTCTTTTAGAAAAGCTCAACTTAGAACCAAAAGAACTTACTCTGATCGGCCCACTTAGGTCAGGTGTCTTTCCACAAATCAAACACCACGCTCTGGGAAATCAGGGTCACAGTTTTCATGCTGTGAAGTCTCTCCTGGACACTTGGGCAGGGAATAGGTAATCCAGTTCCCCAGAGGAAAACTGGCATACTTCTTCCTGTAGAGGGGGGAAAGGTGCTGGGCAAACAAGAATAACATATATCTGTTATAGCTTATAATACATTCAAAAACCCATTGCTCCACTGTCTCCACTGAGCAGAATTGCCATTGAAGAACTGTTAGAGCAGGCAGTTAGCTAGATATGAGAAGAGAAAGGGGGACGTAGGCCAAATGGCAGGAATAGGCAGAAAAAAGGAGGTGCACAGACCAAACAGCAGGAAATCATACATCATGTGAACAATGGGGGTCCTTGGGTAGAGAAAAGCAGGAACCTTGGGACAGGTAAGAGATCACACCTTTTGGGGTGACAAGTGTCCTGGAGGCAGACAAAGAAAGGTGAGAAAAGACAGGAATTTCCAGTGTCCAAATGTAACCTTTTGCTCATTATGCCCTCATCTCAATAAAATTAGCCTTGCAGATTAGAAGTACCCATCAGCACCAACATTATGACACTCCCGATTTAGACTAATTAAGGACAGAATCCCTCCTCCCACTGGGAAGGTGGAGCTAGGATGAAAATCAGAAAATACAACCCCAAACCCTTCCCTCCCCAATTAATATTTTGCCCATTCATTTTTATATCCTATGTAACCAACTTGCTAAAAGAAACTCAGTGCAGCTGCTCACCTGAGCCTGCCCACTCTCCCCTTGAGAGTGAACTATCCCTTAATAAATCTTCACTTTATTTTACTTTCTTCACCTCCATGTCATGTCTCTGAATTCTTTCTACGACGAGACAAGAACCTAATCGCCAGCAACAGAACTTAACTCAGGCCAACTAAATGCTTCTTTTGATTAAAAAAAAATCCTAAAAATTAACACATAATTTCATTTTAGACTTATGATCAAAACACACACAAATGCACAGTTTCAAGTTCTGTATAGTCATTTGGAGTCTTTATAGAGTCCTTGCTCAATGTTTGTAGTAGCTTACAGTTATGACAGAAACTAACTGTAATTGTGCTGGTAACTTCTGATTTTCTTTCCCCAGAGGATGTGCATTTCTACCTGCAGCTTTTCCTTGAATATCATCACATTCCACTATCAACTCTGAAGATGAAATATAAGGGTTTTCTTTCACATCAATGCCCCCAGGCTATGGGCTATCATCAGCCCCTGCAGGAAGCTGGGTGTTTTGCAGAGTCACGTTGTGTGTCTCTGAGATCACACGAGGAAAGCAGCTCCACACAGGCCTCCTGCGAATTCCAGTAAGTGGCTACAGTGATGTGACTTTTCTCTTTTTGAATAATTAATTTTCAAAAATTGGCACGAGGCTCTGTTATTTCTGTACTTGTCTGAGATAAGCCCCTCTTGTCTTGTTCAGTCTGCCTCTGGAGAACTGGGGTAACTTATCCCTGTTTTTGCACCTGCGAAGGTCTGGTTAGGGCTTCATTTCTACAGAAACAATCCATTCTCTGCCATTTCATCTAAAGTTCAGAGAAACAAGGATGGCTTTTCTAGCTTCAAACCTAATGTTTTCTTTTCTAAATGAAATTGTATCACATTTGTATATTCAGTACTTACCGGAATTAATGGATCCTGTCTTTAAGGAGATCACAGTCTGGTAGAATTTCTGATATGTTGTTATGCTGTACAATGATTTAGAAATGTATTCTAGAATTTTAGAAACCACCCCTGATATGGATTGCTAATTTCCTAGCTAAAAAGTTGTCTCTGATATTAAATAACCACCAAAAAATAATAATTCACATGTGTATTCGTGAATTCTAAGGGAGAGAAAGGTGTTTTAATATATCTACATATAAACATTTATATTTATACATATATTTATATTTAATACATCAAACAAAACTTTTTGCTACATTTGCTTACTCAAAGCATTTTTTTTCCCTGTTGAACAAATCCCTGTTCTTTGGTTTTATCAAATCATAATTATAAGAATAATTTATAAATTTTAAAAATAAAAATTAATTTTAAACGTCCTTTGGTTATAAACAGTTTGACAATTCTTTATATATCTTTAGATGCCATTATCAAGCTCTTATAATTCTTTCCTGTTAAAGTGGATTGGACAATACTAGAAGGGAAGCAAGACTTCTTTTTTGTTTTGTTTTCTGGTCATTTCTTGAACACCCAAGTATGGCTTGGATCTAGCAGCTAAAGAGAAGTAACTCATGGAAGAAGATACTGAAGAGCTAATTAATTTATACAAGACAAATAAATCCAAGACAAGAAGAAGCCTTTAGGATTATAAATTATAGGATTTTTCCCTGTTACAGCTCCAAGTACAAGAAATAAAAATAAGGGTTTATTTTCCCAGGATTTAAAATACCAGAAAAGAATCTTCCATGTGAAACTTGCTCTTATGCACAGCATCAGATTTTCCCCTTGATGTGTAAAGCAAGAAGTAATGGGAAAAAAAATCCCAGCTAAATCAAAACCACAAGTATCTCTGATGCCCTGGCCCTAATGGCTTTTAGTCTTCTTGCAAAAACATTTTTACCGTGTAACCAAAACAACTGTCTGAGGCACCTTACCTGCAATCTCTTGCAAGGTTTTAAAAATACTTTCAAATACAATTTAACCCACCAAAGGTCCGATTAGGATTTGAGGCTACAATAAATAGTAACTACATGTTCACTTCTGGTTGTTTAACACATAAGAATCTGGGGAAGGCTGGTATTAGAGCAAACTAAATTATAAGATAAACTTGTTAAATAAGTCTACTTTTACTAGACTTTTGAAAAAGAATCCAAATGATGAAAGCATAATCCACTATCATTTGTTTTACTAATTCCTCAAATCTTCACTCAAATAATAGGGTCAGTTGTATATTTATTAGTTATATATTTATCAACTTGTGTGTGATCTGGAAAGATAAACTAATATAACTGAATCACCATGTTGTACACCAGAAATTAACACAACATTGCAAACTGACTATATTTCAAAAAAAAAGTAATAGACATAATACAGAAACAAAAATGAATAAAATAAAATAAAATTTATATAGAACAACAAATACACCAAATAACCAAAGCAATCTTGAAAAAGAAGTACAAGGGTACAGGCATCACACGTCCTTACTTCAAACTAAATTACAAGGCTATAGTAATCAAAACAGTATGATACTGACCTATACATTGACACACAAATGAACTGAACAGAATTGAGAGCTCAGAAATAAACCCCCATTTATAGGTTCAACTACTATTTGACAAGGGAGCCAAGAATACACAGTGGGGAAAAGATAGACTTTGCAATAAATGGTGATGGGAAAACTGGATATTCACATGCAGAAGAATGAAAATGGATTCCTAGCTTATACAATTCACAAAAATTAACTCAAAATGAATTGAAGATTTAAATGTAATCCCTAAAATCATAAAACTCCTTAGAAGAAAATATAGAAGGTAAGCTCCCTGATACTGGTCTTGGAGATGATTTTTTGGATATAACTCCAAAACCACAAGCAAAAAAAGCAAAAATTTTAAAGGGAGTTTATCAAACTAAAAAGCATCTGAATATCAAAAAAAAAAAAAAAATTAACAAAAGTGAAAAAGCAACCTATGGAATGGGAGACAATATTTGCAAATCATATATGTGACAAGAGGTCAATATCAAGGTGGGAGGGTAAATTGGTGCAAGCACTCTGGAAAACAGTATGGAGCTTCCTCAAAAGAGTGAAAACAGAACTACCATATAATCCAACAATTCCACTTCTGGTTATATATCCAAGGAAATGAAATCAAGATCTCAAAGATACAGCTGCACCCCCATGTTTACTGCAGCATTGTGCATAATAGCCAAGACATACAAACAACCTAAGAGCCCATCAGCAGATGACTATAAAGAAAATGTGGTGTGTATATATATATATATATATATATATATATATATATATATATATATTCCCACCAACAATGCACAAGAGTTCTCCTTTTTCCACATCCTTGCTACCAATTGTTATCTCTTCTGTTAATACACACAATGGAATATTATCCATTCATTAAAAATGAAGAAATCTTGCTACTTGCAATAACATAGATGAAACCCGAAAATTATATCTCAGTAAAGCTAGAAAAAAATTTAAAACATAAGCACAATTTATTTTCTTCTCTTTCTCTCTCTCTCTCTCTCTCTCTCTCTCTCTCTCTCTCACACACACACACACACACACACACACACACACACACATCCCACAGTTAAAAAGCAGTCAAAAAAAAAATGAGGATCAGGGCTGAGGAGTATAAGCCTTGCTTCTAAGTCTTTTCGACTGCTTTAATCAGTCCCTAGATTATCCCGGATAATCTCCCATAGTTAAAGCCCACTGAATAAGGATTTCAATTACGTCTGCAAATTCCCCTCACAGCAATACATAGATTCATGTTTGAATAACTGGGGATGTAGCTAAGCCAAGGAGACACATCAGAAAGAAAAAAAGAAACCATCACATTATAAAAACCCATATATATAAATGAGGAGGTTAAAAAAGATTATTTAAATGTAGAAACTATAGCCATTCATTCAATGTCTCTGCCTTCATAAAAAAGCATGACAATAAAAGCCAGGCAAACCTTGTAAAAGAATAAAGATGTTTCAATAGGCACAAAAGAGACATTTAGTATGAATGTCATTTTTCTTGAGACGAAGGTAAGAAGTCATCATAAAATAGTCAAACATAGCCATCTACAACATATTGTTTTGGCTTTTAGAAGGAAATTCAATATAGCTCATAAGTCAGGTTCACCATGATCAAGGACCAGAACCTGGAAAATACTGGACATCATAAATGACACGGTGACTGAGAAACCAGCACTAGTTATATTTTATCATGATTCAAGACAAAACAACCCTCAGTTCCACGCCTTGAAGGGGACCAGAGGTTAGAAAAGTGTTAGCAGTTATTTTATGACCTTTCCAGCTTTGAAAAGAAAGTCCCCTTAGGACAAGCAAAGCCCCCTTGTTTCCCATGATTTGAGGACCAACAGCATTTTATCACAGTGTGAGAGGTTGATTCTAGTTGTTTGATGGCACACATCTTTCCACCTATGGAGCTGAAGGCAGTGTTTTACCAGAACCACGACTCTTTCCCTCCTTTAACCTGAGTTGGCAGTAGCTCTGGACCCTTCACTCCAACTGACTGTTCTCTGCAAGCTACAATTCATCTTCTTTTCTTTTTTAAAGCATTCACATTGGAAAAGAAAGCTGCATAGGAGCTTGTCTGAGTCTCTATTATCAGAACAAAAGGAGCAACAGCGTGCCTCAGTAGTTCTTTCGTATTGATAATTTTTATGAACTGAGTGTTCTCGCTGGGAAGTTAGAGAAGTCACTGAGAAATTCATTATGCAGGGAGAAAACTCAAGGTGGCTTCTGCCACTGTGTAATTTTTTTTTTTCCATTAGATTGCTACAGTACTTACCCCTCACCTGGGTGTGAACAATGCTTAATAAAACCCTGTAAGTAATAATGCTCTGCTCTCAGATTATTATCAGGATGTCTCTATACACAGTGTATACAGTTATCCTAAGTATTCCTGCCTACACTGAAACAAGCAAAGGACAGGAAGATCCTGCTGAGATGGAGATATTATTGGGCAGCTGATGGGTTCACTTACTAAGAGATTTACTTCTACCTACTGGCCTCACTTGTGAGATTAGTCTCACCTTCAGGGTCTATGTATCCAAAGGGAGGGAAGACTCTGATAGAGTTGAAGCTTGAACTTCAGTTTATCCAAACCCGCCCTCTCATGGGAGAGGGCGAATAAGCCTAGAACAATGTTATTAAGGAGTAAAGACTTCTACAGTAGATTCCCCTACTACCAGCACTAAGAGTGGGGAGCAGGACACACAAGAGGTAAGTATTTCCTATTGGCCAGATAAAGGGCTGAAGCATGTGAGATTCTTAGGAAAGATGGTGAAGAGCTCATAGTCCTGGATTTGCAGAGAGAAAAGACCACAAAGAGCTTGAGAGGTCAAGGGTGAGTCAAGGTGACTAGATGGGTAACCAGGATAGAATGCTGGTGGCACAGCAGGCCAGTGCAGACAACAGTAGCAGGACATGTTTTATAGAGCATCCTGGAGAGATGACAGGAGGAGTGGCTACAGTAGACATTATACCCATCTCATTACTCAACTTTTAAAATGAAAGCTATAAACTCTGATCGTATCTGTATGTATGTTTATGTATGTCTATGTAGGTACATTATGAATGTGTGACATTTTTCTATCTCCGGATGGTATTGCCAAAATTAATTTGTTAAGGCCTCTATTTATTAGACTTAAAGACAAACAAGCAGTATATAAATTAAGCATATTCTAAAAAAATTTAAAAACTAACCCAAATGTTTTTCAAGTTCATATGATCTAGGATAATCTTCAGTTAATAAAAGCTAGTTTAAGTTTGTTAGTTAATTTAAACAGGCATGTTATTAGAGTTATCAGCAATAAACATAATATTTTTATTCTACCTAGGTTTAATAAAAGTCAAATAAGCTGATGTTATCTCTTATAGAATTTGTCAGCAAGAAAGATAATTTAAGATAATAGCTGTTTAATGTCTCATGACATTTTCATGACTAATCTAAACATAATTGTTAAGAACAAGTAAATTAAATAGATGTAAACAAAATAAACATTTGTAAATAAACTTTTCAAGAATAATTATGCTTAAAAATAATTTCCAAAATTTTTTTGGTAGTTTGAAACCTTAAAGTTATACTGAGATAATTAAATGATGATATTCATTGAATATCTATTATTTCCAAGTAAGATAAAATACTTCAACATTAACTACTGAACACAAGTTTATCTACTTTGGACTTCTTATAACAAAGAAACTAAGGATATTGGGTATATAAGTAAACATGTATTGTACATTGAAAAATTTGCTATAAGTAAGATTACACTTCTAGCAGTTACACTTCTATGAAATGTATTTAAATCTGGCAATCCACAGAATGCTTGTGGAACAGACAATCCACAATTCTTACTTCTTAGTTTTTGTTAAGAAGAAAGGATTAAAAGGGTTAAAAATTCTAATTAATCAATGTAATTAAAATTACTAGAAATAATAAGGGAAACATCTCTACTCAGGGTAAGTAGGGTGTATTTTGGCTAAGAAAAGCTATGAGCTGCAGAGGTGCACTTTTGTTGAGGGAAATGAAAGTAATTTTGTCCTAAAGTATAACTAGTTGTTTTACAATGGAAAGAGGAAAATAAAGGACAAACTAAATGGATATAGAAAGTTGTAGAGAAAGAGAGAATGAGGGGAAGAGAAAAGGAGAATTTTACTTTGTATAGTCAAGATGGCTTAAAACGAAATGAATTTATTATAAGGGTTTTTTTTAAATAAGCTTTAATTAATAGTGTAAAACAATTTTCTTTCATCTACTACAAGGACAAAGTTATTTTGGACTATTTGCCTTCTCTTAATAAGACTGTGAAAAGTTTTCTTTCCCTTTTAAGTACTCTACCTAAAAAGCAAAGATTCTGTATTTACATCAAAATTACTTTTTGTGCTTTGTATTGTCTTTATCAAGTCTTTTAATACTTAAGAAAACCCAGTCTACTCAATATAAAAAGAGCTAAAGTTTTACAATTATGTAACTTTCTGTATTTGCCTTCAAAGTCTTTAATTGCCACTTTGGTTAAGTGGATTTTTTTTTCACAGATTTCCAAAAAAATAAATTCTAAATGAGGACTTTTTGCCTTTGAACAAACTCTGGGATTTTCCACAGGGTCTCTGAACATCTCAAAAGATTTGTCCTCTCTCCTTATAAAAAGAGAGATATTAAACTAATTAGATTTATGTGATATGTTAAATTACATGGGAAACAGGAAGTGATGCTAAACCTCCTTTAGATTATAATATGTGGATATATGTTATTAATGTAAGTATTCCAGAAATTGTATAAAATTCCTCAAAGTCTGATATGTCCTAGTTTACTGTTATTAGTTGTTATCCTAATTATTATCTTAAAATATTGTATGTCACAGAAATAACCAGATTTCCTTGTCAATTCCATTATAATGAACTCTCAGATCTTTAACTATGGCCATTTTAAAGTCCTTTGTCATTTATAGAGAGTTGTTATTTTACTCTGATGCTTTTGTAAAAGTATTCTTGTAAAAGCATTTTATCTTCAAGGAGACTCATGGAAAATACTCTAATAAGTTTCTGATAACTTTCAGATCATACCACTGAACTGGATAAGAATTTGCAGAACTTTAATGGAGAAACTGATGGTTTCATAAAACAGGTAACAAAAGATTAATATCAACTAAGATCAAACTTAAGACTTAACTACATGGGACTAAATGAACTCAAGAGGATGATTATAATTTTTATGATTTTATTTGAAATATTGTTAATTCTTTAATGTTTTGTTTTACCAGATTTAAGGAAACCTTTTTCTCTTTTCTCTTAAGCTATTAGCAATTTGGTAAAATATACCTTTGTAAACAAAGATGAAATAATTGTCTCTTTCTTCCTACCTGATCCCTCCAGAATTCAGAATTCAGAATACTCAGAAACTCTTTTCTTATTTTCATGGTAATATAGTTATTTGCACAAGTTCAATAATAATCTGTTCTCCATGTAACAGGACACAATTGAAAACACTGGTTATATCAGCAAGGCTTTGCCTGAAATGTCATACTTGAGAATATACATAAAATCAGATGCAACCAACTTTACAGAACTAAGTTTGACTATATGGAACCAATAAAAGTCCCTTGAAAAAAGTTAGCCTGTTACCTTGCTTACTGGGTTCCCAGAAGCCTTACCAGGTGAGTTAAGAAAGTCACTTTGTAGCTGGCCCAGGAACCTTAGGAAATCTCGGGGACCTGAAGAAGAGAGGAATTCATCCAAACTGATAGGTATTACAGGTGAAGTCTGATGGTGAATTCTTGGCCTGGCTTCTTAGCCTGGAGAAGCTTTTAAAAATCCAATCTAAGATTCCTGTGAAAAGTTCTAGCAAAGCGTATTTTAAGAGAGCTGATATAGTCAATCACTAATCTTGCTGCACATATGTAATTAATGGGGCCAAGTTTAATAAGATTAGACTTGTGTAAACAAATTAGTCCTATGATTATCTTTGATAGAAATGAGGGTAGTTACAGAGAAAAAATTATGTTTCAGTAGAAAATTATTACACAGCCTTGTAGATACAGATTCTGGTCCTGTGCATTGTCTTTGAGGTGCTGTAATACGTATCAGTAAACCAAACTGGATCCTGAATTCTAGTTTCCACAAGTATTTGGCTACAACTCTCCAAACTAACATTTTCAATTTTCTCCCAGTCTTCTAATTTGAAATCACTAAGAACAAAGACTGGCCTTCATCTTCCTTGGATCAAGATTACAAATCAAAACAGTAAGGACAACTAATCACAAACAACCAGGTAGGCTTTAGGCTATAGCCAAAAAAATAATTTCCTTACCTTGCTTCTGCCTTTTCTCTATAAAAGCTTCTCCCAAAGCTCTTATTGGTGGATCTTTCATAACCATTTCTTGTTTGGCACTGCCCAATTTGAATCAATTTTGCTCAAATAAACTCAAAAATTTTAATATGCTTCAGCTTATTTTTTAACAGCATGAATGCTCCTTTCCTTCACAGTTTCCATGACTCTCAATTGTCTTCAGCAGTTATGTTTCACATTTTTGTGACTCAGTGACATGTGAGCTTGAAAGTCTTTGTAATAAGTGAAGGTTAGGTGGGTCTATTGGTAGGTGGTTCAAGGGAAGGCCAGTTCAGCTGTTAGGTCACTGTTCCTCTTACCCGGATTAACATACTTAACAAAAGCAAGCTCTACTGTATTTCATGCTCTTCCAGACCTTTCATCCAGGATTCCAAAGTTCATTACCAGAAAAATTTGCATTCATGATTATTCTCATCTTACAAAACACATATCTTCCCAGCATCTTTTCTGTACGATTCACAGAATCATGGCATATATACATCTTTTTTTCAATTTGTTTAATTTGAAATATCTTCTCTCAGCATAGAACAGTGGATGATGTGCTCACAAATCTGACACAAAAATACCTAACATTTTTCTTTCAACTTAGCAATGTACAGTAAAATAACAAAGAGAAAGCATTAAGAGCTGAATTATTCTGAAACTGGTTACACAGAACTCCAAACTACTTGTCAGAAGATTTTTAGCAATAGATATTAGGAAGGTAATGGATATATGCACAGGAAACCAAGAACATTTTTGTAGCCTCCTACAGCTGAAGTATACTGGGCCTTAAAAAGCCTCTAGACAACACTCAGATCATTTCTATAATTCAAGTCCCTTTTGCAATAACTTCATAGAACAGCTTAGACAATAAAACATCCAATCTGTGTTGGCAGCAAAGAGATTCCATTATTCACTCATTCATTTTGAGGTTCTTACCTGAGTTGAAAACCAAAGAAATAGCTCTAGTTCATTAAAGTAGAAAAATATTTTATTAAAAGGATGTGAGTTTCCAAATCTCTGGGAAAGGCCCAGAAGCCAGCTTGATGCCCATTCTTCCAGGAACAATCTCCAAAATAAGACACAAGACTCTGCCAGCACCAGGCTACCACAAGACACTACACCACAGTTTCCACTGGTGGTTCCAGGTACCAGAGACAACTCCTAGAGTCTTTCAGACTGCGTCTCTGGAAGGCTGGATGTCACAGCCTGGGATGTGTTTGTGCTTGACTGCAAAGTATGATGGCTGGCAAGGAAGGTCCTGGGCTCAGAAGGTGAAGAATTCCCCAAATACAAGAAAGAAAAAAGGTGCTGAAAAGTCAAAATAAATGAACAACGCCCCCCAAAAACAATAGGGCATTAGATACTAGGTGAGAAAATGATGAGAAAAAATTAAAATAACATGCTAAGAAACAAATTCTTTGGGGATTTTTAGTTTGTTGGGAGATAGGACAAAAATTAAGCAAACGATCACATTAATAAATGTTTAACTACAAACCGCATAAGTGATCCAAAGGAGAGAGATCTGGTTCTCTGAGAGCTGGTATCAACAGGACTTGACTTGAAACGTGGACCCAGAAGACTTCTTTGGGAAATGATTTCTGACTTGAGGTCTGAGGAAGGAATAAGAGTTAAACCAATGAAGGGAGTTGAAGAACATTACAGAACATTCCAGTCAGAAAAAGCACATACACAGAGGGCTGGGATGAGAGGGAGCATAGCAAGTTGGAGGAGGTGGGAGGACTGTGTATTTACTTGAGTTGAAGGTTAGGGTTGGGGAGACTGTTGGAAATTAGTTTTGAAAGGCAGATGGGGCTAGACGAGGCAATATTTATGTCTTCGTTCTGAAAGCAAATGTGGAAGGAGTGTGCAAGAGAACTCTAATCAGATCTCCCTGATAATTGTGTGTCAAGTGAGCACTGGGAGGCTGTAGACATCGTGTGGTTCAGGAGAGAGAGGTGACAGTCTCACCTCTCACGGGACACTTGGAGAAAACCCAGCAGACACTTTACAGCAGATGCTTGTTGCTTTTTCTTCAAGAGTGTAAGTTCTGTATAGCTGTTATTTTGCAAAACTGAATTACATACATGCCCAAAAAATTTTCTGATTTTGAGAAGTTTAATGCCATAAATATTTCTTTTTTGGAAATTGCATCTGGGATGACACTATAGAATATTTTCAAGTCATAGCTTAATATATTTGGACAAATTGAAATTCCTTGAAATTCAAAATTTATTATAAAATGCATTATAGTTTCCAAATAGTGGATGACCAGGGAATGATATTATTTATCACTGCTTTTCACACTTCCACCTGAAAATTGCCTTTCCCTGGTTGTCATATCAACTGACTCTTCACCAATTAATTCTTAGTTAATTTCCACATATTTAGCAATCAAAAGCTCTATAAGGACTTCATTAATTTTTCTTCAATTATTTGAAATTCAGTTAGAAATAAAGAGTTCCTTGCATTAAAGCAGCCTGAAGTATTAGATTAAAACATGTGGTTTGAAGCCAGGAGACCTGATGTTCAGTTCTGTTTCCATCACTTCCCAGAAATGTGATATTTTGAAAGTTATTTGGTCTCTCTAGTCTTTGTTTTCTCAGCTGCAAAAGATAGGATCTCCAGTTGAGTTGTAATGAAGATAAAACAACGTATCATCAAAGAGATATGCATACTAGAAAACTGTAGAAGCATAAGCTGTTATAAAAGATGAAAACGATTCACTAAATAAATAGGGGAGGAAATGCAGACACATTGGGGTACCTCCTAGCAAAGACAATATTCAAAACTTTTGCAGCATTTTTAACAGTATGCATAAAAGTAGAGACCAGAACTCTTTTGATTTTGCCTGTTTCTTCTTTCTGGATTTTCCTTGCTGGTCTGTGAGCTTAAAGAAGGTGAAACCCTGAATCAGCCCACGGCAGCCTCCCAGATGGGCCACACCCGAGAAGCGATCACGGCAGAATATTTAAACAGAGACAAGGAGTAAGCAGGACATACCTTTTCAATCACCACAAATGCTTAGGTTCCTCCCATGCACTATGTTTCATTTTATCTTATTAGTTGTTCATCAGATAAACAAGGCAAAATGGATAATACTCCTCAGTTCAAGACACATTATAATCATTGGTCCATATGAGGCTCTCTAATTTTAATATGTATTTGTTCCAAGGTAACCATTCTGTTGTGTTTATTTCTTTTTATTTTAAAGTGCTTTAAAACGTGTTGAGTGATTTTGTTGGCATTTATTTTAAACTATGTAAATCTTTATAAGGAACATCTCACTTGGCTTTTTACTTTTTTGGTCTAAGTACTATCTTCTGAAGATCCAATCTTTTTTCTCTGTGTACATCAGATAGGTTCCTCCTAAGGCTGCTTAATCACCCATCGCCTATATTCTATAAGTCTTGCTTATTTACTCCACCCAAGCTGCCGCCAACTCCCACCACTGTAACCATCACTGCAATAAATATATTCATATATTTCATGCTATAAAAACTCCATGTTTGAAATTTTCTTTGGGATAAATTCTTGGTAGCAGGGTTGCTGCATCATAGTATATACATATACTTACTTTGCCTACATCACTCCAGGCTGTTTCTCAGAACGGCTGTGCCAATCTACTCCCCCCGTGAAGCTTTCTGCATACGTGCTTCCCTGACAACACTCAGCACTTTTCAGCCTTCTAATTTTTGCCAGTTTAATATTGTTAATCTAAGCTGAATTTCTCAGATTGTTATCTTCACCATGCCTTTGGGTACTTGGTTCTGAGAGTTTTCTTTTCTATAAATTGCTTGTTCGTATTCTTCACCTATTTTCCCACTGCAGTAACTGACTTGTCAGTATACAGAAATTCCCTGTTAATTATTAATCCCTTGCCAATTTCAGACATTGAAACCACCCACTCCCATTTAGTCGTCTACTAATTCGGCCCATAGTATTCTTCATGAGTGAAATGCCTTTGTTTTCCTGAGTGCGTCGATGCTTTCACAGATTATGTCTTCTTTCCTAACTTCACAACCATGGGGATCTTCCCCTGTGGTCCTCTCCCTGCCTGAAGTCTCCCCTGAGGGTGCTGGAGACAGAGTGACAGCTGCTCAAGTAGAGAGGGTGGATCAGGTTTGCTTGATGCTCTCTCCCCACAACTACAACAATGACTGGACCAGGGTTAGTGCCATAAACATGTGCCGAAAGAATGAAGGTAGAAAGTCTCCCGAGAGTTATGGAGAGGTCATTTCATCTCCTGGATTCTTTAAGGTGCATACTTCCCCCAACTTACTTGGTTTGCATACAGGAAAAATCTTTCTTGCTCAGGGAGGGAGGGCTGCAATAGGGTGGAGCAGTAGGAGCCGTTTCTCAGTCTCTTTCCATCATTTCCATCTCCATCAGGTTCCCAGTGGGTCTTCCCCAAGAGTCTGTATCTGCAGATTTTACATAGATATACATACAAGTAACTACCTTGCTAGTACAAATCAATCCAAAGTGCATATTCCCACAATATTTCTGATTGTTATCTTTATTGGGGCATCATTTACACGGAAGGAAATACTCCTGTCTTAGTTACACAGGGTGTTGAGGGGGAAAAGCCTTAATTTTTATATGATTGTATTTATCAATCTTTTGCTTTATTGTTTTTCCTTTTGAAACTTTTTGAAGTGTTTCCCCATTCCTAGATCGGCAAGATTATCTCATAACTTCTTTTCTATCAGCTGTATGTTTTTTCCCTTCCAACTTATATCTTTAATCCATTGGAGGTCATACTATATGTAGGCTTAGGTAGGGATCCAATTTAATTTTTCTCCATACAGTAAGATAATTTTCCAAAAAAACTTCAACTCAACAGTTTCTACTGATTTGTGGTAATTCCTTTAAAGTTTATTGAAGTCGCATGGTTATGTGAGTCTCATTCTGAGTGCATTATTTTCTTCCACTTAGCTGTTTCTGTGGTCTTACACCACTAGCACATTGTTTTCATTACTCTGGCCTTGTAGTACTGCCTTAATATCTGACAGGGTAAGTGCTTCATCTTTATGACTTTAAGCAACAGACAGCCATAAACTTTTATTTCTCTCTACAAGTTTTAGTGCACATTTAGCAGTTTCTCTAAAATACCTAACTGGATTTGTGATGGAAATTGCACTGCATTCATCTACTGAATTAAAGAGAACTTGTATCTTAGTAATATGAATTCATCCCATCCAAGAACATGAAATGGCACTCCATTTATTCATATCATCTTTTGTGTCCTTCACTCAGATTTAAAGTGTGTCAGGAAAATGACTTGAAACTTGGAAATAAGGCCAAAAAAGTGGGTGGCATATCCTTTGAATATTATGTGGGGGCAAAGGCCACTAAAGGATTGCTACAAAATGTATTCAGTTTATGTCATTGTTACTATTAATAGGTCTCATACTTAGTGAGGTTACATGTAAACTTCTAGAATTTTGTCCACTAGATGCAAATAATTTTGTGTCTAATGGAAGCAGTAGCACCAAAGATTTATGGTTTGCCTGTGGGACATTAGTTTTATAACTAATTTAGCAATCCTAATATTTCTCTGTTAAATTGCCTATAAATCCCTGGCTTCTTAAGTGTTCTTTGAAGTTAACATAATGCCTTATTGGCTCCCTTGTTAATGAATTAGTTTTAAGTCTTTGACACATGTTGATTTTATATTTGCATGAACGTCATCATTTTAACTTTTTGAAAAGTCGAGTTGGGCAAGTTTCTTCATAAACATTTTACATATTCTAGACTATTTTAACTCTTAGATACTTTTAGTTTTATAGCAATTACAAATGGAATATTATTTTTCTGGAGTTTTCTGATTGCTAGTATACAGAAACATTTTTGATTTTGTAAGTTGATATTGTATTCAGCAACTTTTCTAAACTCTTATATTGGTCCTAATAGATTGTCTCTGGATTCTATTAGTTCTTTTAGGTAGACAATTATAATATCAGCAATTGATGAATAGCTAGATACTATACATTAATAAATTTTGAAAGATAAGTGGGTAAATTCCTAGAAAATTATCAAATGCCAAAATTAGTCCCAGTTTTACAAATACTTCCCTTGAGGTTGATCCTAGTTTTAGCTTCTAACTCTTAAAAAAATTGATATTTATGGTGTACTTTCACATAAGTGACCTCATTTGATACCCACTAAAATTTTATGAGTTAACTGCTATGCCTATTATATATTAAAGAAAATAAACATACAAAGGATAAGCTCATCATACAAAGTTACAACACTAGTGGTGGATCCCTGTCAAAAATCCAGTTCTAGTGCCTGAAATCTTGTATAATTTTCTGTAGCAGAAACTTTGTGTCTCCCTACCCCTATCCTCCAGGTCATTTTACTATCTAGATGTTCACAAAAAAATAAAACCAATTATTGCAAAGAATTCATAATTCATTAGCTAATGGGGTAACTATCCACGGAAGGTTTTATTTCTGCCACCCTTTGATCCAGGAAGGAAGAACAATTTGTTCTTGGGGAAAAGAGAGAAACACAAAATCATGACATCTCAGGGGCCTTGCTTTCTCTTTGGACCCTGGAGGACATAGCAGGATCCTGTAACTGATCTAAGCAGCTTTTAAGATCTGCTTATAGCAAAGTTGCCAGATTCAGCAAATAAATACACAGGATGTCCAGTTAAATTTCAGGTTCAGGAGGGTGGGTATAGCTCAGTGGTAGAGTGCAAGCTTAGCATGCACGAGGTCCTGGGTTCAATCCCCAGTACCTCCATTTAACTAATTAATTAAAATTACAGATAAACAATGGATATTATTTTAGTATAAGCATGTCCTGTGCAACAGTTGGGATATATCCAGTGTCCACTATATATATTATACATTATAATCTTTAAAACAACCCTGAAAGATGATTATTATTAACCTTTTAATGTAAATAAGGAAGCTGAGGTTCAGAGATATCAAGTAAACATTCAAGGTCACCAGGTGGTAACTGGCAAAGCCGATCAAGACCATCTAAAGCCCAAGCTCTTCAAATGCCCCTCCAGTGCCTCAGATTACAAAGAAATAGTGCCTGCTGCTCAGGGTTAACGCCAGTCCTGTTTCCCTCTCCTCCCTTGCTCCGTGCTACAGCAGAGGCTCAGAAAGCTAAGCTCTCCCTTTCTAGTTTCCATCCCAGCCAGAGCAGGGCACGTGATGCAGTCCTGGCCAGAGAAGTGGAAGCAGAAGTTGACCTGGGCTTCTGGGAAATCTTTGTTTCACAATCAAAGGGACAAACATGAGCCACTGATCCTCTTCTTGCCACAGTCACAGATTTGATGATGGGAGATGTGGCCGTCATCTTGTGATGACTATTCAGGGAAGGCCAGGTGACCTAGAGCGTTCCTGCTGGACCCTGATATTATTGAACCCTTGAACCAAGAACAGCAGCACCTACCTCCAGACTTCCTGTTAGGTGAACGTCAAATGAGTTGTTTAGCTACAGTTTGTCAGGGTGTGAATGTCCTTTCCATATTAAACTGCTTGGATGTTAGGGATTCTCAGTAGATTCAAATTTAGCCAACATGTACTGGATGCCTAATACTTCCAGGCTCACTGACAGATGTCATCATGATAACGATTTAACCTCACAATATCCTTGTGTACTGGTGATTATTGTACCCATTTCACAAAACTGTGGTCCAAAAAAGCATGACAGATTGTTCAAAGGCTACACACAGAGCTGGTGGCAACATCACGATTCAAACTTGTGCCATCTGAATCTGATTGCAGGCTTTCCTCTTTTAGGTATCTGGAAACACTCGTATGATACTGAGATGATGATTTGTTTTCGTTTTGAAAGTATGCATTCAACAGGAAGTTTCCAGTTTCCAGAGACAAATAGTTATTTTATAAGGAAGTTTCACTTTTACCAAAACTCATATTCCTTAAATTCAGTGTATCCATTAAACTGGCCTAAGGTTTTTCATTTTTATGCAATCTGTGTTCTCTACCATGGAGAAAAGATTTGTGGTAAAACAAAAACTGAATTCCGAGGAACATTTAAGAAAACAAAAAGGTAACAAAAAATGCTGTTACAAATGTGAAAAAACATGCAGTATGATTATGATAGTTGTATCTCACATCTGCTGAGGATGGAATATGTAATGCTGGAAAATTCTCTTACAATTGCATTGTACCCTGAGTTCATAATACTACACTGACTGGCAATCTCTCAGCATACAGAGTCTTTCAGCAGAGGAAAAGAAAAATAAGTTGTCATCTTTGAAAAAAAAAAAAGGTACTATAGAAAGGGAAAAAGATTCAGCAAAGGGCAGCACAATAACAAGTTGTGAGAAGGCATTACAAAGTCAGAGAGAGCTGAGTAACTACTCATTTGCCCACCATCTTAATAGGATAAATTCCTCCAGGCTCCTAAAAGATAATGAGAACGCCAATTATTTTTTCGGGGCCCAGGAGCAGGATGAGGAATTACTGCTGTTTTCAGACATAATAACACCAGTGGAACAAGTTGGAAATGTCATCCTCAAGCAGTCATCCTTATTCGAGCAGAGAGATGTTAATCACAGGTGAGTCTTGCCAGTGGCTCTCCAATCACAGAAGTCAGGGTTCATTTGCAGTTCAAGTATGATGCTCTCAGATCAAATCTGGTATTAACAAGGCCCCACAATAAGGGGATTTGCAGCAACCATAAATCTTTTGATCTCCAAGTCAGCTGTCAATTTGTCCTTGTTGGCGGAGAGCACATACTTACTCTGCTTTCAGAGCAAAGTAATTCAAATAGATGCTCTAGATAGGGGACAATAGCGTTGATTTATGAACATGCGTAGCCATGCAGGTGTTTTAACATAATAATAATTGCTATTTATTTTCTACATTGAGAATAATTTCCAGGTACAAACATTACACTCTGTTCAAATCTACTAAGCTTTCAGAGGAAGTAACAGGAATTTTGGTGGTCTTAGCACTCCTCTGAAGTTCTTTTGTTCCTATTGCTGTTCACTTGGGCTTTTAACCTGAAGTTTTTTATTTAAAAATTTTAAGACCTACAAAAATGTTGAAAGAAGAGAACGATAAATACCATTCATCTAGATTCATCAAAATATTAACATTTTGTCATTCTTGTATGTTTTACAGACACCATGACAGTTCATCCCTAAATATCACACATCTTCCAAGAATGAGTGTACTCCTATATAACCACAGTGTCACTTTCATATACCTATCTTCAAATTTCCTCAATTGACCAAAATTGTCTTTTAAAATTGTTTTACTTTTTCAGCCTAGGACCAAATCAAGGTTCACATTGCATTTGGTTATGTCTTTTTAATTTCTTTCATCTCTTCCAGAAGAGCAGTCTTTTTGTTTCTGTTTCTGTTTTCATAATATTGAAAAATTCAGGACAGTTGTCCTGTATCATGTCCCACATCCTGTATTTAATTGTTCTTCACCACTAGAATCAGGTCAAATGTTTTGGCACAGCACAGAGACAATGCTGTATACCTCCTACTGTATCACATATCTATTCGAAAGATTAATTTTCCTTGGCAATTAAACCATATAACCCATGGGATAATATTTTGATTTCATGTGAATATCTTGTTAGCCCAACATTTTACTCAAAAGTTTTAGTATTCTTTGATGCTTTGTTTGACATATTCATCTGCAAAATGGTGATTTAAAAAAAAATTCTCTCCTTTTTCTACATTTGTTAGTGAATAATGTTCTTGAAAGAAGAGCTTCCCTCTTTATTTCTTCTCTCTCTCCTCCTTGCCCTCTTCTATCATGATAGATTTATATTCAATGTGATATAGTCTATTACCATCATTACTCTTTTCAATGTACAAATTGTCCCATTTTGACAAGTAGAAGCCCCTTCCTCCAGGCTTCTGTAATTCTTTTGACGTGACCCCACTAGTCTTGGAGCACTTCCTTGCTTTAGGGCATGCATGACAAAATATCCCAGACTTACCTTGTATTGTCCTTGCCCTGGACCTGGACTCACTTCTCCAAGGAACCTGGGTCCCGTATAAGTACAAGACAGTATCTGAGTGTTGGAACCCCTCTGGAGAAACAAAGTAGATCCCCCCCACCCTCACCTCAAATGTGGTTAGAATGTCAAGACTGATCACCCACAGGAAAAGGTTATATGAAAGGTTTACTACCTACATGATGAGGCTTTGGGAAGCCAGGGCATTCTCCTCAAGCTGGTCTGAAAATGGCTTGCAAGAGCTGAGGAAGAATGGCGTGGGGGTTTTATGGTGGTAAGAGGGTGAGGATGGCATGAGGGCCTCTGTGCCCAGGCAGCGGCTTGTGTGGTTTGAACTTCCCACCAACATCAAAGGTGGAAGCACTCAGACTTTCTTATCAGATTTCCCAGAAGTGGGGCAGAAGAGGAGCGGGGAGGGATGAGGCTTAGGATGCCAGCAAACATCAAAAAAAAATTTAAAAAATGGAGTCAGACTCTATTACACTGGGCTACACTTACATTATTTTCTATAAATCTGTGAGACAGAGGTCTGCTACACAGACACGGTGTGAGCCCAAATCTCCTTCACAGGTGCATGTGAAGGACATGCAACAGGACCACGAGGCACATGGAGCTCTCTGCAGGGAAAGCAACCTCCATCAGTACTCAGCATCATCACCAAAATCATTACTCTTTCTGAGTTCCTTGACATTCTCAAATTGTTTCTATATCAGTTATGGACAGGGCTATCAATTTTCTGTTTAGAAAATCAACTTTAGAAAGGCTGTGTGCTTTCCTGATGTCAGAGGGCACCTCAGAGGGTCAAAAGCATTTAAACTCATCTCTCAGTCAGGACATCAAGATGATTCTAAGAGCCTTTATATTTCATATAAAATGTTATTAGAGCAGCTCATCATTAAATTGAATTAATAGAAATAACCATTACATTTAAACACTGAAAAAATAAAGCTATAGATATTTGTCAAAACCAATAATGATAATAACAATAATATGAACAGCTAACATGAATTAGAATGCTCCAGGAACTCTTCCAAACACATTAAAGTCATCCTCATCACAGTTCATGGGATTTAATATTAATATTATCTCAATTTTGCTGGTGAAAATTAAAGGCGAAAGAGGTTAAATGATGTGACCAACATCCCACAGTGGATAAGGGCAGGAGTGAGGATTCAACTACAAAGGAGAAAGACAACACTGAAAATTCAACATCTCATAACTGTATTTAGTTCTGAAAGTAGAACACAGATCAGCTTCCACTAAAGGCAGAAAGTGGCAAACTGGTTCCAATTTGAAGCCTACTCAGCATGAATTTTATTCCCTTTTATTTCATTTTTACTTAGAATATTACGGGGCTAAGTGTCCAAGAGAGCAAGAAGCCAAATGACTAGGCACAGGGCAGGTGAACCACTTGGACTTTCCGATCCACAGGGTCACATCAACACTCAGTTTGGAATTCAGTCAGGTATGCCCTGTTGAGGTCTTAAGGTGATTTTTTTCCACTGAAAATCCAGATTTATCTGTGCTGTAATCACTTTGAAGAAAGAGAATAAACCCTTACCCAAAATTTGGTTGGAACGTCAAAACTGATGGCACACAGCAAGAAGGCATGAAGGTTCATGACTTACACGATAATAGTGAGATGATAGCGGTGTTGATTTCAAAAGTACCTACAGACTGATGGGTTAAAAAAATTGTTCAACTGCTCTTTGACTTTCAGCTTTGGAGATCTCCATATAGCATGTGTAGTGCCGTACTCTACATGATTTATATTTTTCAGAGCACTTTCACATACATCTCATTGAACCTCCTCAACAACTCGGTGCTAATGACAGAACATTTACCTACACAAATGTGAAGCAAATACCTTATGTGATCAATGTGTGTACTGAAGTACAGAGAGTATGTCAAACACCTTTCCAACCCCTTGGCCCAACACTTTGCTCAAATGGCTGTGGCAACCAGCTGTGCCACGGATATAACCTTCCACAAAGTGACACACCTCAGCTGTGCCGCCCATCCCTTGCTTTCTGCCCCAGGATTCTCTGTCCACTGAGATTCTAGGCTGTGATGGGTCATGTGCAAACTGTAAGAAGAAAGTGAACACCCCTAGAGCAACCCTTGATTAACAGAGGACAGGAACTGATAAATAAACACTCACCTTTCCTGTCCCTGATGGACGATTCGGAGGCACATTCTGTACATCTCCAGGAAGCCCTGGTAGCACTGAGCCCCAGTTGTGTCCAGCTATTTTCTTAAAATGGCATTGTTAGCTTGGCTTCCCTCCTTCTCTGTCCCCCTCTTCCCAAGTTATCAGATTTGGCTACAGTAGTTAATTCACAGTTAATACACACATCAAGAAAAGCCATATTCCCTGGGAACCATTCATCAAGCCCTTGTCCTAAGATCTGCTATAGGGGTGAATCCAAGCAAAATCAAAGAGTTGAAGTAACTTATAAAAGAGTCAGTTAATGTTGGAGTAAAAAACTAGGTCTTCTGTCTCCTTATGGGGTATGATTAAAAGCATGGGTGCTTAAGTCAGATTCACCTAGGTCTGAAACAAATTGAGATTCCTTAAGAATGTGCCTTGATTTTTCTGATGCTCAACCATCTCATTGGAATATTAATACAAATAACAATGGCCAACTGTTATTGAGTGCTTCCACATGTATACTGTGTTCTAAATGCTTTGCATATAGTAACCTTTTAATCCTCACCATAACCTTATGAGATATATACTACTACTGTCACCACTTTGCAAATGAAGAAACTGGGGTACAAAAAGGTCACCATCCCTGAGATCAAAGAACCAGTAAGTGGCACGTCAGGGATTCCAGCTCTAGACAATCAAACTCAAGGGCTCACACATTTCAAAATTATTAAACACACTTAAACACTAATAGTCTCCTCACAGGGTTAAAATAGTACACTGTAATAATAATATTTAAAATAAAGCATTTAGTACAGTGCCAGGTACATAGAAACAAACTGTGAACTCAAAAAGAAGAGAGAAATACTTTTTTAAAAAGTTTAAATCCTGATGAAAAAGTTGACAAATATTTCTTTTTCTGTCCATTTATCTTTGTTTCTCTAATTTCTCCTTTTCTCAGACTCTCTTCCATTAAAATGCCACTGCCCTTCCATCACTCTGACGTGTTGATGTTTTATCATTCCCTTGTTCCTGCTCCCCAATCACCTGCTCCAACTTCTCCCATTGCTTTCTTTCCAAGCTCATTTTTCTCAGTTTTCAAGGCTGCTGACAGATAAGCATGAGTAACATTAGAGGGTTTGTTTTCATAACGTTCCCTTCAGAATATCACCAGAATAAATGCTTTTGTGCTACTTGAGACAAACACCCCAAAATACATGCAGAGTTGCAATCAGTACTTGTCAGACCCTTCACTACGTAAATGGAGGCATCTTAGGGATCAAAAGGGATCAAGAAAAGGGTCTCCCTGCACTGGGGCTATTGCCTACAGTCTGAGGTACAAGCAAAAACAACAAATAATCTAAATAAACACTTTATGTGAGACACTGGCAAGCTCTTCTTTCTTTTTAATTAATAGTATAAAGAAAGGCCAACTCATTTACCTTAACCTTTCCTCACAAATGATGCCACTGAGGATAAGTTGCATATGTAAAAGGGTCACTCAGGGAGCTTTCATTAAGGTGCCTGACAACGTCCATTATTATATTTTTCACAACTGCCAAGAAATGTTGAACTACAGTCTGGACTTCTTTCCCTTGGGGGAAGAATGTTGTTTATAGTATTCTGAAGGATTTGGTGATCGCCTGTGAAACATCAGCAGATGACACGTAGATGATTCCACAGTTGATACACATTATCTCCTTAGGCAACCTTGAATTACCCTAAATTTTAGGAAAGCAACATCTACAGTGGCTTGACTCTTCTTTGGAACTAAGTGGCGTATGAATTAATTAAATTTATTTTGGTTATTTAATGCTAGGTATTTCCCAATGAAGAAACATTCTCAGGTACTGTAAGTAATCACAATATAAGATATCTCATTGATATAGCCAGTAATTTATAATAGCTATAAATGGATTACAAGCTTTAAAAATTGTGAATCACTATATTGCACACCTGTAACATACAGTATTAGACAGCAACTATACTTCAATTATAAAAAGATCTTCCATTGAACAACTTTTTCAAGGCAGTTGGCACGTTGACATTTCCAAGGTTTGCTCGAGTTTCTCTATTCCTGTGGCAAGTAGCCATTTGCTCCGATTTCTGAACACTGGTTAATTAATAAAAAAAAATTAATCGACACATCAAGAGACCTTAATGTATCCACATCTCACACTGAAATATTCCCCCACTGAAATATTCCCCCAGCTGATGAGTTGACACATTGTTTACTCTTTGGGTCATCACTTGTTTCAAATGAGTGACTAAAGGAAAAGCAGAGTTCTCAGGATATCATATTAAATGGTATCTGTATTGGTCTAAAGTGTGCATGCCTTGCATTTTAGGAGATAATAATCTCATGTCAAATATCAGTATGCCTCAGGGGTATTTATATAACGGTCTATAATGTTAATCTTGGGTGTGTGTGTGTTTAGTTAACTCAAATGTAGCTCCTATATTAAACATTCTGAAACATTTTGTCCTCTAGTTTTATTGGTTGAAGAAGTAGTACTGAATTTTAAAATATAATGAAATAAGGTTTTCTCAAAAAGGGGAATTTTTAGCACCACTTTTACAGAGCACTCTTGATACAGGTATCAAAATTATTAGCAGTACCTTTTTTTTTTCCACTTGTTTTAACAGACTTCACTTTTTAGGCTCCTGGTTATATCTCTAAATAGATTTCACACTCCCTACTCAGAGATAGAAAAGCGCACGCAGCTTTCTTCACATTCAAATAATAATCTCTTCATTCATCACTATCAAAGTCCAATATCTACCCCAGAACCTATTAAATTAACTACAAAATCATTGCTGGTCTCAAGTTCTCACAGAAAAGCATGTCTTGAGGACATTTCGCTCATTTTATATCACTATTCCACAGGATGTTCTTACATTCCAGAATGTATCTAAAAGGATTTAAAAATGTCCTTTCCTGTGATCTTATGAATTTATCATACTGACTACTCTCAATGAGAAAAGAGGGTCCTACATGAGGAGAGATGTGGGTGTAAGAACTACTGCTTGGTAAAAGCTCCAGCTTAGGGATACACCATCATTTAGCCATAGGAAGTTCAACTTCCTAGAGTTCAAAAACAAGAAAGGGGTTATTTGCAAAACCCACCAAAGATGGCAATGATCCAAGAGGCAGCTGGGTCCAATGGAGGCACTGGCACCAAAGTAAAGTGGATCTGAGAGCATAGCCATTTGAGGTCAGAAACCAGGCCATAAAGTAAGGGTGTCAGGAATGGGCACAGCAAGCAATCAGCTCAGAGGACATCTGCTCACCAGGTGTGACACATCCCCACTGGTTCTTAAAGACCTACCACGGCAATGGTGCCTCGCAGGAAATATTTAGGAGACATTAAAGCTTTCCTTTTTGAAGCTTTGATGGCTATCCATAGCCTCATACTACCCAGAATCCGAAGCATCCTGTGCTGCTGGAAGGCACGCAGCTAACGAGAATGGCATTTTTTATAAGTTTGTTTCTCAATTCTAGAATGTTATCATTTTAAAAGAACATTCTAAATAGATCTTAGAGTCACCTTAGAAAAGGGGGACCTACTGGGTATCAATATGTTGTTCTCACTTACACTCATTTACTGCTGACTCCACCTCTCTCTACACCACCTTCCCCACAACCATGCCATCACTATCAGTCAGATCACCGGAAACCATCGGCAATATTCCCCAAAGCTACCAAAAACTTAATTTTAAGCTCAAAATGGTTTCAGAGGGGGTCAAAGTTGCTAATGTTACATGGCCTAAGCCCATTCATCTTAAACTTTAATGTGCATACACATCTCCTGGAGGACCTTAATAAAACTGTATAGTTCTGATGTGAGAACTGAGTGCTTGCACTGCTAACAAACACTCAGGTGATGTCAAAAGCTGCTTATCTATGGATCTCACCCTTGAGTCCCTTGGTGATTCAGAACCCCCACAATTGTCCAATACACCTGATGCGCCTTCAGATTAGAATTCAGCCTAGAACTGAATAAAATTCTCCAAACCAAGGGTTCTCAAACTGGACTGGTGCCAGATTGCCTAGGTTCTAGTCCCAGCTCCTCCACTTACTTCCTGCATCACCTAGCAACTCAGCTACTGCATCTCTCTCTGCCTCCATTTCCTCATCTTATTGAATGAGCATAACATAGAACCTAACTCATCAGGTCATTGTGGGAATTAAAGGGGATGAGACAGGTAACACATATCACACACTGCTTAGCATGGTAATCAAACAACAAAGGTCAGTCATCCTCAGAGGACTCTGAGATGAACTACAGGGCACTCTATGAAGACACCAAAATTATTTCTAAAATGTTCTATGTGCTGAAGTTCATTTCCCCTAGAGAGAGTATATGACTTTCATTAGATTCTCAACGGGATTCATAACCCCCTAACATTTAAGAACCATTGATTAAGAGTGTCTGCGGGGCCCAGAGCTGCCCTGATGTCCAAAACTTGGATGTGAGGAGAAGGTACATTTTGGTCTAACACTGCCATGAGTCAAAGCCTCAGGTTTGGGGGAATAAGCATAGGAGGAATGGACAGTAGGCTAACTTTTTGCTATTTTATACTACTTAGTGTCACCATGACCATAATCTTATTAGCAGTTTTTTTATCCATTGGGATAAAGTTCTCCTGGGAATGTAGGTGTTCCAAGGACATAAAAATGACAGTGTGAAAATTCAGGAGACCAGTGACCTCACACAGGTGACACACTCATCATCATCTTTAAACATCATCACCTGCATGGTCAGCGTGCCCTCCCATCAGACCCCAAGAGGACAGTCCTGTCACAGTATGTCACAGGGCTGGGCAAAGCAGAGGATGACAGCACCTTAGCAAACATATCCCAGCTGCTTGTTAGGACCGAGTCAGCTGTGAGCAAGGCAGGCAGAGGAACAGTGAGTTGTTCCCAAAGAACCGAAGCATTTACAAAAGCTAAGTGCATATATTAAGGGGAAAAGCAGAAGAAAGCTGGAGAAAATTCAAAACACACTCATGAACAAATTCAGGAACAACAATCAGAGCTGAGAAAACAGTGTGGACCCAAGCTGAGGTAAAGGAAAACAATACTTTAAAATCTGCTTTATGAATCTTCATGCTTACTGTTTAGTAGGCTAAAAGAAGTCCAGTTTCAGAAAAGAGAGAAGAAAAATTTTCAAATGTGTGTATTATGGCAAAGATGTGAAAGTACTGAATGAAGACTCAGAATACTCCTTTTGTTGATAAAACCAGTTTAAAGCAATCCATATGACCACACAGAATATTAAAACCTAACACATAGGAGGAGTCTTGATTTTTCAGATTGTGAGACAGGCATAGGAAGGCAAATAGCAATGCAAAATAGAAGCCCTTAAGTGTTCAAAGAAAGTATATTCATTGAATGTGGTTATGACATCTCAGTGTGAAAAAATGGTATTCACGGATACATGCCCTAAAACCCAAAACTGAGTTTGCTTTTAAATTATAAAAGTAAACACTATGCCACAAAAGATTACTAAAAAGTGCACTAAAAACAGCATTTTTGTCAGAATTTCCACAAACCACAACATCCCTTGAGAATACATGTGGATGGATACCATAAAAATAATTTCTGTCTTCAGTTATAATGCCCAACCTTAATTTTTACAAGAGTGACTAAGGAATCATTCCAATAGTTGATGCAATTTACTAAATTTGCAAATTTGCGGAATTTGTAATAATTTTTAAGCCACTGTGTATACCATAATTTGAATAGTTTACACTAAATCTCAATTCTTATATTCATTTTTATAAGATACTACCACAGTAAATAAAACAATTTTATAAATGTTAGTCATGGTACTTTTTCTTCTTAATCATAAATTATCTCTCATTTCCCAGCTGATTTTATATTTCATTGGGTATAAAAAACATATCACAGGGTTTTAAAAGACATAGCTTGTTGTAAAATGAGATGATTATGGGATGTTTCAAAAATACAAAATAGAAGCTAAGGCAAGTTTTTAACGTTAAAATGAAGAAGAAACTGTGACAAAACTTTGTTAAAGTGCTGAAGACATCTGGCTTGCTTCCGTATAAAT
The DNA here is from genome assembly GCF_009834535.1 of Camelus ferus. Classification (NCBI taxonomy): domain Eukaryota; kingdom Metazoa; phylum Chordata; class Mammalia; order Artiodactyla; family Camelidae; genus Camelus; species Camelus ferus. The sequence continues at coordinate 82,602,047 of NC_045698.1, read as the reverse complement.
CTGTACTGGATAAGTCTTGAAGCATCCTACAGCTTATCCACTATACCTCCCCCTTCTATTCTTTCCCGAGAAAAATCAGCCCTGCCAGGTTGGCCATGGAAAAGTAGATGGACTTTAAAGATGCTTTAGAAGTCAATTACATTTCTAATTCTTAAAATGTATAGTATTACATCCACTGGAATGGGAAAAATATTTGAAAATCATATATCTAACATGGGGTTAATATCCAGACTATCTGAGAAACTTCTACAACCTAACAAAAAAGAAACAAATAACTGATATAAAAAACGGGCAAAGGCTGAATAGACAATTCTCCAAAGAAGACATACAAATGGCCAACAAACATATGGAAAAATTCTCAACATCACTAAACATAAGAGAAATGCAAATCAAGACCACAATGAGATATTATCTCACACCCATAAGTGGATGACCACTTTCAAAAGAATAGAAACCTCATCTCACATCAGTCAGATGGCCATCATTAAAAAGTCTACATATAATAAATGCTGGAGAGGATGTGGAGAAAAAGGAATTCTCCTACACTGTTGGTGAGAATGTAAACTGGTGCAGCCACTATGGAGAACAGTATGGAGGTTTCTTAAAAAACTAAAAACAGAGTTACTATATGATCCAGTAATCCCACTCCTGGGCATATATCTGGAGAAAACTCTAATTTCAAAAGACACATGCAACTCAACGTTCATAGCAGCACTATTTACAATAGCCAAGACATGGAAATAAACTAAATGTTCATTGACAGATTCTTGGATAAAGAAGATGAGATAGATAGATAGATAGATAGATAGATAGATAGATAGATATAAACACACAATGGAATATTACTCAGCCATAAGAAGGAATGAAATAATGTCATTTGCAGCAACATGGATGGACCTAGAGATTATCATACTAAGTGAAGTAAGTCAGATAAGAGAAAGACAAATATCATATGATACCACTTATATGTGGAATCTAAAAAATGATACAAATGAACTTATTTACAAAACAGAAATAGTCTCACAAACATAGAAAACAAATTTATGGTTACCAAAGGGGAAAAGGTGAGGAGGGATAAATTAGGAGTTTGAGATTAACCTATATAAAATAGATAACAAACAAGGGCCTACTGCATAGCACAGGGAACTGTATTCAATATCACATAATACCCTATAATGGAAAAGAACCTGAAAAAGAATAGATTTATATATATATGTAACTGAATCACTTTGCTGTATACTCAAAACACTGTAAATCAACTATACTTCAATTAAAAAAAAAACAACAGAAAATAACAAGTGTTAGAGAGGATGCAAAGAAATTAGAACCCTGTGCATTCTCAGTAGGAATGAAAAATGGTGCAGCTGTTATAGAAAACAGTACAGAGGTTTCTCAAAAAATTAAAAATGAAATTACCATATAATCCAGCAATCCCACTTCTGGGTATATATGCAGAATAATTCAAAGCAGGATTTGAAAAATAAATCTGCACATAGCAGCATTAGTCACAACAGCCAGGAAGTGGAAGTACCCAAACATTCAATGACAGATGAACAGATAAACAAAATGTGGCATATACACACAATGAAATATTATGCAGCCTTTAAAAAGGCAATCCTGTCAAATGTTATAACATTGATGAATCTTGAGGACATTATGCTAAGCAAAATAAGCCAATCACAAAAGGACATATATTGTATGATTCCTCTCATATAAATTATCTCAAATAGTCAAAATCATAGAAAAGTGGTTGCCAAGGGCTGAAGAGAGAGAGGCACGTGGGGTAGTGTTTAATGGGTACCGGGAGTTTCGGTTTTGCAAGATGAAAAAGTTCTACAGATCTGTTGCACAACAATGTGAATATACTTAACACTACTGAAATGTACACTTAAAATGATTAAGATGGTAAATTCAATGTCTTGTGTTTTTATTATAATTTTTAAACTATATACTGATGTCTGAGTATGAACCACAGAGAATATCATTTTATTTGTCCGCAATGTAGACTAGACACTGGAATTTTTTAAAGCGCCCCCTGTGATTCATCAGTGCCTTACAGGACCATGGGCCTAGTGTTGTCAGCTGTTAGGATTTTTTCTAGAATAAATAGAAAAATGAATAGACTCCACAGAGCCTCCATCTAGGTTCAGAGACAAAGCTTCAGGAGTTTTAGAATCAAGAGTTTTATATAAACATTTCTGATTTTTTAAAATGCTGGTAAGAAATTTTTAAAATGTTGTGCAAACCAAACAAACCATTTGCAGCCTCTTGGACTTCCTCGGATCTTTTAAGTTCCCTTCTAGTTTAAAATTTCTGTGAATCAACGTTAAGTTTCCTGTGTCTCAGTAGCTGGTCTTCTTACCAGAGGACTCTCCTCTGGCTTTAGAATCTTCCCTGTGTGAAGTACTCATCAGTAAAACGAGTCAGGGTGCACAACAGGGTGCCCCAAGAGAAATATCATGGTTACAAGTCCTCAGTTCCATGTGGATTATCATTTTGGCAATAAATGAGATTGGGTTTTTTTAATTTTCCATTGAAATGTAGTTGATTTACAATGTTAGTTTCAGGTGTACAGCAAAGCGATTCAGTTATACGTACACGTGCATATTTTTTTTTCTTTTCAGATTCTTTTCCAGTATATGTTATTACAAGAAACTGAATATAGTTCTCTGTGCTATACAGTAGGCCTTTGCTGTTTATTTTATATATAGTAACATGTGTCTGTTAATCTCCAATGCCTAATTAGATCGGGGATTTTTGAACAACTATTTCAGGCAGAGAAACCAATCATCTCGGGGATTGCTTGTTTGTTTGTTAGGTTTCCAGTTTGAGAGAATCCTGTAGCTGAAGTTCAATGGTACATGGACTCCTAAATACATTGCACATACAAAAGATGAGTTGCTTTGATGTAAGTAGGATTGGGGAAATGGGGAGTGAATGATTGTACTTCATTTCCTGCCTTATCAGAAGGCTATTCTGCCCTGAATAGATTCCACAGAGCCTCCATCTAGGTTCAGAGACAAAGCTTCAGGAGCTGGAGGAGAGCAAGCAGTGAGCTGAATGTCTTTACCCCCTGCTCCACAGCAGCCGCTGCTCTTCTCAGCTCTACTGAGTTTCCACTTAGGCTGTTGTTAGAAAAGGGGTTCAGTGGCTTCAAAGAAGGAAGTTTAAAGGACCCTGACCCAGATGAGGGCACCTAGTGTCCTCATTAACTTTCAAGATGACATCAACAGAGAGAAAACTAACTGCACACGTAGAAAATACAAACACTGTTGAACAGTGAATAAATAGATTGGAAAGAAGGTGGAATTCTGAGGCTGTTCAGCACACCAAGTCAAATGTTATTGTTTGGAACACAACTCCAACTTCAGGGAAAGCATAAGTAGATGTAAGCACCTAGCCACTCAGCCTCCTTGCTGACCCTCCACGTGGAGCAACATAAAGTCTGGACTTTAGTGTCTGTGGGAACGTAAAGCATGCTTAGCAATGAGGTTAATTAAAGGTCTATACCATGAAGCCTGAGGAAAGAGTAATATAACCAAGGTTATTCTGTCAGGATAAAAACACTATGAAAGATTTAATATAAAAAGACAAAGCTGCAGAGGCAGCAAAAAAAAAAAAAAAAAAAAGGTAAGTTGGACTATATCTAAATTTAAAGATTTTGTACATCAAAGGACATCATCAACAGAGGGAGAGGTAACCCATGGGATGGAAGAAAATATTTGCAAATTATGCATCTGATAAAAGGTTAATATCAGGTATATAAGCAGAACTCCTAGAACTCAACAACAGCAAAAAAACCAAACAGCTTAATTAAAAAATGAGCGAAGTACTTGAACAGAAATTTCTCCAAAGAAAATTCACAAATATCCAATAATCATATGAAAAGATGCTTTACATCTCTATTAGGGAAATATAAATCAAAACCACAATGAGATACCACTTCCCATCCATTAGAATGGTTATTATCAAAAAAACCAGAAAATAATTATTGGTGAAGATGTGGAGATACGAACTCTTCTGCACTGTAGGTGAGAATGTAAAATAGTGCAGCCACTGTGGAAAATAGTATGGAAGTTCTTCAAAAAATTAAAAACAGAACTACCATATGATCCAACAGTTCTACTTCTGGCTATATACCCAAAAGAACTGAAAGCACAGACTTGAAAAGATATTTGCCCACCCACATTCATAGCAGTATTATTCACAATACCCAAAAGGAGGAAGCAACCCAAATGTTCATCAACAGATGAATGGATAAAGAAAATGTTGTATATACCTACAATGGAATATTATGCAGCCTTAAAAAGGAAGGAAATTCTGACACATGCTACAGCCTGGATGAATCTTGAAGATATTATCTGAAGTGAAACAAGCCAGTCACAAAAGGACAAATATTTTATGATTCTACTTATCTAACATACCTAGAGTAGTCAAATTCATAGAGACAGAAAGTAGAAAGGTAGTTGCTGGGACTGGGGTGGAGGGAGGAAAGAGGAGTTACTGTTTAATGAGTACAGAGTTTCCATTTTGTGAGATAAAAAATCCTGGAGATAGTGGTTAACAGTCACACAATAGTGTGAATGCCACTGAATGGTATACCCTTTTATAAAAGATTTACCTTTTTATAAAAGATTTACCTTTTGTTTAAATGGTAAATTATATGCTATGTATATTTTACCACATTTTTTAAAGACAAAGACTATAACCATCATGAAAGCGTATTGGTCCAAATGCCAAGTGAGTTTCATGAGATGCCAGCCATATGGACTTAACATATTTCCTCTGTAATATTGTCTCATTTAATTTGATAGACATAAGAATCTGCAGTCCATCAGGGTGAACTCTGAGTGCACCTGCAATGGCAGGACTGGTTACAGGGACTCTGACTTAGAGAGAGATCGATGGAAATTAGAAGGCAAGCTTAGAAGGGCAGGTTGAACACGATTAGATATGTAGGATCAGTGAAAACATAAGGCCTACATAAGGCCAAAAGGATTTTAGTGAACTTGATGATTTTTGAACATTATTGGCAAGATTGCTTATAACAGACTTCAAACTACTCATTATAACAGGGTAGATAAAAGTCAACTGGCACAGTTTGTGAGAATGAAGTCTTTAGACTCCTAACAGGACAACCGCGTAGACATTAGGGATTGTTTATCAGACACTGAATGTAATACAGAAAGAAACTAAAGGATCTTAAAATTGCCTCATGGATGCTAAAACAATCTCATGGTTTGAGACAGCAATGATTTCACACATTTTATAACACTGAAAGGTCTGGCCCTACTTCCTCTGGAAAAGTGAAGATTCTAATTTTTTTCAACCTCTCAGCTTCAGATGGCTCTGAAAAACAGACCTGCTGGGCATGAGGAGTGCCATCATTAAACATGCTTAAAGGAGTTTAAATATCAATGGATAATGAATAAATGACATACCAAATGTGATATTTGCATGAGTTGGGAACTAGTAGCAAATTCACAACAAATAAGAGAAAATTCCAAAAAAATGATCCGGGAAAAGCTCCAAAAACTTAGTTGCAAACATAAACAAGAATTTTCAAGAAAACATTGTGTCAATTTAGCTTTTCACAAGATTTAAGTATAGAATGTATTTTCAACCCTTGAAACAACCAGCTTCAAGATCAGGTGCAAAGCTCTCAGGTTCATGATGGTGCCAGAGGACACAAGCCTCTGCTGTGCCTGAGGTGAGCCGTGCAGGAAGAAGATAAAGGCATGATGCCTTGTGTGGGGTAAGAACAGCAGGAAGAAACACAATGAGCTGCCAATGAGCTCTATCTGCAAGCTGGTCCCCCTGATCCATGGGCAGCACTGTGGTACCCAGACACCTACCCACAATGCCTGAAGCACATACCAGAAGGATGTTCTGTGTCTAAACACCTGCCGAGCTGCAGAGGCAAAGACCTGTCCAGGTGGGCAGAATGTAATTGACCTATGTGCTTTTCTTATTTTTAATGAAACTCCTCTTGGCTTCAAGTTACTGAATATTTACATCATAAAAGCTGTGTTCCATTTCATAGAGATAGCCATTTCAGGGCTTGGAATTTAGACAAATGATCTACTCCACTACAACCATCCATGAGACCCACACCACTACCATTTTTCAGCATTCAGTCTTCCTAAATTCTTCCAGACATGGGCTACATTTTACCCAAAAAGCATCTATCCATTCACAGGAGCAGTGCTTCATGGAGGAACAATTGCTCACACTCGCGAACCAAGCTTCTTGTGAGTAGAGGTTACTGTGTCTTAATACACTTTCTGTGTAGAACATGGAGAGGAAGTGAATCACATTTTGCAATCAGATCTCTGTTCGCCCTTGTGACATAGCAATGGAGGAGAATGAAACATTCACTGACTGTCAAGCCATAAAAGATGCCTTTAAATTGCCCATATTTCTGTTTCAGTGGTCTTTTTTATTAAAACATAATCAACTCATATTGGATGAAACAGACACGAGACTATGGGAAGAGCAACTATTCCAAACCCAGAGAAGGACTGGACTTCTCACTGTTTGTTATTTCATTAATTTAAAAGTGTTTTTTAATTAGGAGTTTGGGATTAGCAGAGACAAACTTCTATATAAAGAATAGATAGAAATGAGGACCTTTGGTATAGGAAAATAAATTCAGTATTTTGTAATAATCTATAATGAAAAAGAATAAAAAAGATAATATGTGTGTGCATACACACACACACACACACACACACACACACACACACACATATATATATATAACTGAATCACTATGCTGTACACCAGAAACTAATACAGCATTGTAAATCAACTATACTTCAATGTATAAAAGTAAATAAATAAAAATAAAGTAATAATAGCTAACACACACAAAAAAGGTATTTTGAGATTCAGTCCTACACAATTCCCTCTAGCCCAAGTCAAGGGCTTAGTCTCGCTCCAAAGCTTTTTAAAGAAAACATGGATTCCAAGTCAATGCACATCAGTCATGTGGGGGTGGAAGCAGCTTTTGTAATGAGACATGGATCTGAATCTCAGCCTTATCACTAATTAGATACGTGACCTGACATGAGTTTCTTGACCTCTCTGAGCCTCTGCTCCCTGTCTGTAAGACGGTGCTGATAAAGCTCCCCTCTGCTGCTTGCTGAGGATATTAAATGAGGTAATAAAGTCTACACTACCTGGCACAAAGTCAGGCACATGGTAACCGTTTCAAAAATTGAAGGGAAGGAGACTAGGAAATTTTTGCCGCCTTCTATATGTCCTGAGGAGGAAGAGGAGGAGAGAAAGAAAGAAGAGGGGAAGGAGTACCACAGAACAATGAACTGACATCCCTAAAATAAGTCACTATCTTAAAATCCTTTCTAATAGAAACACAGAATAGAATCAAAAACCCATCTTAGACAGCCATCTCATAAAGCAAGTAAAGGACTCCCACCATAACATCAAGAATCCAATGGGTTCCACAGTATTTAACTTGGACTTGTACTCAGACCATTCATAATGAGGACAAAATCACTTCTTAAATAAATTAAAGGGAATTTAAAGATGTCCCTCTATCCCCAGTCTCTACTGTAAGAGCTAGATTTCCATATTTGTCTCCCTTTCCCATTCAGCTTATACTTGCTATGCCCCCACTAGGATGCTTTTATCCTGTTTCCCTCTCTTCCATCTGTTTCAGGTCCATTCACATGTTGGTCTAGTCTTTTGGACCATTTCTAATCAGTTTTCTTCATACCTCAACACAGAATGATAACTTTGGGCAAGCCTTGAAAAGTAAACTGCAGCCAACTAGCAAATTCAAAACAAGCCTAAGGTCAGCAGCACACCAGTGAGAGCAGGATTCATTACATGGACATTAAAACATTTGACATGAAAATGAAAAGGAGAGTTAAGCAGTTAATGCATCTGGCATGGTAGCATCCAGAGGGGCAGGGGAGGATGAGACATCAAATAAGTTCAGAAACCAAGGAGACATTATGAACAAATAGGACCACTGCCTACACGTTCCTGCTACTCTCTGTAAGATCTGAACGTCCTTGGAATCCTATCATTTAAGAGTGCAACCCTTTCCGGCTCTGGGAGGCTTGAATGTCTCTAGTGAAATGCCAGCATAAATGAAAATCTAATAGCTTTCCACCTGCAGCACCTGTGCAGACAAACTGTACCAGGCTTCAGACAAGTTGAAGGGCCTCAGTGTGTCATAGATGGAACAGCTGGTCCAGTCAACGCTCATTTGCTGAACGGTTCCTGTAATCCCAGCTTGAGCTGGAAAGGCAACTCTACAAAGGTAGTTAACTCAGAGCTTCCACGCAAGAAACATCTGTCATCTAAACAACTCTGTGCAAGATGCCTGCCTTTTTGGCTGTGGCAAGTGATGACAAAGACTGCCACCAGAAAGAGTGACGATGTTAATTGACACATTCTTTCTGAAGTGACACAGCAAGCCTCTGTTGCTGCTAGCTCAGGATCTCAAACAACATCTGGGTGCAGAATCAGTCATTTACCCAACACCCTTCTTGGAATAAAATGAACACTTGGCTATTCATGAAGCATTTTGGTCCTGTTCCATTGAGAGGTACTTTAGATACCTATTTATTTCACCTATCGAGAATTTATATTCTACGTCATTGCATCTACTCGACAATCTGTACTATTATCAAAAAGAAAAATGTGAAAAGCCTTTTCAGGAACAGAATGGTAGAAATCTTCAAATAACCCAACTAATTTCAAAATACTTTCTCATTCCCAGAATTACCCAGTGGGTACAAGCATGTACTATGGAGACAGTGTATTTTTCACACAAAACGTTCCCTTTTTATGCATTGGCTGAAACATGTCCTATCTTCTCATGCAGTCATTAGTTAGCAAAGTTCTTAAATTGAACTATTTCTTGAGATCTGTTCCTTTGGTGATTCATACCCACTAACCATCACTGATCCTGGTCCCATCCTATACAGAAATTCTCAGTAAAAGGAAATGAGAAGATTGTAAAAACACAAAGCCTATGGTCACGCCTGCCCTCCAAAACTGATAAACCAATAAAGCCAACAAAACACTTGGAAGTCAATAAAGATAAAAGGAGGTCCCTACATGCTCCATGACCACCTGATCTCACATTGTTCTACTTCTATTCTTGGCTTTGTCTTCCGTTTCTAGATCGTGTCCCATCTTTTGGGAAAGTCTGAACTTGCCTTAGGCATGAGAAAACTAAATGCTTTTAGTGAATATTCACCCCTACATCATCCTTCATTATACAAACTTTGTCATGCATTTTCAAGGCGAGCACCTTATCTGAGCACCCCCTCTCTCCCCATGATGTGGAGAGGGGAATGTCCAAAATTTCCCAAGAGAATGAGACTGGATGCAAAGAGCCATGCAAACCTTCAGGCTAGAATAGGCTGTTCTGAATTCACTCCTTGAGGAAAAGAATTTCTTTAAATGGTAGTCCTTTAAAATGTTAATCTATTGGCAATGTACTTTACATCCCTTTAGGGAAAAACAAAGGACACTTTGTTTCCTACAGACACTTTACAGATGACTAGCTGAGTTGGTTAATGCTTAATATTCATCACAACATGATGGTCCCCAAATTTTAGGAAGATTATTAAGGATGACTTCACAGCCTAAGACAGTGGCGTAAAATGCCTTCCCGTTACTGCTTCTGTCCTCAAAGCCTAATGATTATTCCTGCACATAGCTTTACACTTTGACTTTTTTTTTTAATCATTACCAGGCCATCAGACATGGATTAGGAGCAAAGTCAAAGTAATAGGAAGTTATATCCCACTATTAGTTTCGAGCAACTAAGAATTCCCACTTGAATGAAATGAATTTTATTTTACACCAAAGTCAATGATAGAGCTCTAGTCTGGAACTTCAGTGCTATACTCACTTACTGGAAGGTTAGTTCATTAGTTACCTGGACTTGAGCACAGAAACCCTGAACTCCACTCTTCAGACCTGCGTCAGAGTTACTATTTAATCATGCCTAAGTCGTTTTTCCCTTGGTATGTGTTTTCTCCATTTGAACATGGCAATCATCCAAATTCTTCAAGTCAGGGACCTCATTTTAGGATTTATTTTCAAGCTGTTTCTAGAAGCCATAAAATTCTACATAGTTATTTCAGGTGTTACATATAAATAATTTAGTCCAAAATTTTTAATATATATTTTAACACTGTGGGAATATACTAGGAATCACCAACTCACATGTGATATGTATCAGATTTTAACACATTTTGGTGAACCCTCTTGCAAGATATTGCCTGGTTAACTCATTCTTGTCTACAAACCTCAATATAAAACTCCTGGGGAGGGCACAGCGCAAGTGGTAAAGTACATGCTCAGCATGCATGAGGTCCTGGATTCAATCCCCAGGACGTTCTCTAAAACTAAATTAATAAGCCTAATTACCTCCCTACCACCAAAATAAAATAATTAAATAATACAAAAATAAATAAATAAAATATAAAACTCCCTCTACCAAATTTTTACGTATCAATGACCTTACTTTCAATACATTATTTAACACTAAGGGTGTAGATTAGCCCTGGTCTTTTTTTTTTTTTTTTTTTTTAAGTATCACCAGTGCCTGGTTTACTCTAACTTTCAAAGATGTGTAATCAAGTCCCCACATATGTGAAAGACTTTGTCAAGGCCTCCGTGCTAAACCAGTCCATATTGCACATGTGCAATACCTAGTCTTATCATGGAAACTTTGGGTCCTGTGGCAAGATGGTGCTAGCGGAAACTATTAGAGTCACATTACAAGGGCTGGTTGGTTAACAGCAGATTTGCAATTATGTTGGGAAATCATGTGCATTTTCAGGGTGACAAACAGTTTTCAGAACTGTAAAGGGTTAGAGGAGACCCCACTCTGGATTTCATGCAACTGGATAGGATCTCAGACAGGTAGAACTGAGAGAATGGAAACTCCACGTTCCTTGAACATCTCATAACCTGACATCTCAGTATTATTTGCTAAGTAATCATCCTTTAAGCTTATCACAGTGAAATGTATCTTCTACAAGATTTATATAAGAAAATTCAGTTTTCCCATACCAGTAACCCAGGTCTACAAATACCCCTCCCATTTATATACTATGTAAAATTCAGATTCATCTATGTGGAACATAGTCTTACCACATAGTAGTAAATTATTCAATAACAAATGAATTTCCAACAGATAATGCCTTAATGTTATTGAATTATAAATCATTTAATACTTACCAGTTTTGTGTGCTTCTTGTGTGACTTTGATGCTTATAATGAGAAATACAAGCAGTGAGGTATCATTGGTGATGCAGTTTTGAATGGAATTTCCTACTATACCTCCCTTGAGTTTCTGAATAAATAATAATTACAGTGTCCTGAGAGCATACAGCAGTCTGTTACTATTTTCAACTACCCGTCTGCTGAATCAGTATTTTCGTAATATAGATATTTTATACTTTGGAGTTCTACAGAAAATTCTACTTGTAAAAGGAATCAATTACTGGGAGAAAAAAAAAGTTTGGAAACTGCTGTTTTGAAGCTTACAACCACTGACACCATTTGCAAACCATCCTGCTAAGTAGAGCCGAAACATCAAATGTGTAGTCCACACTGTGCTTTGTCAGAGCTATGAGTAGACATCACCAGGAAGAAAGGGAGACTGCTTACCTCATGTTGACCCAACACGCAGATGGAACAGCTCTCCAAAATCAAATATGTGGTCAATGCATGAAATTAGAAAATATGGCTCTGTGGGGAGACGCAAAATTTGGATGCCATCTGCATCAGAAACAATCAAACAGGTCTCATGATGATACTATCACGTCATTGACATTTACTATAAATATTGGATGCCTCTAGCCTTTTTTACTTATAATAAGGAATTAAAGCAGTCATTAAATGTTGAGCTGTGATTAGACATGGGTTCCAGCTATGTTCTTAGCCTCATTGTCCCATTCAATCTCGTCTTTTTGCCACTATTCATTTGCCTCCAAACTCAAAATCAAGCTACTCCTGTGAGTTATGCAATTATGACTTCCCAATGAAAGTTTTCTTTAAGAATATCAATAAAATGTCCTTCACTAAGAAAGAACTTACACTTTGTTTCCTTCCCCCCCACCTTATTCCTCAAATAAGAGAACAACATGAGCAGAGAGTAGTACTCCTTACTATATATTTTTAGTACCTAAGAAGTAAAAGAATACGAACGACCACCCATTCTCCTCCCATACCTATTTTTTTAAGCTTGATCTAGGTTTATCAACTTAATCTAGTTTTCCTATAACACCAGTCACTATTGTGTGCAGACAACTGAATTCAGCAGGACTTGAGTATTGCAGATGACATTGTACTTATTCTTAAATCATTAACTGTTTTATCTTAGACTGTTTTTCCCTTAGCATTTCACATAATTGATGCCTACTCTTAGATGCTTAAAGTGAATGCACTTAATTCTAAAATCAGCAGTGTCCTTACGTTTTTTCTATTACTTCTATATTACATACTTATCAAAACAATACTGAAGCCAGATAATGTGTGTAGAGAAATATGAGTTAATCCTAAAAAAATACTTTAGTTTTTCTATTATTTAATATCTTTTAAGAGAAGACAAGTTGACAACTTCTTTTCTGAAGAAAATGACTTCATACGGGTTTTCCCAGAATCAAAACCTGATAATAAACATTCCAGTTCAGATAGTTAATATGAGAAATGGGAAAAAATAGGATAGTGAGACAGAAGAGAAGGCAGGCATTAAAGAGTATGTTACTAGCCAGGTAATAGTGTGGGAGAGTGGAGCTAATCCACAGAGAAACTCTGGGAAATACAGTCATCCAACTTGAAGGGCAAGGAGCTGGGGAATTTATGTACCCACTCCCATCAGTCATTGGTTGAGAAGTGCTCCCTGAAAACTATTAATTCCCCTCACTTGCTCCTCACCATCTGCACAGGCAGAGCAGATTTCTACTGTTTCAGAAGTTCGTGGACCAGAAAATGGTAAAAAATGGCAGTTGAAAGTTTGCACACAGAATGACAAGGTCTAAGAAATATGGGAGGGACAAAGAACGAATTTCCAATAGCAGACAAGTGGCAAAAGCAAATTCAGAGGGCTTCACAAGTGATCTTAGCAACCAGGACATATAACAAGTGATCTCTCCCAACAAAAGCCTGAGATGCACTATTCTTTACCATTTGAATAATGATTGCTTGTTGTCATTTGTTAAACAGTGCTTATTTGCCAGGTCCTTCAATGACTGCCGAATGTCCAGGATCTCATTTAATGTCCACAACAATTCCATTATTATCATCAGCAGTGTATAGGTGAGGAAGTTGGGCTCAGAGGGATTACATAATTTACTGAAGTAGCAGACCCAGACCCAGGTCTCTCAGATGCCAAAGTATATGCTCTTTCTGTCTCCTACCATTTACAAAGGTCCCTAGATTGACAGCATATTTTCTTTAGCTTGAGTTTGTAATCAGCTCTGGAAATTCTATCTATAAAACATCACAGTCTACCACTTTCAGAGAAAGACCTGAGTCTTCATATCTTTGAAACTCCAGCCTATGTACCAAAAATGGACAGACCTCCCACCCTGGTGGCCCTGCCAATCCTGCAGTACAGACTTTTACGAGAAGCTCTTATTTAAGGCTCTGTACCTGCCCCTTGGTGGTTAGTGCTTTCAAAGAGCCATGTGCTCCATGAATTACAAAACCATCTCTGCGTCTGTTTCCCTTCCTGTCTGACTTCCATTCGCTCTGCCTGGTCATGAATGGGGAAGCTTCTTTTCTGTAGCATCATTTCAGTCTGACTTTTCCTTCACCTCTTCACATTCCACGTTCCACCAAGTGGCAATTTTATTCTAAGATCGCCAGTATAGAACTTTAAAATAGATTTTCAAAGGACATCTGACTGTTAGAACTTCAAATAGCTCAAATATAACCATTTTCTATCATACACCTAAATTGTAATCTATTTTAAATAGCATTTTGAGCAAACTAATATTTCATAGTCACTTGTTCCATTTTACTCCTGAGTCTCCAAGTGATTCTTAAAACCTTCAAACTTTTAAGTCCTCTAATGCTATCACAGCCCATTTTTAATTATTGGTATCAAAAGGAAGGGGCTACTGTAGGGGGGAAAGCCTTCTATGTCCTTTTTCCAGCTTAATTTCTAGACAAAAGCTTTGAAGTGATCAACAGACAGAAGAAATGTGAGTCCAAATAAGCCACAAACTAGGAAGACAGTCCAAGAATTAGCAATGAAGGTCAAATCCAAGTACAGCAAATCCCGTGGAGAATACTGATGTTTTGTTGTAGTGACATTTCAGAGTTAATTGGTAGCTTGTTAAAGATTATGTTTCCAAGATCAAAAGGGATAGTGCTGAGATGCTCAGAAATGGAAGCAAGAGGGCTCGACAAACAGTCAAACAGTAGCTGTTTGGAAATTATAAACGGTACCAAGTGACTAATAAGGGAGATAAGCAGCTTATCACTTTTCAGGGAATTTTGTGACTTTCAAACAACAGAGTGTAATGGGGGGAAGTTAATCACAGGTCTCTAGGATGCACTTTTATCCTCATGAGGTTGGAAGTCAGGGAGAGGAGACGGTAAAGAGAACCAGGAGTTATAAAGCTGTGGCTTGGAAAGGCCTTTCACTGTTCTATACTTGTAGCATCCACCCCTCAAATTCCTCAAATTCTGTTTTTCCTTATCAGCTTTATTTCCAGCTGGGTGTTATATGTGCCAGACCCCTTTTCTACAGCATTAGCCTGTTCAGGTCTCGAGGTAACTTAAAATAATACAAAGAAAGATCTGTACTGCAGAATCTCAGGAGATTTCACTGATTTCATGATGCTTTTAATGGATTAAGGCATGGCATCCTCTGGCCTTGCCTCATTTTAAAAAGAGAACAAAAAGCACCCATGGCCCCATTTGAATCCAGTGACCCACATAGTCCCATGAGTGACACTCATCCCACACAGAAGAATCTGAGCTTACTGTCTACGTTGATACTCGGTTAAATCCACCCTACACACCATCACCTAAATTACTTTTCTAAAACACACATCTGATGGAGTCACTCCTCACCTGCACCCTCAGTGAATCCCCACTGCCCACAGAACAAGGTTTAAATGACAGAGCCCTGCCTCTCTCTCCAGCCACATCTCCTGTCACCCTCCTTCCTCAAATTTCATGCCCAAGCCATAAAACATTCTCCTCATTTTAAGGATTCTGTGGTTCCTCTGCCTGAAACTTTCTTCCTTTCTTCCATCTTTGCCTGGAAAGATCCTAAAAAATTTATACTTACCCTGTAGATCTCCAATATCACTTCCTTCAGGAAGTCTCTCTGGGTCTCCCATTCCCTATCCTCACCACCGGGCTTGGTTAAACTGACTTTCCTGTTTGCACTCATAAAGATCCACTTCCCCTATCAAATGACTTACTTCCTGCGTTGTAATTGCCTATGTATCAGTGTCTCTGACTGAACCATAAGCTCCTTAAAGACTGAGAATTGGATTTCTTCTCTAACGTAGTATCTGATACATGATACAGTAACTCAGTAAATATCTATTGGCTGAATGAATAAATGAATGACATGCTAACCAGATGCATGAGGTCAGTCCCTATTCCATTCCTCCCTCTCTTACCTACAAAACAAATCACAGCCCAGTAATTCTGGTTGTCCACCCTGATCCTGTAGCATTTGTGAAATTACAGCAATATCCTTCCCACCCCAGACACCTCCACTTCTGGTAATTTGTTCCCCTTGGCTCTGGTAATAACAGTGTTACCTAAGTTTGACCAGACTTCTCCCACCACATCTGCAATCCTCTGGGCCAGGTGCAGCAGCTCACTTTCACAATGCTAGGACAGGCCACAAAACAGGTGACAGTCCCTCTGCACACTTCAGGGAGCAGCACCAAGGGAAGAGCACTTGGGAAATGCCACTGTCAGCCCAGAAAGTTCAAGGTATTTCCATAGTCTCGGCCCTACTCTTTCTCTGAGAGTGAAGGTCCAAACACCACATTAGAGAACTTTCTGCACCTCCCTAGGTGTAAACAAGCTCCACCTTTGAAACACAGTCTTGATGGAACCAAATATAAAAGCCATCACAATGAATGAAGCCAAGGTCTCCTCCATTCTGGGAACTATGTGCAGTTCTTTGCTATCTCCACAAGCCATAAAAAGTGAACGTGAAATTCAGGACTTTGCCTTGTCCCCAGAAACATCCAAGCTTGGATCTGTCTTTCTAAAACCAGATCTTTGCCTTCTGAACCACTAGTCACACATACAGAAGTATAACAGGATTATTTCTGTCTATCTGGGGACCTGGAATCTTTCACAGTGTTCCTGTTAAGTCTCCCAGGACAGCAAAACTTTATCTACAAAGGGTTAAAGATATTTTACTCCCAATTTTCACAAATCTCCTCATCTCTTGTGAGTCGCATGCAGCTAATTCCAGGAAGATTCCATTTTGAATTGGAAACGTAGTTGTGAGGGTCAGACTGACTTTGGGGCTCCCTTTGGATATGGTCTTCCAGACTTTCAAAACGCCATTAAGAGGAAGGTTCACCCCACGACAAGGAAATCCAAGGAAGTACTTGCAGTCAAGGGCTGGCCGTGGCTTCTGAGCTACGTCCAAAAAGAAATTCCTACTGTACCTGCATCTCCTCAAGCAATTTGTGACTGTCCAAGAGCCATCACAAGAGTGTGGACCATCCCTTAGCTGCCTCCACTGTAGCTTATTAGTAAGGCTGTCAGATTTAGTCAATAAAAATACAGGATACCCAGTTAAATTTGAACTTTAGATGCCTTATAAATAATTATTTTAGTATAAGTATATCCTGCATAATATTGGGGGCATACTTGTATTAAAAATGTACTCATTGTGTTTTTTTGACATTCAAATTTAACTAAACGGCCTATATTTTTATCTATCAACCCTACTCATCAGAAGTGATGAAGGGTCATAAAGATCCAAGAGATGCCACAGAGCATCCATGACTTTTATTTACACACCCTAAACAGTGAGCACAAACTTTCATTCCAATTAATTAGCTATAGTGAAGTATATCCTCAGTTTTGTGGCTTTTTCTACTTGTCATTGCCACTATCTTCTTTATTTTAAAAATATGTCTATTTTTTCAAAACTTAACAGTTCATCAAAAGTATGAAAGTTCCTTAGACAAAGGGAAAACAACATGATTCTGAAAAGCGAAGGAAATCACCTGGTGTTTAGTAAAGAAGTATTAGGGAGACTAAAAAAGCCAAACTTAATAAACAAATCTCTCCAAGGATATTTTCATAGCTTGATATCCTCCCATACCCTGAAAATATTATTGCATCGACAGTGTAAAACTGCTGGGCAAATGTGAGGCTTCCTTAGGATTCTATCAAACTGAGGATGCTTCTGTGCTAAGCAGTGAACAGAGTGACTGCCCCCGGGACACTGGCACTTGGTGGAGATCTTCCAAAGGCCTGGGGCAGAAACAGCAAGTAGTTCTGTGTCTGCATCTTGGCCCCAATAACACTACAATCCCAGTACTTTTCTGCTTATCTACATTTTCCTGTTTCTATTTGGACTACATCCTAGACTCGACAAGACATAAATAGCATTCAGGAAGCTATTCAGTTTAGTTACTCCCTATAACACCCCGTGCTTGTTTTAGAGATGTAAAAATGTAACATGATGTATAAGATTTTAGTCACAAAACTCATTAGGTCTCCCAGATGGAGGCAAAAGAATAAAACAATTTGAGAGGCATGGATTCTGATTTGCTCCAATGTCTTTGGCAAGTCGCTTGGCCTCTGTATTTATCTGTACTTATCTGCACTTATCTGTCACATGGGGTTTATAACTGTACCGACTCCATAGATATGTTGTAAAAATTATGTATAAAGTAACTAGAAATCACAGACAAAGAGTAAGCTCTCCACAGATATTGACTATTAACTAATGGAAATATTTCTCCATGAAAAAGACTACTTTATCAGTGGATGACTCAGTGGGAGAGTGAATCTTAGAATCACAGCATGTTGGAGGTGACCTAGTTCACACCCCTATGTGGAAGAAAAAAGTGTGTATGTGTAGAAAAAGGTCTGAAAGTTTATACGTCAAATAGTTAATCTTGTTAACTTTGAGGATTGGAATAAATTGCAGAAGGAGTAAATAAAAAATTAAGTGTAATTCAATTTCTATATCATTCTGAGACTTTAAAAAACCTGTAAGTGTAAATATTTTTAATGTGGCAGTGTCTTGAATTTTCCCTGATATGTCTATATTGTTACTTCAGAATTGCTGGCATTTCTTGCTATCTTTGGATCTATACTCATTTGAGTGAGCAGGCCACTGTGGAGGGAGGCAATGATAGAACAGAAGGGAAGTGCGAGAGAGTCTTTGGAATGCCAACAACTCAAAACGATCAAACTTTGGGGAAAGGGTTTGATGGAAATAGTGTGCCCTTAGGAGGAAAAGGATTCCTTGGGCTGGACAGAGGGAGGTGGGGGTGCTAGACAAGGGAACTGACCAGGAAGGAACACACAAGTGCAGAGCAAGCACCCTGAGACTACTCTGCTTGCCTCCACATGAGGATGTGCCTCCAGCACCCATGACTCACAAGCAAGAGAAGAACCCAGGGGTCCCCCATCCAATTTATTGTGTGTCTCTTATGCCTGGACATTCATAAGCCCTTGAGTTGTGGGATGGCCCAGACACCTAAAGGGGTGGTCTTGGTATGGAGGGGTAGCCCCTGTATCTATACTTGGTGGGAACAAACAGAACCAGCTCAGAACTCCCCTAGGCCAGAGGTTTTCTGCACAAAAAACACTCTGGATAGGTATGCTTTATCTGGGCCAAGCACGCCTCAGTGATCTTGGAATTTCTTAGTACCTGATATAACTACAGTGTACAGTAACTTCAGGCATGAATAAGTTCTTCATCCATCACCTTCAAATGCTCCAAGCTAGTGTGATCTGGTCCCAGCTGAACTCAGGGCTGCAAAACAAGAACAAATTCTCAGATGGTTCCGGGAGTTGCGCTCACACTCCCTTAGACCAGAAGAGACATGATAATGGCATCTGCTTCACAGAGCCACCTGCAGACTAGACAGTCCATACAAATGTGTAGAAGAGTGCTGGGTTCATGACACTTGGTCAGTAATTCTTAGCTGATTTTATTCTCATTATCTCCCGTCTTCATTAGAGAAGCTTAAAGATTAAATTCTCATGACCCCTCAGAAAAGGTAAGCTAGTTTTTCTACTGATAATGATTCTGACTCTATGTTTAAGAAGCCATCAAAATCAACTGTTAAAAAAACAGGAGACTTTAAAGTTTCGAGGGAAAAAGCAGAGTGTCTTGGAGAGGAAAGAACTTGGCCAAGAGACTGGGGAAAATATTCCCTAGGAATTGAGAAGAAGAGAGAGTTCTGGGGACCCAGAACAGGTCAGATTCTTGGCAGCACACGAGTAGGCCAGGAAATCTCAGAGTGGGATGTCATCTGAGAAACCAAAAAAGGCCGTGGCCTTTGCGCTTAAGAGTTGCCTGGCACGGCAGGAACAGCAGAAATCTGTCAGACCCGATGTTCTCATCGTAGTCAGGGCAACGGGCATCTCCACTGAGCCTGGCCGGGTAAGTGACTAGAGCTCATAGGGCCCTTTCAACTCTATCACCATAAACACTCACACACCCCGTACTGATTAGAAAGAGGGAAACTTTACAGTGTGCAGCAGATATTCTCAAACTATATTTGGATATTGTGCGAAATGGAACCATTCCCATATGGGTTTTATGGGTGGTTTCTTTCCAATTCAGTTTTTTTTGTTTGTTTGTTTTTTTAAGTGGATGTTAAGGTATATTTATTCCCATAACTTTTACCTAAATTATCTTAACTGGATATAAATTCAAATCTGAACTTAGATCATTGTCTGGGGACTCTAATTTGATGAAGGTAGTCTTGGTATGAGCTTTGTTCTTAGAAGGGTTGGGAACTGATCTGAGGGTCTCCATGGACCTGCTTTTGTCAGTTGTCAAAAAAAGGGAAGCTTCCATAAAGCAAGAACACAAGTGAGGTTCTCCCCTTTCAACACACATCGCATAATTTGTGAGGAATAAACTCTAAATGTTTGTGGGAAAATTAGGGAAGGAGATTAAAAGGTTATCTAAATCGGGAAAAAGGCCAGGATAGCAGGATGGTAGAGACAAGTAAAGTACCTTAAAGATAGAGAGGATTTGCAAAAGAAGAGAAAGAAAAAAAATTCTAATGGGTTAACCTGCAGCATTAAAGTGAAGGAAGATTATTGATGTGGGAAGGCTATGGAATAAAGTAGATAACACTTATCAGAAGATGCTGAGATTATGGTGACAAGCGTGATTATCAAATTACAAGTTTACTGCAATGGCATTTTAGGGGACACTGGAAAGGTCCAGTGGTGTTCATGAGATGACAGTGGCAGGTGGGAAGTTGTTTCAGGGGAAGAGCTGTCCCGCAGAGTGGGTTTGGGAGGATTGGAAGTGTGAGCAAGCAATGAGATAACAGGTGCATACTGTTCCTTCATCGAGTGACCCCAGCCCCACATCAGCCTTGAGAACAAGCAGGACTTTGAGAAATCCTTGAGGCATTGGAGCTAGATTTCATTCATCAAGACTTGAGAAAAACACCCTCCACTCATATCTTCTCCTCAAACTCCATCTTTCCTTCTTGACCTTCATTTGGCTTCCTTCCCCACCCTCAAGCTATCAACTAATGTCCATGCCAACACAGGTCATTAGTGTTTTCCATTCTCCAGATACTGTGGTTCACATCAGTGGAGTACCAAAGGCAACAACCAAGTAACAGGACACTAGAGTGTGTGAACAGGAAGAGATCCTGATCAAGCAACAGCTTTCTGCAACAGTGTGGACCAGGTCAGCTGTACATGCCTGCTATCACCTTAATTACAAGCATCCTTAGGAGAGAAGTTCTCAGAAGGCAGACCCTGACTATCTAGAGGTTATACACCCACACAACCCACTTGAGGACCTCAATAACACTTCTGCCTCCTACACACATATCTCCCTCAGTCTACTCACAGTTTCTGAAGTCTTCTTTCCTTCACATCTCTCTTGAGGATAGAGGAGGAGGTGGTTCAGGTTAGCCCAGACTCCCCTAGGATCTCAAAAGGATGCCTATCACTAGCCCCTCACTTTCTGGGATACTCTTTAGATCTTCCCATTTGGGGGAATTTTCATTTCATCTGTCTTTCAAATTGCTGGCTGGAGATGGCCTGTTGGAAGGTGGCTATAGGCAAGCAGCAATTCTTCAGACTGCCTAGCCCTTCTTGACTGTCAGAAGTTTTCAGGGATGTTCTAGGAAACACTGTTTGTTCTACAGAATGGGTGGAAACAATCCAATTGTCCAATAATACCTGAATGAAAAATAAATGGTGCTGTACACATATAAGGGAATAATATCAAACAGTTAAAAATGAAAGATCTAGAGCCACACAAAGTGACAAGAATAAATCTTGAAAACATAATATTGACTGAAAGAAAAAAAAGATGCAGGATATTAGATTATGGCAACAGTTACATAAATATTTATATCAATTTAACATGTTGCATATATATATAAAAGAAAGAAAATAATTAAAATATAAACTGGATACACACAAATCTTTTATGGTGGCTACCTCTGGGGAAATGGGATTCTTTAAAAAGGTATAGAAAAGGTTATTATGTGTTTTAAAAGTACCTATACATTACAATGAGCTAAAGTTATCCAAACACATTAAATATAAAATTTAATATCATCATTTATATCATTTAATACACATTAAATATAAAATTTAATATCATCATTTACCTAAGAAACTCAAAAGAATCCACAGATAAACTAGTAAAAACTAATAAGGTAGTTCAACAAGGCAAATAGACATAAAATCGACAAATTCTAAAAATTAATCAAGTTCCCATATGCTGGTAATAACAAATTAGAAAATGTAATAGAAAATAAGAAAAAATAAGATATTTAACATAGTCACAGGACAATGACAGGTAAATCAATGAGGTTAGAATACTCCCTCATACCATACACAAAAATAAACTCAAAGTGGCTTAAAGACTTAAACATAAAACAAGTCACAATAAACCTCCTAGAAGAAAACATAGGCAAAACATTCTCTGACATAAATCTTAGCAGTGTTCTCCTAGGGCAGTCTACCAAGGCAATAGAAATAAAAGCAAAAATAAACAAATGGGACCTAATTAAATTAAGCTTTTGCTCAGCATAGGAAACTATAAACAAAACAAAAAGACAACCTATGGAATGGGCAAAGATATTTGCAAATGATACGACTGACAAGGGCTTAATTTACAGAATATACAAACAGCTCATACAACTCAATAATAAAAAATAAACAACCTGATCAAAAAAATGAGCAGAAGACCTAAACAAACATTTCTCCAAAGAAGACATACAAATGGCCAAAAGGCACATGAAAAAATGCTCAATATCACTAACTATTAGAGAAATGCAAGTCAAAACTACAATGAGGTATCACTTCACACCAGTAGGAATGGCCATTATTAAAAAGTCCACAAACAATAAATGCTGAAGAGGGTGTAGAGAAAAGGGAACCCTCCTACACTGTTGATGGGAACGTAAATTGGTGCAGCTATTATGTAGAACAGTATGGAGATTCCTTAAAAAGCTAAAAATAGACTTGCCGTATAATCCAGCCATCCCACTCCTGGGCATATATCCAGAGGAAACTTTAATTTGAAAAGGTACACACACCCCAATGTTTATCACACTATTGACGATAGCTAAGGCATGGAAACAACCTAAAAGTCCATTGACAAATGATTGGATAAAGAAGATGTAGTATATATGCATACAATGGAATACTACTCAGCCATTAAAAAGAGTGAAATCATGCCTTTTCCAGCAACATGGATGGACCTGGAGATTGTCATGCTAAGTGAAGTAAGCCAAAAAGAGGAAAGAGAAAGACAAAACCATATGACATCATTTATATGTGGAATCTAAAAAAAAAAGACACAAATAAACTTATTTATAAAACAGAAACAGACTCACAGACATAGAAAACAATCTTGTGGTTACCAAAGGGGGAAAGGTGGGGGGCTGGAGGGATAAACTGGGAGTTCAAGATTTGCTAACTAATATATATAAAATAGATAAAGAGCAAGGTCCTACTGTAGAGCACAGGGAACTATATTCAATACCTTATAATAGCCTATAATGAAAAAGAATATGAAAAGGAATATACATATATATATATTATATATATAACTGAACCACTATGCTGTATACCAGAAATTAATAAAATATTTTAAACCAATTAGACTTCAATAAAAATAATAAAAATAAATTAAAATTTGAAAATAAATAAAAGTCACAAGAGCTATATAAAGTATTTAGAGCTAAGCATATGTAAAACTAAATATAGCTAATGAATTGAGTATGACCAATTAAATTCTGCCCAACCCAAGATTTAAAAAAAAGACTGTTCTCCTTTGATGACAAGAGACCCTCTTCTCAAGCAGCAGATCAATAAGTCAGAGTCAGTCACACAAACACAGCATTTGAAACGTCAGCTATTTCTAGTCTCTTGATTATACATACAGAAGCTGAAGCCCAGATAGGTAAGTTACTTGGTCAAGGGCCCAATGTTCTGCCTGACTCAAAGACTAGCATTTTTTACTGATCCATAAGACACAATCAAATTCAGTACCTTGGAAAGAGAAGGAAAACACACACACACACACACACACACACACACACACACACACACAAAGAAATCAACCATGTAGTTATTTATCTTTAAGTAGAGAAATAGCCATGAAAAAATTACAGATATTGAGGGAAAATTGAAGTACAGAGTTTTAAATCCACAGGGAAACTGAAGACAATTTAAAATATTTTATTGGACATTAATGATACCCAATGAATAATTAGAAGAAATGCAATCTGGTTAACAGGCAAAGTCACAAGACAGTATCAGGGAAAAAAGAGCATCTTTCTCAAAATGTCCACCAATAAGGGCGTAGTTAATTCTATTATGATTTGTCACTAGAAGTTACATTTGCCTAAAAACTGGGATAGACCTACAGCAAATATTCAAATTAAATCTCTATATAAAACATATTAAAAGATTTCCAATCAAAATGTTAATTTTAGAGTAGATATGGTAGGATATAATTTATAAATCAAAAATTTCTATAAAGCTATAAATCACATATAAAACACCTACCTATGTATATTCATGGACCAAAAGTCTTGAAATTAAATAGCTAATAATCAAAAATCTCTGCTGTAGGAAGTAGTCTTGGGAGTGGGGTTGGGTTATTGTAAAGGGGGACTTTTATTTTACTTTTACACATTGAATATTTTTAAATAATTCAGTTTTTTAACAAAGACAATATTCCTATAGTATTCCTAAATTTTTTAATTGAGGTATAGTTGATTTATAATGTTATGTTAATTTCTGGGAACTGGTCTTTATCTATTTTATATATAGTAGTTAGTACCTGCTAATCTCAAACTCCTAATTTATCCTTCCCACTCCAGTACTTCTACATTTTAAATTTATATAGGTGGATAATACTATGAAAAATAAACTAAATTTTTAAAATTATTTCTCTTTGCCTCCTGGATTTTTCCCCCCATCCAGTCAGCTAGGCATCCTTAGTTCATGGCAATAAGAAGGTAAAGACTCAACAGAAATAAAGGAGAATAAAAGACAGTTCTCAGCTTTGGAATGTTAAAAGCAGAAGACACAGGAGAACAGGCGAGAGTTCAGTGAACAAATAATAAATCCCACCTCAATTGTAAAGAGTATTCTCTGCACTGGGAGGTAGGAAAGAGAGGGAGGGAAGGATGAAGGGAGAGAGAGTGGTGTGGCCAGGCACAAGGGAAACTGGTTTGAGGACCACATGCCCAGGAACAGCATCAGCATCTCGAGGCGACCCAGCCTGGCATGACCATCGCCTCCAGCCACCCCTCCACATCTCAGGCACTTGGGAAAGTCAGAGAGTGAGCAAGAGATTTTAAGTTAGGAGGGTCACACTTGGCTGCCCCGCTGGTCTGTGTGGCAAGGGTTCCCTATTTGGGAGAAATCCCCATCTATTTCATTTTCCGCTCTAGTTCCTTTAAGTGGATCTCAGAGAAGGGAGTTTAGCTACATCAACTTGACTGGAATCCTAACCAACAGTTTAAAAGTATGGCTTCAGATTGTACTGAAGTTACCTTCCTCTGAGCAGGGATTCAGAATCTTATTCGAAATTTGTTTTGTCAGTGGCCCTACAGAGAAATCTGGTGTGATCGATGTGTGCACTTGTCTTAGAAGAGCATTCAAGACACAGGCCTCACTTCCCCACTTCATGGTCAATGCAGATCTTGGGAGAGTTTGTGAGCACAGCAGTAACCGCTTTCTGCAGTGCTCAGAATCCCACCCACAGGCCTGCATGTTGCCCCACTCCACGCCTGCAGGGAAGTCTCTATCCCAGGAGGAACAGCAGCAAGAACTCTCACTTTATAACCACATTCTACCAATAGATGTGGAATAAAACCCTAAGTACCTGAAGCAGTCAGTGAAAGAGGAAAGTCAAAAAAACATCGCAAGGAAAGGAGAGGAGATTAGGTAGACCTGGGAAAAGAGGGGGAAAGGGATTGTTCTTGGGGAGCTCAGCAGCAGGCAAAAAGGAACAAAGGAGCTTATAGAGGATGGGAGGTTGTCAGAGTGTCAGTGGACTCTCCCAGAGGGTGGCGTGAGGATGGAAGGGTAGGATAAGCCTCAAATCCTGAGTTCTTTGGAATGAGAGTTAAAGGAGGCACTAGGCATCTTGCGGCAAGGGACGTGGAGATGCAGGTGATATCCCAGATGGAGACACCGGGGAGCATAAAACCAGCTGGGAAGGTGGCTTATTATTATTATTATCCAAATAATAATGACAAAACCAGATCACTGGAACCATTGTTGATTCAATGAAGCCCCAGGGAAGTGTTCTTACACGTACTGAAAAAAAAAAAAAACTCATGGGACTTTGAAATTAGATCTTATTCTGCTTAAATTGACAAAAATCTCTGACCTTCACATTATTTCCTTCCAACTCCATCAGTCCTACCAAAACCCTGATTGTGGCCCCCACTCAGATTAGGAAGACACATTATTCCTCCCTACCTTAAAAGACCATGGACAACCTCATACATCCAGATCAGTCTTCAGTGCCACCCAGATGTCTTTAGTTCCAGTGGTGGTAGCAGTGATGTAAGGATGAAGTTCAGATGATGGGGTCAAAACCTTGAGAGGCTAGAATAAGAATTTTATTAGAAAGTGAAGTAAAACAGAACTGTAACTATCAGAGCTCTCTGGCTCACATTCCTAATATAGAAATTTCTTCTCCAATTCCTGATTGAAGTCAGATGGGCTCTTCGCAAACACTATAACCATCTCAGGAGGAAACTGCTCCACATACAGCTTCAAGACTGAGAAACTCCTCCCCTGTCCTGGTGTTCCCCTGTGAAACTGTGACAGTCCCTCTTCCAAGCCAGACCTAAAGAGACACACACACCACCCCTTAGCCTCTGAAGTTACCCTTCACAGGGCTTTCAGTCATGACCCATTGCACATGGTTTCCACATCACCTGCTCCTTCACAGTTCCTTTACCTGAACTCAGGGTAGTCTGTTATGGTCTCATGTGAAATATAGTATCCCGCCTTGGAAAAATAGTCATGCAGATCCTAGGAGCTCAGATACTGATTCTTCTGGAAAAGGCTGGTGAATAACCTTGGTGTTTACGTGAAACCTTGTTTAAAAACCACTAGAGACTTAGATAGAGATGACATATATAGATAGATGGATGGATAGGTAGGTAGGTAGGCAGGCAGGCAGATAGATAGATGAGATAGACAGACAGACAGACAGAAAAATTTTATTAAATAATATATCTAGGAAAGGTTTAGAAAACACTCTTTATTCCTTATGATGTTCATATTGTCAAATGATGTTAGACTGAGTGCTGGTCCCTTCATCCTCCTCAAGACCACTGGCATTCTGTCTGCTCCTATCCCCAGGGTCCTTTCTTCTCCCTGGAAGTGATAAAACAAATGAGGCAGAACAGGAAGAGACAAGAAGCAACATGAGCTCTGCTGGTCAGGGGTACCCTTCACCTTTGTCTTAAAGCTCAGAGCCACACATACCACAGTGAGTCTGCTTCCAGATCAACTACGGCAAAATGAAGGATCTGGAACATTTCCAGATCTCTTGGGACGTCAGTTCCACATGACTCCCTCTCACACTCCCCTTTCCCTCAGAGGGCTCTGTGCAGTGGCCAAGATGAGATCCCAGCTCAGGCCAGAGGCTCTCAGACCTCAAACCACTTGGCCTGTGAGGTCCCTTGTCCTCTCTTCAGACCTCACCTGGCTCCCTCTGCCAAGAAGAGTTGCTAGCAGTACGCGCTTTTAGAGATGAGGTCAATCACAGAGACCCTGAGAAAACTCCTAGTCAAAACTCTCCACATTCTTGTTTAAGTCAACAGAGACCAATTTCCCAAAAGTGCTGGGTATGCCCCAGGTTGATGCAACTGGAGGGCCCCTAGGTAACCCACATCCCTGCAGCCCCTTCCCATGACATTTCTCATGCTCAGAACACTGCACCAGCCTCAGATCTTACCTCTTCTAAGAGAAGTCCACACCACCTTCCAGGATCGTCAGCCCATGACTCAGTTGCTGTGTGGAAACCAAAACAGAGAAAAGTACTTCTTAGCTAGAGAGAACTTCCTGCAGGAGCTGAAAGTGACGGATAAATTCCCACTTAGAGTCATGACTTCATTAAATGCCTGGACAAGAAGCAAGGGGCCCAGGTATTCCCCCTTTCAGTTATCCCCTGAGGGCATAAAGCCCCCAAGTCTCCCCTGTGGAGGCATGAGCCCAGACTGGAGAGAGCACTGGCTTGGAGAAGGTAACACGCCCTCGGCAGACCCAGCCGCTGCGCACCTCCTGTCCTTCGGAGAATGAAACACACAGCCTGGACATTGGCTCCAGGGTCTCCTCTTGCTGAGGTCTTCCCCTGTGGGCTGCTCCTCCTCATTCGCCTTTTCTTCTTGCTTCTCTTCCTCCTCCTCTTCCTCCTCCTCCTCCTCCACCACCTCCTCCTTGGGGATGATCTCTGATTCCACGCTACCTGTCAGCTGAGCCATGGTGAGATGAAAGACGTAGCAGCTGAAGCCTTCCCGGATGCCATACTGCACGTGCTCCTGGAGGAGCTCCAAGGTGGAGAAGACCCGGCAGCAGGCCATGCACCTGAAGCCAATCTCCATGGTCACCAGCCAGTCAGGGGTCTTGGCCCTGGGTCTCTCCTCGACTGCAGGTGACCCTAGTGGGCTGTCTGACTCTGCCCTTTCCTCATGCTCCTTCTCCTCCCCACTGGGCTCGCTGTCAGACAGGAGGTTTCTGGTGGACACATCAGAGGGGGGGGTACCTACCCACACTCCTTCAGCAAGGTTCACTTCTTCCATCTTCGGCTGCTTTTCCAGGGTCTCCGAGGGTTTCTCTGTCTCCCAGGAGACAGCTACCCCCTTTCTCATTTGTACCTGCATGTAGTATATTTTCATGCCCTGTTCCTCTTTGTTTCTATACAGAGAGGACACACAGGTCTTATAGGATGAAGGGGATGAGACGTGCTCTAAGGGGAGAACAGTCTCCCCATGTTCCTGAACCTGTGCTAGGGGCACTCTAGGCTGGCGACTGTCTCCATGTGATCTCCGGATTCCTGGGAAAGGAAATGAGAGACATAAGAACATGGATGGAGCATGACCGAAGCTGTGACGTGCTGAGGCTGTGTCATGGGCTTGCTGGCTATTGTCAGTATAATAGGGAAGCATATCTGGTGAGATTTCATTGATGTGTGGAGGGATACTGAGGTGGTGTCTGTATACAGGGGCATGAAGCATGGTGGTGAGGGCTGAGGTATGTGAGGGATTTTGGGGGTGGGTGCTATAAGAAGAGTGTGAGTTTGAGATATAACTGGTGTGTTATATGTGGGTGGTGGTATAGGAGAGTGGCATGGTGTGCTGAGCATGCACATGAGTTGTATGTGAGGTGTGTGGACCTGAGCTGGATGGTCTTGCTCTTGTGCTGGAGGCCTGTGCTGAAGAACACTGTCCTTTTCTGGAAACAAAGGCAAAGACGAACCCTACATGTTCCTCTGAAGATGCTTGACCAGTCCCTCCACCTCAAGCCCAGACTTTTCTGGCCCCTGATCCTTAACTTCCCCACCATGGTTGCCCAGGACTCACACCCTCCCACACTGAGCTCAGATCCCAGTTCTCCTAACAGCTCTGCCTTCCCACCCAGGCCCCTCCACTGATGACCTCTGATGCCCTGGGTCTCCTCTCAGCCTGGCTTGGATCTATGTGCCTCCTGCCCCACAGCCAAGCACTGCTGCCCCAAGGAGCCCCATATCCTTACTGTCATGGGTGAGCTTGCATGGAGAAGAAACACAAGAGAAGTATTCGGAGGACGAGGAGATCTTTCCTACTCCTGGGCCACATCCTTGGGCCACCGCAGGGGATCCAAGCTGAGGGGCATCAACTTGTGACTTGGAGATTCCTGAGGGAGACGTGAAAGGCTCAGAGATACAGTGGGTTTGGCATGTTTGCTCATCATTCATCTGTCCAACAAGTATTTACTGAGTGTCTGACACATGTCAGATGCAGTGAATACACCAGTTTAGAAGTGTGGTCCCCAGTGGATAAGCCAGTATTTAATTAAAATCAACAATTATTCTGTTAGTGTCTTGTGAGGAATGCAGACCTGAGTGGCGACTAAATATGTGTAAAATGTGAATTTGATGAGTATTGGCTAAGCTTTTGCTAAGTGTGGGGTCAGTCTGGTGGAAATGTGTGTATCTGTGCCTGTGGAGTTTATGTGCATGGCTTCTGTTCACAACTCAGGCGTTATGGGACATGTAACTTTTCCTGATGGCAGGGTGCGGCTGTACTTATGGTGTGTGCTCATTCATTCATTCAACAGAATTCAGTAAGCAGCTACTCTGCATCAGGCACTACTCCATTATTCTGGGCTCTGGTAATGCTGAACATTCTAAGAGGGGAAGACAGACACTAAAAAGAAATACAGTAAGTATTAAGTAACATGTCAGCTGGTGGCAAGTCTTTAAGGGTTGCCAGATTTAGCAAACAAAAATACAGGACACCCAGTTACAAGTGAATTTCAGATAAACCAAGAATCATTTTTAGTGTAAATATTCCCATGCAGTATTCGGTCATACTTACTTTTCCTGTCAGTATGGCCCATACAATATTTGGGATATACTTATACTGAAAAGTTACTTGTTGTTTATCTGAAATTCAAATTTAAGTGGATGTCCTGTATTTTATCTGGCAACCCTGATAGGGATTGTTGAGTCTGTGTTTTATTGTGGTTTATACAAAGTGGGTCTGGCATTACTGAACAATGTGTTATGGATGGATCTAGAGATCGTCATTCTAAATGAAGTGAACCAGAAAGAGAGAGAAAAATGCCATATGGTATTGCTTATATGTGGAATCTAAAAGAAAGAAAAGAAAAAAGAAGACACCAATAACTTATCTACAAAACAGAAACAGACCCACAGACATAGTAAACAATCTATGGTTACCCGGAGAAAAGGAGGTTGGGAAGGGATAAATTGGCAGTTTGAGATTTGCAAATACTATTATATATACATTAGACAAAAACCAAATTGCTTCTGTATAGCACAGGGAACTATACTCAATATCTTGTAGTAACCTATAATGAAAAAGAATATGAAAGCAAATAGATGTGTGTATATGCATGACTGAAACAGTATGCTGTGCACCAGAAATTGACATATTGTGACTAACTATACTTTAATAAAATTTTTTTAAATTAAAAATAAACAATGTGTTATAAGTGTGATATGTGTGACATGTGACTGGTTAGTAGAGAGATATTTAGAGATAGCTGGAGGTAGCTGTGTTTGTGTGACTGTTGGGGAGATACACATATTGGGTATGTATATGTGTGTGTGTATATATACATATACATATATATATATGTGTGTGTGTGCGTGTGTGTGTGTGTGTATATATAATCTCCAGAGTTTGGTGTGAGGGAAGAGGACTGTGATACAGGTAGGCTGTATGTGGATGTAGTACAAGAGTCATGTGTGTACTTATCTATATGTGCCATGAGTGGTTTAATAAAGAAGTTATGTGTGTAAAAAACAAACTTATGGTTACCAGGTGGAAAGGGATAAATTGGGAGTTTGGGATCTGCAAATACTAACTACTATATATAAAACAGATAAACAAGTTTCTACTGTATAGCACAGGGAGCTAAATTCAATATCTTATGGTAACCCATAATGAAAAAGAATATGAAAATGAATATATGTATGTATATGTATGACTGAGCTATTATGCTGTACACGAGAAATTGATACAACATTGTAAAATGACTATACTTCAATTAAAAAAAGTTAAGTATTGAGATGTGTGATATCTTTGCTGTATCAGAGTTTATATGGGTGCATGAGGAACTATCTCACGGAATATCCGTAACAAGAATTCAGTATACACTCTTATGTGTACTGAGTGTCACCAGGTCTGGGCAAGGTGACAGGAACCTTACCATGGAGACTCTACATGTGATGAGCATTCACTCTCATTCTCCCCACTGCTCCCTCTACCACAGACACACACACACACACACACACACACGCACACACACACACACACACGCACACAGATGAAAGTATTCTGAAGTGTGGGGGCAATCATTGCCTTCCCCATCCTGTCCCAGTTGCTGCCTGAAAAACCTGCCTACTATCTAGACATCTATTTCCAGGGCCTGTCCTCCAGTCTTCAGGGCCCTGGGCCTGGTGGGAGCTTCTGGGCTCTAATTTGGGGCAGAGACCTCCAGCTAGAACCCTGGCGTGGGCTCCATTCTGCCCCCCTTCCTCCATGGGACCACCTCCTTTCCCAGGAAAAGCTACTCTCCTACATTGAATGCAGGCAGGCAGGCACCCTGTGGCCCGGGGCTCTCAGACCTCCCCCATCCATCTGGCCTTAGTCTCTGGAAGGCCCTTCCCTTCCCCTGGTTTCCTTTGGAAAATTCTTCTTGTTGAAGGAATAGACCTCCATGCTTTCAATAAGACGTCATCCCTAGGGAAACAGTCTCCTTTCGAACAGGCATTTCACTTCTCAAGATATTTTTCAACAGGGTTTTCAACTCATTGGGCTTCTCTTTTCTCTTTGGTAAAAGGGACCAAGCAACTCACAGATCTCTCTCGGCATCCTTCACACCCCCTACCTCATGACCCCATGGAAAGATCCAAAAAAGAGAATAAGAGAGAACTCGGGGCCGGAGAAAAGCCGCTCCTCTGAGTCAGCGCATGCGGGTCTGACCTGGCTCCAGCGTGGGCAGCCCTGCAGAGAGTCCTCAAGCCAGCAGGGCTGACTTCCCACCTGCTGGAGGCAGCTGGCCTTCCTGTGCCATCTCACACCACGGGGACTCTCGGGATGGAGATGGCAGCAGCAGCTGAGGAAAAGTCTTTCACTCCCTACTTCACAGGTGACACACTCTCAGCCCCACCTCCCCAGAGAAAGCTCAGGTTGGCAGAAACCCACGTGCCCCCGACAAGCCCCACACATACCGCCTCCCTTCTGGGCAGTCTCCTGGGACTCTTCATTTTCCAGATGTTTCCTCTTCTGTCGCTGTTTCATAGCACCAACGAGAAAAGTCCCTAAGAAGATGCCTCACGTCCAGCTCCTCCTCTTCCCCACAAGATGGCCCTTCGTGGTTCTCAGGAGATCCGTCGGAATGATTTGATACCAATAAAAATAGTCCAGTCTCCTAGATGGCTGAAGACTCCGACCACTTAGTGAACCAGCAGGACCGCTCAGTGCTCATTACAGTGCAGGGCTGTTAAGGTTCAAAGGTCGCCAGGCCCACAGCAGGATTCTCTGACCTCAGTGATGACGTCAGAGCATTCTTGCGCTAGGTCCGACACAGTCTTTGCAACTGTGAAGATCCCATTTTCAAGAGAAATTCCTTCTTTCCCGCAGAACCTCTCCTGTGAATTCAACTCTCATGTCTTTCAAATGTGGCAGGGTATTTTGAGATGGTAATCTGTCCCTGTTTACTTTTTTCTCTTTTCTCCCTTCATTTCACTCTTTCTTCTACATTGAGGTGGGTAGCAGACCCTGTTCATTGGCCAGTGAAAGGACACAGCAGGGTGTAGCAACAATAGCATGCTGATAATCTTAGCTTTTCTTTCTAAACTCCCATACTCCAAGGAAAAGAGAGGATATTTGAGCAGAAACATAACAGAAGTAGGTTTTTGCAAATAGGTACTGTTTTGTTTTCCCATTCCAGTGTCGAGACGTACTGATTAAGTCAGAGAGATCCTGGAGAAGGAGCCTCTGAATTGTGGCTGGAGGGGTAGACATGGCAAAAACTCTAAAAGGAGATGGCTGTGTGGTGCACACCAGCAGAATCATGGCAACCCACCCCACGTGTGGTACAGGTGCCACCAAACCGAAGGAGGCATGGCACCTGAGCTGATGGGCATCTCCACTACTACTGTGGGCTCCAATGGACACTGACAATGCTCTCACCTCCACCCTCAAAACCCTGGCCCGGTATGACTTCCAAATAGGGATGGGTGGAAATCCAAACAGGACACCAGCAGGATCAGGCTTAAAATACAAATTAAGTGAAGTTATAAAAACATTTTTCATACTATTCCTTGCACATCTTTGCTGTGGGGCTGTAATTTAGACCAGTTATAAGTGGCAACCCATCTGGATCCTCTTAATTCCACTCTAGAATTAGAGATACCTCATTTTGAGGCGGTGGCCATCATCCACTGGGAGTCCTGGGAAGAAGTGGATTCCCAGAAGTCACTGCTTGCATGAGCAATACCCAGAGGATGAAGGTTGGTCCAGATTTGCAAGAGCACTGCAGAATGTCTTCAAGTCTCAGGCAGCGGGAGAGTGAAGGTAGGGCAGCCTTGTGATGGTTCACTGATGAAATCAGTCTACCTGTTTGCTGGAGAATCCCTAGAAAAGGAGGGGCAAGGAGGATTTTTTAAAAAAAATTTGCAGTAGAAATGTCCAAACATACCCAAAGTAAGGAGAATTCTATAATGAGGATGCAGCACCATTTACCCATCACCCAATTTCAATAATTGTCAATGTTCTGCCATTCTTATTCTGTTCCATACACACACACACACACACACACACACACACACACACACACACACACTCATGCAGCATGCACTTTTAGCTTTTTGTTCATATATTTTAGTGTAGGAGGTTTAGAAGGGTGGGTGGGGGAAATGCTGCGTTTTAAAGCAAATCTCAGACATTATGTCATTTCTCCTCAAATACAATAGTATTTATCTCCAATAGGTAAGAATCTGTTTCTAACATAACAACAATAGCATTATCTTACCCAAGAAATTTAACCATCATTTCTTCATACCACTTAATAACCAAGCCATGCTCATTTTCCTCCAACTGTGTTAAAAAGTCGTTTTTATACCTGGTTCATTGGAATTGAGATCTAAACAAGGTCCACATGCTGCCATGTGGCATGTCAATGTGTCTTTTATTCTACAACAGTTCTCTCTCCCTTTTTTGGCACTGCTTTGCTGAAGAAACTAAATAATTTATCCTGTAAGATTTTCCACATTTTGGAGTCCATTTAAGATGTTCCCTATTATCTGTATTTCCTTGTAAACAGGTAGTTAGATGTAGAGAATTAATTAGATTTAGATTCAATTTCATGTAACTACAAGATCATTTCATAAGTGATGCTGTGCACCTCCCTACTATATCACAACAGGAAGTAAGAAAATGTTGTCCTGTTTTTCAAGAAGTTGAGATTGATCAGCGAGTTCAGGCACTGTCAGCTTGATTTCTCCACCATAATGCTCCTTCCTCATCAACCTTTCGACAAAGAGCATTGACAACCACTGATGATCATCATCTCCTTAGGAGCTGAACTTTCATCAGCAGTTCTAATTCTATCATTTCTAGGAGGGTGACTCTTTGGGCATTTTTGTTAGACCTTGAATTTCTGAAAGAAATGACCCTCTGCTCAGAAAAGGAAAGATGATTCCAATGGTACCAACTCAGGGTCTCCAAGCTAGGGCCGACGGGGTTTATCACGGCAAGCCCACGCGAGGTTCAGGCATACATTAGTTCATCCCTTCATTTCTTCATTCATTCTTCCTTCTATTAATAGTTACTGAGTCCCTACTATGTGCCAGGCTCTAGATCCTGTAGTCAAACATTTATAAACAAAACAGATAAAAAGATTTTTCTCTCAAGGAGTTTAATTCTGGAGGAGAAGATAGACAATTTTGTAAAACGTGTAGTAGTTTAAATATTTACAAGTATCATGAAGAAAAATAAAACAAGAAACTAAACTTGGGACTGTAAGAAATAGGGACATTTCTATGTCGAATAGATTTCTATGTTGAATAAGGGTTCTATGTTCACTAAAAGGGCCCCATTTCAGTACCTGAGGCCAGTAAGGAAGCTTAGATCCACTGTCAAGTTATATTTTTCAGGCAAAAGAAGAGACTGGAGTTCTGGTCCAGGGGTTGCTTGGCCTATTTGAATACCACCAAGAGTCATAATGAGGGACCCAATTACATACACAGGGCTTTGTAGGCTACTGTCAAGACTTTGGCTTTTATGCTGAGTGACCTGGGAAGCTTGGAGAATTTTAAAGGAGAAATGACACTGAAAAAGATCACTCTAATTGCTCTGTTAAGAATAGACTATTGGGAGGCAAGGGAAGAATCAGAGAACAGTGGGCCTGTTAGGTAGTTAGGTAAGTGGGGGCATTGGGCAGATAAATTGGAGGAGAAGGGGGATGGTCCAGAAGATGGCTTTATGTCCACCTCCAGCAATAAAGGGGCTTTACTTCTTCTTAAATGAGAGCCAGTAAGAAACCAGTCAGAACTCAACAACTACAACTGCACAGTAGAGAGAAGAACCAAACCAGACATGACCCAGTGCTCATTGTGATATAATTAGCACTGTAGTTTAGGCCCCCGCCATGGGTTTTTCTGTGTACATCATGGGTAGGAACATGCACAAAACAGGATGAGCATGAGCACTCCAAGGGGAAAGAGTGGTCAATCAAAAGACCACCTCTAACCGAGGGTGTAAGAGAAGGGGCAAACAAAGAATATTGCTATCGGCCCTTGGACCGACCCGCCTCCCGTTGTTGGACATATACTTTCCCCTTGCTAATAAAACCTTTAAAATCTTTTGGTGCACAATGCACTGTCTCCTGTCTATATTCCTGTCTTTCAGATAAGCCAAGAACTGGAGTCTTCTCCCTTCCCCTTCTGGGGTAACAGGCCATTGCAATAAACCAGGAAAGATGATTCATAAAGGAAAAATAGTTAAACTAGATTTCATCAAAACTAAAATCATTTGTGACATGAAAGATTTTTTAAGGGTATAAGAAGTCAAGCTACAGACTGTAAGAAAATATTTACAAACTACATATCCAACAAAGAAGTAATATCTATAATATATAAAGAACTCTCAAATTCAACAGTGAAAAACAAAACAATTCAATTAGAAAATGGACAAAAGACATGAAGAGATGTTTCACCGAAGAGGATATACAAATGGCAAATAAGTACACAAAATGATGTTTAATATCACTAGCCATTAGGAGAATGAAAATGAAAACCATATTGAGATATGACTACATGTCTATCAGAATAACTATGGGACACAGGGAAACAATTAGCTTGTTTCTCCAACTAGATTCTTCTTAGCAGCTGCAAAGTCTCCACTGAAGGTACAGAGAATAAAACCTCTTGCTATCCATAGAAGAGCAAATAAGTTAACAATGTAGAAAATACTTTATAAACCCTACCAGCTGCACAAATGTGAGGTGCAGCAGTTACCCTCAGGGGCTATAACCCTGAATACTTTTAAATGGGAATGGACCTTGAACTAAGATCCAACCTAAGATTCTACAGTCGTCCCTCAGTGTCCAAAGGGGATTGGTTCCAGCAGCCCCTGCAGACACCAAAATCCAAGGATGCTCAACTCCCTTATGTCAAATGGTGTGGTATAGTCAGCCTCTGTATCCACAGGTTTCGCATCTGCAGATTCAATCAACTACAGATAGAAATTATGATTCACATTTACTTGAATCCATAGATGTGTATTTACTGAAAAAAAATCCATGCACAGTTTAAACCCATATAGTTCAAGGGTCAACTGTAGTATCAGTTCCAACGTGGAGTGAACAGGGATTCCCCATATCACCAAGCAGTTATCAGACCCCACCTGGGTGTGCTACAATGCAACTCAATTCTGACACTATCTACCCAAAGATAGTATCAGTTTCCACAGGTTAAGGGCTCAGTTCTACAGGACTGCCCCCATTCCCCACCACACACACACAGACACACATTCAGGTGCCAATAGCAAATCCAGGTTGCCACTCATGCTTCTGTAGATTGGAGGTTCCATCAACTCCTGCTTTGGGTTTGATTGATTTGTTCACACAAAGCAGGCTCAGGGAACTCAGAGAAACATTTTACTTACTAGATTATCAGTCTATTATGAATATTACACACACACACACACACACACACACACACACACACACACACACACATACACACACACACACAACTCAGGAACAGCTGAGTGGAAGGATGCATATGGCAAGGCACAGAAAAAGGGTCCAGAGATTCCATGCTCTCTGAGCATGCCACTCTCCCTGCATCTCCATATGTTCACTTTAGAAGCAATCCAAACGTCCTCCTTTTGGGTTTTTATGGAGGCTTCTTTACATAAGCAGGATTGATTAAATCATCTGTCACTGGTGAATGATTCAACCTCTATCCCCTCTAATCTCCCCAGAGCCCTAGAGGTGGGACTCATAGTTCCAATCCTCTAATCACTTGGTTGGCTCCACTAGCAATCAGCCCCCATTCTGAGGTGCTTTCCAAAAGTCACCTCATTAACGTAACAAAAGACACATTTATTGCTCTCAGCACGTAGGAAATTCCAAGGGTTTCAGGAGCTCTGTGCCAGAAACACAAAGAGTAAATATCAATTTCTTATGAGATCACACAATCATCTTCAATTTCTACATCCCTGCCTTCAAAAGGCTGCCCAGTCTATATTTCAGTAGGAATGATAGGAAACTTAATTCCAAATATAGGAAACTTAATTTCCCTCAAAGCAGCTTTGGCATTTATCTATAGAAAACTTACATTTTAAATCAAGAAAAAGAAGGATCTTTTATATTGCTAGGGCTTTCCTTATTCACCTCAGTTATACTCTTTGGAGATCACATCACTCATGAATAAGGTTGATCATTTTATTATAACAAATAATCCCCCCAAATTTCAGTGGCTTAAAACAACAAAGGTTCACTTCCCGCTCCTTGTACATGCCCATCATGGGCTAGAGAGGAGTTCTGCT
Source organism: Camelus ferus (assembly GCF_009834535.1). Lineage (NCBI taxonomy): Eukaryota > Metazoa > Chordata > Mammalia > Artiodactyla > Camelidae > Camelus > Camelus ferus. Next base: position 82,563,552 of record NC_045698.1, on the reverse strand, counting down.
CCTCATTGTCCTTATTCCCGGGCTCAGCGTGACAAAGCCATCACTATCAGTCATCACTGTAGAGAGGAAGAATTCTGGAGTCTCACATGCCATTAAATGTCCTAGCTCCAAAGTAACACACATCACTTCCGCCCAGAATCATTGACCACAATCTTATCACGTGTCTCCCAATTTTCTAGACACCTTAGGCAAAAATAATTGTGAACAGTATTACTAGGGAAGGGAAGGTATAGCTCAGTGGTAGAGTGTGTGCTTAGCATGCTCAAGGTCCTGAGTTCAATCCCCAGTACCTCCATTTAAATAAACAGATAGACAAATAAATAAATAAACCTAATTACCTCCCCCCTCCCCCCTGCAAAAAAGAATTTAAAAAAAAGAAATTAAAAAAAAGTAACAGTACTATTCAATAGAAGAGAGACCATATTTAAAAATTCTAATTCCTCCCCATTAAATATGAGACTTGACAAATCCATCAAGCTATGCATGCACCAAACGAGGGCTAGAACTCACATCTCTTAGGTCATGAATCACAACCTTTTTCCACCACGCTGTGCAGGGACTTTTATACTAGAACGGTGTAGTTGGGATTATATAGCATCTACTTGTTTTTTTGTTTTGTTTCTTTTCTAAAAATAGATTCAGGAGGGAGGGTTTGGAAGTTCCTAAATCACTTGCCTTAACTGAAAAGCGGCTGGAAAATAATCTCACTGCCTTTAGAAATCTCTGACCTCATAAAGATTAGAGTCTGGGAGGCTTTTGTATTCTGAATATAGGGAATACAAAGGAAACAATCTTCCTGAGACTTGAAGAAACAGGCAGAAAAGCTCTTAACTCCCACTTTGCTATTTTGATGATCTTGTTGACACGCCAGGTCTTTGAGCAATAGTGGTGGCAAGAGTTAGATTTTAGCCCAAAGTGTATGTAATAGTGTGGCAACCCCTGCAGAACCACATACCATGGTAAATGCTTTAGCTCAATCCTATGTGCTCCTAGGTCTATGCAAAGTAACAAATGGTTCTGAAACATTTATTCCAAATAGCTTTGTTCTTATTACTTTAAAAATAACTTGGCTGCCAAATATTTGCTCCATGATGAAAAAGAACGGGTATATGGGAGGAGGATTTATGCACTGAGACACGCTGCTTATTTTGCTCCTGCAGATAAAATGCACATCTAATGAATCAGAGGCCATCTTCTTCTCTTCCCCAAGTTGTAGACAAATGCGCATGTCATTCCCTCCCACTTCAATTCATCCTGGTCACAGTTATTTTCTTTAAGAATAGTCATATTATTGTGCTTTACACTGGAATTTGACACAACATTGTAAAATGATTATAAATCAATAAAGAATCTTAAAGGTGAAAAAAAAAGAATAGTCATATTTATTTTCTTTATGAATATTATTCCCCTGTTGAAATCTTAATTGGCTTTCCAATATGAGAACAATAAAATCTAAAATATTCAACCAAATATGCAATGCCCCACAGGGTTGAAGCCCCTACTGAATTTTCCAGACTAAAGCCTAACACTCGCCTTCTGGCCTCCACTCAACTAGGCCAAACTTCCCTCCCTCAATCAGAGTACAGGCCTTTACTCAAGTCCTTTATTTCAAAAGCACGCATTTTCAAAGCACAATTTGTTTTTAAGTTCAATTAAAATCCCACTTTCTATAAGAAGCCCTTCCAGATAACCCAATTAGAATGGATCACACATTTTCACAGCATGTTAGTTGTACCTCTGTGATAACTCTTTCCATAGTCTTTCTTTTTTTTTTTTTTTTTTAACAGAGGTACTGGGGAATGAACCAAGAACCTGGTGCATGCTAAGCATGCACTCTACCATTGAGCTATATCCTTCCCCCTGGCACAGTGATTTCTTTTTTCTTTTTAATGAAGGTACTAGAGATTGAACACAGGACCTCACATATGCTAGCCTGTTCCTGCCACTTAGCTATACCCATCCTCCCTTCTTTCCATACTCTCCATTTGGTCAGTCTATTAATGATGTGTCTGATGTCCCCACAACATAGGGCATGAACCCTTGTAGAATAGAGGCCAAGATTCCTTATCTCTGAATTTTCCACAGCTCTTTCCACTGAGTATGAGCTCCCCTACTTGTTTCTTCGACCCCAACAAAGGCTTAAATAAATTGCCAAACTGTATTTTCTCTCTCCCAAGGCCAGTGTCCTCACCAGTGGCCTCTTTTATTTTCCCCCATAGCAGCACAGAAGAGCCATCTCTGCATTTATGCTGCCCTGTCACCGTGTTCATGTATCTGAACAAAAGTGAGAGCCCTGTTCACCCCATGTCCTGCGTAATCCACTCAACTCCCTTCATCTCCACCTAAAACTATTTTTTGCACTGCCTATACTTTAACCATACAATCAGTTCTTCGAATATTTACTGTTTAAAAATTTTGATCAAAATGCAAATAACCTCATGAGCACTGGTGCCTTAACTTAAACCATGTTGAGCCACTGTTTTAGCAAGGACTAGTGGAAAACAGGCTGAGAATTGGGCCATTTTTGAATGGGGCAGAAAACAAAGAGATAGGGCAAAGAAGGGATGCTATGTGGTAGGAAGGTAGCACATGGATTACACATTTGAGGGGTTGGTGAAAAAGTACCAAAAGTAAATATTCAACTTCCTCATAAATTTGCAACAGATGAAATCTTCCTGAGATGGTGCCCCTGTGTGAAGCAATGTATTATAAACAGAAGACATATTTATCTATCACAAATTAATAATGTTAGTAAACTGAGTTGAGACTCAGAGAGTTCAAATAACTACAGAATATTCAAAGTTCATTTATAAAAGAGTCCGGAGATTGGGGTAAAACCTACAATTGTAAAGGACACCTTTCCATCAGGGCTTTAGCTGCTATGGATGATTTGTAAGCAAGGGATTCAACCTTACAAAGCAGGATCAGATGATTCTTGGTGCCTAGGAAAACCTCTGACCCAAAAGATTAATCTGAACTGAGTCATACCTTCCTCTAAACCCACTTGGTAGGGTTTTGAAAATCTCCTCCATGAACCTAATATCCTTGACATCAATTCATGGGAGTAAATGAGATTAACAGGATCTGAGCATGATCTCAGTGTCTCTTCTAAGGGGTGGGGAGTATGTCCATAAGGAGAAAGGGAATATGAGGTGTTAGCAAATCCCATGTTTAAAATGCCTCTTGGTCTATAAATCATGTTTCCCAGCTGTTTATAACTCTGAAAAGGATTAGAGGGAAACCTACTCCCAGGTGTGACAACTGGGGTCACTGCCCACTAGATGTTGCTATGAGCCCACAGAGTTTGCCCTGAGGAAAGCAATAAAATGGTCAAACCCCCAACCTTTTTTTTTTTGCTAAGATATTTACTGTTGACACTGCAAGTGTTCTGTTCTAGGCTATGAGTAAAAACCTTCTGTCAACCACTTTTAGTTCTTAAATGGATAAAAAGTATTTGAGATTCAAAACAGTTCATGATTCCTACCTGACACAGAGCTGGGAGCAGTGCAGCTAGCAAGTGGGTAATTTTAAAGGCTATTTTTTAAGTGTGAAGCCCTCTGACTGGTTCTCTGTCTCTTGGGTGTCCCAAAATTTCCATCTCACTGAAATTTGGAAAAGAATTCAGATCCTGTCTTTCCCCAGAGAGAGAAGCCAGCCATAAGTTTTTTAAACCTAGAGTTTGTATATGCAACCAAGTTAGACTCTCTTACTGATGGAGCCTGACAATAACTGACACCTGATAAAAATCATTGTCAAATAACCTAACTGCATGAAATGGGGTGCTAAGTTGAGGGTCACAAACTAAACAGTTACAGCAAAAGTCTCCAGATGCCCATAGTTTAAGACAAGAATATGAGTACATAGGAAAGGCAAAATTTAAAAATGGCAGACCAAATTAGCATGGATCAAGTAACTGCTCTGCCACTGTGGATTTGTCCCATTCCCTGTCATCCATCCATCCATCCATCTATCCTCCAAAAGTATATCCCCATGCTGGTGACAAATGTAGAGGCAAAGCCTGGAAGGAGAGTCCAGAAGGTGCTGAGATCCTCAGGGTGGGGAAGGGTTTTGATGCTTGTGAAAGCTAATCCCTGGTACCTTTGAATTTCCTCGCAGGGGCTCCACCAAGTACTTACTTGGTCCATGTTCCAAGACCTTCAGAGACTGGGAATCCATCACTTTCTGAAAAAAAACAAAACAAAAATTCTTCCTTGGAAAGACAAATCTACTTCCCCAGAACCTGTAGCTTCCAGTTGCATCTTTTAGGATCACACAGCAAAAAATTGACACTCCTCTCCCATAAGACAATTCTTCTAATATTTAAACATTGTTATCCTGGCCCTTCAAGTCTTTTTCTTCAGCTACACAGCCCTATTCCCTGAAACATTCAGATTTCATTTCCCTGCAGTGATCCAAACTTTCTCCTGAATATGTCCTAGTTGTTTTATGTTTGTCTTCATGTACATTCCCAGAATTGAACACAGTATTCCAACTAAGGTCTGACCAAGTCAGAGTGGGGTGGAGTTGTTACCTCCTCCATCATAGGCACTTCTCTTAAGATAGGCTTTTTGGTAGCCACATGAAAGTGCTGACTCCTGCTGAGCTGATACAGCCACTGAAAGCCAGCCAAGTCAAAATTCAAAACCATTATTTCTTAGCAAGTAATGTAGCTGTATAGGTTATCCAGACCTCTTCTATCCCCTGACTCGAAGACCATCCATAAGCTTCACACAGCAAACATAAAAGCACGAGAAATGGGTAAAGTTTTCTGTTTTGTACATTCCTTTTAAGAAGCTGAAAATTATCTGATTTGCCCAAGGTTCCTCAAAATACCCCAGGTCAAAAATTGTCACCTCAAAATGTTATGCAACTTGGTGAGCTAATTTTGTAAATCATTAAATCCCATGAAGGGATACCTAATAAGTTAAACTACTATGAAGCCACTATGGAAAACAGTATGGAGATTCCTCAAAAGACTAGGAATAGACTTACCATATGACCCAGGAATCCTGCTTCTGGGTATATATCCAGAAGGAATCCTATTTCAAAATGACACCTGCCCCCCAATGTTCATAGCAGCACTACTGACAATAGCCAAGACATGGAGGCAACCTAAATGTCCATTGACAGATGATCGGGTAAAGAAGATGTGGGGTACACACACACACACACACACACACACACACACACACACACACACACACACACACAGGAATATTACTCAGCCATAAAGAAGAAATGAAATAATGCCATTTGCAGCAACATGGATGGATGGACCTGGCGATTATCATACTGACTGAAGTAAATCAGACAGAGAAAGAGAAATATATGATTTATTACTTGTATATGGAATCTTATAAAATGACACAAGTGAATTTATTTACAAAACAGAAAGAGACTCACAACATAGAGAACAAACTTATAAAGAGGAAAGGGGGAAGGTATAAATTAAGAGTTAGGATTAGCATATACAAACTACTATATATAAAATAGATAAACAACAAAGTCCTACTGTATATAGCACAGGGGACTATACTCAATAGCTTGCAATAACCTATAATGAGAACGAATATGAAAAAGAATATATATGTGTGTGTGTGTATAACTGAATCACTATGCTGTACACCAGACACTAGCACAACATTGTAAATCTATTACATTTCAATTAAAAAACAATTTTTTAAGTTAAACCATTAAATGTATCTAGCCTGATTAATAATAAAAATAGTAGGGGAAAGAGTATAGATCTGTTACTAGAATCACCTGAGTCTGGATCTCAGCCACATTAATAAAGAGCTGCTGACTCAGGGCACCTTATTCTGAGCCTTGCTTTCCTCCCTAGAAATGGGGGTAATACCACCATCTTGCCATGTTCTTATATAAAGTGCTAACACGATGCTTGGTCTATGGTGGACACACAGCGCACGGTCCGTTTCCCCTCACTGCACAGATCATTTCAGCTTTCACCCCATTTCCCTTAATAGATTCATAGCTCTTAGAGAAAGGGCCTGAGACTCGCTTGCCTTCACAACACTCAATACCCTCCACACCCGGCATGAGTAGACACACATTCTTCTTGAATATAAATATGAGCATTTGGCTTCAAATTCAGTTATGTATCATACAGAAAAATTACATTTCTGTTCTGGCCTCTCAGTTTCAAAGGGCTATTTTTAAATTCCCAGAGAGTAGCTAAGATTACCTATTATTAAAAAAATAGACTTTCCTCAAGTCTCAGGCCATCATGTTCAAATGATGTTCTAGGCCTCATTCATTCACAAAAACAGGTTTTCAGTGACATTTCTAATATTTTTTAATGTTGACTTAATTTTAAGCTCCATTTCTCTCCTAAAGTAATGGCATTTCAAGACACAGCTAAAAGAGGAGGGGCAGGCAGAGGGTCTAATGGGGAAAGCCAACATCTGATACATCCAATTTCTGACCTGTGGTTCAGCCAGCTCAAGGAAAATTTTGTTGATCTCCAGTGTCTTCCCTGAGCAATAAAATTAAGAGAGTTCACTCCCACATGGCCTCAACCAGGCTGAGGTAATTGTTACTGTTATGGCTTTAGCGATTTGAGTGGGAGAAGATGAGAATTCTGAAAGAGATTTATTTACTGCAAAGCATCCCAAATATCTCATTAATCTGCTTTTCATTTAGCAAACTTTTTCTTCATTAAAAGTGCCATGCTCTGCTCTGCGGTTTATGACAAAGCAAAAATGTCTCTGGGAGGCAAAGCAGCAAAATGGAAAGAACATGGGCTCTGGAATGAGTTAGATCTGAGTTTCATTTCCAAGTGTGCTACTTACTTGTTCTGTGACTGTGGGCGGTTTTCCTTAGGCTGTTAGAACCCCAGCTTCCTCATCTGTAGAGAAGATGATCGGCCTGAGATCAGTCCTAGGACCTTGGGCACTACATTTGTTTCCACTCTAAGGCTCAGCAGTCATCTGCAAAATGAAGATCATAATAATACCAACTTCATGCACTCTGTAATGAGGATTTAAATGAGCAAATGTATGTAAACTGATTAGAACAGAGTCTGACACAGAGTAAGCACTACGTGTTTGTTATCATCATCACCAACATCATCATTAAGGATTAAGTGACACTTAAAGGGTGCTTTCCACAGTGACTTGCATCTGGCATATAGTGTTAGGACAGGTAAATAGCTAGATATGAGCAGAGAAAGGGGCAGGGGGCATGGCATAGGCCAAATGGCAGGAAATCATACATCTTGCAAATAATAGGGGTCCTTGGGCAGACAAAGAAAAGCAGGAACCTCCTGACTGGCAGGAAACCACACATTTTGGGGTGACAAGGATCTGAGAGGCACACAAAGAAAGATGGGAATAGGTGGGAATTTCTGGTGTCCAAATGTAACCTTTTGCTCATTATGCCCTCATTACAATAGAATTAGCCTTGCAGATTAGACATACTCATCACGCACTGATGCCATGACTCTTCCAATCAAGTCTAAATAAAGACAAAATCCCTTTCCCCCCAGCAAGGTGGAGCTGGGATGAAAATCAGGAAATACAATCCAAAACCCCTCCCTCCTCAATAAATAATCTGCCCATTCATTTTTACACCCCATGTATCCAACTTGCCAAAGAAACTCAGTGCAGCTACTCACCAGAGTCTGCTTGTTCTCCTCTTGAGAAAGTACTGTCACTTAATAAATCTTCCCTTTGCTTTCTTGACCTCCATATCTTGTCTCTGAATTCTTTCTGCAATAACATAAGAACCTACTCTCTGGTAACAATAGGAATTGGTCAATAAATGCACAGGAAAACATCTTCCCTCACTATTCGAAACTTTGCTGTAGGGTCTGAAGACTCCTTGGGTGGGAGGAGATTTTCGAAATTATATACTCAGAACTTGAGAGAAGGAGGGGTCATGGAGATCAAGCCTATTTACAAAGAAACTGATGGAGGCAGAGGGGGAGAGCTGGGATGGGAGGGAGAGAAGGGAGCCTCCCTGATCTGATGGGACAGTTGATAGAAAAGAAAGTTCCAGGTCTCCTGATACTTAGATTACTGCATTCTTTTCGCCATTGCATGCAGCCTTTTAAGTGTTGTCTTGGTTGAGAAATATCTTCCTATAAACAACGTTCGAATTGTCAAGTGACAGCTGATTTTCTTTAAGCCTTTAATACAGTGATAATAAAGAAAAGATGAGGACTCAGGACTCACGAAGATGCTGGGAACATAAAGGGAGAGGATGGCTCCCTGACAATATTCCTAGGGGTCCTGGTTCAGAGCAGGACCTCACCCAGGACAGTAAAACAGGGACAGGGCACCCAGATACTGGCTACCCACAAACCTAGGTCCAGCAAGCTCTGCCTCCCTTGGTTAATTTTAAATGCTGATTTTATATCCCAGTTTAGATTTGTTTTGTTTTGTAGGGACAGCATCACTGAGTTCCTGTTCCTTATTCCTTAGCCCTAGGAATGAGAGCCCTTTCCAGCTGATTTGGCATCACTCACCACCAGAGGGAGGTAGAATGTTCCTCTTCTGATTGGAAACATTAACTTTCCTTCAATGGGTCTCCTTCATTTCTTTCCCTTCAGTCAGGGAGACAGAGCTGACCTAAGGCATTTGCTTTTCAAAGCAGTTTTCACTTCAATAGCTGAGAAAAAAAATTCAATTAACCAAAGAAACAGAAGCCAAGAATACAAGATAGACAGAACAGAAAATAGAAAGGAATAAATATCAGCCCTAGGTTAAACACAAATATTGATATTTGGGGCCCCCTAAGCTTGAGTCTAGGTTCTATTTTATGATGAGATTCTGGGACCCCCTGGCAACTAATAAATATTTTCAAGGGGAGGACAAGGTGATGGTCTTTTTTTTTTATTGAAGTATAGTCAGTTTACAATGTTGTATCAATTTCTAGTGTGAAGCATAATAGTTCAGTCATACATATACATACATATATTTGCTTTCATACTCTTTTTTATTATATGTTACTGTAAGATATTGAATATAGTCCCCTGTGCTATACAGTATAAACTTGCTGTTCCTCTATTTTACATATGCTAGTTAGTATCTGCAAATCTCGCACTCCAAATTTATCTCTTCCAACCCCCTTTCCTCCCTGATGGTCTTAATATAGTTGTTAATGTTCCCCAGCTTTGCCCATGGCCTACCTACCCTCATGGACTCAGTGCTAAAAAGAGAGGGCTGGACATTTAAAAATAAAGAGAAGGCGTACTAACAATCCTGCCTGCTTTGAGATCCACGCACATCCCAAAAGGGAGAAGATAGCACATCCCGCTTCTGCCTGGCCCACATCAAGAACTCCAAGAAAGAAATCAGAGGCAGAGGCAAGAATGGTACCAGGGTAGGCTGCCAACTGAGAGCAAAATCTAGGTTCCCTCTGAGGGCAGCCAGCCTCCCAACGTGGGGGCTGAAGCAGGAAGAAAGGAAACGTATCACAGAACCCACAGGAGGCTGGCGGAACTGGTGCACACAGACAGTCCCTGGGACTCCACTGGGGGCACATGGGGAGGACTTAGAGGTTTGTAATCACCTAAGAGATCGAAAGTTAAAAATATGGGTTATGACCATTGATGTGACCCCTTTTAAAACTCCAGGGTAGCATGGCCAGAGAAAATGGGCTGACACTGGTAATATCACCTCCTTCTGTTACTTCTCTACAATTTAATCCACACACAGTGTTATAACGAGGATCCCTAGTGGGCTGTATTCATCTAGACTCTCTTCTGATGCAGGTGTTTCCAGTAAAAGAAATATGAGTCTTGATTCTTAGAATTTAATTATGTGCTGCTTTTCATATATTAAAGTAATTCAAACTATTGTACCACTGAGGTATATGATTTGTGTTCCTTTTCTTATAAGTAGGATGGACTGATATGGAATCATCCATTTTCTCCCTCAGGTTCTCTTGCAACTAATCACACATGTTGGAGAAAAAGCAGATCAGGGCGAAAGGCACAGTGTGTGTCCCTGAGAGAATTTTTCCGCAAAGCAGCACTATAATATAAAAAATTGTTAATCGGTTAAACAAGGAGGCCGTTAGACTGAGGGGGTTCTAATACATTAGCAGCTAGTGTAAACAAACCAAAGCCTAAGCCTGAAATGCCTCAAGGTTAAGAAACCAAAACCTAAGAACAACCAATCACAAAGAGCCAACTGGGCTTTCCCAAATAATGCAGCGCTTAAGCCAATCAGGTAATTCCCTTACTTTGTTCCCCAGCATCTTCTCTATAGAAGTTGTCCTCCTACTTCCTGTAGGGGGAGCACTTCTAACCACTTCCCATTTAGGGCTGCTTGATTCGAATCAATTTTATGCCGAAATAAACTCTTAAAATTTGAATATGTCTCAGTTTATTTTTTAACAGAACTAAGCAACACTGTCCAGAATATTAAAAAAAAAACTCACTACTACTAGCTAGGGTATTAAAGTATTAGAGTATTAGCCTCAACCTGTCTGGGCCTCAGTTTCCTCGCAAGTTAAAAAAAACTTTACACCTAAGATTTCATGTGTCTCCCCTTGGGGGTGCTCGTGGGAGTCAAAAGAGATTATTTGAAATGTTTTCTAACCTGTAAAGAACTGTAAACATAAGGGGCTACCTAGTTCGTTGGAGTAATGGTCCTTTGTTCTCAGTTAAAATACCTGTTCCCCTAACTGATTTACAATTTATTAAGTTATAAAATGTAGCACTCCAGCTCACAATTCTCACGTAATGACAGGAAGTACAAAGGCAAAGAAAAAGACCAGATGTCCTCCCATCACAGTGGCTGGGCACTTTCAGCTCATATTAGAAATCTCCATATGATGTTACATTCTAATGTCCAATAATAAACTTTCTTTCAGAAAACAAAGAAAATGTGTGCCAATACTGAGTTGTTCTTGCCATTCTTATCTTAAATGCATGTGGGTGTCTTCTTAAGGCACTTTACAAATCAACATGCCACCAACCTAGTGAAATGTGGCCACACACCAAAAGTATGACTAAAGAGAAGCATCCATCCCCTGAAAAAAAAACGACTGGCTTTTAGCAAACACAGTAAGAAAGAAATTAGAGTCCGTGGGTGGTGACAGCAGAAGACGTGGGCCATCCATTGAAACCTCATTTTCTCTGAAATTTTATGTTAAAAGAGGCCCAACCTCCAAAAAGCCAGTTTCCATATTGCCTAGGGAAAATGGTGTCAAAGTAATTTGAATATTTTTCAAATAACTTTCCTTAATGCCCTGTGCAACAGAGAAATCTCACAGGCCTGTAAATCTTAACAAAGCCATTGTTTCCAGCTCTAAACCCTGCCTTTGGGTTTGGCTTTCTCTCTTCCTTTCTGGATGAATAGCATTTTCAATCAAGCGGTTTTTCTTGTTACTCTGGGAACCAAGCTCATTTTGCACAAACATAAGCCTCATTTTCAGGCTCTCTGGCCTCGCCTTCCCTCTCTTATCACTACTCGAACATGAGTCACACATTTTAGGAACTTCTTGGGGTAGGGGAGATGCTGTGCAGTGGGACAAATTGCTTTTGAAATTTTAGGAACTGGGTCACCTCGGAGAAGATACTTCAGCCCTGAGTCAGGATCTCACTGCAAACCGCTGACAATAGTGACACTAATAAGGATGAGATAAGACTGCACTCGGGGATGCCTCCTCTATGAATGCTCTCCTGTCCTCTTTCCCCTCCCTTGGTAAGAACGGCCCACTCCCCACTTTTGCCCCCACTGAGGTGTGGACAAACTTCGATCACAACGTTTCAGTCATTTAATTGCTTACATTTCTGGTCTACCCTCACCAGACTGAAGGCTTGGCAGGGCAGCACACCTGCCTTATTTATTTTAGGAACCCCCAAATCATGCTTGCCAATGATTGTTTGGAATAGGTTCGAAAGAAATGTCTGTTGAAGGATTAACTCGTTAATTGACTAGTTCACTGAATGAATGGCACAGATGAAAGCACCTAATAAACCTCTCATCACTAGACAAATGTAAGTCATTATTCTGTGGAATTCCATAAATTAGCCTTGAACTTAAGGCAATTAGGCAATTCCTCAAAGTCAAGAGGTAATGAACCTTTTAAATGTTCTTATTTCATAGCATCCTTTGTTTTTGTTTGTTTATTTATTTAATCCAGACAGCGGCCAAGAATTTACACACCTTAAAATAATAACACACTAAAAGAAAAGTCCATGCAACAGAAATATTGAGAAACATTTGCTGGTTAAATTAGCATTGCCCCTTACAGATGCAATGATGAAATAACATACTTTAAGTTCTTCCTTGGGTACAAACTGGTGTCCTGGTGAGACCATCAATGCTAACGCCAACACAAAACATTGAGGAAACTGTCCTCAGATGCCTGTTTTGTTTTCATCAGTTGCTCTCAGTGTGAGTAGTTACAGGAAGTAGCTGGGTGTTTGGGGTTTTTTTTTTTCCATTATTTAATTCATAAATATTGGACACCAGCTGCACGTTGGCTAAGTAAAAGAGATGTAATCAAGGATTTCAAGGTGGGATGTGGGTTGCCTGAAAGGGTCTTGACAAGATCACAAATACCATAACCAAACCAATATGAAATGCTAGAAGACAAATACATAACTCCCTAGCGCAGTGGGTCTAAAGACAGAGAGAAATAACAAGCAGTTGGAGAAGATGAGAAAAGACTTCATGGAGGAGGTGGTAGATGTGATAAAAGTTGAGCTTTGACTCACAGACACAGTAAACAATCTTATGATTACCAGGGGAAAGGGGGTGGGAATGGATAGATAGGGAGCTCAAGATTTGTAAATATTAACTACTATACATAAAAATAGATAAAAAACAAATTTCTTCTGTATAGCACAGGGAATTACATTCAATATTCTATAATAATGAAAAAGAATATGAAAACAAATAAGTATGTATATGAATAACTGGGACATTAAGCTGTACACCAGACACTGACACATTGTAACTGACTATATTTCAATTTAAAAAAAAAAGTTAAGCCTTGGACAAAATGTCAATCCACATAGGCAGGGAGGATAGTATGGGAGGATGGAGGATAGTGGGGATGCTAGGGAGGCACGAGGCTGCACAGAAGGGAGGGCCAGCTCCCATGGCTGTTTTTAGTCTTCATTTCCAGAAGCTTCCATCCCATCTGCTCCTGGTATGCTAATGTGACTCTGGTAATAACCAATTTGAGATTGGCTTCATTTAATATGAAATAACATTGATATTATTACTGTAAATCTCTCTCCCTTTTCACAGCAGCAATAAATATTATCTTGAAGCTGTGCACCAAATACTATACTTACATAATATCCCTAGAGAATTTATTCAAAATTGAAGTAGATTTGAAGTATATTGTAACTATATTTTAATTTTGATTGGAATTCAAAACAAATACTTCTTAGCCTTTTCTGAAAATGATCTGTGCTTAACACAGAAAAGCCTTTTAATTATTATAGCAAAACATCTTGCCAACTTCCTCATTTCATCCTGGCCGGATTCTGATCTCTAGCATTCGAATTAGCTTCTTTGGAATATTTTTAAGAGCTGAAAATGGACATGTATAACTGTAAAATATCAAATTCTAGAACCACCCCTTCAATCTGTAATAGAAATAAAGAATCATTTTAATGGAATGTCTTCCAAACTAGAGTTCTGCAGGATATTAATAGGTGTTTCATTAAAAAATGAGAAATGGTAAAGGAACAAACATAATAAGTAAAAGCTTCTGTTTTGTTTTATCTGTAAGACTTCTTACAGTCATTAATATATTCTTGCAAGTTTTGACTCTCCAAAGAAGGGATATATGTTTCTACACTTATTTTATAGTTAATTTTTTAGCCACATTTCCAGAATGTTGTTTCAGAAAATACCAATCTGAGAAATACTTATCTAATGAATTACTCTAAATTAAAGATAATGTCACAAGTCACCTTGGGGAGGTCAGGTAACCTCAACAGAAATTTTCCTCTTCATCCAAAAAGGTCATGCTTAGCCAACAAAACAAACAAAACAAAACAAAACAAAACAAAACAAAAAACCCCCAAAAACCAGAATATCAATCTACAAACAAAACCAAAAAAAGTTACATGAATGATGTGGCAAGTGTCACTAACTAACTTAATTCTTTCAAGATGCCAAAACAAAAACTTTAATAATTGATTCCAAAGAAATACTGAGATTTTCCTGTAGTACAAAACATAGCTGATACGCTAGAAAACAGGTAGTTAGTTACCATATATTAGAAAAGCAGATACAGAAGCTGCTTCATACATGTTTCCTCGCTTGCCGAACATTTACCATTAGAATATCTAATTTAAAAGCTCCCAGAGGTATTTACTCAAGATTCATTATCCAAATCCAAAAACTTGCTTCAGCCACGCTGCACATGCCTGCCAGAGAAAGCATTAAGGTGGCACAAAAGCTGCAGGGAAAAGGGCCCTCTCACCTGTTCTCCAGACTTTGATCAAAATATTATGCATGATGACATCACAACCCTCACGTGACTAAGAGCAAAGTTGATGGAAAGAGTAGAACGGGAGAAAGGCCTGTGAAGAAAGCAGGTAGGTCTAAGAGGATTGGGAAAGCCCATGAATTAGGAGAAAAGAGAGATGTGATGAGGTACATGAAGAGAAGTGAGCTTGTGAAAGACACAAGCTTGTCCCTGCCCATGTCTCCATCATCCAGGTCTATGATTTTTTTCTACATATGAAAAACTTTTAAAGATATTTGAAATCACAATTGGTTCCGGAGAACTTCATCATGTTTTATAGGTATGTACAAGTGATGCAGCAACTTGGAGGAAAACGTTTTGTGTTTTTGAGTGGGCTAGAAATGCTTTACAATTTTCCCCTTTAAAATAATGGGGTATAGGCTACCACTGTTCAAAAATGTGACATCAAAAATATTTGCTTAAAAAAAAATTTGCTTAGCCATCAGCAGATGAATAGATAATGAAGTGGTATAGGTATACAGTGGAATACTGCTCAGCCATAAAAAAGAATGAAATTTTGCCATTTGCAGCAACATGGGAGGACTCAGAGGGCATTATGCTGAGTGAAATAAGTCAGACAGAAAAGGACAGATACTGTATGATACCACTGATGTGTAGTATCAAAAAAATACAACAAACTAATGAATAAAACAAAAAGGAGACAGACTAGCAGATAGAGAGAAAGGACTGGTTGTTGCCAGTGGGAAGAGGGAACTGAATAGAGAGTCCAGAAATGAACCTATACTTATATGGGCAATTATTCTACAACAAATGAGGCAAGAAAATGCAACGGGGAAAAGACAGACTCTTTAATACATGGTGCAGGGAAAACTGGACAGCTACATGCAAAAGAATCAAACTGGACTACTTTCTCACACCATATACAAAAAAAAAAAACTCAAAATGGATTAGAAACCTAAATGTAAGACCTAAAACCATAAAACTCCTAGAAGAAAACATAGACAGTATGCTCTTTGACAGTGGTCTTAGCAATAATGTTTCGGTTATGTCTCCTCAGGCAAAGGAAACAAAGACAAAAATAAATAAATGGGACTACATCAGTCTAAAAAGCTTTTGCACAGCAAGGCAAACTATCAACAAAACAAAAATACAGCCTACTGAATAGGAGAATATTTGCAAATGATATACCTTATAAGGGGTTAATATCCAAATATACAAAGAATTCATACAGCTCAACATCCAGAAAACAAACAACCCAATTAAAAAATGTGTAGAGGACCTGAATGTATATTTTACCAAAGATTTCATACAGATGGCCAACAGACACATGAAAAGATGCTCAGCATCACTAATCATCAGGGAAATGCAAATCAAAACCACAGTGATACCACCTCACACCTGTCAGAATGACTACTATGAAAAAGATAACAAATAACAAGTATCAGCAAGGATGCAGAAAGGGAACCCTCATGCACCACTGGTGGGACTGTAAATTGGTGCAGCCACTATGGAAAACACTAGGTAGATCCTCAAAACATTAAAAATAGAACCATACAATCCAGCAATGCCACTTCATAAGTTAAACAAGAAAATCAGTGTCATTACTTCATAGGGAGATTCCAGTTGACTAAAATAACATTTACCCTATTTTCCAGATCTGGCTGTCAACATCTTTGTCCATTCTCCAAATCAAGTCTACTCTTACCTGATGAAAATTTGTCACCACTGAGTCCATGTAATAAACTACAGGAAATTTTAAAAGAGGTTTTCAAAAATATTTTGAGCAAAGGCAGCATTGTTGAAGTAAATTTACAGACTCCTGAGGTGTCTAGTTGGAGAAAGTATAACCCTTTGCTTTGGCAGGTATTGAGTCACTTACTCTATGAACAGTTCAAATATATATTCAGGAAATCTTCCTTATCCAAATCTAAGTTAATAATTTTTTAATTTAAAATTTTCTTTTAATTTTTATTTTTTGAATGAAAGACTCTTTAAATTCTACAGTGCTTCACAGTTTTCAAAAGTTTCACAAATATGATTTCTTGTAATCCCATAGTAACCCCCTTTTTTATCCCCTACCCCTATGATGCCCCTCCCTATTCTACTAATTAGAAAAGATATATGCACTTCAGTGTTTATTGCAGCATTATTTAAAATAGCCAAGATATGGAAGCAACCTAAGTGTCCATAGATAAACAAATGGATAAAGATATGGTATATATATATACAATGGAACATTACTCAGCCACACAAAAAAAACTTGCCATTTGTGACAACACGGATGAACCTGGAGGATATCATGCTAGGTGAAATTAGTCAGACAGAGAAAGACAAATACCACATGATCTCACTTATATGTAGAATCTAAAAACAAAACAAAATGAATACATACAGGAACAAGTGGGTGATTGCCAGAAGTAGGGGTGGGGAGGTGAACTACATGTAGACAATAAGAGGTACAAACCTACAGCTGTATGATAAATAAGTCACAGGAATATAATATACAGCATAAGGAATATGGTCAATAATATTATAATAACTTTGTATGCAGACAGCTGGTTACTAGAGTTATTATGGTGATCATTTTATAAGGTAAGCAAATGTCAAATCATTCTATAGCATACCTGAAACTAACATAATATCATACATCAACTTCAATTTAAAAAAAGACTTTCCTGAAATGAAAATTAAAGTGAGGCAAAAACTACTTGTTGCCTACAGAATACCTATTCTCCTTTCTCAGTAGCAGAATTCAATTTTGCTGGGACCATAATAAGTTCATCTAAAACAAAAAATATTTCCCCACCTCCCTTGGGGTTGCTATACTTATGCAACACCAGCTCTGGTCTAAGAAATGAAAGTAGTAAAATTTCCCAAAGGAAGAACAGAATCTGTTGATAGTGCTGCATCTTGCTGAAACACGAGCACAGTGCTGAGATGCTGGAGGTGGGATCTCCAGTGCACAACCTCAAGTAGAACAGTAGGAAAGGCCAAGAGAAGAACTGCCAGGTGGGACCTCCAGGAAGCAGACACCGAGTCAGAGGAGGTGTGCAACGCTGTGATTATTGGGAGAGTAAAGATAGAAAGTGTGGTTCTGGGAAGGAATGGTCCACAAAAGCCTTTAGATTTTCTGATTTGAAAATCTGATCACACTTAGGAAAGGAAAAGGGGAAAGAAGGCAGTACTGGGCAAGCAGAACCCTGAACTAAGATGCAAATCTGACAAACTTTCAGCAAACACAACGGGAACCTCCAGAGCAGAGACTATTCATTTGATGAGTCCTACATGGGACGGAAATGGCCTAATCTGCCGTCTTCAGTTGTGCCTTGGGGGCTGCCTGGGAAGAACATGGCCTTGGATCAAAAACTCAAGTGTATCCTGAAAGCACTGCATTTGGAGCCTCTCGAGACAGCAAATTGTTTCTTGAAGGAAGATCTAAGCAGTGGACCTGCAAGGCCACCACCGCGGTGAAGGTCTCAGCCCCAACATTCTTAAGCTGTAATTTCTGCCAGCAACTCCCCATTTCTGGCTTCTCGTGTTGGCAAAATGAAGCCCCTAATTTATTTAGTCCCCTGTTTTGGGGTTTCGGTTCTCTGTGCTTCTATAAATTATCAACCCAGATTCCACTGGGCGAGTTCCTAGTTACCAGTAAATTAGGTGCCTAGGGAGATGCAGCCACCATTCCAGGGTATGAGCTCTCTGTTCAATGAAACCACAGCCTGGGAGCAATGCTGTCACCAGGCAAATACGAGTTCTAGTTTCCCAGGGGAACTTGGTAGTGACAACAACGTGAATAATTGCTTGCAAAAACAGAAATAATAGGCTTAATGAGTGTCTGCTTAAAGGGCATTAGTTTGGGCTTTAGTGCAAGGACTTCTGTATAACATTAGAGAAATTACTGTTTTCGTACTTCTGGACTCTTGACTGCACCGTCAGTGACTGAAATACTAGAAGTCTGACTTTCAGATAGCCTTAGGAAGCACACTTTAATCTCACTGGACTTCAAATTCCCTCCTTACAAGGTGAGGAAGTTGGATTATGTGCCACTGAAAGTATAACAGGCAATTTAACACACAGAATGAGTGATGCAGGATTTTGAAGCAGACAGTTGAGCAGGGGATGATGCCATAACCCAGACATTAGCAGCAACAGGAAGCCAATACCACCTCTAGGCTGGAGAACAAACAGAAGAGGCAGTACTGCTGAAGCTCAAGATTGTCCATCAGCCAACAAAGCTGGAACCACGGAGGACCTGTCCAGTGGGAGCTGGAGCCAGGGGAGAAATTTATGTGCTGCCAGACAATCAGCCCAAGGCAGAGGGAGAAGGCAAAAGAACTTGGCTTCCACTTTTCCCTTCCCTCAACTTCGTTCCAGGCTCTTAGCAGGGCCTCCTTAGTTACTGGCTAAACTCAGTGAGAAGCCAGTAAACACAGGAGTTTGGTAACCCACAGCCTTCATGGGTCAGCCCCTCCATGACAGAGAACACAGTAGCGGAAGGGCAAGAGAAGGAACTCAGGCTGAGCAAAGACCACCAGAGTCTAGACTAAAGGCATCCACATTTTTTCAGAAACAGGTCTCATGAAAATCAAAATGTAATTGGTTAACATTTGCAAATCTCAAACTCCCAAATTTATCCCTTCCCACCTCCTTTCCAAAGTAACCAAAATATTGTTTACTATGCCTGCTAGTCTGTTTTTGTTTTGTAGATGAGTTCACAGTGTCCTCTTTTTTCTTTTTTTTAAGGTATGTTCAATATCTTGTAGTAACCTTTAATGAAGAATATGAAAACAAATATTTGTGTGTGTGTATATATATATACACACACACACATGACTGGGACATTAGGCTGTACACCAGAAATTGACACATTGTAACTGACTAAACTTTAATAAAAACAAATAAATAAATAAAATAAAATACCTGCACCAAAAAAAAAAATTAAATTAAAAACAAAACGTAATTGGGAGGACTACTGGAAATGATGGGATAATGATAACTAGAGAAGATCCATGATTATCATATAAACATAGAACTTTACTCAGAAATAAGGCAAATCCATAAGTAAAACAAAAAGACAACGTATGTAATGGGAAAAAATGTTTGCAAATGAAACCGACAAAGGCTTGATCTCCAGAATATATAAGCAGCTCATACAACTCAGTAAGAAAAAATTAAACAACCCAATCCAAAAATGGGCAGAAGACCTGAACAAGCAATTCTCCAAGGAAGACATACAAATGATCAATAGACACATGAAAAAAATGCTCAATATCACTAATTATCAGAGAAATGCAAATCAAAACTACAATGAGGTATCACCTCACACCAGTCAGAATGGCCATCATTCAAAAATCCACAAATGACAAATGCTGGAGAGGCTGTAGAGAAAAGGGAACCCTCCTTCACTGCTGGTGGGAATGCAGTTTGGTGCAGCCAGTGTGGAAAACAGTATGGAGATTCCTCAAAAGACTAGGAATAGACTTACCATATGACCCAGGAATCCCGCTCCTGGGCATATATCCAGAAGGAACCCTACTTCAGGATGACACCTGCACCCCAATGTTCATAGCAGCACTATTTACAATAGCCAAGACATGGAAACAGCCTAAATGTCCATCAACAGATGACTGGATAAAGAATAGGTGGTATATTTATACAATGGAATACTACTCACCATAAAACCGACAACACAACACCATTTGCAGCAACATGGATGCTCCTGGAGAATGTCATTCTAAGTGAAGTAAGCCAGAAAGAGAAAGAAAAATACCATATGAGATAGCTCATATGTAGAACCTAAAAACAAACAAACAAACAAAGCATAAATACAAAACAGAAATAGACTCACAGACATAGAATATAAACTTGTGGTTGCCAAGGGGGCAGAGGGTGGGAAGAGATAGACTGGGATTTCAAAATTGTAGAATATATAAACAAGATTATACTGTATAGCACAGGGAAATATATACAAGATCTTATGGTAGCTCGCAGAGAAAAAAATGTGACAATGAATATATATATATGTTCATGTATAATTGAAAAATTGTGCTATACACTGGAATTTGACACAACATTGTAAAATGATTATAAATCAATAAAAATGTTAAAAAAAAAGAAATAAGGCAAATATATAACAAGGTATTACTCATACTCATGATCTCTTGACTCACGTGGGTCTGTGTCATTTCAGCTGAATTCAAATACTTCAAAATTACACAATTGATAAAAATCGTTTCCACCACACCTGCTAACATGACCCCTGGCAACTGCAACCAATTCAATATGAGCTAATTTGTGTTTGTACTCTTGTTTGGTCATTTTTTTAAGTTAACCAATAGTTGCAGGCAGCCAGGACACAGAGGTTAGGTAGCTGCACTGCTCTGAGGACCTCTTCCTGGATGCTGGACCAAGACATTTCTCTAGGGTTAGAGAACCCTCCAGTGAGAGAAGGCTCCCAGAAGTTTCAAGGGAGGTAGTTTACCTGTCACATGGTCCTACCAACATTGTCCTACAGGCTGCGGGGCACTGATTCTTGGCTACAAAGTTCTTTAAGCCTAGTTCTTACAGGCATGTAAATGATTCATAAAGGAGCTCAGAATGGATGAGAACTTCCTGCAGCCATAAGCACTTAGCCCTTTTAGGGACCAGACTCCTAAAGTGAAATCTTTGGGTGTCAATTAGAGCTAAGCCAATAGTGAAACTCCTCCTGCCCTGGAACAACCCTCATTGAGTTTTGTTCTCTAGAAGCCTACTGGGCACTGTATGTCAGCCAACTCTGTCTGAAAAGGACACAGTTGAAGCCTACACTTGTGTTTTCCATGAGCATCATTTTTATGCGCCCCGCCCCAAAAGCATATGAATTACAAATGATCCCCAGGGAGGAGGGAAATAGCTCAGTGGTAGAGTGCATGCCTAACATGCATCAAGTCCTGGATTCAATCCCCCCGTACCTCCATAAAAAACAAAAAAATGATCTGCATAAACATGAAGTCATGTTTTTCTCTAATAGCTCAAGGAAAGGGTATAATGCCAAGACTAAAAAGGCCCTGTTCCCATCCTCAGATTCCCCTCCACACCCAGAGCTCCATCCCAGAGTAATGCAATGACTGCTGCTCTGGGAGAGCAATGTGATGGCTGAGTGGAGAGCCTCTGGGTTAGCCTTAGCTGAATAAAGTCGACCCAGCAAAAACAAGGAGCACTCACTCATCAGTGAGGTAATACATAAACAGAATTTTCTTCATGGCTTAAAAAAGATACTCCCATGAACCCCATCTCAAGAATTTAGGAAGGAGTCAATATAGCCAACTGTCAGGTTAAGGAAAGAAATCCATGAAACAAGGTGGGAAAATTTATCTGAGAAGAAAATTCTTTTAAAGAGGGTGTTTATTTAAGGCCATATAAGGGTTTTTCCTGTTTACATTTAACATTTAATACTTGGAAGGTTAAAGTTTCAGAGCAAGAACTGTAGTCACCTAGAAGCAGCTGATTATACTTTAAAGAACTTGACCCTCTCACGAGTCTTCAAGGACACCAACTGTCGTGTCAAGCCCTGTTCTTTATCTTGAAAGGAGGCAAGAGACATTAAGAATCAACTCTATAAAATGGCACTCTGTCACAGCCTACCCATTTGCCCTCAGGGAAACTAGAAAGACACAGAGAGCAGACTCCTAGTCTGAAAAGGACAGACGGGAAGGGACATCTCAAATTTCATGGCAAGTTCACTTTGCAGGAAAACAGGAAGTAGACTGTGATGAAGGGCTGCAGGTAGTAACTTTTATTACAGGCTGGGGTCCCGCAACTGATTTCTCTCCTCTCTCTCTGCCCTTATTCCCTTTCTCCTCCCATCCTCCTCCCTTTCCCTGCAGGATGCAGATAATTCACAAGCACCCCTAGATGGAGGCCCCCATAATCATTTGTTTATGTCTTTTCTAATGGTCTAAGTTAACAGGAATCTTGGGTTTTTCTCAACCACTTCAACACATGGGACCAAAAAAGAAAATTGACATGATTTCGGTCAATGGTCTTTCCACAGTTAAATGTGTTTTCTTCAATCTTGTGCTGCTACTTAAAAGAGCCAATTCTACAGAAAATTGTCGCTCTGGAGAAAGTGCTGTGATTTCCAGTATGAGGGTAAGAGAGCACCTTAAGGCAATCCATCCCAAAGGAGCAAAATACGCCGGCACCCAAGGGTCAGAGCACCCAGAGCTGCAGCCATCTCCCCTCCACCAAGATGCTCCAGGTAGACAGAGGGAAAGCCTCGTTGGAAGAAAACATGGGGAAGAGGAAGTCAGCCACAAAAAGCACCTATGCACCATCTTGATACCAAAGAAGAAGTTAAGATAATATCATTTCAGAGATGAAAGGAAGAGTTTTAAGTTGTCAGACCCAACTTTACTAACTTTAATGTTTTTCTACAATAGACTCTCTCAGGCCTGGAAGCATATTGGAATCACCTGGGGAGCTTTACGCCTTAAAGCTTTCAGCTGGTCCCATGTGAAACTAATTAAATGAGACTGTGGGAAAGACGCAAGCTCGGGGAGCTTCAAAGAACTCCCCAGATGATTCTAATGTGACAGGAGAGTAGCTGGTGGACTTTGCCATCCCCACCTCGATCAAACAGCCACACTTGGAACACCCCCCAGTGACAAGGAACTCACTACCTTCCATGGACACAGATTCCAAGTGGGGACCATTCTGATTTGTGTAAGTTTCCCCAATGCTGAGGCTAAGCCTGTGTTTCTGTACTGCACACCAATTTGTCCTAGTTCTGCCCACAGCACCATGGAAATCTACACAATGCAGATATCGAATTCAGGAATGAAACACCTGGAGGAACTTTTCTGCTAGCACAATTGACTGGCTGAGGGTAAATTTAATAAAACAAAATTCAACAGGCATCTGAGTCGTATCTTTTACTTGAGGCTAAGAAACTACGGCACAAGGAGAGGATGAGAGAGAAAGGGCTTTAGCGGCAGGAGTTTTGTGATAGATTTCTAGGAAGGGGAGGGAGGGTTGGGGGCGGTAACCCCACGTGAGTCATCAGGGTGCTGTGGCTGCGGAAACCGCTCATGCCCCTTCTTTGGCTGCATTCATAGACGCGAGATCTTGAGAGACATACCTATAGGAGAGAAGGAAGATGACCACACACTTCAACAGCGATAGAGAAAAACAGAGGAGAATGAACCCAACAGTGGAAGATTTTCAAATGTTTCAAATAAAGAACTGTTGGGGGAAAGGAAATGAAAAAGACAGTATTAAAATGAGGACTCAACCATAAAAAAAAAATAAAATAATGCCATTTACAGCAACATGGATGGACCTAGAGATCATCATTCTAAGTGAAGTAAGCCAGAAAGGGAAAGAAAAATACCATATGATATAACTCATATGTGGAATCTAAAAAAAAAGGAAAGGAAAAAAAGGACACTATGAACTCATCTACAAAACAGAAACAGATTCACAGACATAGTAAACAATCTTTTTTTTTTTTGATTGAGTTATAGTCAGTTTACAGTGTTGTGTCAATTTCCAGTGTAGAGCAGTTTTTCACTTATACATAAACACACATATATTCATTGTCAGATTCTTTCTCACTGTGAGCTACCACAAGATCCTGTATATGCTTCCCTGTGCTATATAGTATAGTCTTGTTTATCTATTCTACATATGCCTGTCAGTATCTACAAATTTCGAACTCCCAGTCTGTCCCTTCCCACCACCCTCCCCTCCGGCAACCACAAGTTTGTATTCTATGTCTATGAGTCTGTTTCTATGTTATATTTATGTTCATTTGTCTTTTCCTTTCTTTCTTTCTTTTTAGATTCCACATATGAGTGATCTCATATGGTACATAGTAAACAATCTTATGGTTACCAGAGAAAGGTGGTGGGAAGGGATAAATTTGAGAGTTTGAGATTTACAAACGTTAGCCACTATATACAAAAACAGATTTTAAAATAAGTTTCTACTGTATAGCACAGGGAACTATATTCAATATCTTGTAATAACCTTTAATGGAAAAAATCTGGAACAAATATATGTATGTATATGCATGACTTTTGCTGTACACCAGAAATTGACACATTGTGACTGATGGTACTTCAATTATAAATAAACAAAATAAAATATAATAAAATGAGGAAGAAGAAACTACCGTTTGAGTCTGCTCTGTGCCAGATGCCCCACATCCATCACTTCAGATAATCATCAAGACAGCCTCCCAAGTTACCTGATTATCTAACGGGAAGATGTTTACATGGTGTCAAGGGATAAAACTAGGAAGAAGGGGTGGATTTGAAGCTTTAAAAAACAGATAGCTTCAACTTTTTTTCCTTTCCTTTTCTTTTTGAGTCTCCTTTGGAGACTAAGGTAATTACACTCCTCTGTTCGTGGGACTCCATTCATTGGTACATACAGACTTCTCTTTTATTTATTCATTAACTTCTTTGTTTATTTACATGTATATCTTCAACTCCCCATGGCCCACTGGCATGT